>NC_140651.1:2665760-3865760 GCF_978046115.1 Saccoglossus kowalevskii
GCAGTTGCATAACAGGGAACTATCAGAGGATAGGGTGGCAACACTTAATAGGGAACTATCAGAGGATAGGGTGGCAACACTTAATAGGGAACTATCAGAGGATAGGATGGCAACACTTAATAGGGAACTATCAGAGGATAGGGTGGCAACACTTAATAGGGAGCTATCAGAGGATAGGATGGCAACACTTAATAGGGAACTATCAGAGGATAGGATGGCAACACTTAATAGGGAACTATCAGAGGATAGGGTGGCAACACTTAATAGGGAACTGTCAGGGGATAGGATGGCAACACTTAATAGGGAACTATCAGAGGATAGTATGGCAACACTTAATAGGGAACTATCAGAGGATAGGATGGCAACACTTAATAGGGAACTATCAGAGGATAGGGTGGCAACACTTAATAGGGAGCTGTCAGAGGATAGGATGGCAACAATTAATAGGGAACTATCAGAGGATAGGGTGGCAACACTTAATAGGGAACTGTCAGAGGATAGGATGGCAACACTTAATAGGGAACTATCAGAGGATAGTATGGCAACACTTAATAGGGAACTGTCAGAGGATATGATGGCAACACTTAATAGGGAACTATCAGAGGATAGGATGGCAACACTTAATAGGGAACTATCAGAGGATAGGGTGGCAACACTTAATAGGGAACTGTCAGAGGATAGGATGGCAACACTTAATAGGGAACTATCAGAGGATAGTATGGCAACACTTAATAGGGAACTATCAGAGGATAGGATGGCAACACTTAATAGGGAACTATCAGAGGATAGGGTGGCAACACTTAATAGGGAGCTGTCAGAGGATAGGATGGCAACACTTAATAGGGAACTATCAGAGGATAGGGTGGCAACACTTAATAGGGAACTGTCAGAGGATAGGATGGCAACACTTAATAGGGAACTATCAGAGGATAGTATGGCAACACTTAATAGGGAACTGTCAGAGGATATGATGGCAACACTTAATAGGGAACTATCAGAGGATGGGATGGCAACACTTAATAGGGAACTATCAGAGGATAGGATGGCAACACTTAATAGGGAGCTATCAGAGGATAGGATGGCAACACTTAATAGGGAACTATCAGAGGATAGGATGGCAACACTTAATAGGGAGCTGTCAGAGGATAGGATGGCAACACTTAATAGGGAGCTGTCAGAGGATAGGGTGGCAACACTTAATAGGAAACTATCAGAAGATAGGATGGCAACACTTAATAGGGAACTATCAGAGGATATGGTGAATATATTACATTTCATTTCAAACCAAACTGTACAAAGCATGACGTCACCGTAAAAATATAAAGTTACTGTACAAAATATGAGGTCACTGTACACAATATCAGATCTCCGTGCATATTTCCGAGAAACGTGACGTAAAAGCCCGGTGAAACAAAGCCTGTTTTGTTGATGCTATGGCATTTTATCATTGTTTTTATGGTGAGTAAATATCTCAAAATTGTGTTCAGTAGCATGGCGAGAAATAAGATCTATGTTGTCGTCAATTATACTTGATGATGTCAAACACATTAGAACAATGACATTAATTAGAGTTGTTTTAATAATGTAATAGTCGTATTATTAAAATGAATAAAAGTCTACATAGTATTAAAATATTCATCATAAAAAGATATTGACGACGGCGATCGTCCCTGATCGTCGCAAGTTGTACATCGTTTCCTTCCAATATTACCGCTGTATATATGCGCTAAAATATGCCCCAGGTCAAAACACACGAATATGATAATTTCATTTTAATTACATATTTTTATAACCAATGATCGTTTACAATCATTTTTGCATATTCCACAAAACGACGTAAAATATTGTACACTAATTCTAGACATCGTGTAGAGCGAAATCACACAGTGAAACAATAATGGTAGGGTTAGTATAAAATATATTTTTTTCAAATGTAAAGCAACACATAATCATATCATTTGATGTTCTGACACATGTTTCATCTTATCGTGACGTCATCCGCATAATATATCAGATATAATAAACGTCACTGTGATATGCATTTTTGTAATTACAGTTTTCAATTTCGCTAAAAGTAAATTGTTGTTTTGCCTGCAGACCTATTCACACTAAATGGATATGGATGTTCCACTGATTGGATTTTACTTTTGTATCTAGTAATATGGAAAGCGTAGAAACGAACCTGGACGGCTTTGTGTTGCGGTTCACCCGGCTGATTCGTGTATGGTATTACTGTGCATAATCTCACTCGTACGGAAGGAGGTTAGTACGCACACCAGTAAATACCCTCTCTGACAGGTTATTAATTAAAGAAAGACGTCGAGCGACTAGTGATTTCATTCTAATACGTGATATGAACTCCAAACACCGTCTTTACGCAATACGAATATGGGATTGAGATCACCGACAAATGTTGACACACGCGTGATGTAGACGAACAAATTATACACATGAAACAAACACTGTTACAACACTTTACTCTGTGTTAATTACAACAATCTCAAGTTACCTAAGCTAGGAATGACAGACTAATGATAGTGAAGCATTCGTATTATTTCAATTGTAGTTCATACGGTTTTATTAAATATAATAGCGGTATAACCATGGATAAAGATTTATGAATGGGGCTTTATCACCAACCAAACTGGGTCAGCTTCCCCAATACGACTAGTGATTTTAATCGTTTTCTTTATTCGTGCAATGTAATGATATTGTTTGCTATTAATAATATAGTGGGTGAGAATACAGTAATTGACATTGTCAAATCTCACATTGCACCGCTATCACAAAAAGCACCTTGGAAACTAATGTGACCTCCTATGGTGCATGATAGTGCCGACTGATTTGTTTTGCAAATGCCATATATATATTATTTTAATCTCTTGTAATTAAATTTGATATAAAAAACATAATAATACCAAACTGACCGTGTATTGAACACGTCACCTGGGCGTTGCTGATTATTGATTTTCATATAATGTCCATATAACTGTCTGAAAATAATCTCTGTCATATATGTTATTTATATAAACCCAATAATAACCATAGACTCAAGGCTGACATATTTGAGACATAAACTTTTCAATAAAAACAGTTGTAACGCACAATTAACCATTTTCAAATTAATTACAAAAAACAGATAAGTATGTTTTTTCGTCATTTCCGCTACTGTGTACTATAGTTTCAATGTTATCACAACGCGGGTGGGGGGTCACCATTATTAATATGTTACTTCCGGCAAGCCGGATTTTAATTCAAAACTAAAGGCTCATCCTAATGATGTCGATTTCAGCGAATAAAATCCCAGTATTCAGTTGTCCTGATGTGGCTCTATTCACCACTGTAGTATACCGATGTTTGTAAACCATGCTACGTAGCATTTCTATTAGTCGTCAGTTGTAAATTTTTCAACGCATGCGCAAATTGGCGTATGCAAATAATAAAAAAGCGTTGGGACCGGCACGGGACAATCATCAGATTAGAATACTGCACTATGTAAGTAATCGTCTATATTTATATCATATGCATACTATAATTAGCTAATATGCAATAGTTGAGTCTCTTAGTTTAATGATTAATATTTTATTTATTTAACACCTTCTTCCTAAATTGTGGAGAACTACGTCTGGACACATGGAATACATGACGTCACATTGGACATACGTCATAGGATACAAACGTAACAATTGTCTATGATTCGAATCATCATGATCACTTATATTTAGTGAAGCTATATTCCGATGGAAAACACTTTGTGTCGATCTAGTAGTCTATGCATTATTGTCGATATCGAGAGACGAATTTACTTGGCATCTAACCATTATGATATGCTGCTATCAATTTCAATGTCAAGGGATTACAATACAGCTTTACGTACCTCATGGTAATCTATGACATATACAAACATGAGCATGGCTCCAACTGTAATCACAAACAACATATGTTTTGTAAAGATCAGCTAGGGCAAACTATTCATTTG
Source organism: Saccoglossus kowalevskii (assembly GCF_978046115.1). Lineage (NCBI taxonomy): Eukaryota > Metazoa > Hemichordata > Enteropneusta > Harrimaniidae > Saccoglossus > Saccoglossus kowalevskii. Next base: position 2,669,740 of record NC_140651.1, read on the forward strand.
GCGTCCATACTATCATAACGTGACGAGGAGTAAACATTCACCGCTCATTCTTGATGGCCTTCCATGCACACATACGGCCTCAATGCAAACAACGTATTCTGAATTCAACGTAACAGCGAATAACGTTTCCTAATGTGGACCAGTGTTAGTTATATCGCAAAAATTGACATAGAAATAAATATTGGTTACCCTGTAAAAACAACTGATTAATTGTTGAAATAAAATATTCCAACGCTATCCTCTGGGTCTTCTAGATAAATAAATGTTATCAAATGTAAGGCTGTTTATTCTACCATATAATACCATAGTTGGCATACTGAAAACATGACGTTGAACTCAGTAAGAACATACACACTGTTCGTCTGATTGCTTCAATCATGGGTATTTATCATTCATAAATAACCCCGACTCCATAGCATACGTATAGATATATGACATCCATTCTTGAATCCCGCTTCATACAACATGGCGTATTATATATTGACCAATTCTTAGTCTGTAAGGTTAGTGTATCTTAGTCCAATTTCAGTTTTGATGAGCTGCAACCAATAACATGGCATATAATCTGAACATTTTGCAGCAAACACTTGATTTTATATTCAACTGTGCATGTAGCTGCGTTTATAGTGATGCCATTGTCATTGACGTAACCCTTGTGTTCAAGTACGAAATTGGGAAATCGATTACGAAAGACTGATTTACAATCAATTTCCTTTGTTTGGTTTGGTTTACATATATTCATACATCAAAAAACCAGAATAGTGCTTTAGTTTACCTGATAAACTCACCGTTAGTTTATAAACTAATTCGCAATTTATAACCTTTCTAAACTAAACTTCGTAAATTCAACAACTGTAACTGTAACTACACATGTCACCTGAGTGGTCATATTTATAAACTCATTCTACTTAACTCGTCACGTTGATTTATCAATAAATCAGATATTATTGGGATTTAACAATGAGAGAAGTGTAATTTATGCCACTTTGTGTAAGCATACATCTAACGTTAATGTAATGTAATGTAATGTAATGTAACATGCAGATATAAATACCATCTTTTGGCTCCACACTGTTGATACCACAAAGTCCAAATTACTGAACAAAATCTAAAAATGCGATCTGCATAATTTGGAAGGCTGTGTTTACCCTCCATCTATTACCTTGTTCATGACAGAATACACGTCTTCAGGTCTAACGTAATATATAACTCTGCAATATGTTACAACAATACAACATCAGAAATCGTATAGAAAAATCAGAAATCGTATAGAACGAAATTTACAGCTTTCATTTTTTATTGACAACAACGTATATTATACATCAGAATATGTGTTACGCAAAACTCTAATTTATTTTCTATCAAATTGACATCTTTTCAGAGCAAAACGAGCGGTTGCATTTAATATAATTGCAATGTCGTGACATGTGACCGTAATTGGCGAAGGTGCAGTGGAAAATGAAAGGAACATGTTTCTAAAGTATGGCACGACGCTTTTTGCTCTTATTTAAAAATTAACAGTATATAATGACTTTATTTACAGACTTTGTGTGCAATCACAGTATATGCGACTATATAGAATGTGCAATGATCTGTCTTGCTGAAAACGTAGCATTAATACCCGTTGGTAGGAACAATACGACTTGTCAACTAGCAGAAAATCACAGTATACTACATTTATACAACAATTCTCTCTGTGACGAAACGCGTTCAATCATGTTCCGAAAATACATTATGTTTTAACACAAAGTCTGCTACTATATTCATGCATTGATTTGTACATTTGGATGCGTTTGAAAAAGACATACTACAAGTAAAGCGGTTAATTTTATTTTCGACGGTGTAATAATATGACCTTTGTGCTTAGTACACTGCAATAACACGGTCATAGCATTTCTCTGTATAACGCAATAAGCTGTATTTAATTCGAGACTGTATATTTGTGTTAGATTTGTAAAACATTCCTAGCTTAATTATTAAGTTTCAATTGAACACCATACTTCACTCGTGACTATACAAACCACAAGTAAAAATAAACATTTCGATTTGTTGTTATTGTTTGCGTGATGTAAATCTCTTCTGCGCTGATATAAATACTAGAGTAAGCTAAAGAATCCGGCACGAGTAAGTGAAAATAGGATATGGATAAACTGTACTGAGACATTTCAACATTTTATTAACTACATTTTTGTAATACTCAAATTCCAAAAGACGTTTCGAGAGTAGACATACCACAACTGACACGGGCAACGGAAATTAAAATACTTTAACGACGTGAGATTACGTTGAAAGAATGTTTTCTAACTTATATTTCCAACGAAGCAGTCAGCTAGTATATATGTATATGGACGTCGCATATGTTTGCGTATGAGGCATATTGTAGTAATGCCAAGCAAATTATCTGCTGGTGCCATTCACCCAATATGTTGGAATACGGACTGAATTTATATTCAGTTGATACATTTTTCAGTAAATACAAATTTAACCAAATAACACAAAGGAACACTTCCGTGGACGTATGTCATCTACATGTATTATACGAAAAAGACGGAATACCTATATTACCCTGATATTCACAACATTGTCTCATACACGTATGGTGATGTCAACCATAAACACGTTTCTATTATGAAACCACTTGCCGCGTTATCCACTCCAGATTACTACCGGCCCAATGACATTAGACTGACACATTCATTCCGCTATGAATATTGTGTTATTTGCTCGGTATTTGTAATTTCGTCGATTTTGATTTGGTTCTTTAAATTAATTAGGTGCCAATGAGTTCAGATTGATCCGAAACTAATTCAGTCCAATTAATGTCAGTGTTAGGTAACACATTGACCTATGAGATGGCAAACATAGACTTGTCAACAATAAAGCTCTAGTTTCACAACTTAATAAAAAAAGATTTAAGAGAAAAAAAAAATCATTCGGAAGGAAAGTTAACAGTGACTAGCAGGGTTTGAATATTGGTGTAAGTAGGTGGAATGTGCATACATGTTTAGAAATGACAATACCCTTCTCTAACTGTACTATAGCAGCTTAGGCATTCTTTAGATACGTGACATATGTAGGATTGTTGACCCATCAGAGTTTTTTTTTGAGTTTCTCAGTAAATGAAGAATTTCGCCTTATTCTTGATAAGGTTGTAAAATGAACCCTGAGGTGGGCGTGCTTATGCCTTTTACACGCGGAGGTGCCGTGTCCTACTCCAAAGCATGTTCATTACAGATAGTCTATCCTTATTCGTCCAAACCGTCACCTGAGATAACGCCTCGCTGTCCATTACCCCCCTCTTTTACAAATCTTACAAACCCTGTCATAAATATCTAAGGCGTGGCAGAGTAAACATGCGATCAGCCAATCGCTGCAGTCGTCGGTGCGATCACGTGATTACCAGGTCTCGCGGTTAAAGCTCTGTGAAGTTGCCACTACTAAATACAATAAGTGAACAATCTATTTATCAAATTCCCATAATATATGTTTATAATGTCTACCATAATTAAGCAAGCTGTTGACCCCAAGCAATGCGTTAACGGCGTATGAACCAAATATGCGTTCTTGATGTTGTTATGGTAACAATCTCAAACATATTTTGACCTCAACTATACAAATCTTTTCATTTTATCGTTTCATTCTAATTTTATTCCCGTTCATGTAACAAATGCGCTGTATGATATATCTGAAATAGTCGTAATAGTAGTCGCACAGATGTTTAATAATGTAGAATTCCTTTGAGCAAAGAAAACAAATAATGTAAAAACATTGTCTTGGCATATATTAGGTCTACCAGAAAATAGAAACAGTTAGTAAAAATATTTAAGTTCTACCATAAAGTTGTGTAAAATAATGTAATAACAAACTAGGCTATATAGCCAATTTTGTTCAATCTCGCGATGTTTATTTGCATGATTGTGTCAATTAAGCATATAACTTTGTTCCTATTCAGAAGCCATGCTACAGATTTTTGTTACATGAACATTTTTTTTGTTAATTATTTGAAAAAAAAAATTTTACCTAAAAGCAATTGAAAATATTTTTGACAAGGTCGTTTGGCTACCTGTAGATATAAGCCACTGTTTAAAAAATAGTTACAAAAAGGTCATTGCAAAAGTCTACTACATCTTTAATAATATAAGTGCCGGAAACACCACGTGACATATAGATGTTGTGAGGGCGTACACGAAATAGCTCGCCGATGTTCCGTGGTGTCTTCTATCTATATAAGTGTTAGGCAAGGTCACCATAATTTCCTCTATCAACGAATCATTTTCTAATTTTCCCCATTGATTGATATTGATATCATAAACGAGTATCAGTGTAATTAACATGTTCAAAACTAGTATGTATAAACGAGTATTAGTGTAATTAACATGTTCAAAACTAGTATGTATAAACGAGTATTAGTGTAACTAACATGTTTAAAACTAGTATGTATAAACGAGTATTAGTGAAACTAACATGTTTAAAACTAGTATGTATAAACGAGTATTAGTGAAACTAACATGTTTAAAACTAGTATGTATAAACGAGTATTAGTGTAATTAACATGTTCAAAACTAGTATGTATAAACGAGTATTAGTGTAACTAACATGTTTAAAACTAGTATGTATAAACGAGTATTAGTGTAACTAACATGTTCAAAACTAGTATGTATAAACGAGTATTAGTGTAACTAACATGTTCAAAACTAGTATGTATAAACGAGTATTAGTGTAACTAACATGTTCAAAACTAGTATTATAAACGAGTATTAGTGTAATTAACATGTTCAAAACTAGTATGTATGAACGAGTATTAGTGTAACTAACATGTTTAAAACTACGATGTATAAACGAGTATTAGTGAAACTAACATGTTTAAAACTAGTATGTATAAACGAGTATTAGTGTAATTAACATGTTTAAAACTAGTATGTATAAATGAGTATTAGTGTAACTAACATGTTCAAAACTAGTATGTAAAAACGAGTATTAGTGTAACTAACATGTTCAAAACTAGTATGTATAAACGAGTATTAGTGTAACTAACATGTTCAAAACTAGTATGTATAAACGAGTATTAGTGTAACTAACATGTTAAAAACTAGTATGTATAAACGAGTATTAGTGTAACTAACATGTTCAAAACTAGTATGTATAAACGAGTATTAATGTAACTAACATGTTCAAAACTAGTATGTATGAACGAGTATTAGTGTAACTAACATGTTCAAAACTAGTATGTATAAACGAGTATTAGTGTAACTAACATGTTTAAAACTAGTATGTATAAACGAGTATTAGTGTAACTAACATGTTTAAAACTAGTATGTATAAACGAGTATTAGTGTAACTAACATGTTCAAAACTAGTATGTATAAACGAGTATTAGTGTAACTAACATGTTCAAAACTAGTATGTATAAACGAGTATTAGTGTAACTAACATGTTCAAAACTAGTATGTATAAACGAGTATTAGTGTAACTAACATGTTCAAAACTAGTATGTATAAACGAGTATTAGTGTAACTAACATGTTCAAAACTAGTATGTATAAACGAGTATTAGTGTAACTAACATGTTCAAAACTAGTATGTATGAACGAGTATTAGTGTAACTAACACGTTCAAAACTAGTATGTATAAACGAGTATTAGTGTAACTAACATGTTCAAAACTAGTATGTATAAACGAATATTAGTGTAACTAACATGTTCAAAACTAGTATGTATAAACGAGTATTAGTGTAACTAACATGTTTAAAACTAGTATGTATAAACGAGTATTAGTGTAACTAACATGTTTAAAACTAGTATGTATAAACGAATATTAGTGTAACTAACATGTTCAAAACTAGTATGTATAAACGAGTATTAGTGTAACTAACATGTTTAAAACTAGTATGTATAAACGAGTATTAGTGTAACTAACATGTTTAAAACTAGTATGTATAAACGAGTATTAGTGTAATTAACATGTTCAAAACTAGTATGTATGAACGAGTATTAGTGTAACTAACACGTTCAAAACTAGTATGTATAAACGAATATTAGTGTAACTAACATGTTCAAAACTAGTATGTATAAACGAGTATTAGTGTAACTAACATGTTCAAAACTAGTATGTATAAACGAGTATTAGTGTAACTAACATGTTTAAAACTAGTATGTATAAACGAGTATTAGTGTAACTAACATGTTCAAAACTAGTATGTATAAACGAGTATTAATGTAACTAACATGTTCAAAACTAGTATGTATGAACGAGTATTAGTGTAACTAGCATGTTCAAAACTAGTATGTATAAACGAGTATTAGTGTAACTAACATGTTTAAAACTAGTATGTATAAACGAGTATTAGTGTAACTAACATGTTCAAAACTAGTATGTATAAACGAGTATTAGTGTAACTAACATGTTCAAAACTAGTATGTATAAACGAGTATTAGTGTAACTAACATGTTCAAAACTAGTATGTATAAACGAGTATTAGTGTAACTAACATGTTCAAAACTAGTATGTATGAACGAGTATTAGTGTAACTAACACGTTCAAAACTAGTATGTATAAACGAGTATTAGTGTAACTAACATGTTCAAAACTAGTATGTATAAACGAGTATTAGTGTAACTAACATGTTTAAAACTAGTATGTATAAACGAGTATTAGTGTAATTAACACGTTCAAAACTAGTATGTATAAACGAGTATTAGTGTAACTAACATGTTCAAAACTAGTATGTATAAACGAGTATTAGTGTAACTAACATGTTTAAAACTAGTATGTATAAACGAGTATTAGTGTAACTAACATGTTCAAAACTAGTATGTATAAACGAGTATTAGTGTAATTAACATGCTCAAAACTAGTATGTATGAACGAGTATTAGTGTAACTAACATGTTCAAAACTAGTATGTATAAACGAGTATTAATGTAACTAACATGTTCAAAACTAGTATGTATAAACGAGTATTAGTGTAACTAACATGTTTAAAACTAGTATGTATAAACGAGTATTAGTGTAACTAACATGTTTAAAACTAGTATGTATAAACGAGTATTAGTGTAACTAACATGTTCAAAACTAGTATGTATAAACGAGTATTAGTGCAACTAACATGTTTAAAACTAGTATGTATAAACGAGTATTAGTGTAACTAACATGTTCAAAACTAGTATGTATGAACGAGTATTAGTGTACCTAACATGTTCAAAACTAGTATGTATAAACGAGTATTAGTGTAACTAACATGTTTAAAACTAGTATGTATAAACGAGTATTAGTGTAATTAACATGTTTAAAACTAGTATGTATAAACGAGTATTAGTGTACCTAACATGTTCAAAACTAGTATGTATAAACGAGTATTAGTGTAACTAACATGTTCAAAACTAGTATGTATGAACGAGTATTAGTGTAACTAACATGTTCAAAACTAGTATGTATAAACGAGTATTAGTGTAACTAACATGTTCAAAACTAGTATGTATAAACGAGTATTAGTGTAACTAACATGTTCAAACCTAGTATGTATAAACGAGTATTAGTGTAACTAACATGTTCAAAACTAGTATGTATGAACGAGTATTAGTGTAACTAACATGTTCAAAACTAGTATGTATAAACGAGTATTAGTGTAATTAACATGTTTAAAACTAGTATGTATAAACGAGTATTAGTGTAATTAACATGCTCAAAACTAGTATGTATGAACGAGTATTAGTGTAACTAACATGTTCAAAACTAGTATGTATAAACGAGTATTAGTGTAACTAACATGTTTAAAACTAGTATGTATAAACGAGTATTAGTGTAATTAACATGTTTAAAACTAGTATGTATAAATGAGTATTAGTGTAACTAACATGTTCAAAACTAGTATGTAAAAACGAGTATTAGTGTAACTAACATGTTCAAAACTAGTATGTATAAACGAGTATTAGTGTAACTAACATGTTCAAAACTAGTATGTATAAACGAGTATTAGTGTAACTAACATGTTAAAAACTAGTATGTATAAACGAGTATTAGTGTAACTAACATGTTCAAAACTAGTATGTATAAACGAGTATTAATGTAACTAACATGTTCAAAACTAGTATGTATGAACGAGTATTAGTGTAACTAACATGTTCAAAACTAGTATGTATAAACGAGTATTAGTGTAACTAACATGTTTAAAACTAGTATGTATAAACGAGTATTAGTGTAACTAACATGTTTAAAACTAGTATGTATAAACGAGTATTAGTGTAACTAACATGTTCAAAACTAGTATGTATAAACGAGTATTAGTGTAACTAACATGTTCAAAACTAGTATGTATAAACGAGTATTAGTGTAACTAACATGTTCAAAACTAGTATGTATAAACGAGTATTAGTGTAACTAACATGTTCAAAACTAGTATGTATAAACGAGTATTAGTGTAACTAACATGTTCAAAACTAGTATGTATAAACGAGTATTAGTGTAACTAACATGTTCAAAACTAGTATGTATGAACGAGTATTAGTGTAACTAACACGTTCAAAACTAGTATGTATAAACGAGTATTAGTGTAACTAACATGTTCAAAACTAGTATGTATAAACGAATATTAGTGTAACTAACATGTTCAAAACTAGTATGTATAAACGAGTATTAGTGTAACTAACATGTTTAAAACTAGTATGTATAAACGAGTATTAGTGTAACTAACATGTTTAAAACTAGTATGTATAAACGAATATTAGTGTAACAAACATGTTCAAAACTAGTATGTATAAACGAGTATTAGTGTAACTAACATGTTTAAAACTAGTATGTATAAACGAGTATTAGTGTAACTAACATGTTTAAAACTAGTATGTATAAACGAGTATTAGTGTAATTAACATGTTCAAAACTAGTATGTATGAACGAGTATTAGTGTAACTAACACGTTCAAAACTAGTATGTATAAACGAATATTAGTGTAACTAACATGTTCAAAACTAGTATGTATAAACGAGTATTAGTGTAACTAACATGTTTAAAACTAGTATGTATAAACGAGTATTAGTGTAACTAACATGTTTAAAACTAGTATGTATAAACGAGTATTAGTGTAATTAACATGTTTAAAACTAGTATGTATAAACGAGTATTAGTGTACCTAACATGTTCAAAACTAGTATGTATAAACGAGTATTAGTGTAACTAACATGTTCAAAACTAGTATGTATGAACGAGTATTAGTGTAACTAACATGTTCAAAACTAGTATGTATAAACGAGTATTAGTGTAACTAACATGTTCAAAACTAGTATGTATAAACGAGTATTAGTGTAACTAACATGTTCAAACCTAGTATGTATAAACGAGTATTAGTGTAACTAACATGTTCAAAACTAGTATGTATGAACGAGTATTAGTGTAACTAACATGTTCAAAACTAGTATGTATAAACGAGTATTAGTGTAATTAACATGTTTAAAACTAGTATGTATAAACGAGTATTAGTGTAATTAACATGCTCAAAACTAGTATGTATGAACGAGTATTAGTGTAACTAACATGTTCAAAACTAGTATGTATAAACGAGTATTAGTGTAACTAACATGTTTAAAACTAGTATGTATAAACGAGTATTAGTGTAATTAACATGTTTAAAACTAGTATGTATAAATGAGTATTAGTGTAACTAACATGTTCAAAACTAGTATGTAAAAACGAGTATTAGTGTAACTAACATGTTCAAAACTAGTATGTATAAACGAGTATTAGTGTAACTAACATGTTCAAAACTAGTATGTATAAACGAGTATTAGTGTAACTAACATGTTAAAAACTAGTATGTATAAACGAGTATTAGTGTAACTAACATGTTCAAAACTAGTATGTATAAACGAGTATTAATGTAACTAACATGTTCAAAACTAGTATGTATGAACGAGTATTAGTGTAACTAACATGTTCAAAACTAGTATGTATAAACGAGTATTAGTGTAACTAACATGTTTAAAACTAGTATGTATAAACGAGTATTAGTGTAACTAACATGTTTAAAACTAGTATGTATAAACGAGTATTAGTGTAACTAACATGTTCAAAACTAGTATGTATAAACGAGTATTAGTGTAACTAACATGTTCAAAACTAGTATGTATAAACGAGTATTAGTGTAACTAACATGTTCAAAACTAGTATGTATAAACGAGTATTAGTGTAACTAACATGTTCAAAACTAGTATGTATAAACGAGTATTAGTGTAACTAACATGTTCAAAACTAGTATGTATAAACGAGTATTAGTGTAACTAACATGTTCAAAACTAGTATGTATGAACGAGTATTAGTGTAACTAACACGTTCAAAACTAGTATGTATAAACGAGTATTAGTGTAACTAACATGTTCAAAACTAGTATGTATAAACGAATATTAGTGTAACTAACATGTTCAAAACTAGTATGTATAAACGAGTATTAGTGTAACTAACATGTTTAAAACTAGTATGTATAAACGAGTATTAGTGTAACTAACATGTTTAAAACTAGTATGTATAAACGAATATTAGTGTAACTAACATGTTCAAAACTAGTATGTATAAACGAGTATTAGTGTAACTAACATGTTTAAAACTAGTATGTATAAACGAGTATTAGTGTAACTAACATGTTTAAAACTAGTATGTATAAACGAGTATTAGTGTAATTAACATGTTCAAAACTAGTATGTATGAACGAGTATTAGTGTAACTAACACGTTCAAAACTAGTATGTATAAACGAATATTAGTGTAACTAACATGTTCAAAACTAGTATGTATAAACGAGTATTAGTGTAACTAACATGTTCAAAACTAGTATGTATAAACGAGTATTAGTGTAACTAACATGTTCAAAACTAGTATGTATAAACGAGTATTAGTGTAACTAACATGTTCAAAACTAGTATGTATAAACGAGTATTAATGTAACTAACATGTTCAAAACTAGTATGTATGAACGAGTATTAGTGTAACTAACATGTTCAAAACTAGTATGTATAAACGAGTATTAGTGTAACTAACATGTTTAAAACTAGTATGTATAAACGAGTATTAGTGTAACTAACATGTTCAAAACTAGTATGTATAAACGAGTATTGGTGTAACTAACATGTTCAAAACTAGTATGTATAAACGAGTATTAGTGTAACTAACATGTTCAAAACTAGTATGTATAAACGAGTATTAGTGTAACTAACATGTTCAAAACTAGTATGTATGAACAAGTATTAGTGTAACTAACACGTTCAAAACTAGTATGTATAAACGAGTATTAGTGTAACTAACATGTTCAAAACTAGTATGTATAAACGAGTATTAGTGTAACTAACATGTTCAAAACTAGTATGTATAAACGAGTATTAGTGTAACTAACATGTTCAAAACTAGTATGTATGAACGAGTATTAGTGTAACTAACACGTTCAAAACTAGTATGTATAAACGAGTATTAGTGTAACTAACATGTTCAAAACTAGTATGTATAAACGAGTATTAGTGTAACTAACATGTTTAAAACTAGTATGTATAAACGAGTATTAGTGTAATTAACACGTTCAAAACTAGTATGTATAAACGAGTATTAGTGTAACTAACATGTTCAAAACTAGTATGTATAAACGAGTATTAGTGTAACTAACATGTTTAAAACTAGTATGTATAAACGAGTATTAGTGTAACTAACATGTTCAAAACTAGTATGTATAAACGAGTATTAGTGTAATTAACATGCTCAAAACTAGTATGTATGAACGAGTATTAGTGTAACTAACATGTTCAAAACTAGTATGTATAAACGAGTATTAATGTAACTAACATGTTCAAAACTAGTATGTATAAACGAGTATTAGTGTAACTAACATGTTTAAAACTAGTATGTATAAACGAGTATTAGTGTAACTAACATGTTTAAAACTAGTATGTATAAACGAGTATTAGTGTAACTAACATGTTCAAAACTAGTATGTATAAACGAGTATTAGTGCAACTAACATGTTTAAAACTAGTATGTATAAACGAGTATTAGTGTAACTAACATGTTCAAAACTAGTATGTATGAACGAGTATTAGTGTACCTAACATGTTCAAAACTAGTATGTATAAACGAGTATTAGTGTAACTAACATGTTTAAAACTAGTATGTATAAACGAGTATTAGTGTAATTAACATGTTTAAAACTAGTATGTATAAACGAGTATTAGTGTACCTAACATGTTCAAAACTAGTATGTATAAACGAGTATTAGTGTAACTAACATGTTCAAAACTAGTATGTATGAACGAGTATTAGTGTAACTAACATGTTCAAAACTAGTATGTATAAACGAGTATTAGTGTAACTAACATGTTCAAAACTAGTATGTATAAACGAGTATTAGTGTAACTAACATGTTCAAACCTAGTATGTATAAACGAGTATTAGTGTAACTAACATGTTCAAAACTAGTATGTATGAACGAGTATTAGTGTAACTAACATGTTTAAAACTAGTATGTATAAACGAGTATTAGTGTAATTAACATGTTTAAAACTAGTATGTATAAACGAGTATTAGTGTAATTAACATGCTCAAAACTAGTATGTATGAACGAGTATTAGTGTAACTAACATGTTCAAAACTAGTATGTATAAACGAGTATTAGTGTAACTAACATGTTTAAAACTAGTATGTATAAACGAGTATTAGTGTAATTAACATGTTTAAAACTAGTATGTATAAATGAGTATTAGTGTAACTAACATGTTCAAAACTAGTATGTAAAAACGAGTATTAGTGTAACTAACATGTTCAAAACTAGTATGTATAAACGAGTATTAGTGTAACTAACATGTTCAAAACTAGTATGTATAAACGAGTATTAGTGTAACTAACATGTTAAAAACTAGTATGTATAAACGAGTATTAGTGTAACTAACATGTTCAAAACTAGTATGTATAAACGAGTATTAATGTAACTAACATGTTCAAAACTAGTATGTATGAACGAGTATTAGTGTAACTAACATGTTCAAAACTAGTATGTATAAACGAGTATTAGTGTAACTAACATGTTTAAAACTAGTATGTATAAACGAGTATTAGTGTAACTAACATGTTTAAAACTAGTATGTATAAACGAGTATTAGTGTAACTAACATGTTCAAAACTAGTATGTATAAACGAGTATTAGTGTAACTAACATGTTCAAAACTAGTATGTATAAACGAGTATTAGTGTAACTAACATGTTCAAAACTAGTATGTATAAACGAGTATTAGTGTAACTAACATGTTCAAAACTAGTATGTATAAACGAGTATTAGTGTAACTAACATGTTCAAAACTAGTATGTATAAACGAGTATTAGTGTAACTAACATGTTCAAAACTAGTATGTATGAACGAGTATTAGTGTAACTAACACGTTCAAAACTAGTATGTATAAACGAGTATTAGTGTAACTAACATGTTCAAAACTAGTATGTATAAACGAATATTAGTGTAACTAACATGTTCAAAACTAGTATGTATAAACGAGTATTAGTGTAACTAACATGTTTAAAACTAGTATGTATAAACGAGTATTAGTGTAACTAACATGTTTAAAACTAGTATGTATAAACGAATATTAGTGTAACTAACATGTTCAAAACTAGTATGTATAAACGAGTATTAGTGTAACTAACATGTTTAAAACTAGTATGTATAAACGAGTATTAGTGTAACTAACATGTTTAAAACTAGTATGTATAAACGAGTATTAGTGTAATTAACATGTTCAAAACTAGTATGTATGAACGAGTATTAGTGTAACTAACACGTTCAAAACTAGTATGTATAAACGAATATTAGTGTAACTAACATGTTCAAAACTAGTATGTATAAACGAGTATTAGTGTAACTAACATGTTCAAAACTAGTATGTATAAACGAGTATTAGTGTAACTAACATGTTCAAAACTAGTATGTATAAACGAGTATTAGTGTAACTAACATGTTCAAAACTAGTATGTATAAACGAGTATTAATGTAACTAACATGTTCAAAACTAGTATGTATGAACGAGTATTAGTGTAACTAACATGTTCAAAACTAGTATGTATAAACGAGTATTAGTGTAACTAACATGTTTAAAACTAGTATGTATAAACGAGTATTAGTGTAACTAACATGTTCAAAACTAGTATGTATAAACGAGTATTGGTGTAACTAACATGTTCAAAACTAGTATGTATAAACGAGTATTAGTGTAACTAACATGTTCAAAACTAGTATGTATAAACGAGTATTAGTGTAACTAACATGTTCAAAACTAGTATGTATGAACGAGTATTAGTGTAACTAACACGTTCAAAACTAGTATGTATAAACGAGTATTAGTGTAACTAACATGTTCAAAACTAGTATGTATAAACGAGTATTAGTGTAACTAACATGTTTAAAACTAGTATGTATAAACGAGTATTAGTGTAATTAACACGTTCAAAACTAGTATGTATAAACGAGTATTAGTGTAACTAACATGTTCAAAACTAGTATGTATAAACGAGTATTAGTGTAACTAACATGTTTAAAACTAGTATGTATAAACGAGTATTAGTGTAACTAACATGTTCAAAACTAGTATGTATGAATGAGTATTAGTGTACCTAACATGTTTAAAACTAGTATGTATAAACGAGTATTAGTGTACCTAACATGTTCAAAACTAGTATGTATAAACGAGTATTAGTGTAACTAACATGTTCAAAACTAGTATGTATGAACGAGTATTAGTGTAACTAACATGTTCAAAACTAGTATGTATAAACGAGTATTAGTGTAACTAACATGTTCAAAACTAGTATGTATAAACGAGTATTAGTGTAACTAACATGTTCAAAACTAGTATGTATAAACGAGTATTAGTGTAACTAACATGTTCAAAACTAGTATGTATGAACGAGTATTAGTGTAACTAACATGTTCAAAACTAGTATGTATAAACGAGTATTAGTGTAACTAACATGTTCAAAACTAGTATGTATGAACGAGTATTAGTGTAACTAACATGTTCAAAACTAGTATGTATAAACGAGTATTAGTGTAACTAACATGTTTAAAACTAGTATGTATAAACGAGTATTAGTGTAACTAACATGTTCAAAACTAGTATGTATAAACGAGTATTAGTGTAACTAACATGTTCAAAACTAGTATGTATGAACGAGTATTAGTGTAACTAACATGTTCAAAACTAGTATGTATAAACGAGTATTAGTGTAACTAACATGTTTAAAACTAGTATGTATAAACGAGTATTAGTGTAACTAACATGTTCAAAACTAGTATGTATAAACGAGTATTAGTGTAACTAACATGTTTAAAACTAGTATGTATAAACGAGTATTAGTGTAACTAACATGTTCAAAACTAGTATGTATGAACGAGTATTAGTGTAACTAACATGTTCAAAACTAGTATGTATAAACGAGTATTAGTGTAACTAACATGTTCAAAACTAGTATGTATAAACGAGTATTAGTGTAATTAACATGTTTAAAACTAGTATGTATAAACGAGTATTAGTGTAATTAACATGCTCAAAACTAGTATGTATGAACGAGTATTAGTGTAACTAACATGTTCAAAACTAGTATGTATAAACGAGTATTAGTGTAACTAACATGTTTAAAACTAGTATGTATAAACGAGTATTAGTGTAACTAACATGTTTAAAACTAGTATGTATAAACGAGTATTAGTGTAACTAACATGTTCAAAACTAGTATGTATAAACGAGTATTAGTGCAACTAACATGTTTAAAACTAGTATGTATAAACGAGTATTAGTGTAACTAACATGTTCAAAACTAGTATGTATGAACGAGTATTAGTGTACCTAACATGTTCAAAACTAGTATGTATAAACGAGTATTAGTGTAACTAACATGTTCAAAACTAGTATGTATAAACGAGTATTAGTGTAACTAACATGTTAAAAACTAGTATGTATAAACGAGTATTAGTGTAACTAACATGTTTAAAACTAGTATGTATAAACGAGTATTAGTGTAACTAACATGTTTAAAACTAGTATGTATAAACGAGTATTAGTGTAACTAACATGTTCAAAACTAGTATGTATAAACGAGTATTAGTGTAACTAACATGTTTAAAACTAGTATGTATAAACGAGTATTAGTGTAACTAACATGTTCAAAACTAGTATGTATAAACGAGTATTAGTGTAACTAACATGTTCAAAACTAGTATGTATAAACGAGTATTAGTGTAACTAACATGTTCAAAACTAGTATGTATAAACGAGTATTAGTGTAACTAACATGTTCAAAACTAGTATGTATAAACGAGTATTAGTGTAACTAACATGTTCAAAACTAGTATGTATGAACGAGTATTAGTGTAACTAACACGTTCAAAACTAGTATGTATAAACGAGTATTAGTGTAACTAACATGTTCAAAACTAGTATGTATAAACGAATATTAGTGTAACTAACATGTTCAAAACTAGTATGTATAAACGAGTATTAGTGTAACTAACATGTTCAAAACTAGTATGTATAAACGAGTATTAGTGTAACTAACATGTTAAAAACTAGTATGTATAAACGAGTATTAGTGTAACTAACATGTTCAAAACTAGTATGTATAAACGAGTATTAATGTAACTAACATGTTCAAAACTAGTATGTATGAACGAGTATTAGTGTAACTAACATGTTCAAAACTAGTATGTATAAACGAGTATTAGTGTAACTAACATGTTTAAAACTAGTATGTATAAACGAGTATTAGTGTAACTAACATGTTAAAAACTAGTATGTATAAACGAGTATTAGTGTAACTAACATGTTCAAAACTAGTATGTATAAACGAGTATTAGTGTAACTAACATGTTCAAAACTAGTATGTATAAACGAGTATTAGTGTAACTAACATGTTCAAAACTAGTATGTATAAACGAGTATTAGTGTAACTAACATGTTCAAAACTAGTATGTATAAACGAGTATTAGTGTAACTAACATGTTCAAAACTAGTATGTATAAACGAGTATTAGTGTAACTAACATGTTAAAAACTAGTATGTATAAACGAGTATTAGTGTAACTAACATGTTCAAAACTAGTATGTATAAACGAGTATTAGTGTAACTAACATGTTCAAAACTAGTATGTATAAACGAGTATTAGTGTAACTAACATGTTCAAAACTAGTATGTATAAACGAGTATTAGTGTAACTAACATGTTCAAAACTAGTATGTATGAACGAGTATTAGTGTAACTAACATGTTCAAAACTAGTATGTATAAACGAGTATTAGTGTAACTAACATGTTCAAAACTAGTATGTATAAACGAGTATTAGTGTAACTAACATGTTCAAAACTAGTATGTATAAACGAGTATTAGTGTAACTAACATGTTAAAAACTAGTATGTATAAACGAGTATTAGTGTAACTAACATGTTCAAAACTAGTATGTATAAACGAGTATTAGTGTAACTAACATGTTCAAAACTAGTATGTATAAACGAGTATTAGTGTAACTAACATGTTCAAAACTAGTATGTATAAACGAGTATTAGTGTAACTAACATGTTCAAAACTAGTATGTATGAACGAGTATTAGTGTAACTAACATGTTCAAAACTAGTATGTATAAACGAGTATTAGTGTAACTAACATGTTCAAAACTAGTATGTATAAACGAGTATTAGTGTAACTAACATGTTCAAAACTAGTATGTATGAACGAGTATTAGTGTAACTAACACGTTCAAAACTAGTATGTATAAACGAGTATTAGTGTAACTAACATGTTCAAAACTAGTATGTATAAACGAGTATTAGTGTAACTAACATGTTCAAAACTAGTATGTATAAACGAGTATTAGTGTAACTAACATGTTCAAAACTAGTATTATAAACGAGTATTAGTGTAACTAACATGTTCAAAACTAGTATGTATAAAAAAGATATCATTGAGCTCAACGAGTGTTTTCTTGTTTGTATTTGTATATTTGTTTTATACTTGTATAAATTATTGTTAGTTGTCAGCAGGATAATGTTGTCCACAATATGTTTTTTCTCTCAGATTTTCACCTGATAGCAAAGTATAATGTGTATGTATTGATCTACCTGTGTGGCACCATGGCCACCCATGTACCTGACACCATGTCTACCTGTGTGGCACCATGGCCACCCATGTACCTGACACCATGTCTACCTGTGTGGCACCATGGCCACCCATGTACCTGACACCATGTCTACCTGTGTGGCACCATGGCCACCCATGTACCTGACACCATGTCTACCAGTGTGGCACCATGGCCACCCATGTACCTGACACCATGTCTACCTGTGTGGCACCATGGCCACCCATGTACCTGACACCAAGTCTACCTGTGTGGCACCATGGCCACCCATGTACCTGACACCATGTCTACCTGTGTGGCACCATGGCCACCCATGTACCTGACACCATGTCTACCTGTGTGGCACCATGGCCACCCATGTACCTGACACCATGTCTACCTGTGTGGCACCATGGCCACCCATGTACCTGACACCATGTCTACCTGTGTGGCACCATGGCCACCCATGTACCTGACACCATGTCTACCTGTGTGGCACCATGGCCACCCATGTACCTGACACCATGTCTACCTGTGTGGCACCATGGCCACCCATGTACCTGACACCATGTCTACCTGTGTGGCACCATGGCCACCCATGTACCTGACACCATGTCTACCTGTGTGGCACCATGGCCACCCATGTACCTGACACCATGTCTACCTGTGTGGCACCATGGCCACCCATGTACCTGGCACCATGTCTACCTGTGTGGCACCATGGCCACCCATGTACCTGACACCATGTCTACCTGTGTGGCACCATCGCCACCCATGTACCTGACACCATGTCTACCTGTGTGGCACCATCGCAAAGCGCATAATACAGCAAGCATATCGCATTTCCGTCACGCGCAACAACCTATTTTTCAGCTATTCTCATTTTGTATCATTATTGAACGCAGTAAGTTTATTGGATTATTGAATAATCAAAATACTGCGGATACAATGTAAATCTAGTACTATACCGAGCCTTAGTGCATGCACTCTAAATGCTGATCAGTTTCATTCAAAGCCTTCGTTAGCCGTCGGTTCTGAGTTCCTCTCCTTTCTCAATTATTTAATAACAGGAAAATGTATTGAAATATCATTCAATGATTTTACGTACAGATTAATCACAAGAGCCTCAAGAATTTTCGACTTGTATACTATATATGCGCAATAAATTCTAAACGGTGCCTGTGGTATTTGAAAGAGCAAATGTCAATAATCTCCGATGCAGTCATGCGTGCCTTTATTATTGACGGTATTACGGATAACATGTCTTATCAGGAAAAAGCCTCAGTTTGTTCTTGTTACTTTCACTTTGGTGTTCTGGGTGGCATTGACTTCGTTAATTTAGATACATTTGATATAACGGTCACAAACATTTGCTTCAGATGGGCGTGATTTCACTCTCATTCTGCAGAACACAATCAGTGAAACATTTCCGATTATAACAACTAATCCATGATGAATATTCAATAAATGATTACCTAATTTCTATACTAGTACTATATTGCGCATATTGAGGCTATATAACGTATAAAATAGATTAAAATACAATTGGTAGGGGTACAAAATATTACATTTGCATTGTATGTGGGTTATGTGCGTTTTACCAACAACAACAACAACAACAACAACAACAACAACAAACGGTAAAAGAAGCGACAGATGAAAATACTAGATATTAATAATGACTTTATCTACGCGTTAGCAGAAAGATGACATGTAAAGGAATACGAATATACACTTATCATGTCATTTATACTCTATGAGATTAGGTTACACATCAACAAAAGTAAAAGTTTTTGTCGCATGTGTAGTCCTACTACGTCACTGAAACATCAATTATGTTACAAGACTAAAAGCTATAAATAAAACATGTCTTACAAAACATGTGATACCGGGTCTTGACTATGTTATATAATTGGGTGTGGTAATATAACTTGATTATAATGTTCAGAAAAGCAATTATATCTGTAAATAGACCACAAGCAAATCTCAACCATATAATAGATTATTTAAGTTTATTTAAGTGTTATCAACAATATTTATGATGATATTTAGCTTAAATTTGAAACCTAAATGAGATATTTTTGATATGAATTATAGAAATTTGCTAGTCGAACTGAAGTGCCATTAATTGGTCCTAATTTTGTATTAATAATAATAACAAAATTGATAATAATAAAGATTTTTTTACAATTGCTACTAATTAAGTACAAGTATAAAAAATAACACTAAGAAGTATGACATAAATAAATAATGATAAGATGTAAAATACAATACAACATTTTTAAAATGTTTAGTCCTCCTCTCCAAAATTATGTCACATCTGAAATGTACAATCTTTGTACATGCTACATACAAATGCACAGATACGTAATACATACAAATGCACAGATACGTAATACATACAAATGCACAGATACGTAATACATACAAATGCACAGATACGTAATACATACAAATGCACAGATACGTAATACATACAAATGCACAGATACGTAATACATACAAATGCACAGATACGTAATACATACAAATGCACAGATACGTAATACATACAAATACACAGATACGTAATACATACAAATGCACAGATACGTAATACATACAAATGCACAGATACGTAATACATACAAATGCACAGATACGTAATACATACAAATGCACAGATACGTAATACATACAAATACACAGATACGTAATACATACAAATGCACAGATACGTAATACATACAAATGCACAGATACGTAATACATACAAATGCACAGATACGTAATACATACAAATGCACAGATACGTAATACATACAAATACACAGATACGTAATACATACAAATACACAGATACGTAATACATACAAATGCACAGATACGTAATACATACAAATGCACAGATACGTAATACATACAAATGCACAGATACGTAATACATACAAATGCACAGATACGTAATACATACAAATGCACAGATACGTAATACATACAAATGCACAGATACGTAATACATACAAATGCACAGATACGTAATACATACAAATACACAGATACGTAATACATACAAATGCACAGATACGTAATACATACAAATACACAGATACGTAATACATACAAATGCACAGATACGTAATACATACAAATGCACAGATACGTAATACATACAAATGCACAGATACGTAATACATACAAATGCACAGATACGTAATACATACAAATGCACAGATACGTAATACATACAAATGCACAGATACGTAATACATACAAATGCACAGATACGTAATACATACAAATGCACAGATACGTAATACATACAAATACACAGATACGTAATACATACAAATACACAGATACGTAATACAGTTTATTATATTCTTCTAATGTAGAACCATCAAACGAATAAACAAACAATTCCGCGATATTAAATAATAAACATTTTCTAATCTTGAATATACATATACGTGATAAAACAAAGACTAATTAACAGTACTGACATAAACATCACAATTTATTTGCGTATCAACATTCACATCCAGATTCCACACATGATCACTGACTGGAGTTCAATATAATAACAAATCTACCCTGCGCTTAAATTAACTTTACCAAGTTAGATTGCCAATTACCTCGATGTTTCAGAATTCAGCTTCGATCTTTATATTCAATCACTTAAGTCTACAATCATTTTTGGGCTGAATTTCAACCCTATATTAGAAGATGAAATATGGCATATATATTATAATACGACCGACCCATGACGTTCAACGATAACTTCAAACGGAAATGTTTATAAGCGAAATAACGATGAACAGTGTATTGAATTCCAAAATACTTATAGGTTAAGCATATCACTTTATAGAAACTAACTGCGCCATCTGTTTTATCACGTTTTTCTTGCAATTATTTAACCTACTTTAATGAAACCAAACAAGGTTATATATTGTTAAATATAAGTGTTTGCCTGAAATTACATACCCATCAAATAGTATAGATAAAGTATTCCCAAAAAACAATATTCACAAACATCTAAGAAAACTATATTGAACAAGCGATCTCTGCATAGCACCGGTTCAAATAAGTGACAACAGTCAATACACGCGTCAGTGCATCGCAAAATACCCCAGATGTTTTTACCATAAACAATGTATCAAATTTGTGTGAAATTTAAGACATGTAATACAATTTATAGTCACATATGTTGTGCATATATTAGTGATAATCGTCGTTCGTGGCATACAACTCATTACAACAGTCTCTTACAGCAGTCAGAGAATTGGGTAATCTAACACACATTATACATATTATATTTGTATTAACATGTGCCACAGATTGCATATATAATATATATGAACATAACAGTCATAGCGATTTTTGTTAAATTTACGAGATCTATAAATTTCACTATCTGAATCTGAATCTGAAACGAACACAATCTTTCGTTGAAAGGCAAAGAAATAAATTTAAAGATACGTGTTACTGTTATTATACATTTTTCAATAAAAAACTTGTGGTATCCTTTATAATTTGAATCTTCAATAAAAGATTTATTTGCTTAGAGTTCATGTTACTACACGAACTTTGTATCTAACGTAACATCCATGTTTAATTAGTGTCAATTATGAGCTTTCATAAAATATATAGTTTGATATGATTTTAAAACAATTATTCCTTGAAAATAACTAGTGTGAATTCTACTTCCTAAAACTTCTACTACATCTTTAACTACCGTATAACGCATGCATGAAAACACAATTTGATTGAACTGAGGGTAGAGACTTCCGGCGGAATACCTCGACCAGAATCAAAGGCGACCGAGGTTTCTACATCCACGGGATTTTAATAAGAACGATGTAAAACATTCGTTGTACCCAAAGGTAATCTAATGAGAAATTCAATTATGCAAACTGACAATACACAACATATGAAAGGTCGATTTCGTCCCCAAGCGAAATGAGTTCATTTTCCGAGTTGCACACACAACAAATGCATCTATACAACCTGAGTAGATATAATAACAAATTACAATTACACCTGTTATTTTTTTATCTAAGAATTTATAAATCCTAAATGACGCATTGATATGAGAGTAATTGTGTTATTTTCACCGAATAGACTAATTACCAAAGCGGCACACTGGTATCAACACTCACTTCTAAATTAATAATTATAACGAATCAATAAAAGACAAGGCAACTTTTAGCGTGAAATTGTTTTTACTTCGATGTACGGATGGGCAGACAATTCCTAGTTCTGCCAGTGGTGGCGCATCTCCCATAACCTTGGATATATACATGTTCATTTGGAACATAACATCGTGTTTCTCCAAGAAGTTCAGTTCTGTACATTCACGCCAAATATAATCAGTGTATGTATGCTGTGTACAATTAATATGTACTGTTGTATCCAATGTTGACAAACCGAATAACAAGTAAAGACCTAATCGACCACAAACCGACACGGGAAACAGAATGCCAAATAATAACACAAAATATGAAACAATTGCGAGTTTATTTTCTTTACAAACGAAATATGTCGATATCGACTACTTGAAAAATAAATTCTACAAATGTAAACACAAATTCAAATAAGATATGCTTTTTGCCAAACATTGTGATAATATGAATTAGAAAGACAAATGTTAGCTGAACTGAATTACGTAAACATTCGAACACTTTCCTTGGATTCATATTGTTGATCTGAATTACGTAATCATTCGAACACTTTCCTTGGATTCATATTGTTGAACTGAATTACGTAAACATTCGAACACTTTCCTTGGATTCATATTGTTGATCTGGATTACGTAATCATTCGAACACTTTCCTTGGATTCATATTGTTGAACTGAATTACGTAAACATTCGAACACTTTCCTCTGATTCATATTGTTGAATAAGGCGACTAGTCATTAAAGATGTTGCCGGCTGATGATTTAAACGATTTCAATTTAACCTGTGTTTGTACTTTATTAAAAGGGAGACGTTGCATATGCACTTAATATATGTATCAATTCATAAATAGGTTAAATTAATCTTCCTGGTACTCAGGAAAACCATCCAAATAATCTTCATATATCGACTTTAAATGAATATACGTATACATTATTAGTCTATGAAATTTCAGAGCTATATAATAAATATAATATATTTAAAACAGTGAACAAAATTAACAAACTGCATTGTTGCAATGCTTAATTGTGCTTATTTACAAGTATTTTTTACATAATTAATGAATTAGAAAATATCGACATATTTTAGAACATATTTACTAGTAGGTGCTTGCCAATCATTTACATTTTACTTAACATTGGTCACAGAACATTTTAAAGCGGGGAAGTCGTCACCTTCTCATGATTCAGATGGCCATAGCGTGTCATTGTTTACAAACAAGCGTCTACCCATGAGTTTTTGCGTTTTTAGCGTGTATTGTTATGGTCGCTTGGAACTCAATTCCCGCGCGTGCGCAGGCGACGACCCTCCCGCTTTAAGACCATTTAAAAAATCAATGCAGCAACTATATGCAAATTCATGTAGATTTTCATGTGTTTTGATATCAACATGATCAAATGAGAATCATTAGATTCCTATATGAACAATACATGATCAGTAATTTCTGTTAAATTTACAAGTTCTGAAGTTTTTCACTATCTGAATGTAAAGACGAACAAAATGGTCTGGTAAAATGCAAAAATAGACATTTAAAAGAAGAAAAACAAGTTATGCAAACTCGCCGTTCTTATGTTTAATTCTCCAAGAAAAATGTGTTAACTTCTTCAATAACGGATAGCAGTCACATGACCAAGTAAAGGTTACAACTAACGTAACATCGATTGTTAATTAATAGTTATAAGCAATAATAAAATAAATAGCTCGATATGGTATGAAATAATTCTTCTATGAAAATAATTAGTGTGGATTGTTCTACCTGAAAACCTCTACTATATTCTTAAACTATGTAACTTGGATAGCAATTCCGCGTCGTGTTTAAGCTGTATCAGAATGAATGCACGCACACTCTCGATATTTCATGAAATGTTACAATTGTTAATATGTATTAGTAATTGTATAGCATATCATGTATGCATATGGTATGCAGTGCAACAAGTCTGATATTTTGGCGAACCCACTCTGTTGTACCTGGGTGATCTTTCAAGATGGGATTGTAACTTTGAATGAACCACGCATCGGTTACGAAGCATGTCACGTGTATTGTGTATCATGCTTATATGACAATGTGTTTACAAAGTATAGAACGTAGACTTTATATGCATTGTTAAAATGGGGAACAGTTGGCAGTGGAGCCTCATGGGTAGATAGAGCTTTCAGTTTGTGGGATTAACCGAAGCATAACACTATCATCCTGAGGGCAAATATTGCATTACTCTACTAAAACTTGTGTGGATTACACGACCAAAGACAGTTTGTCTTTAACCGTAAAAGTATGGACACGCGTGTTAACGCCCTTTTTTTGGCACATGAGAACGTCATACCGTTACGAGCATTATAATGTTAACCACTGATCGACCCCCCCCCCCACACACACACACACACATACATACATACATACATACATACACAAACAGCAATTAAAACGATTACTACAGTATATTAATAGTATTATTCTTTTGAAGATATTAATTTTCTTGCAGAGTACATCATGCTATATAGCATATTAATCATAGTCCTACTATAATATTTACCATGTCACAGATCACTGTCGCCAACTAATCAACGAAATCGTATATACCCAGCCTACCGAGTATAAGTAGTCATGTAATCTCTAGTACCTGTCGGTCATACGCTAAAATATGGTAAACGAACCAGCTGTTATTAAGACGCTTTATAAAGGTTTTTAACACTGAACGGCGCCATTCGACAGAGCTATTGACAATTTGAATGGTCGAAACGCAACACAATCTGTGAGTTTAATCGATTAAATGGTAAGTCTTGAAATCACAATGTCTGTGTTAAAAAGGAATTACATTATCCTATGCTTCAGATCAATCGACATGTAATAATATGGCAGAGTGAAACATATCACAATAACAAATGCGTACATGTGAAACTGACAACCACGAAACCGGATTTCAAGACGTACGTAAGGAGTATATATCATAATATAATTACACACAATTGAACACTTTTCCATTTTCTCTTCGTGTAATTTATTTTTCAGGTGTATCGTTATTATCTAGCAGCATGAAAGTAGAACTGTGTGCAGATTTTATAGTGCTGATGTTATACCACCTCGTTCTGGTAACGCCTTGTCTCTGCTGGCAATACTCTGACATCGGTAGAATTAAGTATTCTATGAGTGGAGATAAAATTATCGGTGGTTTATTCCCCCTGCATGACTACGACCACAATAAAGAATGTAGAGCATTACGAGATCTGGGAACTTTGCTGCGAATGGAGGCAATGGTGTATGCTATATACGAGATCAATAACAGGGACGACATACTACCAAATATGACTATAGGTTTTGAAATATATGACACCTGTACGCGCGAGTCTACCTCAATAGCGCAGACATTGCGTTTTATGCCAATGTCGGCATTCAGGAATACGGCAGACTGTCAATGCGTCACGGACAACGGTGCATGTAGTGATGAAAACGTAACACACCCGTATGTTGACGTCGTTATCGGCACAGAAATGAGTTTTACGACCATACCTGCTGCTCAGTTGCTGGGATTGTCAGAAATATGTCAGATCAGTTACTATGCTACGAGTGACGATCTTAGCAACAAGAAGAGATTTCCGTTCTTTTTGCGTCTAAGTCCACCTGACAAACTTCAGGTAAAAACAATGATTGACTTAATGAAACATTTCAACTGGACTTTTATTTCCATTGTTCATTCAGATGACAACTACGGCAACAACGGACTGAAAGAACTTAAAATGGAAGCTGAGATTGCTCACATATGTATTGCAGGGACAATAGAAGTATCTGCTTTCATGACAAATAATGGCTTTGACTACGTAGTTCACTCACTTCTTAGTTGGCCTAGAGCGCGAGTAGTGGTTATGTTCGTCCATGTTAAAGAAGCGAACGGAGTGTTGTCAGCTATTGGAAGGGCAAACGCTACACATCATTTCCAACTCATCGGTAGCGACGGCTGGGCTGCGAGTATTGAAGAGATCAGACCAGAGAATCGCGTAATCGCATCAAGTGTGCTGAAAATAAATTTATACTCTGCACATTTTCAGCCCTTTGAAGATTACTTTATGTCTCTTAATCCGGAAAACAATCAACACAATCCATGGTTTGAAGAATTTTGGCAAAAATATTTGAACTGCACTTCCGGTGACGACAAATGTACTGAAATGCACTTACCGTCGGGGTTTTCCAGAGACAACTCGGTTTCGTTAGTTATAGATTCCGTATACACATTCGCACTTGGATGGGAGAATATGCGTAGGGATATGTGCCCAAACAGTTCGGAACTTTGTACGCCCCTGAAAGAGGCCAAAATGGATGTGGGCTATTTGCATAATCTAACATTCAATGGAGCAACGGGTTCCATAATGTTTGATCGCAATGGTGATCTTATGGGAAAATATGACATCCATACCATTCAACGGGTTGGTGATGCATATCAGCTGTTGAAACTTGGAATCTGGGATTCGTTGGGAGGAGACAACAAGCTTATGTTTTCAGACAATCTTTCACTATGGCTAGATGCATTTCCTGGTACGCTACCACCATCCTCATATTGCAGCGACCCGTGTTCTGCTGGTGAAATGGTGATACAACGGGAACATGTCTGTTGTTGGGATTGCGTTTTGTGCAGGAGCAATGAAATAACAGTTTTCAATGCCACGATGTGTCAGGAATGTCTCCCGCACATGTGGCCAGAAAAGATGAGAACACATTGTGAGGCAATACCACCGTCATTCATCAAATACCAAGACCCATGGGCCATTATGTTGTGTACCTTCAGTGCTGTGGGATTGACATTCTGTTTCATCACACTAATAGCATTTACGCATTACAACAGCAAGCCCCTCGTTAAAGCAACCAGTCGGGAACTCAGTTACATTATGTTTATTGGTATTATACTGTCCTATGTTTTGGTATATTCCTTCCTCGCCATGCCGACCACAACCACGTGTTACATTAACCGTTTCGGCTTCATGTTAAGCTTCACTTTGACATACGGTCCGTTATTGACGAAAACCAATAGAATATTCCGAATATTCGATGCTGGCAAGAAGTCAACCAGAAGACCTGCGTTTATTAGTCCACGTTCACAAGTAACGATTGCTCTGGGCATGGTCTTTTTACAGGTAAATCATACACTGTATATTATTTTATTCTAATTTATTCATTCCACTAACAATTTTGAGAATAGCGTCACGTTCAGCCAAAGAAATATAGCTATACTTAGCCCTGAAAAATACTCATAAATGTTTACGACAGAAAGCTGACACCGTTGCTCAAAGAGACTTACCGAAATGGTATAATACGAACGTTGTTTGTGTTGCTTTCTATCATGTAACACGTGTGCTCTCTGTAACTCATGTTGAGTACTAAACATAATCTGGACGTAATATTTGTCTATGATAACTGCATAAAAGAATATCATCTCAACAATAATGTAATAATGATGTTTATTCCTTTCAACGTTTCGTCCTAGAATTAGGGCTTCCTCAGGAAAACTGTTGTAAAACAATTAGATACAGCGTGTAAATGATTGTGATTGAAAATGGTACAACATGATTACAAGTACAATGTATTTAATAAAATAATAATATCGTGCAGACATATATATTTATGTTTTTACGGAATGACAACTGACATCAGAATTATAGAATCTCAATTTTACAATTGCATTTCAAATTGGATAATTAAATGTAGGCTCTTGTATATCATTACGCATGATACATACTGCTTCCGAGGACAGTAAGACCAAGATTCACTGGTTTGAGTTCCGGTTTGCTCTTCAAACGTCCTACGCGTGTGCAAGGTTTCCTGTGTTGACGTTAACGCTCTCCCCCAATTAACACGTTTCCAATGATTCGAAATGATTGATAACATTGAACACTAAAGTCATTACATAATTGTCACCTTTTCGCGGTAGCCTGACGTTACTAACTCACACTTCGAACAGTTACTAATAATATTGACTCACATTTTTTATTTAGTTTCTCACTCACTCTAATGCACGTCTCAGCTAAGATAGCGCTGCTTGTACGTTTCTTTGGGGGGAATGCTGACCGCGTCTATTTTGAAATAAAAATGATGGTTATATTTGCTGTATGACTGTGGTGGGTAGGTAACTTTGAATACCTCGGGTACACTTCGGTTTCTCCAAGCTCTCTCTGCTTGCGTGCTTCAACTCCACGGGAACACCAAATGGGAGGGATTGGCATGACTTGACTAAATGCTTAACAAACGCACCAGAATAAACCCAACCGAACCACGGGAAGACTATAAACAAATACAACATTTCAGATGCTCAGCTAAACTTTATGTATCGTATGGTTCTACAAATCAAAACAGTCGACCACATCAAAGTATAAGAAATAAGTGTAATACTGGAATCTTGATAATTCATGTATCTTGAACTAGCCCATAATCTGTCACCCAATCTCAAAATAGCTTACACACAGAACCCGTTTGAGCACACTTGTGCAACCAAAAACAATGCCATCCGCTGCTTCGTGGCTCGTCAA
Source organism: Saccoglossus kowalevskii (assembly GCF_978046115.1). NCBI lineage: Eukaryota > Metazoa > Hemichordata > Enteropneusta > Harrimaniidae > Saccoglossus > Saccoglossus kowalevskii. Next base: position 2,699,518 of record NC_140651.1, read on the forward strand.
CGAAAATTGCCAATGTTGTAAAATATCTAAACAAAAATGTTTTCAAAAGTCAGTGTTAATTCGTATAAACTAATTACCATTAAGTTATAAATTAATAAGCAGCGATATGCTAATGGTCTACTTATACCGAAGAATTAACAATGGCCACAGATGAAATTGATATGTTTCTCATAGTAACAAATTCATCACCATGTATTTTACAGACAGAAATATAATGAAATAAGTTTTTCTTACATTAATTATTAATTAATGGTTGATAGATATTTCAACGAGAAGTGAGAAACAAAGCGTAAAGCAATATGTTCAATACTCATGGGCTATCATGTTTAATGCTGTGGGGTAGGCATAACACCGGTGTGTTTGATGTATGATGCAGTTAGTTTAGATTGCTTGAAATCTAAACATACTCATATAATCCATATAAAAAATGTATTGTAATACAATATATTGCCAACATAGGTTATTTGCAATAACACAATATATAATTTCGAACGATTATTAAATATGGGTGTCCAGAAATTGTTATTTGTAGCCGCATAAAATATTGAAAAATAGTAAGAAACGTGTTTTAACTCAACATTTTTAAGTGTTTCGGTTTTTTTTCAATAATTGTCAGATTGTGTAAAATACACTGCTCTGTACTCCGCAAGTGACGAAATGATTATTCCATACTGTTATTGGCAATAATTTCTAATACTTGTCTCCAATCCCTACCCCTAATAAAAATGACATTGCGCAAAAATATTTAATACAAAAAAAAATATCACTAATACAAAATCGAAACGTAGCACACTGTTTGAAGCTTTGCCAATGTGACATTAATTTCTCAATATTTTCAGAAAATTTCTGGTTAGAAGATTCAAAACACAACTACTATTCATTTTCATTGTATATGCATAACCCTTGGCATTGTACCACTATTATTGACATAGATTTGTTAATTTGCTTAACGTTATATGATTTCCGTAACTCTTGCTAACAAAATATACTACCAATGGAAAGTACCTGTTTTCATGCTTTATCGATTTCAAAAAGGCCTTTGACTCCATCTGGCATGTGGGTCTTTTACACAAGCTCAGAAACAATGGAGTCACTGGTAAATTTTATAATATTATTAAAGCAATCTATACAAACTCTACTGGATGTGTGAAGGTTAAAAACGGCTTGACCAGTACTTTCCCAATTGAGAAAGGCATCAGACAGGGCGATGGTCTAAGTCCGCTGCTTTTTAATATATACTTAAATGATATTAAAAGTCATATAAATGCATCAAACAATGACCCACCAACTTTATTAAATAACCAACTTCCATGTTTACTTTATGCAGATGACTTGCTTCTCCTTTCAGAAACCAATACAGGACTTCAGAATGCGATTAATTCCCTGCAATTATACTGCCACAAATGGAAGTTGGAGATCAACATTAAAAAATCTAAAACAATCATATTTAACAAAGCAGGTAGACGCCTAGACAAATATAATTTTTTTATAAACCAGGATGTACTAGAAAGAGTGACATCATACACCTACCTTGGCATAAATTTAAATACAACAGGGAAATTAGAAAAAGCCCAGATAGACCTAAAAAACAAAGCTCTTAAGGCCTGCTTCAAAATGAATCAGCTATTATTTTCGGCAACTTGTATACCACTCAGAATTCATTTGAAGATGTTTGAAGCAGTAGTTAGACCAATTCTCTTATACTGCACTGAAATATGGTCTAGTGATATTATTGCCCACACAAAACAGCTTTGGAATTTGTCAACACCCATGGAAAAACTCCATACCAAATTCTGCAAGTTTTTATTAAAGGTGAACAGCAGAGCCTCAAACTTGCCATGTTTAATTGAATTAGGGAGGTACCCTCTTACAATACAGGGTACAAAACAATTGTTAAAATATTGGATGAGGGTTCAGGAAATGCCTGAAAATACATTAGTATGTGAAGCATACAAGCTTGGTATTAAGATGCATGATTCTGGTACTAAAAACTGGGTATCTGGTGTGAAAAAGATTTTGGAAAACCTAAATTTAAGTAATATCTGGAAAGATGGGCAAATTAAATACAGCAATGCTACTATTGAAGACATCACAGAAAAACTTAAAATGCAATTCCAGAAAAAAAGTAAAGAATGCATGTTTGATGATGATAAGGGCGTGCATCACAAAAACAAATTGAGAACATACAGAGAAATAAAAACTGATTTTTCTTTTGAGAAATACCTCCAAATAATTAAAAATCCACTATATCGTGCTGCAATGACTAAACTTAGAATAAGTGCCCACCGTTTACAGATTGAATCAGGCAGATACAAAAACATCTCCATCTCTGATAGAATATGCCCTGTCTGTGATCTTGGAGAAATTGAAGATGAGAAACATTTCCTTTTCACGTGCCAGCTATATGATAAAGAAAGAACCAGCCTTTTTACTAAACATAAAATGCATGGAGAGACATTAATAAACATATTAAATAATAAAAACGATCACATAATTAAAGACATTTCAAAACACATTTATACTTGCTTTATGCTTAGAGAGCAAAAAATCAAACAATAACTTCAGTACCAGCTGCCTCAAAAAAAACCCCCACAAAACACAGATTTACATTTATTTACATTATATTACAATTATTCATTTATCTCTTATTGTGAGATGTGTATTTATTTCATTCATTTACTGTATTTTTAGTATTTCCTTTTATTTTCATTTTTTTATTATTACATGTTTTTGACTTTATTGTACTTTTTGTCAAGATCTCAAATGGGATACGATAGCAATAAAGAATTACTTACTTACTTACTCGAAATTCTAATAACTGTTACTTGAACATCGAGTTACAATTTTGGGCTGGTTTGGCAAAAGTGGGCGTGATCATTTTTGTAACTCTATGAAAGATATTTTTCATTTTTTTATTGCTTAGACTTATTAATTTTAAATTTAACAAACATATGATGAGCATTAGGTAATCCCTTATATTACTTGTAGCTAAGCATCTGTGCAGATCAGTATCATGCCTTTGTAGGCGTAACATCGCTACTGTCCGTAATGCGTGGTATTCGTTCCAACAATCGAAAATTATTAAACAAGTAATAACAATAATAATAATAATAATTGAATACCTTAATACAATATATGTACATGTATTCATATACACCTGACTCTTGAGTCTACTTTTGAGTCACGTCTTTTTAACAATGTAAACGTCCTGGGAATTTAGATATCACAAAGGAAGTACGTAATCCCACAAAAAAAACAATCAATGACAATCATTGGTAGAATTACAAATTGCCATATACGTACGTATTAACATATAGATTGTCATATACATATCATTTAATAATTGAATCTATGGTAAGTCCAAAATTGTATATGTTACAAAGCAACAGTTACTACAAACAAACAAATCAAAACTTAAACTAACAGTTACTACAACAAACAAATCAATACTCAAACTAACAGTTACTACAACAAACAAATCAATACTCAAACTAACAGTTACTACAAACAAACAAATCAAAACTTAAACTAACAGTTACTACAACAAACAAAGCAATACTTAAACTAACAGTTACTACAACAAACAAAGCAATACTTAAACTAACATTTACTACAAACAAACAAAGCAATACTTAAACTAACAGTTACTACAAACAAACAAAGCAATATTTAAACTAACAGTTACTACAAACAAACAAAGCAATACTTAAACTAACAGTTACTACAAACAAACAAATCAATACTCAAACTAACAGTTACTACAAACAAACAAATCAATACTTAAACTAACAGTTACTACAAACAAACAAATCAATACTCAACCTAACAGTTACTACAACAAACAAAGCAATACTTAAACTAACAGTTACTACAAACAAACAAAGCAATACTTAAACTAACAGTTACTACAAACAAACAAAGCAATACTTAAACTAACAGTTACTACAAACAAACAAATCAATACTTAAACTAACAGTTACTACAAACAAACAAATCAATACTTAAACTAACAGTTACTACAAACAAACAAATCAATACTCAACCTAACAGTTACTACAACAAACAAATCAATACTCAACCTAACAGTTACTACAACAAACAAAGCAATACTTAAACTAACAGTTACTACAACAAACAAAGCAAAACTTAAACTAACAGTCACTACAACAAACAAAGCAATACTTAAACTAACAGTTACTACAAACAAACAAAGCAAAACTTAAACTAACAGTTAATACAAACAAACAAATCATTACTCAAACTAACAGTTACTACAAACAAACAAATCAATACTTAAACTAACAGTTACTACAAACAAACAAATCAATACTCAACCTAACAGTTACTACAACAAACAAAGCAATACTTAAACTAACAGTTACTATAACAAACAAATCAATACTCAAACTAACAGTTACTACAAACAAACAAAGCAATACTTAAACTAACAGTTACTACAAACAAACAAATCAATACTTAAACTAACAGTTACTACAAACAAACAAATCAATACTTAAACTAACAGTTACTACAAACAAACAAATCAATACTGAAACTAACAGTTACTACAAACAAACAAATCAATACTCAACCTAACAGTTACTACAACAAACAAATCAATACTCAACCTAACAGTTACTACAACAAACAAAGCAATACTTAAACTAACAGTTACTACAACAAACAAAGCAAAACTTAAACTAACAGTTACTACAACAAACAAAGCAATACTTAAACTAACAGTTACTACAAACAAACAAAGCAAAACTTAAACTAACAGTTAATACAAACAAACAAATCATTACTCAAACTAACAGTTACAACAAACAAACAAATCAATACTTAAACTAACAGTTACTACAAACAAACAAATCAATACTCAACCTAACAGTTACTACAACAAACAAAGCAATACTTAAACTAACAGTTACTATAACAAACAAATCAATACTCAAAATAACAGTTACTACAAACAAACAAAGCAATACTTAAACTAACAGTTACTACAAACAAACAAATCAATACTTAAACTAACAGTTACTACAAACAAACAAATCAATACTTAAACTAACAGTTACTACAAACAAACAAATCAATACTGAAACTAACAGTTACTACAAACAAACAAATCAATACTTAAACTAACAGTTACTACAACAAACAAAGCAATACTTAAACTAACAGTTACTACAACAAACAAAGCAAAAGTTAAACTAACAGTTACTACAACAAACAAAGCAATACTTAAACTAAGAGTTACTACAAACAAACAAATCAATACTCAAATTAACAGTTACTACAAACAAACAAAGCAATACTTAAACTAACAGTTACTACAAACAAACAAATCAATACTCAACCTAACAGTTACTACAACAAACAAAGCAATACTTAAACTAACAGTTACTACAAACAAACAAATCAATACTTAAACTAACAGTTACTACAAACAAACAAATCAATACTTAAACTAACAGTTACTACAAACAAACAAATCAATACTCAAACTAACAGTTACTACAAACAAACAAATCAATACTTAAACTAACAGTTACTACAAACAAACAAATCAATACTCAACCTAACAGTTACTACAACAAACAAAGCAATACTCAACCTAACAGTTACTACAACAAACAAAGCAATACTTAAACTAACAGTTACTACAAACAAACAAAGCAATACTTAAACTAACAGTTACTACAAACAAACAAAGCAATACTTAAACTAACAGTTACTACAAACAAACAAATCAATACTTAAACTAACAGTTACTACAAACAAACAAATCAATACTTAAACTAACAGTTACTACAAACAAACAAATCAATACTCAACCTAACAGTTACTACAACAAACAAATCAATACTCAACCTAACAGTTACTACAACAAACAAAGCAATACTTAAACTAACAGTTACTACAACAAACAAAGCAAAACTTAAACTAACAGTTACTACAAACAAACAAATCAATACTCAAACTAACAGTTACTACAAACAAACAAATCAATACTCAAACTAACAGTTACTACAAACAAACAAATCAATACTTAAACTAACAGTTACTACAACAAACAAAGCAATACTTAAACTAACAGTTACTACAAACAAACAAATCAATACTTAAACTAACAGTTACTACAAACAAACAAATCAATACTCAAACTAACAGTTACTACAAACAAACAAATCAATACTCAAACTAACAGTTACTACAAACAAACAAATCAATACTTAAACTAACAGTTACTACAAACAAACAAATCAATACTCAACCTAACAGTTACTACAACAAACAAAGCAATACTTAAACTAACAGTTACTACAAACAAACAAAGCAATACTTAAACTAACAGTTACTACAACAAACAAAGCAAAAGTTAAACTAACAGTTACTACAACAAACAAAGCAATACTTAAACTAAGAGTTACTACAAACAAACAAATCAATACTCAAATTAACAGTTACTACAAACAAACAAAGCAATACTTAAACTAACAGTTACTACAAACAAACAAATCAATACTCAACCTAACAGTTACTACAACAAACAAAGCAATACTTAAACTAACAGTTACTACAAACAAACAAATCAATACTTAAACTAACAGTTACTACAAACAAACAAATCAATACTTAAACTAACAGTTACTACAAACAAACAAATCAATACTCAAACTAACAGTTACTACAAACAAACAAATCAATACTTAAACTAACAGTTACTACAAACAAACAAATCAATACTCAACCTAACAGTTACTACAACAAACAAAGCAATACTCAACCTAACAGTTACTACAACAAACAAAGCAATACTTAAACTAACAGTTACTACAAACAAACAAAGCAATACTTAAACTAACAGTTACTACAAACAAACAAAGCAATACTTAAACTAACAGTTACTACAAACAAACAAATCAATACTTAAACTAACAGTTACTACAAACAAACAAATCAATACTTAAACTAACAGTTACTACAAACAAACAAATCAATACTCAACCTAACAGTTACTACAACAAACAAAGCAATACTTAAACTAACAGTTACTATAACAAACAAAGCAAAACTTAAACTAACAGTTACTACAAACAAACAAATCAATACTCAAACTAACAGTTACTACAAACAAACAAATCAATACTCAAACTAACAGTTACTACAAACAAACAAATCAATACTTAAACTAACAGTTACTACAACAAACAAAGCAATACTTAAACTAACAGTTACTACAAACAAACAAATCAATACTTAAACTAACAGTTACTACAAACAAACAAATCAATACTCAAACTAACAGTTACTACAAACAAACAAATCAATACTCAAACTAACAGTTACTACAAACAAACAAATCAATACTTAAACTAACAGTTACTACAAACAAACAAATCAATACTCAACCTAACAGTTACTACAACAAACAAAGCAATACTTAAACTAACAGTTACTACAAACAAACAAAGCAATACTTAAACTAACAGTTACTACAAACAAACAAAGCAATACTTAAACTAACAGTTACTACAAACAAACAAATCAATACTTAAACTAACAGTTACTACAAACAAACAAATCAATACTTAAACTAACAGTTACTACAAACAAACAAATCAATACTCAACCTAACAGTTACTACAACAAACAAATCAATACTCAACCTAACAGTTACTACAACAAACAAAGCAATACTTAAACTAACAGTTACTACAACAAACAAAGCAAAACTTAAACTAACAGTTACTACAACAAACAAAGCAATACTTAAACTAACAGTTACTACAAACAAACAAAGCAAAACTTAAACTAACAGTTAATACAAACAAACAAATCATTACTCAAACTAACAGTTACTACAAACAAACAAATCAATACTTAAACTAACAGTTACTACAAACAAACAAATCAATACTCAACCTAACAGTTACTACAACAAACAAAGCAATACTTAAACTAACAGTTACTATAACAAACAAATCAATACTCAAACTAACAGTTACTACAAACAAACAAAGCAATACTTAAACTAACAGTTACTACAAACAAACAAATCAATACTTAAACTAACAGTTACTACAAACAAACAAATCAATACTTAAACTAACAGTTACTACAAACAAACAAATCAATACTGAAACTAACAGTTACTACAAACAAACAAATCAATACTCAACCTAACAGTTACTACAACAAACAAATCAATACTCAACCTAACAGTTACTACAACAAACAAAGCAATACTTAAACTAACAGTTACTACAACAAACAAAGCAAAACTTAAACTAACAGTTACTACAACAAACAAAGCAATACTTAAACTAACAGTTACTACAAACAAACAAAGCAAAACTTAAACTAACAGTTAATACAAACAAACAAATCATTACTCAAACTAACAGTTACTACAAACAAACAAATCAATACTTAAACTAACAGTTACTACAAACAAACAAATCAATACTCAACCTAACAGTTACTACAACAAACAAAGCAATACTTAAACTAACAGTTACTATAACAAACAAATCAATACTCAAAATAACAGTTACTACAAACAAACAAAGCAATACTTAAACTAACAGTTACTACAAACAAACAAATCAATACTTAAACTAACAGTTACTACAAACAAACAAATCAATACTTAAACTAACAGTTACTACAAACAAACAAATCAATACTGAAACTAACAGTTACTACAAACAAACAAATCAATACTTAAACTAACAGTTACTACAACAAACAAAGCAATACTTAAACTAACAGTTACTACAACAAACAAAGCAAAAGTTAAACTAACAGTTACTACAACAAACAAAGCAATACTTAAACTAAGAGTTACTACAAACAAACAAATCAATACTCAAATTAACAGTTACTACAAACAAACAAATCAATACTTAAACTAACAGTTACTACAAACAAACAAATCAATACTCAACCTAACAGTTACTACAACAAACAAAGCAATACTTAAACTAACAGTTACTACAAACAAACAAATCAATACTTAAACTAACAGTTACTACAAACAAACAAATCAATACTTAAACTAACAGTTACTACAAACAAACAAATCAATACTCAAACTAACAGTTACTACAAACAAACAAATCAATACTTAAACTAACAGTTACTACAAACAAACAAATCAATACTCAACCTAACAGTTACTACAACAAACAAAGCAATACTCAACCTAACAGTTACTACAACAAACAAAGCAATACTTAAACTAACAGTTACTACAACAAACAAAGCAAAACTTAAACTAACAGTTACTACAACAAATAAAGCAATACTTAAACTAACAGTTACTACAAACAAACAAATCAAAACTTAAACTAACAGTTACTACAACAAACAAAGCAATACTTAAACTAACAGTTACTATAACAAACAAACAAATCAATACTCAAACTAACAGTTACTACAAACAAACAAAGCAATACTTAAACTAACAGTTACTACAAACAAACAAATCAATACTCAAACTAACAGTTACTACAACAAACAAATCAATACTCAACCTAACAGTTACTACAACAAACAAAGCAAAACGTAAACTAACAGTTACTACAACAAACAAAGCAATACTTAAACTAACAGTTACTACAAACAAACAAATCAAAACTTAAACTAACAGTTACTACAACAAACAAAGCAATACTTAAACTAACAGTTACTATAACAAACAAACAAATCAATACTCAAACTAACAGTTACTACAAACAAACAAAGCAATACTTAAACTAACAGTTACTACAAACAAACAAATCAATACTCAACCTAACAGTTACTACAACAAACAAAGCAATACTTAAACTAACAGTTACTATAACAAACAAATCAATACTCAAACTAACAGTTACTACAAACAAACAAAGCAATACTTAAACTAACAGTTACTACAAACAAACAAATCAATACTTAAACTAACAGTTACTACAACAAAAAAAGCAATACTTAAACTAGCAGTTACTACAAACAAACAAATCAATACTTAAACTAACAGTTACTACAAACAAACAAATCAATACTCAACCTAACAGTTACTACAACAAACAAATCAATACTCAACCTAACAGTTACTACAACAAACAAATCAATACTCAACCTAACAGTTACTACAACAAACAAATCAATACTCAACCTAACAGTTACTACAACAAACAAAGCAATACTTAAACTAACAGTTACTACAAACAAACAAATCAATACTTAAACTAACAGTTACTACAAACAAACAAATCAATACTGAAACTAACAGTTACTAGAAACACACAAATCAATACTCAACCTAACAGTTACTACAACAAACAAATCAATACTCAACCTAACAGTTACTACAACAAACAAAGCAAAACTTAAACTAACAGTTACTACAACAAACAAAGCAATACTTAAACTAACAGTTACTACAAACAAACAAATCAAAACTTAAACTAACAGTTACTACAACAAACAAAGCAATACTTAAACTAACAGTTACTATAACAAACAAATCAATACTCAAACTAACAGTTACTACAAACAAAGAAAGCAATACTTAAACTAACAGTTACTACAAACAAACAAATCAATACTCAACCTAACAGTTACTACAACAAACAAAGCAATACTTAAACTAACAGTTACTATAATAAACAAACAAATCAATACTTAAACTAACAGTTACTACAACAAAAAAAGCAATACTTAAACTAACAGTTACTACAAACAAACAAATCAATACTCAACCTAACAGTTACTACAACAAACAAATCAATACTCAACCTAACAGTTACTACAACAAACAAAGCAATACTTAAACTAACAGTTACTACAAACAAACAAAATCAATACTTAAATTAACAGTTACTACAAACAAACAAATCAATACTCAACCTAACAGTTACTACAACAAACAAAGCAATACTTAAACTAACAGTTACTACAAACAAACAAATCAATACTTAAACTAACAGTTACTACAAACAAACAAATCAATACTTAAACTAACAGTTACTACAAACAAACAAATCAATACTTAAACTAACAGTTACTACAAACAAACAAATCAATACTCAAACTAACAGTTACTACAAACAAACAAATCAATACTTAAACTAACAGTTACTACAAACAAACAAATCAATACTCAACCTAACAGTTACTACAACAAACAAAGCAATACTCAACCTAACAGTTACTACAACAAACAAAGCAATACTTAAACTAACAGTTACTACAAACAAACAAATCAATACTTAAACTAACAGTTACTACAACAAACAAAGCAATACTTAAACTAACAGTTACTACAACAAACAAAGCAAAAGTTAAACTAACAGTTACTACAACAAACAAAGCAATACTTAAACTAAGAGTTACTACAAACAAACAAATCAATACTCAAATTAACAGTTACTACAAACAAACAAATCAATACTTAAACTAACAGTTACTACAAACAAACAAATCAATACTCAACCTAACAGTTACTACAACAAACAAAGCAATACTTAAACTAACAGTTACTACAAACAAACAAATCAATACTTAAACTAACAGTTACTACAAACAAACAAATCAATACTTAAACTAACAGTTACTACAAACAAACAAATCAATACTCAAACTAACAGTTACTACAAACAAACAAATCAATACTTAAACTAACAGTTACTACAAACAAACAAATCAATACTCAACCTAACAGTTACTACAACAAACAAAGCAATACTCAACCTAACAGTTACTACAACAAACAAAGCAATACTTAAACTAACAGTTACTACAACAAACAAAGCAAAACTTAAACTAACAGTTACTACAACAAATAAAGCAATACTTAAACTAACAGTTACTACAAACAAACAAATCAAAACTTAAACTAACAGTTACTACAACAAACAAAGCAATACTTAAACTAACAGTTACTATAACAAACAAACAAATCAATACTCAAACTAACAGTTACTACAAACAAACAAAGCAATACTTAAACTAACAGTTACTACAAACAAACAAATCAATACTCAAACTAACAGTTACTACAACAAACAAATCAATACTCAACCTAACAGTTACTACAACAAACAAAGCAAAACGTAAACTAACAGTAACTACAACAAACAAAGCAATACTTAAACTAACAGTTACTACAAACAAACAAATCAAAACTTAAACTAACAGTTACTACAACAAACAAAGCAATACTTAAACTAACAGTTACTACAAACAAACAAATCAATACTTAAACTAACAGTTACTACAACAAACAAAGCAATACTTAAACTAACAGTTACTACAACAAACAAAGCAAAAGTTAAACTAACAGTTACTACAACAAACAAAGCAATACTTAAACTAAGAGTTACTACAAACAAACAAATCAATACTCAAATTAACAGTTACTACAAACAAACAAATCAATACTTAAACTAACAGTTACTACAAACAAACAAATCAATACTCAACCTAACAGTTACTACAACAAACAAAGCAATACTTAAACTAACAGTTACTACAAACAAACAAATCAATACTTAAACTAACAGTTACTACAAACAAACAAATCAATACTTAAACTAACAGTTACTACAAACAAACAAATCAATACTCAAACTAACAGTTACTACAAACAAACAAATCAATACTTAAACTAACAGTTACTACAAACAAACAAATCAATACTCAACCTAACAGTTACTACAACAAACAAAGCAATACTCAACCTAACAGTTACTACAACAAACAAAGCAATACTTAAACTAACAGTTACTACAACAAACAAAGCAAAACTTAAACTAACAGTTACTACAACAAATAAAGCAATACTTAAACTAACAGTTACTACAAACAAACAAATCAAAACTTAAACTAACAGTTACTACAACAAACAAAGCAATACTTAAACTAACAGTTACTATAACAAACAAACAAATCAATACTCAAACTAACAGTTACTACAAACAAACAAAGCAATACTTAAACTAACAGTTACTACAAACAAACAAATCAATACTCAAACTAACAGTTACTACAACAAACAAATCAATACTCAACCTAACAGTTACTACAACAAACAAAGCAAAACGTAAACTAACAGTAACTACAACAAACAAAGCAATACTTAAACTAACAGTTACTACAAACAAACAAATCAAAACTTAAACTAACAGTTACTACAACAAACAAAGCAATACTTAAACTAACAGTTACTATAACAAACAAACAAATCAATACTCAAACTAACAGTTACTACAAACAAACAAAGCAATACTTAAACTAACAGTTACTACAAACAAACAAATCAATACTCAACCTAACAGTTACTACAACAAACAAATCAATACTCAAACTAACAGTTACTACAAACAAACAAAGCAATACTTAAACTAACAGTTACTACAAACAAACAAATCAATACTTAAACTAACAGTTACTACAACAAAAAAAGCAATACTTAAACTAGCAGTTACTACAAACAAACAAATCAATACTTAAACTAACAGTTACTACAAACAAACAAATCAATACTCAACCTAACAGTTACTACAACAAACAAATCAATACTCAACCTAACAGTTACTACAACAAACAAATCAATACTCAACCTAACAGTTACTACAACAAACAAATCAATACTCAACCTAACAGTTACTACAACAAACAAAGCAATACTTAAACTAACAGTTACTACAAACAAACAAATCAATACTTAAACTAACAGTTACTACAAACAAACAAATCAATACTGAAACTAACAGTTACTAGAAACACACAAATCAATACTCAACCTAACAGTTACTACAACAAACAAATCAATACTCAACCTAACAGTTACTACAACAAACAAAGCAAAACTTAAACTAACAGTTACTACAACAAACAAAGCAATACTTAAACTAACAGTTACTACAACAAACAAAGCAAAAGTTAAACTAACAGTTACTACAACAAACAAAGCAATACTTAAACTAAGAGTTACTACAAACAAACAAATCAATACTCAAATTAACAGTTACTACAAACAAACAAATCAATACTTAAACTAACAGTTACTACAAACAAACAAATCAATACTCAACCTAACAGTTACTACAACAAACAAAGCAATACTTAAACTAACAGTTACTACAAACAAACAAATCAATACTTAAACTAACAGTTACTACAAACAAACAAATCAATACTTAAACTAACAGTTACTACAAACAAACAAATCAATACTCAAACTAACAGTTACTACAAACAAACAAATCAATACTTAAACTAACAGTTACTACAAACAAACAAATCAATACTCAACCTAACAGTTACTACAACAAACAAAGCAATACTCAACCTAACAGTTACTACAACAAACAAAGCAATACTTAAACTAACAGTTACTACAACAAACAAAGCAAAACTTAAACTAACAGTTACTACAACAAATAAAGCAATACTTAAACTAACAGTTACTACAAACAAACAAATCAAAACTTAAACTAACAGTTACTACAACAAACAAAGCAATACTTAAACTAACAGTTACTATAACAAACAAACAAATCAATACTCAAACTAACAGTTACTACAAACAAACAAAGCAATACTTAAACTAACAGTTACTACAAACAAACAAATCAATACTCAAACTAACAGTTACTACAACAAACAAATCAATACTCAACCTAACAGTTACTACAACAAACAAAGCAAAACGTAAACTAACAGTTACTACAACAAACAAAGCAATACTTAAACTAACAGTTACTACAAACAAACAAATCAAAACTTAAACTAACAGTTACTACAACAAACAAAGCAATACTTAAACTAACAGTTACTATAACAAACAAACAAATCAATACTCAAACTAACAGTTACTACAAACAAACAAAGCAATACTTAAACTAACAGTTACTACAAACAAACAAATCAATACTCAACCTAACAGTTACTACAACAAACAAATCAATACTCAAACTAACAGTTACTACAAACAAACAAAGCAATACTTAAACTAACAGTTACTACAAACAAACAAATCAATACTTAAACTAACAGTTACTACAACAAAAAAAGCAATACTTAAACTAGCAGTTACTACAAACAAACAAATCAATACTTAAACTAACAGTTACTACAAACAAACAAATCAATACTCAACCTAACAGTTACTACAACAAACAAATCAATACTCAACCTAACAGTTACTACAACAAACAAATCAATACTCAACCTAACAGTTACTACAACAAACAAATCAATACTCAACCTAACAGTTACTACAACAAACAAAGCAATACTTAAACTAACAGTTACTACAAACAAACAAATCAATACTTAAACTAACAGTTACTACAAACAAACAAATCAATACTGAAACTAACAGTTACTAGAAACACACAAATCAATACTCAACCTAACAGTTACTACAACAAACAAATCAATACTCAACCTAACAGTTACTACAACAAACAAAGCAAAACTTAAACTAACAGTTACTACAACAAACAAAGCAATACTTAAACTAACAGTTACTACAAACAAACAAATCAAAACTTAAACTAACAGTTACTACAACAAACAAAGCAATACTTAAACTAACAGTTACTATAACAAACAAATCAATACTCAAACTAACAGTTACTACAAAGAAAGCAATACTTAAACTAACAGTTACTACAAACAAACAAATCAATACTCAACCTAACAGTTACTACAACAAACAAAGCAATACTTAAACTAACAGTTACTATAATAAACAAACAAATCAATACTTAAACTAACAGTTACTACAACAAAAAAAGCAATACTTAAACTAACAGTTACTACAAACAAACAAATCAATACTCAACCTAACAGTTACCACAACAAACAAATCAATACTCAACCTAACAGTTACTACAACAAACAAAGCAATACTTAAACTAACAGTTACTACAAACAAACAAAATCAATACTTAAATTAACAGTTACTACAAACAAACAAATCAATACTCAACCTAACAGTTACTACAACAAACAAAGCAATACTTAAACTAACAGTTACTACAAACAAACAAATCAATACTTAAACTAACAGTTACTACAAACAAACAAATCAATACTTAAACTAACAGTTACTACAAACAAACAAATCAATACTTAAACTAACAGTTACTACAAACAAACAAATCAATACTCAAACTAACAGTTACTACAAACAAACAAATCAATACTTAAACTAACAGTTACTACAAACAAACAAATCAATACTCAACCTAACAGTTACTACAACAAACAAAGCAATACTCAACCTAACAGTTACTACAACAAACAAAGCAATACTTAAACTAACAGTTACTACAACAAACAAAGCAAAACTTAAACTAACAGTTACTACAACAAATAAAGCAATACTTAAACTAACAGTTACTACAAACAAACAAATCAAAACTTAAACTAACAGTTACTACAACAAACAAAGCAATACTTAAACTAACAGTTACTATAACAAACAAACAAATCAATACTCAAACTAACAGTTACTACAAACAAACAAAGCAATACTTAAACTAACAGTTACTACAAACAAACAAATCAATACTCAAACTAACAGTTACTACAACAAACAAATCAATACTCAACCTAACAGTTACTACAACAAACAAAGCAAAACGTAAACTAACAGTTACTACAACAAACAAAGCAATACTTAAACTAACAGTTACTACAAACAAACAAATCAAAACTTAAACTAACAGTTACTACAACAAACAAAGCAATACTTAAACTAACAGTTACTATAACAAACAAACAAATCAATACTCAAACTAACAGTTACTACAAACAAACAAAGCAATACTTAAACTAACAGTTACTACAAACAAACAAATCAATACTCAACCTAACAGTTACTACAACAAACAAAGCAATACTTAAACTAACAGTTACTATAACAAACAAATCAATACTCAAACTAACAGTTACTACAAACAAACAAAGCAATACTTAAACTAACAGTTACTTCAAACAAACAAATCAATACTTAAACTAACAGTTACTACAACAAAAAAAGCAATACTTAAACTAGCAGTTACTACAAACAAACAAATCAATACTTAAACTAACAGTTACTACAAACAAACAAATCAATACTCAACCAAACAGTTACTACAACAAACAAATCAATACTCAACCTAACAGTTACTACAACAAACAAATCAATACTCAACCTAACAGTTACTACAACAAACAAATCAATACTCAACCTAACAGTTACTACAACAAACAAAGCAATACTTAAACTAACAGTTACTACAAACAAACAAATCAATACTTAAACTAACAGTTACTACAAACAAACAAATCAATACTGAAACTAACAGTTACTAGAAACACACAAATCAATACTCAACCTAACAGTTACTACAACAAACAAATCAATACTCAACCTAACAGTTACTACAACAAACAAAGCAAAACTTAAACTAACAGTTACTACAACAAACAAAGCAATACTTAAACTAACAGTTACTACAAACAAACAAATCAAAACTTAAACTAACAGTTACTACAACAAACAAAGCAATACTTAAACTAACAGTTACTATAACAAACAAATCAATACTCAAACTAACAGTTACTACAAACAAACAAAGCAATACTTAAACTAACAGTTACTACAAACAAACAAATCAATACTCAACCTAACAGTTACTACAACAAACAAAGCAATACTTAAACTAACAGTTACTATAATAAACAAACAAATCAATACTTAAACTAACAGTTACTACAACAAAAAAAGCAATACTTAAACTAACAGTTACTACAAACAAACAAATCAATACTCAACCTAACAGTTACTACAACAAACAAATCAATACTCAACCTAACAGTTACTACAACAAACAAAGCAATACTTAAACTAACAGTTACTACAAACAAACAAAATCAATACTTAAATTAACAGTTACTACAAACAAACAAATCAATACTCAACCTAACAGTTACTACAACAAACAAAGCAATACTTAAACTAACAGTTACTACAAACAAACAAATCAATACTGAAACTAACAGTTACTACAAACAAACAAATCAATACTTAAACTAACAGTTACTACAAACAAACAAATCAATACTGAAACTAACAGTTACTACAAACAAACAAATCAATACTTAAACTAACAGTTACTAAAAACACACAAATCAATACTCAACCTAACAGTTACTACAACAAACAAATCAATACTCAACCTAACAGTTACTACAACAAACAAAGCAAAACTTAAACTAACAGTTACTACAAACAAACAAATCAATACTTAAACTAATAGTTACTACAACAAACAAAGCAATACTTAAACTAACAGTTACTATAACAAACAAACAAATCAATACTCAAACTAACAGTTACTACAAACAAACAAAGCAATACTTAAACTAACAGTTACTACAAACAAACAAATCAATACTCAACCTAACAGTTACTACAACAAACAAATCAATACTCAACCTAACAGTTACTACAACAAACAAAGCAATACTTAAACTAACAGTTACTACAAACAAACAAAATCAATACTTAAATTAACAGTTACTACAAACAAACAAATCAATACTCAACCTAACAGTTACTACAACAAACAAAGCAATACTTAAACTAACAGTTACTACAAACAAACAAATCAATACTTAAACTAACAGTTACTACAAACAAACAAATCAATACTTAAACTAACAGTTACTACAAACAAACAAATCAATACTGAAACTAACAGTTACTACAAACAAACAAATCAATACTTAAACTAACAGTTACTAAAAACACACAAATCAATACTCAACCTAACAGTTACTACAACAAACAAATCAATACTCAACCTAACAGTTACTACAACAAACAAAGCAAAACTTAAACTAACAGTTACTACAACAAACAAAGCAATACTTAAACTAACAGTTACTACAAACAAACAAATCAAAACTTAAACTAATAGTTACTACAACAAACAAAGCAATACTTAAACTAACAGTTACTATAACAAACAAACAAATCAATACTCAAACTAACAGTTACTACAAACAAACAAAGCAATACTTAAACTAACAGTTACTACAAACAAACAAATCAATACTCAACCTAACAGTTACTACAACAAACAAAGCAATACTTAAACTAACAGTTACTATAACAAACAAACAAATCAATACTTAAACTAACAGTTACTACAACAAAAAAAGCAATACTTAAACTAACAGTTACTACAAACAAACAAATCAATACTTAAACTAACAGTTACTACAAACAAACAAATCAATACTCAACCTAACAGTTACTACAACAAACAAATCAATACTCAACCTAACAGTTACTACAACAAACAAATCAATACTCAACCTAACAGTTACTACAACAAACAAATCAATACTCAACCTAACAGTTACTACAACAAACAAAGCAATACTTAAACTAACAGTTACTACAAACAAACAAATCAATACTTAAACTAACAGTTACTACAAACAAACAAATCAATACTCAACCTAACAGTTACTACAACAAACAAAGCAATACTTAAACTAACAGTTACTACAAACAAACAAATCAATACTTAAACTAACAGTTACTACAAACAAACAAATCAATACTTAAACTAACAGTTACTACAAACAAACAAATCAATACTGAAACTAACAGTTACTACAAACAAACAAATCAATACTTAAACTAACAGTTACTACAAACACACAAATCAATACTCAACCTAACAGTTACTACAACAAACAAATCAATACTCAACCTAACAGTTACTACAACAAACAAAGCAAAACTTAAACTAACAGTTACTACAACAAATAAAGCAATACTTAAACTAACAGTTACTACAAACAAACAAATCAAAACTTAAACTAACAGTTACTACAACAAACAAAGCAATACTTAAACTAACAGTTACTATAACAAACAAACAAATCAATACTCAAACTAACAGTTACTACAAACAAACAAATCAATACTTAAACTAACAGTTACTGCAACAAAAAAAGCAATACTTAAACTATCAGTTACTACAAACAAACAAATCAATACTTAAACTAACAGTTACCACAAACAAACAAATCAATACTCAACCTAACAGTTACTACAACAAACAAATCAATACTCAACCTAACAGTTACTACAACAAACAAAGCAATACTTAAACTAACAGTTACTACAAACAAACAAATCAATACTTAAACTAACAGTTACTACAAACAAACAAATCAATACTTAAACTAACAGTTACTACAAACAAACAAATCAATACTCAAACTAACAGTTACTACAAACAAACAAATCAATACTTAAACTAACAGTTACTACAAACAAACAAATCAATACTCAACCTAACAGTTACTACAACAAACAAACAAAGCAATACTAAACCTAACAGTTACTACAACAAACAAAGCAATACTTAAACTAACAGTTACTACAACAAACAAAGCAAAAGTTAAACTAACAGTTACTACAACAAACAAAGCAATACTTAAACTAAGAGTTACTACAAACAAACAAATCAAAACTTAAACTAACAGTTACTACAACAAACAAAGCAATACTTAAACTAACAGTTACTATAACAAACAAACAAATCAATACTCAAACTAACAGTTACTACAAACAAACAAATCAATACTCAACCTAACAGTTACTACAACAAACAAATCAATACTCAACCTAACAGTTACTACAACAAACAAATCAATACTCAACCTAACAGTTACTACAACAAACAAAGCAATACTTAAACTAACAGTTACTACAAACAAACAAATCAATACTTAAACTAACAGTTACTACAAACAAACAAATCAATACTCAACCTAACAGTTACTACAACAAACAAAGCAATACTAAAACTAACAGTTACTACAAACAAACAAATCAATACTTAAACTAACAGTTACTACAAACAAACAAATCAATACTGAAACTAACAGTTACTACAAACAAACAAATCAATACTTAAACTAACAGTTACTACAACAAACAAAGCAATACTTAAACTAACAGTTACTACAACAAACAAAGCAAAAGTTAAACTAACAGTTACTACAACAAACAAAGCAATACTTAAACTAAGAGTTACTACAAACAAACAAATCAATACTCAAATTAACAGTTACTACAAACAAACAAATCAATACTTAAACTAACAGTTACTACAAACAAACAAATCAATACTCAACCTAACAGTTACTACAACAAACAAAGCAATACTTAAACTAACAGTTACTACAAACAAACAAATCAATACTTAAACTAACAGTTACTACAAACAAACAAATCAATACTTAAACTAACAGTTACTACAAACAAACAAATCAATACTCAAACTAACAGTTACTACAAACAAACAAATCAATACTTAAACTAACAGTTACTACAAACAAACAAATCAATACTCAACCTAACAGTTACTACAACAAACAAAGCAATACTCAACCTAACAGTTACTACAACAAACAAAGCAATACTTAAACTAAGAGTTACTACAACAAACAAAGCAAAACTTAAACTAACAGTTACTACAACAAATAAAGCAATACTTAAACTAACAGTTACTACAAACAAACAAATCAAAACTTAAACTAACAGTTACTACAACAAACAAAGCAATACTTAAACTAACAGTTACTATAACAAACAAACAAATCAATACTCAAACAGTTACTACAAACAAACAAAGCAATACTTAAACTAACAGTTACTACAAACAAACAAATCAATACTCAAACTAACAGTTACTACAACAAACAAATCAATACTCAACCTAACAGTTACTACAACAAACAAAGCAAAACGTAAACTAACAGTTACTACAACAAACAAAGCAATACTTAAACTAACAGTTACTACAAACAAACAAATCAATACTTAAACTAACAGTTACTACAAACAAACAAATCAATACTTAAACTAACAGTTACTACAAACAAACAAATCAATACTGAAACTAACAGTTACTACAAACAAACAAATCAATACTTAAACTAACAGTTACTACAAACACACAAATCAATACTCAACCTAACAGTTACTACAACAAACAAATCAATACTCAACCTAACAGTTACTACAACAAACAAAGCAAAACTTAAACTAACAGTTACTACAACAAACAAAGCAATACTTAAACTAACAGTTACTACAAACAAACAAATCAAAACTTAAACTAACAGTTACTACAACAAACAAAGCAATACTTAAACTAACAGTTACTATAACAAACAAACAAATCAATACTCAAACTAACAGTTACTACAAACAAACAAATCAATACTTAAACTAACAGTTACTGCAACAAAAAAAGCAATACTTAAACTATCAGTTACTACAAACAAACAAATCAATACTTAAACTAACAGTTACCACAAACAAACAAATCAATACTCAACCTAACAGTTACTACAACAAACAAATCAATACTCAACCTAACAGTTACTACAACAAACAAAGCAATACTTAAACTAACAGTTACTACAAACAAACAAATCAATACTTAAACTAACAGTTACTACAAACAAACAAATCAATACTTAAACTAACAGTTACTACAAACAAACAAATCAATACTCAAACTAACAGTTACTACAAACAAACAAATCAATACTTAAACTAACAGTTACTACAAACAAACAAATCAATACTCAACCTAACAGTTACTACAACAAACAAACAAAGCAATACTAAACCTAACAGTTACTACAACAAACAAAGCAATACTTAAACTAACAGTTACTACAACAAACAAAGCAAAAGTTAAACTAACAGTTACTACAACAAACAAAGCAATACTTAAACTAAGAGTTACTACAAACAAACAAATCAAAACTTAAACTAACAGTTACTACAACAAACAAAGCAATACTTAAACTAACAGTTACTATAACAAACAAACAAATCAATACTCAAACTAACAGTTACTACAAACAAACAAATCAATACTCAACCTAACAGTTACTACAACAAACAAATCAATACTCAACCTAACAGTTACTACAACAAACAAATCAATACTCAACCTAACAGTTACTACAACAAACAAAGCAATACTTAAACTAACAGTTACTACAAACAAACAAATCAATACTTAAACTAACAGTTACTACAAACAAACAAATCAATACTCAACCTAACAGTTACTACAACAAACAAAGCAATACTAAAACTAACAGTTACTACAAACAAACAAATCAATACTTAAACTAACAGTTACTACAAACAAACAAATCAATACTGAAACTAACAGTTACTACAAACAAACAAATCAATACTTAAACTAACAGTTACTACAACAAACAAAGCAATACTTAAACTAACAGTTACTACAACAAACAAAGCAAAAGTTAAACTAACAGTTACTACAACAAACAAAGCAATACTTAAACTAAGAGTTACTACAAACAAACAAATCAATACTCAAATTAACAGTTACTACAAACAAACAAATCAATACTTAAACTAACAGTTACTACAAACAAACAAATCAATACTCAACCTAACAGTTACTACAACAAACAAAGCAATACTTAAACTAACAGTTACTACAAACAAACAAATCAATACTTAAACTAACAGTTACTACAAACAAACAAATCAATACTTAAACTAACAGTTACTACAAACAAACAAATCAATACTCAAACTAACAGTTACTACAAACAAACAAATCAATACTTAAACTAACAGTTACTACAAACAAACAAATCAATACTCAACCTAACAGTTACTACAACAAACAAAGCAATACTCAACCTAACAGTTACTACAACAAACAAAGCAATACTTAAACTAAGAGTTACTACAACAAACAAAGCAAAACTTAAACTAACAGTTACTACAACAAATAAAGCAATACTTAAACTAACAGTTACTACAAACAAACAAATCAAAACTTAAACTAACAGTTACTACAACAAACAAAGCAATACTTAAACTAACAGTTACTATAACAAACAAACAAATCAATACTCAAACAGTTACTACAAACAAACAAAGCAATACTTAAACTAACAGTTACTACAAACAAACAAATCAATACTCAAACTAACAGTTACTACAACAAACAAATCAATACTCAACCTAACAGTTACTACAACAAACAAAGCAAAACGTAAACTAACAGTTACTACAACAAACAAAGCAATACTTAAACTAACAGTTACTACAAACAAACAAATCAAAACTTAAACTAACAGTTACTACAACAAACAAAGCAATACTTAAACTAACAGTTACTACAAACAAACAAAGCAATACTTAAACTAACAGTTACTACAAACAAACAAATCAATACTTAAACTAACAGTTACTACAACAAAAAAAGCAATACTTAAACTAACAGTTACTACAAACAAACAAATCAATACTTAAACTAACAGTTACTACAAACAAACAAATCAATACTCAACCTAACAGTTACTACAACAAACAAATCAATACTCAACCTAACAGTTACTACAACAAACAAATCAATACTCAACCTAACAGTTACTAAAACAAACAAAGCAAAACTTAAACTAACAGTTACTACAACAAACAAAGCAATACTTAAACTAACAGTTACTACAAACAAACAAATCAAAACTTAAACTAATAGTTACTACAACAAACAAAGCAATACTTAAACTAACAGTTACTATAACAAACAAACAAATCAATACTCAAACTAACAGTTACTACAAACAAACAAAGCAATACTTAAACTAACAGTTACTACAAACAAACAAATCAATACTCAACCTAACAGTTACTACAACAAACAAAGCAATACTTAAACTAACAGTTACTATAACAAACAAACAAATCAATACTTAAACTAACAGTTACTACAACAAAAAAAGCAATACTTAAACTAACAGTTACTACAAACAAACAAATCAATACTTAAACTAACAGTTACTACAAACAAACAAATCAATACTCAACCTAAGAGTTACTACAACAAACAAATCAATACTCAACCTAACAGTTACTACAACAAACAAATCAATACTCAACCTAACAGTTACTACAACAAACAAATCAATACTCAACCTAACAGTTACTACAACAAACAAAGCAATACTTAAACTAACAGTTACTACAAACAAACAAATCAATACTTAAACTAACAGTTACTACAAACAAACAAATCAATACTCAACCTAACAGTTACTACAACAAACAAAGCAATACTTAAACTAACAGTTACTACAAACAAACAAATCAATACTTAAACTAACAGTTACTACAAACAAACAAATCAATACTTAAACTAACAGTTACTACAAACAAACAAATCAATACTGAAACTAACAGTTACTACAAACAAACAAATCAATACTTAAACTAACAGTTACTACAAACACACAAATCAATACTCAACCTAACAGTTACTACAACAAACAAATCAATACTCAACCTAACAGTTACTACAACAAACAAAGCAAAACTTAAACTAACAGTTACTACAACAAACAAAGCAATACTTAAACTAACAGTTACTACAAACAAACAAATCAAAACTTAAACTAACAGTTACTACAACAAACAAAGCAATACTTAAACTAACAGTTACTATAACAAACAAACAAATCAATACTCAAACTAACAGTTACTACAAACAAACAAATCAATACTTAAACTAACAGTTACTGCAACAAAAAAAGCAATACTTAAACTAACAGTTACTACAAACAAACAAATCAATACTTAAACTAACAGTTACCACAAACAAACAAATCAATACTCAACCTAACAGTTACTACAACAAACAAATCAATACTCAACCTAACAGTTACTACAACAAACAAAGCAATACTTAAACTAACAGTTACTACAAACAAACAAATCAATACTTAAACTAACAGTTACTACAAACAAACAAATCAATACTTAAACTAACAGTTACTACAAACAAACAAATCAATACTCAAACTAACAGTTACTACAAACAAACAAATCAATACTTAAACTAACAGTTACTACAAACAAACAAATCAATACTCAACCTAACAGTTACTACAACAAACAAACAAAGCAATACTAAACCTAACAGTTACTACAACAAACAAAACAATACTTAAACTAACAGTTACTACAACAAACAAAGCAAAAGTTAAACTAACAGTTACTACAACAAACAAAGCAATACTTAAACTAAGAGTTACTACAAACAAACAAATCAAAACTTAAACTAACAGTTACTACAACAAACAAAGCAATACTTAAACTAACAGTTACTATAACAAACAAACAAATCAATACTCAAACTAACAGTTACTACAAACAAACAAATCAATACTCAACCTAACAGTTACTACAACAAACAAATCAATACTCAACCTAACAGTTACTACAACAAACAAATCAATACTCAACCTAACAGTTACTACAACAAACAAAGCAATACTTAAACTAACAGTTACTACAAACAAACAAATCAATACTTAAACTAACAGTTACTACAAACAAACAAATCAATACTCAACCTAACAGTTACTACAACAAACAAAGCAATACTTAAACTAACAGTTACTACAAACAAACAAATCAATACTAAAACTAACAGTTACTACAAACAAACAAATCAATACTTAAACTAACAGTTACTACAAACAAACAAATCAATACTGAAACTAACAGTTACTACAAACAAACAAATCAATACTTAAACTAACAGTTACTACAACAAACAAAGCAATACTTAAACTAACAGTTACTACAACAAACAAAGCAAAAGTTAAACTAACAGTTACTACAACAAACAAAGCAATACTTAAACTAAGAGTTACTACAAACAAACAAATCAATACTCAAATTAACAGTTACTACAAACAAACAAATCAATACTTAAACTAACAGTTACTACAAACAAACAAATCAATACTCAACCTAACAGTTACTACAACAAACAAAGCAATACTTAAACTAACAGTTACTACAAACAAACAAATCAATACTTAAACTAACAGTTACTACAAACAAACAAATCAATACTTAAACTAACAGTTACTACAAACAAACAAATCAATACTCAAACTAACAGTTACTACAAACAAACAAATCAATACTTAAACTAACAGTTACTACAAACAAACAAATCAATACTCAACCTAACAGTTACTACAACAAACAAAGCAATACTCAACCTAACAGTTACTACAACAAACAAAGCAATACTTAAACTAAGAGTTACTACAACAAACAAAGCAAAACTTAAACTAACAGTTACTACAACAAATAAAGCAATACTTAAACTAACAGTTACTACAAACAAACAAATCAAAACTTAAACTAACAGTTACTACAACAAACAAAGCAATACTTAAACTAACAGTTACTATAACAAACAAACAAATCAATACTCAAACTAACAGTTACTACAAACAAACAAAGCAATACTTAAACTAACAGTTACTACAAACAAACAAATCAATACTCAAACTAACAGTTACTACAACAAACAATTCAATACTCAACCTAACAGTTACTACAACAAACAAAGCAAAACGTAAACTAACAGTTACTACAACAAACAAAGCAATACTTAAACTAACAGTTACTACAAACAAACAAATCAAAACTTAAACTAACAGTTACTACAACAAACAAAGCAATACTTAAACTAACAGTTACTACAAACAAACAAAGCAATACTTAAACTAACAGTTACTACAAACAAACAAATCAATACTTAAACTAACAGTTACTACAACAAAAAAAGCAATACTTAAACTAACAGTTACTACAAACAAACAAATCAATACTCAACCTAACAGTTACTACAACAAACAAATCAATACTCAACCTAACAGTTACTACAACAAACAAATCAATACTCAACCTAACAGTTACTACAACAAACAAATCAATACTCAACCTAACAGTTACTACAACAAACAAAGCAATACTTAAACTAACAGTTACTACAAACAAACAAAGCAATACTTAAACTAACAGTTACTACAAACAAACAAATCAATACTCAACCTAACAGTTACTACAACAAACAAAGCAATACTTAAACTAACAGTTACTACAAACAAACAAATCAATACTTAAACTAACAGTTACTACAAACAAACAAAGCAATACTTAAACTAACAGTTACTACAACAAACAAAGCAATACTTAAACTAACAGTTACTATAACAAACAAACAAATCAATACTCAAACTAACAGTTACTACAAACAAACAAAGCAATACTTAAACTAACAGTTACTACAAACAAACAAATCAATACTCAACCTAACAGTTACTACAACAAACAAAGCAATACTTAAACTAACAGTTACTATAACAAACAAACAAATCAATACTTAAACTAACAGTTACTACAACAAAAAAAGCAATACTTAAACTAACAGTTACTACAAACAAACAAATCAATACTTAAACTAACAGTTACTACAAACAAACAAATCAATACTCAACCTAACAGTTACTACAACAAACAAATCAATACTCAACTTAACAGTTACTACAACAAACAAATCAATACTCATCCTAACAGTTACTACAACAAACAAATCAATACTCAACCTAACAGTTACTACAACAAACAAAGCAATACTTAAACTAACAGTTACTACAAACAAACAAAGCAATACTTAAACTAACAGTTACTATAACAAACAAACAAATCAATACTCAAACTAACAGTTACTACAAACAAACAAAGCAATACTTAAACTAACAGATACTACAAACAAACAAATCAATACTCAACCTAACAGTTACTACAACAAACAAAGCAATACTTAAACTAACAGTTACTACAACAAACAAACAAATCAATACTTAAACTAACAGTTACTACAACAAACAAAGCAATACTTAAACTAACAGTTACTACAAACAAACAAATCAATACTTAAACTAACAGTTACTACAAACAAACAAATCAATACTCAACCTAACAGTTACTACAACAAACAAAGCAATACTTAAACTAACAGTTACTACAAACAAACAAATCAATACTTAAACTAACAGTTACTACAAACAAACAAATCAATACTTAAACTAACAGTTACTACAACAAAAAAAAGCAATACTTAAACTAACAGTTACTACAAACAAACAAATCAATACTTAAACTAACAGTTACTACAAACAAACAAATCAATACTCAACCTAACAGTTACTACAACAAACAAATCAATACTCAACCTAACAGTTACTACAACAAACAAATCAATACTCAACCTAACAGTTACTACAACAAACAAATCAATACTCAACCTAACAGTTACTACAACAAACAAAGCAATACTTAAACTAACAGTTACTACAAACAAAGCAATACTTAAACTAACAGTTACTATAACAAACAAACAAATCAGTACTCAAACTAACAGTTACTACAAACAAACAAAGCAATACTTAAACTAACAGATACTACAAACAAACAAATCAATACTCAACCTAACAGTTACTACAACAAACAAAGCAATACTTAAACTAACAGTTACTACAACAAACAAACAAATCAATACTTAAACTAACAGTTACTACAACAAACAAAGCAATACTTAAACTAACAGTTACTACAAACAAACAAATCAATACTTAAACTAACAGTTACTACAAACAAACAAATCAATACTCAACCTAACAGTTACTACAACAAACAAAGCAATACTTAAACTAACAGTTACTACAAACAAACAAATCAATACTTAAACTAACAGTTACTACAAACAAACAAATCAATACTTAAACTAACAGTTACTACAACAAAAAAAGCAATACTTAAACTAACAGTTACTACAAACAAACAAATCAATACTTAAACTAACAGTTACTACAAACAAACAAATCAATACTCAACCTAACAGTTACTACAACAAACAAATCAATACTCAACTTAACAGTTACTACAACAAACAAATCAATACTCAACCTAACAGTTACTACAACAAACAAATCAATACTCAACCTAACAGTTACTACAACAAACAAAGCAATACTTAAACTAACAGTTACTACAACAAACAAACAAATCAATACTTAAACTAACAGTTACTACAACAAACAAAGCAATACTTAAACTAACAGTTACTACAAACAAACAAATCAATACTTAAACTAACAGTTACTACAAACAAACAAATCAATACTCAACCTAACAGTTACTACAACAAACAAAGCAATACTTAAACTAACAGTTACTACAAACAAACAAATCAATACTTAAACTAACAGTTACTACAAACAAACAAATCAATACTTAAACTAACAGTTACTACAACAAAAAAAAGCAATACTTAAACTAACAGTTACTACAAACAAACAAATCAATACTTAAACTAACAGTTACTACAAACAAACAAATCAATACTCAACCTAACAGTTACTACAACAAACAAATCAATACTCAACCTAACAGTTACTACAACAAACAAATCAATACTCAACCTAACAGTTACTACAACAAACAAATCAATACTCAACCTAACAGTTACTACAACAAACAAAGCAATACTTAAACTAACAGTTACTACAAACAAAGCAATACTTAAACTAACAGTTACTATAACAAACAAACAAATCAATACTCAAACTAACAGTTACTACAAACAAACAAAGGAATACTTAAACTAACAGATACTACAAACAAACAAATCAATACTCAACCTAACAGTTACTACAACAAACAAAGCAATACTTAAACTAACAGTTACTACAACAAACAAACAAATCAATACTTAAACTAACAGTTACTACAACAAACAAAGCAATACTTAAACTAACAGTTACTACAAACAAACAAATCAATACTTAAACTAACAGTTACTACAAACAAACAAATCAATACTCAACCTAACAGTTACTACAACAAACAAAGCAATACTTAAACTAACAGTTACTACAAACAAACAAATCAATACTTAAACTAACAGTTACTACAAACAAACAAATCAATACTTAAACTAACAGTTACTACAAACAAACAAATCAATACTCAAACTAACAGTTACTACAAACAAACAAATCAATACTTAAACTAACAGTTACTACAAACAAACAAATCAATACTCAACCTAACAGTTACTACAACAAACAAAGCAATACTCAACCTAACAGTTACTACAACAAACAAAGCAATACTTAAACTAACAGTTACTACAACAAACAAAGCAAAACTTAAACTAACAGTTACTACAACAAATAAAGCAATACTTAAACTAACAGTTACTACAAACAAACAAATCAAAACTTAAACTAACAGTTACTACAACAAACAAAGCAATACTTAAACTAACAGTTACTATAACAAACAAACAAATCAATACTCAAACTAACAGTTACTACAAACAAACAAAGCAATACTTAAACTAACAGTTACTACAAACAAACAAATCAATACTCAACCTAACAGTTACTACAACAAACAAAGCAATACTTAAACTAACAGTTACTATAACAAACAAACAAATCAATACTCAAACTAACAGTTACTACAACAAACAAATCAATACTCAACCTAACAGTTACTACAACAAACAAAGCAAAACTTAAACTAACAG
Organism: Saccoglossus kowalevskii; assembly: GCF_978046115.1. Lineage (NCBI taxonomy): Eukaryota > Metazoa > Hemichordata > Enteropneusta > Harrimaniidae > Saccoglossus > Saccoglossus kowalevskii. Next base: position 2,731,062 of record NC_140651.1, read on the forward strand.
TTACTACAACAAACAAAGCAATACTTAAACTAACAGTTACTACAAACAAACAAATCAAAACTTAAACTAACAGTTACTACAACAAACAAAGCAATACTTAAATTAACAGTTACTATAACAAACAAACAAATCAATACTCAAACTAACAGTTACTACAAACAAACAAAGCAATACTTAAACTAACAGTTACTACAAACAAACAAATCAATACTCAACCTAACAGTTACTACAACAAACAAATCAATACTCAACCTAACAGTTACTACAACAAAAAAAGCAATACTTAAACTAACAGTTACTACAAACAAACAAATCAATACTTAAACTAACAGTTACCACAAACAAACAAATCAATACTCAACCTAACAGTTACTACAACAAACAAATCAATACTCAACCTAACAGTTACTACAACAAACAAAGCAATACTTAAACTAACAGTTACTACAAACAAACAAATCAATACTTAAACTAACAGTTACTACAAACAAACAAATCAATACTTAAACTAACAGTTACTACAAACAAACAAATCAATACTCAAACTAACAGTTACTACAAACAAACAAATCAATACTTAAACTAACAGTTACTACAAACAAACAAATCAATACTCAACCTAACAGTTACTACAACAAACAAACAAAGCAATACTAAACCTAACAGTTACTACAACAAACAAAGCAATACTTAAACTAACAGTTACTACAACAAACAAAGCAAAAGTTAAACTAACAGTTACTACAACAAACAAAGCAATACTTAAACTAAGAGTTACTACAAACAAACAAATCAAAACTTAAACTAACAGTTACTACAACAAACAAAGCAATACTTAAACTAACAGTTACTATAACAAACAAACAAATCAATACTCAAACTAACAGTTACTACAACAAACAAATCAATACTCAACCTAACAGTTACTACAACAAACAAAGCAATACTTAAACTAACAGTTACTACAAACAAACAAATCAATACTTAAACTAACAGTTACTACAAAAAAACAAATCAATACTCAACCTAACAGTTACTACAACAAACAAAGCAATACTTAAACTAACAGTTACTACAAACAAACAAATCAATACTTAAACTAACAGTTACTACAAACAAACAAATCAATACTGAAACTAACAGTTACTACAAACAAACAAATCAATACTTAAACTAACAGTTACTACAACAAACAAAGCAATACTTAAACTAACAGTTACTACAACAAACAAAGCAAAAGTTAAACTAACAGTTACTACAAACAAACAAATCAATACTCAAACTAACAGTTACTACAAACAAACAAATCAATACTTAAACTAACAGTTACTACAAACAAACAAATCAATACTCAACCTAACAGTTACTACAACAAACAAAGCAATACTCAACCTAACAGTTACTACAACAAACAAAGCAATACTTAAACTAACAGTTACTACAACAAACAAAGCAAAACTTAAACTAACAGTTACTACAACAAATAAAGCAATACTTAAACTAACAGTTACTACAAACAAACAAATCAAAACTTAAACTAACAGTTACTACAACAAACAAAGCAATACTTAAACTAACAGTTACTATAACAAACAAACAAATCAATACTCAAACTAACAGTTACTACAAACAAACAAAGCAATACTTAAACTAACAGTTACTACAAACAAACAAATCAATACTCAACCTAACAGTTACTACAACAAACAAAGCAATACTTAAACTAACAGTTACTATAACAAACAAACAAATCAATACTCAAACTAACAGTTACTACAACAAACAAATCAATACTCAACCTAACAGTTACTACAACAAACAAAGCAAAACTTAAACTAACAGTTACTACAACAAACAAAGCAATACTTAAACTAACAGTTACTACAAACAAACAAATCAAAACTTAAACTAACAGTTACTACAACAAACAAAGCAATACTTAAATTAACAGTTACTATAACAAACAAACAAATCAATACTCAAACTAACAGTTACTACAAACAAACAAAGCAATACTTAAACTAACAGTTACTACAAACAAACAAATCAATACTCAACCTAACAGTTACTACAACAAACAAATCAATACTCAACCTAACAGTTACTACAACAAAAAAAGCAATACTTAAACTAACAGTTACTACAAACAAACAAATCAATACTTAAACTAACAGTTACCACAAACAAACAAATCAATACTCAACCTAACAGTTACTACAACAAACAAATCAATACTCAACCTAACAGTTACTACAACAAACAAAGCAATACTTAAACTAACAGTTACTACAAACAAACAAATCAATACTTAAACTAACAGTTACTACAAACAAACAAATCAATACTTAAACTAACAGTTACTACAAACAAACAAATCAATACTCAAACTAACAGTTACTACAAACAAACAAATCAATACTTAAACTAACAGTTACTACAAACAAACAAATCAATACTCAACCTAACAGTTACTACAACAAACAAACAAAGCAATACTAAACCTAACAGTTACTACAACAAACAAAGCAATACTTAAACTAACAGTTACTACAACAAACAAAGCAAAAGTTAAACTAACAGTTACTACAACAAACAAAGCAATACTTAAACTAAGAGTTACTACAAACAAACAAATCAAAACTTAAACTAACAGTTACTACAACAAACAAAGCAATACTTAAACTAACAGTTACTATAACAAACAAACAAATCAATACTCAAACTAACAGTTACTACAAACAAACAAATCAATACTCAACCTAACAGTTACTACAACAAACAAATCAATACTCAACCTAACAGTTACTACAACAAACAAATCAATACTCAACCTAACAGTTACTACAACAAACAAAGCAATACTTAAACTAACAGTTACTACAAACAAACAAATCAATACTTAAACTAACAGTTACTACAAACAAACAAATCAATACTCAACCTAACAGTTACTACAACAAACAAAGCAATACTTAAACTAACAGTTACTACAAACAAACAAATCAATACTAAAACTAACAGTTACTACAAACAAACAAATCAATACTTAAACTAACAGTTACTACAAACAAACAAATCAATACTGAAACTAACAGTTACTACAAACAAACAAATCAATACTTAAACTAACAGTTACTACAACAAACAAAGCAATACTTAAACTAACAGTTACTACAACAAACAAAGCAAAAGTTAAACTAACAGTTACTACAACAAACAAAGCAATACTTAAACTAAGAGTTACTACAAACAAACAAATCAATACTCAAATTAACAGTTACTACAAACAAACAAATCAATACTTAAACTAACAGTTACTACAAACAAACAAATCAATACTCAACCTAACAGTTACTACAACAAACAAAGCAATACTTAAACTAACAGTTACTACAAACAAACAAATCAATACTTAAACTAACAGTTACTACAAACAAACAAATCAATACTTAAACTAACAGTTACTACAAACAAACAAATCAATACTCAAACTAACAGTTACTACAAACAAACAAATCAATACTCAACCTAACAGTTACTACAACAAACAAAGCAATACTCAACCTAACAGTTACTACAACAAACAAAGCAATACTTAAACTAAGAGTTACTACAACAAACAAAGCAAAACTTAAACTAACAGTTACTACAACAAATAAAGCAATACTTAAACTAACAGTTACTACAAACAAACAAATCAAAACTTAAACTAACAGTTACTACAACAAACAAAGCAATACTTAAACTAACAGTTACTATAACAAACAAACAAATCAATACTCAAACTAACAGTTACTACAAACAAACAAAGCAATACTTAAACTAACAGTTACTACAAACAAACAAATCAATACTCAAAATAACAGTTACTACAACAAACAAATCAATACTCAACCTAACAGTTACTACAACAAACAAAGCAAAACGTAAACTAACAGTTACTGCAACAAACAAAGCAATACTTAAACTAACAGTTACTACAAACAAACAAATCAAAACTTAAACTAACAGTTACTACAACAAACAAAGCAATACTTAAACTAACAGTTACTACAAACAAACAAAGCAATACTTAAACTAACAGTTACTACAAACAAACAAATCAATACTTAAACTAACAGTTACTACAACAAAAAAAGCAATACTTAAACTAACAGTTACTACAAACAAACAAATCAATACTTAAACTAACAGTTACTACAAACAAACAAATCAATACTCAACCTAACAGTTACTACAACAAACAAATCAATACTCAACCTAACAGTTACTACAACAAACAAATCAATACTCAACCTAACAGTTACTACAACAAACAAATCAATACTCAACCTAACAGTTACTACAACAAACAAAGCAATACTTAAACTAACAGTTACTACAAACAAACAAAGCAATACTTAAACTAACAGTTACTACAAACAAACAAATCAATACTCAACCTAACAGTTACTACAACAAACAAAGCAATACTTAAACTAACAGTTACTACAAACAAACAAATCAATACTTAAACTAACAGTTACTACAAACAAACAAAGCAATACTTAAACTAACAGTTACTACAACAAACAAAGCAATACTTAAACTAACAGTTACTATAACAAACAAACAAATCAATACTCAAACTAACAGTTACTACAAACAAACAAAGCAATACTTAAACTAACAGTTACTACAAACAAACAAATCAATACTCAACCTAACAGTTACTACAACAAACAAAGCAATACTTAAACTAACAGTTACTATAACAAACAAACAAATCAATACTTAAACTAACAGTTACTACAACAAAAAAAGCAATACTTAAACTAACAGTTACTACAAACAAACAAATCAATACTTAAACTAACAGTTACTACAAACAAACAAATCAATACTCAACCTAACAGTTACTACAACAAACAAATCAATACTCAACTTAACAGTTACTACAACAAACAAATCAATACTCAACCTAACAGTTACTACAACAAACAAATCAATACTCAACCTAACAGTTACTACAACAAACAAAGCAATACTTAAACTAACAGTTACTACAAACAAACAAAGCAATACTTAAACTAACAGTTACTATAACAAACAAACAAATCAATACTCAAACTAACAGTTACTACAAACAAACAAAGCAATACTTAAACTAACAGATACTACAAACAAACAAATCAATACTCAACCTAACAGTTACTACAACAAACAAAGCAATACTTAAACTAACAGTTACTACAACAAACAAACAAATCAATACTTAAACTAACAGTTACTACAACAAACAAAGCAATACTTAAACTAACAGTTACTACAAACAAACAAATCAATACTTAAACTAACAGTTACTACAAACAAACAAATCAATACTCAACCTAACAGTTACTACAACAAACAAAGCAATACTTAAACTAACAGTTACTACAAACAAACAAATCAATACTTAAACTAACAGTTACTACAAACAAACAAATCAATACTTAAACTAACAGTTACTACAACAAAAAAAGCAATACTTAAACTAACAGTTACTACAAACAAACAAATCAATACTTAAACTAACAGTTACTACAAACAAACAAATCAATACTCAACCTAACAGTAACTACAACAAACAAATCAATACTCAACCTAACAGTTACTACAACAAACAAATCGATACTCAACCTAACAGTTACTACAACAAACAAATCAATACTCAACCTAACAGTTACTACAACAAACAAAGCAATACTTAACCTAACAGTTACTACAAACAAAGCAATACTTAAACTAACAGTTACTATAACAAACAAACAAATCAATACTCAAACTAACAGTTACTACAAACAAACAAAGCAATACTTAAACTAACAGATACTACAAACAAACAAATCAATACTCAACCTAACAGTTACTACAACAAACAAAGCAATACTTAAACTAACAGTTACTACAACAAACAAACAAATCAATACTTAAACTAACAGTTACTACAACAAACAAAGCAATACTTAAACTAACAGTTACTACAAACAAACAAATCAATACTTAAACTAACAGTTACTACAAACAAACAAATCAATACTCAACCTAACAGTTACTACAACAAACAAAGCAATACTTAAACTAACAGTTACTACAAACAAACAAATCAATACTTAAACTAACAGTTACTACAAACAAACAAATCAATACTTAAACTAACAGTTACTACAAACAAACAAATCAATACTCAAACTAACAGTTACTACAAACAAACAAATCAATACTTAAACTAACAGTTACTACAAACAAACAAATCAATACTCAACCTAACAGTTACTACAACAAACAAAGCAATACTCAACCTAACAGTTACTACAACAAACAAAGCAATACTTAAACTAACAGTTACTACAACAAACAAAGCAAAACTTAAACTAACAGTTACTACAACAAATAAAGCAATACTTAAACTAACAGTTACTACAAACAAACAAATCAAAACTTAAACTAACAGTTACTACAACAAACAAAGCAATACTTAAACTAACAGTTACTATAACAAACAAACAAATCAATACTCAAACTAACAGTTACTACAAACAAACAAAGCAATACTTAAACTAACAGTTACTACAAACAAACAAATCAATACTCAACCTAACAGTTACTACAACAAACAAAGCAATACTTAAACTAACAGTTACTATAACAAACAAACAAATCAATACTCAAACTAACAGTTACTACAACAAACAAATCAATACTCAACCTAACAGTTACTACAACAAACAAAGCAAAACTTAAACTAACAGTTACTACAACAAACAAAGCAATACTTAAACTAACAGTTACTACAAACAAACAAATCAAAACTTAAACTAACAGTTACTACAACAAACAAAGCAATACTTAAACTAACAGTTACTATAACAAACAAACAAATCAATACTCAAACTAACAGTTACTACAAACAAACAAAGCAATACTTAAACTAACAGTTACTACAAACAAACAAATCAATACTCAACCTAACAGTTACTACAACAAACAAAGCAATACTTAAACTAACAGTTACTATAACAAACAAACAAATCAATACTCAACCTAACAGTTACTACAACAAACAAAGCAATACTCAACCTAACAGTTACTACAACAAACAAAGCAATACTTAAACTAACAGTTACTACAACAAACAAAGCAAAACTTAAACTAACAGTTACTACAACAAATAAAGCAATACTTAAACTAACAGTTACTACAAACAAACAAATCAAAACTTAAACTAACAGTTACTACAACAAACAAAGCAATACTTAAACTAACAGTTACTACAAACAAACAAATCAATACTCAACCTAACAGTTACTACAACAAACAAAGCAATACTTAAACTAACAGTTACTATAACAAACAAACAAATCAATACTCAAACTAACAGTTACTACAACAAACAAATCAATACTCAACCTAACAGTTACTACAACAAACAAATCAATACTCAACCTAACAGTTACTACAACAAACAAATCAATACTCAACCTAACAGTTACTACAACAAACAAATCAATACTCAACCTAACAGTTACTACAACAAACAAAGCAATACTTAAACTAACAGTTACTACAAACAAACAAAGCAATACTTAAACTAACAGTTACTACAAACAAACAAATCAATACTCAACCTAACAGTTACTACAACAAACAAAGCAATACTTAAACTAACAGTTACTACAAACAAACAAATCAATACTTAAACTAACAGTTACTACAAACAAACAAAGCAATACTTAAACTAACAGTTACTACAACAAACAAAGCAATACTTAAACTAACAGTTACTATAACAAACAAACAAATCAATACTCAAACTAACAGTTACTACAAACAAACAAAGCAATACTTAAACTAACAGTTACTACAAACAAACAAATCAATACTCAACCTAACAGTTACTACAACAAACAAAGCAATACTTAAACTAACAGTTACTATAACAAACAAACAAATCAATACTCAACCTAATAGTTACTACAACAAACAAAGCAATACTTAAACTAACAGTTACTACAAACAAACAAATCAATACTTAAACTAACAGTTACTACAAACAAACAAATCAATACTCAACCTAACAGTTACTACAACAAACAAATCAATACTCAACTTAACAGTTACTACAACAAACAAATCAATACTCAACCTAACAGTTACTACAACAAACAAATCAATACTCAACCTAACAGTTACTACAACAAACAAAGCAATACTTAAACTAACAGTTACTACAAACAAACAAAGCAATACTTAAACTAACAGTTACTATAACAAACAAACAAATCAATACTCAAACTAACAGTTACTACAAACAAACAAAGCAATACTTAAACTAACAGATACTACAAACAAACAAATCAATACTCAACCTAACAGTTACTACAACAAACAAAGCAATACTTAAACTAACAGTTACTACAACAAACAAACAAATCAATACTTAAACTAACAGTTACTACAACAAACAAAGCAATACTTAAACTAACAGTTACTACAAACAAACAAATCAATACTTAAACTAACAGTTACTACAAACAAACAAATCAATACTCAACCTAACAGTTACTACAACAAACAAAGCAATACTTAAACTAACAGTTACTACAAACAAACAAATCAATACTTAAACTAACAGTTACTACAAACAAACAAATCAATACTTAAACTAACAGTTACTACAACAACAAAAAGCAATACTTAAACTAACAGTTACTACAAACAAACAAATCAATACTTAAACTAACAGTTACTACAAACAAACAAATCAATACTCAACCTAACAGTTACTACAACAAACAAATCAATACTCAACCTAACAGTTACTACAACAAACAAATCAATACTCAACCTAACAGTTACTACAACAAACAAAGCAATACTTAAACTAACAGTTACTACAAACAAAGCAATACTTAAACTAACAGTTACTATAACAAACAAACAAATCAATACTCAAACTAACAGTTACTACAAACAAACAAAGCAATACTTAAACTAACAGATACTACAAACAAACAAATCAATACTCAACCTAACAGTTACTACAACAAACAAAGCAATACTTAAACTAACAGTTACTACAACAAACAAACAAATCAATACTTAAACTAACAGTTACTACAACAAACAAAGCAATACTTAAACTAACAGTTACTACAAACAAACAAATCAATACTTAAACTAACAGTTACTACAAACAAACAAATCAATACTCAACCTAACAGTTACTACAACAAACAAAGCAATACTTAAACTAACAGTTACTACAAACAAACAAATCAATACTTAAACTAACAGTTACTACAAACAAACAAATCAATACTTAAACTAACAGTTACTACAAACAAACAAATCAATACTCAAACTAACAGTTACTACAAACAAACAAATCAATACTTAAACTAACAGTTACTACAAACAAACAAATCAATACTCAACCTAACAGTTACTACAACAAACAAAGCAATACTCAACCTAACAGTTACTACAACAAACAAAGCAATACTTAAACTAACAGTTACTACAACAAACAAAGCAAAACTTAAACTAACAGTTACTACAACAAATAAAGCAATACTTAAACTAACAGTTACTACAAACAAACAAATCAAAACTTAAACTAACAGTTACTACAACAAACAAAGCAATACTTAAACTAACAATTACTATAACAAACAAACAAATCAATACTCAAACTAACAGTTACTACAAACAAACAAAGCAATACTTAAACTAACAGTTACTACAAACAAACAAATCAATACTCAACCTAACAGTTACTACAACAAACAAAGCAATACTTAAACTAACAGTTACTATAACAAACAAACAAATCAATACTCAAACTAACAGTTACTACAACAAACAAATCAATACTAAACCTAACAGTTACTACAACAAACAAAGAAAACTTAAACTAACAGTTACTACAACAAACAAAGCAATACTTAAACTAACAGTTACTACAAACAAACAAATCAAAACTTAAACTAACAGTTACTACAACAAACAAAGCAATACTTAAACTAACAGTTACTATAACAAACAAACAAATCAATACTCAAACTAACAGTTACTACAAACAAACAAAGCAATACTTAAACTAACAGTTACTACAAACAAACAAATCAATACTCAACCTAACAGTTACTACAACAAACAAAGCAATACTTAAACTAACAGTTACTATAACAAACAAACAAATCAATACTCAACCTAACAGTTACTACAACAAACAAAGCAATACTCAACCTAACAGTTACTACAACAAACTAAGCAATACTTAAACTAACAGTTACTACAACAAACAAAGCAAAACTTAAACTAACAGTTACTACAACAAATAAAGCAATACTTAAACTAACAGTTACTACAAACAAACAAATCAAAACTTAAACTAACAGTTACTACAACAAACAAAGCAATACTTAAACTAACAGTTACTACAAACAAACAAATCAATACTCAACCTAACAGTTACTACAACAAACAAAGCAATACTTAAACTAACAGTTACTATAACAAACAAACAAATCAATACTCAAACTAACAGTTACTACAACAAACAAATCAATACTCAACCTAACAGTTACTACAACAAACAAAGCAAAACTTAAACTAACAGTTACTACAACAAACAAAGCAATACTTAAACTAACAGTTACTACAAAACAAACAAATCAAAACTTAAACTAACAGTTACTACAACAAACAAAGCAATACTTAAACTAACAGTTACTATAACAAACAAACAAATCAATACTCAAACTAACAGTTACTACAAACAAACAAAGCAATACTTAAACTAACAGTTACTACAAACAAACAAATCAATACTCAACCTAACAGTTACTACAACAAACAAAGCAATACTTAAACTAACAGTTACTATAACAAACAAACAAATCAATACTTAAACTAACAGTTACTACAACAAAAAAGCAATACTTAAACTAACAGTTACTACAAACAAACAAATCAATACTTAAACTAACAGTTACTACAAACAAACAAATCAATACTCAACCTAACAGTTACTACAACAAACAAATCAATACTCAACCTAACAGTTACTACAACAAACAAATCAATACTCAACCTAACAGTTACTACAACAAACAAATCAATACTCAACCTAACAGTTACTACAACAAACAAAGCAATACTTAAACTAACAGTTACTACAAACAAACAAATCAATACTTAAACTAACAGTTACTACAAACAAACAAATCAATACTCAACCTAACAGTTACTACAACAAACAAAGCAATACTTAAACTAACAGTTACTACAAACAAACAAATCAATACTTAAACTAACAGTTACTACAAACAAACAAATCAATACTTAAACTAACAGTTACTACAAACAAACAAATCAATACTGAAACTAACAGGTACTACAAACAAACAAATCAATACTTAAACTAACAGTTACTACAAACACACAAATCAATACTCAACCTAACAGTTACTACAACAAACAAATCAATACTCAACCTAACAGTTACTACAACAAACAAAGCAAAACTTAAACTAACAGTTACTACAACAAACAAAGCAATACTTAAACTAACAGTTACTACAAACAAACAAATCAAAACTTAAACTAACAGTTACTACAACAAACAAAGCAATACTGAAACTAACAGTTACTATAACAAACAAACAAATCAATACTCAAACTAACAGTTACTACAAACAAACAAAGCAATACTTAAACTAACAGTTACTACAAACAAACAAATCAATACTCAACCTAACAGTTACTACAACAAACAAAGCAATACTTAAACTAACAGTTACTATAACAAACAAACAAATCAATACTTAAACTAACAGTTACTGCAACAAAAAAAGCAATACTTAAACTAACAGTTACTACAAACAAACAAATCAATACTCAACCTAACAGTTACTACAACAAACAAATCAATACTCAACCTAACAGTTACTACAACAAACAAAGCAATACTTAAACTAACAGTTACTACAAACAAACAAATCAATACTTAAACTAACAGTTACTACAAACAAACAAATCAATACTTAAACTAACAGTTACTACAAACAAACAAATCAATACTCAAACTAACAGTTACTACAAACAAACAAATCAATACTTAAACTAACAGTTACTACAAACAAACAAATCAATACTCAAGCTAACAGTTACTACAACAAACAAAGCAATACTAAACCTAACAGTTACTACAACAAACAAAGCAATACTTAAACTAACAGTTACTACAACAAACAAAGCAAAAGTTAAACTAACAGTTACTACAACAAACAAAGCAATACTTAAACTAAGAGTTACTACAAACAAACAAATCAAAACTTAAACTAACAGTTACTACAACATACAAAGCAATACTTAAACTAACAGTTACTATAACAAACAAACAAATCAATACTCAAACTAACAGTTACTACAACAAAAAAATCAATACTCAACCTAACAGTTACTACAACAAACAAAGCAAAACTTAAACTAACAGTTACTACAACAAACAAAGCAATACTTAAACTAACAGTTACTACAAACAAACAAATCAAAACTTAAACTAACAGTTACTACAACAAACAAAGCAATACTTAAACTAACAGTTACTATAACAAACAAACAAATCAATACTCAAACTAACAGTTACTACAACAAACAAATCAATACTCAACCTAACAGTTACTACAACAAACAAAGCAATACTTAACCTAACAGTTACTACAAACAAAGCAATACTTAAACTAACAGTTACTATAACAAACAAACAAATCAATACTCAAACTAACAGTTACTACAAACAAACAAAGCAATACTTAAACTAACAGATACTACAAACAAACAAATCAATACTCAACCTAACAGTTACTACAACAAACAAAGCAATACTTAAACTAACAGTTACTACAACAAACAAACAAATCAATACTTAAACTAACAGTTACTACAACAAACAAAGCAATACTTAAACTAACAGTTACTACAAACAAACAAATCAATACTTAAACTAACAGTTACTACAAACAAACAAATCAATACTCAACCTAACAGTTACTACAACAAACAAAGCAATACTTAAACTAACAGTTACTACAAACAAACAAATCAATACTTAAACTAACAGTTACTACAAACAAACAAATCAATACTTAAACTAACAGTTACTACAAACAAACAAATCAATACTCAAACTAACAGTTACTACAAACAAACAAATCAATACTTAAACTAACAGTTACTACAAACAAACAAATCAATACTCAACCTAACAGTTACTACAACAAACAAAGCAATACTCAACCTAACAGTTACTACAACAAACAAAGCAATACTTAAACTAACAGTTACTACAACAAACAAAGCAAAACTTAAACTAACAGTTACTACAACAAATAAAGCAATACTTAAACTAACAGTTACTACAAACAAACAAATCAAAACTTAAACTAACAGTTACTACAACAAACAAAGCAATACTTAAACTAACAGTTACTATAACAAACAAACAAATCAATACTCAAACTAACAGTTACTACAAACAAACAAAGCAATACTTAAACTAACAGTTACTACAAACAAACAAATCAATACTCAACCTAACAGTTACTACAACAAACAAAGCAATACTTAAACTAACAGTTACTATAACAAACAAACAAATCAATACTCAAACTAACAGTTACTACAACAAACAAATCAATACTCAACCTAACAGTTACTACAACAAACAAAGCAAAACTTAAACTAACAGTTACTACAACAAACAAAGCAATACTTAAACTAACAGTTACTACAAACAAACAAATCAAAACTTAAACTAACAGTTACTACAACAAACAAAGCAATACTTAAACTAACAGTTACTATAACAAACAAACAAATCAATACTCAAACTAACAGTTACTACAAACAAACAAAGCAATACTTAAACTAACAGTTACTACAAACAAACAAATCAATACTCAACCTAACAGTTACTACAACAAACAAAGCAATACTTAAACTAACAGTTACTATAACAAACAAACAAATCAATACTCAACCTAACAGTTACTACAACAAACAAAGCAATACTCAACCTAACAGTTACTACAACAAACAAAGCAATACTTAAACTAACAGTTACTACAACAAACAAAGCAAAACTTAAACTAACAGTTACTACAACAAATAAAGCAATACTTAAACTAACAGTTACTACAAACAAACAAATCAAAACTTAAACTAACAGTTACTACAACAAACAAAGCAATACTTAAACTAACAGTTACTACAAACAAACAAATCAATACTCAACCTAACAGTTACTACAACAAACAAAGCAATACTTAAACTAACAGTTACTATAACAAACAAACAAATCAATACTCAAACTAACAGTTACTACAACAAACAAATCAATACTCAACCTAACAGTTACTACAACAAACAAATCAATACTCAACCTAACAGTTACTACAACAAACAAATCAATACTCAACCTAACAGTTACTACAACAAACAAATCAATACTCAACCTAACAGTTACTACAACAAACAAAGCAATACTTAAACTAACAGTTACTACAAACAAACAAAGCAATACTTAAACTAACAGTTACTACAAACAAACAAATCAATACTCAACCTAACAGTTACTACAACAAACAAAGCAATACTTAAACTAACAGTTACTACAAACAAACAAATCAATACTTAAACTAACAGTTACTACAAACAAACAAAGCAATACTTAAACTAACAGTTACTACAACAAACAAAGCAATACTTAAACTAACAGTTACTATAACAAACAAACAAATCAATACTCAAACTAACAGTTACTACAAACAAACAAAGCAATACTTAAACTAACAGTTACTACAAACAAACAAATCAATACTCAACCTAACAGTTACTACAACAAACAAAGCAATACTTAAACTAACAGTTACTATAACAAACAAACAAATCAATACTCAACCTAACAGTTACTACAACAAACAAAGCAATACTTAAACTAACAGTTACTACAAACAAACAAATCAATACTTAAACTAACAGTTACTACAAACAAACAAATCAATACTCAACCTAACAGTTACTACAACAAACAAATCAATACTCAACTTAACAGTTACTACAACAAACAAATCAATACTCAACCTAACAGTTACTACAACAAACAAATCAATACTCAACCTAACAGTTACTACAACAAACAAAGCAATACTTAAACTAACAGTTACTACAAACAAACAAAGCAATACTTAAACTAACAGTTACTATAACAAACAAACAAATCAATACTCAAACTAACAGTTACTACAAACAAACAAAGCAATACTTAAACTAACAGATACTACAAACAAACAAATCAATACTCAACCTAACAGTTACTACAACAAACAAAGCAATACTTAAACTAACAGTTACTACAACAAACAAACAAATCAATACTTAAACTAACAGTTACTACAACAAACAAAGCAATACTTAAACTAACAGTTACTACAAACAAACAAATCAATACTTAAACTAACAGTTACTACAAACAAACAAATCAATACTCAACCTAACAGTTACTACAACAAACAAAGCAATACTTAAACTAACAGTTACTACAAACAAACAAATCAATACTTAAACTAACAGTTACTACAAACAAACAAATCAATACTTAAACTAACAGTTACTACAACAACAAAAAGCAATACTTAAACTAACAGTTACTACAAACAAACAAATCAATACTTAAACTAACAGTTACTACAAACAAACAAATCAATACTCAACCTAACAGTTACTACAACAAACAAATCAATACTCAACCTAACAGTTACTACAACAAACAAATCAATACTCAACCTAACAGTTACTACAACAAACAAATCAATACTCAACCTAACAGTTACTACAACAAACAAAGCAATACTTAAACTAACAGTTACTACAAACAAAGCAATACTTAAACTAACAGTTACTATAACAAACAAACAAATCAATACTCAAACTAACAGTTACTACAAACAAACAAAGCAATACTTAAACTAACAGATACTACAAACAAACAAATCAATACTCAACCTAACAGTTACTACAACAAACAAAGCAATACTTAAACTAACAGTTACTACAACAAACAAACAAATCAATACTTAAACTAACAGTTACTACAACAAACAAAGCAATACTTAAACTAACAGTTACTACAAACAAACAAATCAATACTTAAACTAACAGTTACTACAAACAAACAAATCAATACTCAACCTAACAGTTACTACAACAAACAAAGCAATACTTAAACTAACAGTTACTACAAACAAACAAATCAATACTTAAACTAACAGTTACTACAAACAAACAAATCAATACTTAAACTAACAGTTACTACAAACAAACAAATCAATACTCAAACTAACAGTTACTACAAACAAACAAATCAATACTTAAACTAACAGTTACTACAAACAAACAAATCAATACTCAACCTAACAGTTACTACAACAAACAAAGCAATACTCAACCTAACAGTTACTACAACAAACAAAGCAATACTTAAACTAACAGTTACTACAACAAACAAAGCAAAACTTAAACTAACAGTTACTACAACAAATAAAGCAATACTTAAACTAACAGTTACTACAAACAAACAAATCAAAACTTAAACTAACAGTTACTACAACAAACAAAGCAATACTTAAACTAACAGTTACTATAACAAACAAACAAATCAATACTCAAACTAACAGTTACTACAAACAAACAAAGCAATACTTAAACTAACAGTTACTACAAACAAACAAATCAATACTCAACCTAACAGTTACTACAACAAACAAAGCAATACTTAAACTAACAGTTACTATAACAAACAAACAAATCAATACTCAAACTAACAGTTACTACAACAAACAAATCAATACTCAACCTAACAGTTACTACAACAAACAAAGCAAAACTTAAACTAACAGTTACTACAACAAACAAAGCAATACTTAAACTAACAGTTACTACAAACAAACAAATCAAAACTTAAACTAACAGTTACTACAACAAACAAAGCAATACTTAAACTAACAGTTACTATAACAAACAAACAAATCAATACTCAAACTAACAGTTACTACAAACAAACAAAGCAATACTTAAACTAACAGTTACTACAAACAAACAAATCAATACTCAACCTAACAGTTACTACAACAAACAAAGCAATACTTAAACTAACAGTTACTATAACAAACAAACAAATCAATACTCAACCTAACAGTTACTACAACAAACAAAGCAATACTCAACCTAACAGTTACTACAACAAACAAAGCAATACTTAAACTAACAGTTACTACAACAAACAAAGCAAAACTTAAACTAACAGTTACTACAACAAATAAAGCAATACTTAAACTAACAGTTACTACAAACAAACAAATCAAAACTTAAACTAACAGTTACTACAACAAACAAAGCAATACTTAAACTAACAGTTACTACAAACAAACAAATCAATACTCAACCTAACAGTTACTACAACAAACAAAGCAATACTTAAACTAACAGTTACTATAACAAACAAACAAATCAATACTCAAACTAACAGTTACTACAACAAACAAATCAATACTCAACCTAACAGTTACTACAACAAACAAAGCAAAACTTAAACTAACAGTTACTACAACAAACAAAGCAATACTTAAACTAACAGTTACTACAAAACAAACAAATCAAAACTTAAACTAACAGTTACTACAACAAACAAAGCAATACTTAAACTAACAGTTACTATAACAAACAAACAAATCAATACTCAAACTAACAGTTACTACAAACAAACAAAGCAATACTTAAACTAACAGTTACTACAAACAAACAAATCAATACTCAACCTAACAGTTACTACAACAAACAAAGCAATACTTAAACTAACAGTTACTATAACAAACAAACAAATCAATACTTAAACTAACAGTTACTACAACAAAAAAGCAATACTTAAACTAACAGTTACTACAAACAAACAAATCAATACTTAAACTAACAGTTACTACAAACAAACAAATCAATACTCAACCTAACAGTTACTACAACAAACAAATCAATACTCAACCTAACAGTTACTACAACAAACAAATCAATACTCAACCTAACAGTTACTACAACAAACAAATCAATACTCAACCTAACAGTTACTACAACAAACAAAGCAATACTTAAACTAACAGTTACTACAAACAAACAAATCAATACTTAAACTAACAGTTACTACAAACAAACAAATCAATACTCAACCTAACAGTTACTACAACAAACAAAGCAATACTTAAACTAACAGTTACTACAAACAAACAAATCAATACTTAAACTAACAGTTACTACAAACAAACAAATCAATACTTAAACTAACAGTTACTACAAACAAACAAATCAATACTGAAACTAACAGGTACTACAAACAAACAAATCAATACTTAAACTAACAGTTACTACAAACACACAAATCAATACTCAACCTAACAGTTACTACAACAAACAAATCAATACTCAACCTAACAGTTACTACAACAAACAAAGCAAAACTTAAACTAACAGTTACTACAACAAACAAAGCAATACTTAAACTAACAGTTACTACAAACAAACAAATCAAAACTTAAACTAACAGTTACTACAACAAACAAAGCAATACTGAAACTAACAGTTACTATAACAAACAAACAAATCAATACTCAAACTAACAGTTACTACAAACAAACAAAGCAATACTTAAACTAACAGTTACTACAAACAAACAAATCAATACTCAACCTAACAGTTACTACAACAAACAAAGCAATACTTAAACTAACAGTTACTATAACAAACAAACAAATCAATACTTAAACTAACAGTTACTGCAACAAAAAAAGCAATACTTAAACTAACAGTTACTACAAACAAACAAATCAATACTCAACCTAACAGTTACTACAACAAACAAATCAATACTCAACCTAACAGTTACTACAACAAACAAAGCAATACTTAAACTAACAGTTACTACAAACAAACAAATCAATACTTAAACTAACAGTTACTACAAACAAACAAATCAATACTTAAACTAACAGTTACTACAAACAAACAAATCAATACTCAAACTAACAGTTACTACAAACAAACAAATCAATACTTAAACTAACAGTTACTACAAACAAACAAATCAATACTCAAGCTAACAGTTACTACAACAAACAAAGCAATACTAAACCTAACAGTTACTACAACAAACAAAGCAATACTTAAACTAACAGTTACTACAACAAACAAAGCAAAAGTTAAACTAACAGTTACTACAACAAACAAAGCAATACTTAAACTAAGAGTTACTACAAACAAACAAATCAAAACTTAAACTAACAGTTACTACAACATACAAAGCAATACTTAAACTAACAGTTACTATAACAAACAAACAAATCAATACTCAAACTAACAGTTACTACAAACAAACAAAGCAATACTTAAACTAACAGTTACTACAACAAACAAACAAATCAATACTTAAACTAACAGTTACTACAACAAACAAAGCAATACTTAAACTAACAGTTACTACAAACAAACAAATCAATACTTAAACTAACAGTTACTACAAACAAACAAATCAATACTCAACCTAACAGTTACTACAACAAACAAAGCAATACTTAAACTAACAGTTACTACAAACAAACAAATCAATACTTAAACTAACAGTTACTACAAACAAACAAATCAATACTTAAACTAACAGTTACTACAAACAAACAAATCAATACTCAAACTAACAGTTACTACAAACAAACAAATCAATACTTAAACTAACAGTTACTACAAACAAACAAATCAATACTCAACCTAACAGTTACTACAACAAACAAATCAATACTCAACCTAACAGTTACTACAACAAACAAAGCAATACTTAAACTAACAGTTACTACAACAAACTAAGCAAAACTTAAACTAACAGTTACTACAACAAATAAAGCAATACTTAAACTAACAGTTACTACAAACAAACAAATCAAAACTTAAACTAACAGTTACTACAACAAACAAAGCAATACTTAAACTAACAGTTACTATAACAAACAAACAAATCAATACTCAAACTAACAGTTACTACAAACAAACAAAGCAATACTTAAACTAACAGTTACTACAAACAAACAAATCAATACTCAACCTAACAGTTACTACAACAAACAAAGCATTATTTAAATTAACAGTTACTATAACAAACAAACAAATCAATACTCAAACTAACAGTTACTACAACAAACAAAGCAATACTTAAACTAACAGTTACTACAAACAAACAAATCAATACTCAACCTAACAGTTACTACAACAAACAAATCAATACTCAACCTAACAGTTACTACAACAAACAAAGCAATACTTAAACTAACAGTTACTACAAACAAACAAACAAATCAATACTTAAACTAACAGTTACTACAAACAAACAAATCAATACTTAAACTAACAGTTACTACAAACAAACAAATCAATACTCAAACTAACAGTTACTACAAACAAACAAATCAATACTTAAACTAACAGTTACTACAAACAAACAAATCAATACTTAAACTAACAGTTACTACAAACAAACAAATCAAAACTTAAACTAACAGTTACTACAACAAACAAAGCAATACTTAAACTAACAGTTACTATAACAAACAAACAAATCAATACTCAAACTAACAGTTACTACAAACAAACAAAGCAATACTTAAACTAACAGTTACTACAAACAAACAAATCAATACTCAACCTAACAGTTACTACAACAAACAAAGCAATACTTAAACTAACAGTTACTATAACAAACAAACAAATCAATACTCAACCTAACAGTTACTACAACAAACAAAGCAATACTCAACCTAACAGTTACTACAACAAACAAAGCAATACTTAAACTAACAGTTACTACAACAAACAAAGCAAAACTTAAACTAACAGTTACTACAACAAATAAAGCAATACTTAAACTAACAGTTACTACAAACAAACAAATCAAAACTTAAACTAACAGTTACTACAACAAACAAAGCAATACTTAAACTAACAGTTACTACAAACAAACAAATCAATACTCAACCTAACAGTTACTACAACAAACAAAGCAATACTTAAACTAACAGTTACTATAACAAACAAACAAATCAATACTCAAACTAACAGTTACTACAACAAACAAATCAATACTCAACCTAACAGTTACTACAACAAACAAAGCAAAACTTAAACTAACAGTTACTACAACAAACAAAGCAATACTTAAACTAACAGTTACTACAAAACAAACAAATCAAAACTTAAACTAACAGTTACTACAACAAACAAAGCAATACTTAAACTAACAGTTACTATAACAAACAAACAAATCAATACTCAAACTAACAGTTACTACAAACAAACAAAGCAATACTTAAACTAACAGTTACTACAAACAAACAAATCAATACTCAACCTAACAGTTACTACAACAAACAAAGCAATACTTAAACTAACAGTTACTATAACAAACAAACAAATCAATACTTAAACTAACAGTTACTACAACAAAAAAGCAATACTTAAACTAACAGTTACTACAAACAAACAAATCAATACTTAAACTAACAGTTAATACAAACAAACAAATCAATACTCAACCTAACAGTTACTACAACAAACAAATCAATACTCAACCTAACAGTTACTACAACAAACAAATCAATACTCAACCTAACAGTTACTACAACAAACAAATCAATACTCAACCTAACAGTTACTACAACAAACAAAGCAATACTTAAACTAACAGTTACTACAAACAAACAAATCAATACTTAAACTAACAGTTACTACAAACAAACAAATCAATACTCAACCTAACAGTTACTACAACAAACAAAGCAATACTTAAACTAACAGTTACTACAAACAAACAAATCAATACTTAAACTAACAGTTACTACAAACAAACAAATCAATACTTAAACTAACAGTTACTACAAACAAACAAATCAATACTGAAACTAACAGGTACTACAAACAAACAAATCAATACTTAAACTAACAGTTACTACAAACACACAAATCAATACTCAACCTAACAGTTACTACAACAAACAAATCAATACTCAACCTAACAGTTACTACAACAAACAAAGCAAAACTTAAACTAACAGTTACTACAACAAACAAAGCAATACTTAAACTAACAGTTACTACAAACAAACAAATCAAAACTTAAACTAACAGTTACTACAACAAACAAAGCAATACTGAAACTAACAGTTACTATAACAAACAAACAAATCAATACTCAAACTAACAGTTACTACAAACAAACAAAGCAATACTTAAACTAACAGTTACTACAAACAAACAAATCAATACTCAACCTAACAGTTACTACAACAAACAAAGCAATACTTAAACTAACAGTTACTATAACAAACAAACAAATCAATACTTAAACTAACAGTTACTGCAACAAAAAAAGCAATACTTAAACTAACAGTTACTACAAACAAACAAATCAATACTCAACCTAACAGTTACTACAACAAACAAATCAATACTCAACCTAACAGTTACTACAACAAACAAAGCAATACTTAAACTAACAGTTACTACAAACAAACAAATCAATACTTAAACTAACAGTTACTACAAACAAACAAATCAATACTTAAACTAACAGTTACTACAAACAAACAAATCAATACTCAAACTAACAGTTACTACAAACAAACAAATCAATACTTAAACTAACAGTTACTACAAACAAACAAATCAATACTCAAGCTAACAGTTACTACAACAAACAAAGCAATACTAAACCTAACAGTTACTACAACAAACAAAGCAATACTTAAACTAACAGTTACTACAACAAACAAAGCAAAAGTTAAACTAACAGTTACTACAACAAACAAAGCAATACTTAAACTAAGAGTTACTACAAACAAACAAATCAAAACTTAAACTAACAGTTACTACAACATACAAAGCAATACTTAAACTAACAGTTACTATAACAAACAAACAAATCAATACTCAAACTAACAGTTACTACAAACAAACAAAGCAATACTTAAACTAACAGATACTACAAACAAACAAATCAATACTCAACCTAACAGTTACTACAACAAACAAAGCAATACTTAAACTAACAGTTACTACAACAAACAAACAAATCAATACTTAAACTAACAGTTACTACAACAAACAAAGCAATACTTAAACTAACAGTTACTACAAACAAACAAATCAATACTTAAACTAACAGTTACTACAAACAAACAAATCAATACTCAACCTAACAGTTACTACAACAAACAAAGCAATACTTAAACTAACAGTTACTACAAACAAACAAATCAATACTTAAACTAACAGTTACTACAAACAAACAAATCAATACTTAAACTAACAGTTACTACAAACAAACAAATCAATACTCAAACTAACAGTTACTACAAACAAACAAATCAATACTTAAACTAACAGTTACTACAAACAAACAAATCAATACTCAACCTAACAGTTACTACAACAAACAAATCAATACTCAACCTAACAGTTACTACAACAAACAAAGCAATACTTAAACTAACAGTTACTACAACAAACTAAGCAAAACTTAAACTAACAGTTACTACAACAAATAAAGCAATACTTAAACTAACAGTTACTACAAACAAACAAATCAAAACTTAAACTAACAGTTACTACAACAAACAAAGCAATACTTAAACTAACAGTTACTATAACAAACAAACAAATCAATACTCAAACTAACAGTTACTACAAACAAACAAAGCAATACTTAAACTAACAGTTACTACAAACAAACAAATCAATACTCAACCTAACAGTTACTACAACAAACAAAGCATTATTTAAATTAACAGTTACTATAACAAACAAACAAATCAATACTCAAACTAACAGTTACTACAACAAACAAAGCAATACTTAAACTAACAGTTACTACAAACAAACAAATCAATACTCAACCTAACAGTTACTACAACAAACAAATCAATACTCAACCTAACAGTTACTACAACAAACAAAGCAATACTTAAACTAACAGTTACTACAAACAAACAAACAAATCAATACTTAAACTAACAGTTACTACAAACAAACAAATCAATACTTAAACTAACAGTTACTACAAACAAACAAATCAATACTCAAACTAACAGTTACTACAAACAAACAAATCAATACTTAAACTAACAGTTACTACAAACAAACAAATCAATACTCAACCTAACAGTTACTACACCAAACAAATCAATACTCAACCTAACTGTTACTACAACAAACAAAGCAATACTTAAACTAACAGTTACTACAACAAACAAAGCAAAACTTAAACTAACAGTTACTACAACAAATAAAGCAATACTTAAACTAACAGTTACTACAAACAAACAAATCAAAACTTAAACTAACAGTTACTACAACAAACAAAGCAATACTTAAACTAACAGTTACTATAACAAACAAACAAATCAATACTCAAACTAACAGTTACTACAAACAAACAAAGCAATACTTAAACTAACAGTTACTACAAACAAACAAATCAATACTCAACCTAACAGTTACTACAACAAACAAAGCAATACTTAAACTAACAGTTACTATAACAAACAAACAAATAAATACTCAAAGTAACAGTTACTACAACAAACAAAGCAATACTTAAACTAACAGTTACTACAAACAAACAAATCAATACTTAAACTAACACTTACTACAAACAAACAAATCAATACTCAACCTAACAGTTACTACAACAAACAAATCAATACTCAACCTAACAGTTACTACAACAAACAAAGCAATACTTAAACTAACAGTTACTACAAACAAACAAATCAATTCTTAAACTAACAGTTACTACAAACAAACAAATCAAAACTTAAACTAACAGTTACTATAACAAACAAATCAAAACTTAAACTAACAATAATAACTGTTTGACTCCGCTATAATCGTATAGAGCCGAAGTATAGCGCAAACAAAACTTGCATGGGTCATAATATAATAATTTAATATTGTAATTTATTGTTTAACATGTGTGCTGTGCAGTATTGTATTGTGTTTCGTAACCTAATCTTTAACATTCCTTGATACGTGAACACTGCCCTTGAAGACACACGCTGGCTTCATTTATAATCACAGTACATTTTATTGGAACCCTGAATGAAAAGTCGACAGATCGTCGTATGACATCGAATAAATAATCATTCCTTTTTGGCTTTCTGTCTTTATTTATTAATTTGAAACGGATAGCAGTGTTATTCGCTGTAATAAGGATATCATCAGCTTATATTCTCTTCATAAAAGGTCATAAATATCATAGTAACCCCTGAGGGCGTAAATGGTGTATAGATTATGTATAATTATTGCATACGGTAACAGAATATTCTCCGTATACTTCAATCGTGCAAACTGAGATGTTTCCAAGGGTAAGCGGCAATGTTCCGTCTCAGCCAGATTATGACATCATGCATTTTAAATGTATACAGTGTTATAATATGAATATTAATGTCATCTTAACTTTATGCATGGATTACACTCACCATTTTAAGCCAGAGATAATATATCGAATATGAAATACCAAGTAGATCAATAATCACATGCGTTTGATCAATGCATATATCAGAAGCAGCCAACGTACACGTTTTAACATTGCTCACGATTAAATTTAAAAACATTCTAAATGTTTATGGTATGTTGTTAGCTGTTGTTTTCATTAACTTTTCATTCAAAAATGTCTTCCGACTAAAATATATATCAAACATGTCTATTGTCGCTACTTCCTTTTCCCATTCGTTTACTAGGGATAACTGTTAACGGTCCGCTTTCTGTGTATCATTTAGCTGAAATAAGTAACAATCAACGTTGAGTACAAGTTATGAATTACTCTAATGGTAGTCTGGAATTTTCCTTCTACTTGTTAATAGGGAGTTTATGTTTTTGTCGAATATACTTAAAGTAGCAAAGTAAAGTGACAGTAACTTAAAACGTGATTCAACATATGCAACAATAGAAAAACAAGAAAAAAGATTGTACGATTGTAGTTACCTGCCCAGGTGTAACATTTAAAAATTAAATATAGTTTTCGTTAATTTAACTAACTTACCATCATGCAAAACACTCATAATTATAATATTCAAATTATCGAAATTCAAGACACAATCAAGCATTCTGTATTGAATGTGACTTTGCTATCTATTTTTAGCATCGCAGTCATGGATGTCATGCCAGCAGACAAATACGCTAATCCGGTGATTTTAGTAATTTTTCTGACTTCACAGTTATTAGTTGAATATCAACCTTCCCTCGCCTGCAGTGATTTACTGATTGTGTGTATTCTTGTACATTATATTGTATACTGAATAAAATATACTAATTTCCTTCTAAAAATTCTGAAATACATAAATGATTAATGAAACTGTCTGTCTTCATGGCAAAGTGTCTCTTCATTGATACTGTGGTTTTTCTCGTCCGCTTACCACTGGGGACGGGTTTTTTTCTACCTACCCTCTTGTCTGTCATCGTGCCCCCACGATATGTTTTCCCAGTCCACTCGTGCTACTATCTAAAACAAGGATTCGTTGACTGTTTCGGTACATCATCTTTGTATCAAATAATCCTTGAAATAATGCAACAGACATACACACGCAATAACATATTGAATTTAATGGTATACAAATTACATTTGAAATCTGTTTATTATTCATCGTAATGTTCTAGTAATATGAAATCGACATAACGTCAGCATCTACGTTGGTGACATACATTGACATTTGCAATAACAAAATCCATTCACCACAAATATTTTTGTGACCAGTCTTGCTAGATGACGGTTAATTTATAGTGCTCATATAAACGTACACTCACACACCTCAATATTCTACGGCAAAACTATCGACGACATCATCGGGTAATATTTCGATCTAAGTAGCTAATATATATTTCAAACGCTCACAAACGAGATATGACGCATAATAACATAATGACTGCTGTAGGCTAGATGACTTTTTTACTTATATTTATGTTTATTGAGTTGATTGTAACCATGGTTTCTAAAAAGATTACTGTCAAGAACCATACACGAATAATGTTATGATTTTTTTTATTCCATGCATTATTTTAAAAAATCATTTTATATGAAATAGACACCAATATTAAGAAATGAAGTATCGTTACTAGGTCATGACTTTATAGATTGTGTTGAGATAAAATGAAAGATGTGCAGATAAGACGCTTATGCTTTCAGATTATAGTCATATA
This sequence comes from Saccoglossus kowalevskii, assembly GCF_978046115.1. Classification (NCBI taxonomy): domain Eukaryota; kingdom Metazoa; phylum Hemichordata; class Enteropneusta; family Harrimaniidae; genus Saccoglossus; species Saccoglossus kowalevskii. Next base: position 2,758,428 of record NC_140651.1, read on the forward strand.
CCGAGTACAGCCACCCCCCCCCCCACACACACACACACACACACACTCAAAAATAGTCTGATGTTTAACACTTCTAAAACATAACACGAGACATAACTGTATAAATATTTGAGCTAAGTTTGGGCTTTTTTGAATATATATGTGAATACTAGAAAGAGTTATAAATGAAACAACCTTATAATAAACCACGACATTAGTAATAAACAATGTCATTGTATTTGAAGATAGAAAACGGAATGAAACGAAAAGATTTGTACAGTATCTTGTAAATATAGTCTTGCTTCAGTTTTGTACCGGGATTCTGCATTGAAGACATACTATCAAAGTTGGTCTTGATTGTGAAATGTGGAAAAGTGTTTTGTATTCAGAAAACACTCAATAAAATCATTTATAACGGGTATTCTTTTGAAAGATATTTTTCGGGGCATAGTATTTTAGTCAGATTATATTGAACATTGATAATTCAGGATATATGTATGTTTATTTAACAACAAGCCAATAAAATAAACAGTATGACATTTTTCTCTCGTCTATTTTAATTTGAAAGTACTGGAGTACAATGAAACCTTCATAGCAAACGCAGCCTCCTAACTCAGTAAATAACTACTGAGAAATAATTTTGAACTCATAGTTGCTGTTGACATAGGAAGTAAAGTAAGCAAATAACGCCGAATAAACGACAAGGTAAACACTACGTCAAATTACGGACAGTGTGCGTGACTGCGTACTGCGTACACGTATGGCATTCATATGTCCAATATCATTTTAGTCCTCGTTCGGACGAAGTATATTTATCTCTGAGTACACGTGTGTGCGTGCGTTTCTGGCATGTCTTAATTGATATTAATTTCAATAATCGCGTATATGCCATACGCGTATGTGTTTCAGTCAGAATCAAAATGTACGAATGGCGGTATTTATAGTGATAAAAATTCACGTAAAATCGACCATTTTGAAGATTAATGATGCACACAACATTGTTTTACAAATCAAAATGGTCGACTGGTGGCATTTTTGTTTTAAGAACGGTTGTTGCCGGAGTCCTATATGTGTCTTGCCTTGACGGATTGCAATAAAAGTGCGGTGGCCGTCGCGCCGCGTCCTGTTCGATATAGGACTCATAGCGACGTATACAACGCGTGTAAAATACATTGTTTGTTTACATAAAAATCGAAGACGCGCTGTGCGACAACTACCACCCTTTAAACATGACACCTACATAACACATTACATTTACTTTGACATGGAATGTTTCAAAGTTCTGATTCGAAATGTCTGACATTTCGGAATTGTGTTCAAATGTGTCACATAAACTATGAGATCAAACCACACGGTTCATATGATTGCATCAAATGTGTCACATAAACTATGAGATCAAACCACATGGTTCATATGATTGCATCAAATGTGTCACATAAACTATGAGATCAAACCACACGGTTCATATGATTGCATCAAATGTGTCACATAAACTATGAGATCAGCCCACACGGTTCATATGATTGCATCAAATGTGTCACATAAACTATGAGATCAAACCACACGGTTCATATGATTGCATCAAATGTGGCACATAAACTATGAGATCAACCCACACGGTTCATATGATTGCATCAAATGTGTCACATAAACTATGAGATCAAACCACACGGTTCATATGATTGCATCAAATGTGTCACATAAACTATGAGATCAACCCACACGGTTCATATGATTGCATCAAATGTGTCACATAAACTATGAGATCAACCCACACGGTTCATATGATTGCATCAAATGTGTCACATAAACTATGAGATCAAACCACACGGTTCATATGATTGCATAAAATGTGTCACATAAACTATGAGATCAAACCACACGGTTCATATGATTGCATCAAATGTGTCACATAAACTATGAGATCAACCCACACGGTTCATATGATTGCATCAAATGTGTCACATAAACTATAAGATCAACCCACACGGTTCATATGATTGCATCAAATGTGTCACATAAACTATGAGATCAACCCACACGGTTCATATGATTGCATCAAATGTGTCACATAAACTATGAGATCAAACCACATGGTTCATATGATTGCATCAAATGTGTCACATAAACTATGAGATCAAACCACACGGTTCATATGATTGCATCAAATGTGGCACATAAACTATGAGATCAACCCACACGGTTCATATGATTGCATCAAATGTTTCACATAAACTATGAGATCAAACCACACGGTTCATATGATTGCATCAAATGTGTCACATAAACTATGAGATCAACCCACACGGTTCATATGATTGCATCAAATGTGTCACATAAACTATGAGATCAACCCACACGGTTCATATGATTGCATCAAATGTGTCACATAAACTATGAGATCAAACCACACGGTTCATATGATTGCATCAAATGTGTCACATAAACTATGAGATCAAACCACACGGTTCATATGATTGCATCAAATGTGTCACATAAACTATGAGATCAACCCACACGGTTCATATGATTGCATCAAATGTGTCACATAAACTATGAGATCAACCCACACGGTTCATATGATTGCATCAAATGTGTCACATAAACTATGAGATCAACCCACACGGTTCATATGATTGCATCAAATGTGTCACATAAACTATGAGATCAACCCACACGGTTCATATGATTGCATCAAATGTGTCACATAAACTATGAGATCAAACCACACGGTTCATATGATTGCATCAAATGTGTCACATAAACTATGAGATCAAACCACACGGTTCATATGATTGCATCAAATGTGTCACATAAACTATGAGATCAAACCACACGGTTCATATGATTGCATCAAATGTGTCACATAAACTATGAGATCAACCCACACGGTTCATATGATTGCATCAAATGTGTCACATAAACTATGAGATCAACCCACACGGTTCATATGATTGCATCAAATGTGTCACATAAACTATGAGATCAACCCACACGGTTCATATGATTGCATCAAATGTGTCACATAAACTATGAGATCAACCCACACGGTTCATATGATTGCATCAAATGTGTCACATAAACTATGAGATCAAACCACACGGTTCATATGATTGCATCAAATGTGTCACATAAACTATGAGATCAAACCACACGGTTCATATGATTGCATCAAATGTGTCACATAAACTATGAGATCAACCCACACGGTTCATATGATTGCATCAAATGTGTCACATAAACTATGAGATCAACCCACACGGTTCATATGATTGCATCAAATGTGTCACATAAACTATGAGATCAAACCACACGGTTCATATGATTGCATCAAATGTGTCACATAAACTATGAGATCAACCCACACGGTTCATATGATTGCATCAAATGTGTCACATAAACTATGAGATCAACCCACACGGTTCATATGATTGCATCAAATGTGTCACATAAACTATGAGATCAACCCACACGGTTCATATGATTGCATCAAATGTGTCACATAAATTATGAGATCAAACCACACGGTTCATATGATTGCATCAAATGTGTCACATAAACTATGAGATCAACCCACACGGTTCATATGATTGCATCAAATGTGTCACATAAACTATGAGATCAAACCACATGGTTCATATGATTGCATCAAATGTGTCACATAAACTATGAGATCAAACCACACGGTTCATATGATTGCATCAAATGTGTCACATAAACTATGAGATCAGCCCACACGGTTCATATGATTGCATCAAATGTGTCACATAAACTATGAGATCAAACCACACGGTTCATATGATTGCATCAAATGTGTCACATAAACTATGAGATCAAACCACACGGTTCATATGATTGCATCAAATGTGGCACATAAACTATGAGATCAACCCACACGGTTCATATGATTGCATCAAATGTGTCACATAAACTATGAGATCAAACCACACGGTTCATATGATTGCATCAAATGTGTCACATAAACTATGAGATCAAACCACACGGTTCATATGATTGCATCAAATGTGTCACATAAACTATGAGATCAAACCACATGGTTCATATGATTGCATCAAATGTGTCACATAAACTATGAGATCAAACCACACGGTTCATATGATTGCATCAAATGTGTCACATAAACTATGAGATCAGCCCACACGGTTCATATGATTGCATCAAATGTGTCACATAAACTATGAGATCAAACCACACGGTTCATATGATTGCATCAAATGTGTCACATAAACTATGAGATCAAACCACACGGTTCATATGATTGCATCAAATGTGTCACATAAACTATGAGATCAACCCACACGGTTCATATGATTGCATCAAATGTGTCACATAAACTATGAGATCAACCCACACGGTTCATATGATTGCATCAAATGTGTCACATAAACTATGAGATCAAACCACACGGTTCATATGATTGCATCAAATGTGTCACATAAACTATGAGATCAAACCACACGGTTCATATGATTGCATCAAATGTGTCACATAAACTATGAGATCAACCCACACGGTTCATATGATTGCATCAAATGTGTCACATAAACTATGAGATCAAACCACACGGTTCATATGATTGCATCAAATGTGTCACATAAACTATGAGATCAAACCACACGGTTCATATGATTGCATCAAATGTGTCACATAAACTATGAGATCAACCCACACGGTTCATATGATTGCATCAAATGTGTCACATAAACTATGAGATCAACCCACACGGTTCATATGATTGCATCAAATGTGTCACATAAACTATGAAATCAACCCACACGGTTCATATGATTGCATCAAATGTGTCACATAAATTATGAGATCAAACCACACGGTTCATATGATTGCATCACATGTGTCACATAAACTATGAGATCAACCCACACGGTTCATATGATTGCATCTAATGTGTCACATAAACTATGAGATCAAACCACATGGTTCATATGATTGCATCAAATGTGTCACATAAACTATGAGATCAAACCACACGGTTCATATGATTGCATCAAATGTGTCACATAAACTATGAGATCAGCCCACACGGTTCATATGATTGCATCAAATGTGTCACATAAACTATGAGATCAAACCACACGGTTCATATGATTGCATCAAATGTGTCACATAAACTATGAGATCAACCCACACGGTTCATATGATTGCATCAAATGTGTCACATAAACTATGAGATCAACCCACACGGTTCATATGATTGCATCAAATGTGTCACATAAACTATGAGATCAAACCACACGGTTCATATGATTGCATCAAATGTGTCACATAAACTATGAGATCAAACCACACGGTTCATATGATTGCATTTAGCGATTATTATGTGTCATTTAGCACTTTCACTTATTGACCTCTACATGAACTGTGTTTATGAATAATTAAAACGGTTACATGATACACTAAAATTGAATATTGTGTGTACAGGGACAATGTTTTGCTGATTACAGAATAATGCTTATTTGGATATAGTTAAACGAATATATAACGAACACTTTAGCGTTTTAGGTAAATTCTTTATAGCGTTATATGCAGAATTGAATAATTAATGTACAGGTCAGGATTGTCTAATAGTTATGAATATTGTATTTGCAGGGTCCTTGTTTCACGTGCATGTGATATACCACTAAAAATCAATGTATTTACAAAATTGTGTAAAAGTCATTTCATTTCGTTTCGACGAATGCAATAGCCCTGCTCTACAAACGTAAATATATGACGAACAAGAACCAAATCCAAGAATTTCGGAACATTAAAGCAGAAACTTTTGGGTTCTGATACCTGTCGCTGAACTATCATTTATACTGCATGTGAGGAGGGGGCATTTATTCTGACTTGACATGATAATAACAGTAGCCACATTTATTAAATGCCTTTAAGTCAGCTAAATGTGTTGATATTAAAGCTAATTTGCATATTACACCCAATTCAACTGTCCAATAGCTTGCAACGTGTTGCTAAAACTGGAAGTACAGAACTCATATTACAATGGTGAATTAATTAACTCATCTCAAGGGATTGCACATAGTGGTCATTGTAGCTGATATTATATGAACACAAATAGTGTATGCAAATCCAGGAATACACTGAATATACATAAACACTGACAATTATACATTTCGTAGCATATAGACACATGACTGCATATTTAGGTTGCAAGATGATATATTCCCTGAAAACATAATAACATCATATAGGATATCTGATACGTGACCTTACAATATCAGCAATTTAATATCCTGTTTATCCTATGTATAAACTTTGCAGTTTGTGAATAAAAACTGAAAATAAAAACGCAGAGATGGTATTTTGTGAACATTCTATTCCAAACATCGTAGAGAGTTTTATTGTGTGGTTCATTTGTATAAAAGATCGTCGTTCATTATCATCAGTTTACCTTATTGTGATTGAGAAATTGGCTGCTGGGGATGCATTGGTACGATAATTGCTATTTTCGAAATCATTTTAAACCGTGTCGGATAGAAATGGGCGTAACACATTTCTGTGCACAGATTTGTTGAGGGAAATTAAAATAAAGACTCAAATATATGCGGCCTTATATCACACATGCGTTATATCCGACATTTGAAATAACTATTTTATTCGAAATAATGCAATTCATGATAACAATTTAAAACATATTGCGTGAAACCACCAACACTAAAAATACAGTCCTTTTTCAGATTAAGCAGACAACAGCGTCATCATTAAGTGTTTAATCACCTACATAAAGTAACTCACTAAACTAAACAAATGTCCCTTTCGACAATCGTCGATATGCAACCAACTTTCGCGCCGACTTTCCACGCTGACCTAGCAAATTCTGCGATATGTACGGAAGTTTCTCATAACTATTCACAATTGACCTTGATGGTTGAACTTGTTTTGCTGTCAAGAGAGTTGACCACTCAAAAAACAATATTTAGGTGGAGGTAGAGCTTGAAATACTGCAAACTACGGTTGATATTTACTTGTCATTCACGCTTTCACGCCAATGGCTGGAGGCGTGTCGGTCAACTAATAAAAACGGCGTTGTTCAACACTGTGCACGATATTTTGTCTATAGTTCATTTCGTCGAATGATTATGGCTATTACGTCGAAAGTTGAATATATCATTATTTAAGTATACAAATACCAGCAAATGTGGTATGAATTGAAAGTTGTGTAAAAGAAACGATTGTTGGAGATATAAAAGCAGGAAAAGACAGCTTTTTAGCAGGTCGTGATAACAACTGATTCATATTTAATTACGTCAAAGTTGGTTTTGTTGAAAAGTTTTGGTCATCTTGACTCTTCCGTATGGTAGTACATTTTTTTTCTATACATTTATTGTATTAATTAAAATGAAGAAATCTTTCGTAATTAGTAGTTGGTGTTGGTTTGTGGATATTATAGAAAGGTAAAATTGCGCATTCCCAAGCCCAACTAAGTTTGGGTGTTTGTTAACAATATTGATTAATAATGGTTGGGAGCTGATAATCAAACAATAATAATAACATAGTGTAACTATCACAGCCTTGCCAATCGAGATGGAGATGAGAAACACTTATACTGATACTGATTTTATTTAGGGTTTGTGATCGAATTAACAAAGACTTGTTTTTAACTCGTGAACATGTTACATTTTATTTAGGATTTGAGATCGGATTAATAAAGACTTGTTTTTAACTCGTGAACATGCTACATTCTATTTAGGGTTTGTGATCGGATTAACAAAGACTTGTTTTTAACTCGTGAACATGTTACATTTTATTTAGGATTTGAGATCGGATTAACAAAGACTTGTTTTTAACTCGTGAACATGTTACATTTTATTTAGGGTTTGTGATTGGATAAACAAAGACTGGTTTTTAACTCGTGAACATGTTACATTTTATTTAGGGTTTGTGATCGGATTAACAAAGACTTGTTTTTAACTCGTGAACATGTTACATTTTATTTAGGGTTTGTGATTGGATAAACAAAGACTTGTTTTTAACTCGTGAACATGCTACATTCTATTTAGGGTTTGAGATCGGATTAACAAAGACTGATTTTTAACTCGTGAACATGTTACATTTTATTTAGGGTTTGAGATCGGATTAACAAAGACTTGTTTTTAACTCGTGAACATGTTACATTTTATTTAGGATTTGAAGTCGGATTAACAAAGACTGGTTTTTAACTCGTGAACATGTTACATTTTATTTAGGGTTTGTGATCGGATTAACAAAGACTTGTTTTTAACTCGTGAACATGTTACATTTTATTTAGGGTTTGTGATTGGATAAACAAAGACTTGTTTTTAACTCGTGAACATGCTACATTCTATTTAGGGTTTGAGATCGGATTAACAAAGACTGATTTTTAACTCGTGAACATGTTACATTTTATTTAGGGTTTGAGATCGGATTAACAAAGACTTGTTTTTAACTCGTGAACATGTTACATTTTATTTAGGGTTTGTGATTGGATAAACAAAGACTTGTTTTCAACTTGTGAACATGCTACATTCTATTTAGGGTTTGTGATCGGATTAACAAAGACTGGTTTTTAACTCGTGAACATGTTACATTTTATTTAGGGTTTGTGATTGGATAAACAAAGACTTGTTTTTAACTCGTGAACATGCTACATTCTATTTAGGGTTTGTGATCGGATTAACAAAGACTGGTTTTTAACTCGTGAACATGTTACATTTTATTTAGGGTTTGAGATCAGATTAAAAATGACTTGTTTTTAACTCGTGAACATGTTACATTTTATTTAGGATTTGAGATCGGATTAACAAAGACTTGTTTTTAACTCGTGAACATGTTACATTTTATTTAGGGTTTGAGATCAGATTAAAAATGACTTGTTTTTAACTCGTGAACATGCTACATTCTATTTAGGGTTTGAGATCGGATTAACAAAGACTGATTTTTAACTCGTGAACATGTTACATTTTATTTAGGGTTTGAGATCGGATTAACAAAGACTTGTTTTTAACTCGTGAACATGTTACATTTTATTTAGGGTTTGTGATTGGATAAACAAAGACTTGTTTTCAACTTGTGAACATGCTACATTCTATTTAGGGTTTGTGATCGGATTAACAAAGACTGGTTTTTAACTCGTGAACATGTTACATTTTATTTAGGGTTTGTGATTGGATAAACAAAGACTTGTTTTTAACTCGTGAACATGCTACATTCTATTTAGGGTTTGTGATCGGATTAACAAAGACTGGTTTTTAACTCGTGAACATGTTACATTTTATTTAGGGTTTGAGATCAGATTAAAAATGACTTGTTTATAACTCGTGAACATGTTACATTTTATTTAGGATTTGAGATCGGATTAACAAAGACTTGTTTTTAACTCGTGAACATGTTACATTTTATTTAGGGTTTGAGATCAGATTAAAAATGACTTGTTTTTAACTCGTGAACATGTTACATTTTATTTAGGGTTTGAGATCAATTTAACAAAGACTGTTTTTTAACTCGTGAACGTGTTACATTTATAGCCGAACATAATGAACATATTTAATGAGCATATTTCATGGGGAACTGCCTCGTGGTTGAAATGTATTAATCCGTATGTTAAACCTCGAGTGGTTTATGTCGTCGCCGTTATTAATCATCCTATATGAACACTGCAATTTATTATTCGTTATTATATTACGAACTCGACTATTCTGAAGGCTAAGTCATATCAATGATTAAAGACCTACATGTTGTACAGGAAATAGATGGGTAAAACACAATGCACCTTTGTGCCAGCATCCGTAATTGTCGTACCATGGATGGACGCCCTATTTTTAATTTCTGTCATCGACCTGGGCATGTAAAAGTCGTTTGCTTGACTAAACATGGATACTCTAAACGTAACGAGTGTCCACGTACCTCGGAGTAGAGGTAACTGAAAACTGGTGCGAGTCGACAAAGCGGGGAGAGGTATTTTTGCGATTCTCGTGAAAGAGATAAATTGAATATTATTTTAAGAAATTCTACTTTTATCGACGCTAATACAATACACGATAGTATTAGTGAGAGTATTGCTGAGATTAATAATATATTCCATTTCCAGTCCACTGAGACACATGAGTTTATGAAATTATTTCCTTAATGTAATGATAGTCGCAGTGAAAATAGTCATAGTGAATGTAAAATGAGATGTTTGTCTAAGATAAAACCCATTTCATGTAACGAATCAGTCAGTAAACTAATGTAGAGTCGTTGTGCAGGAAGGTAAAGTTACAGTTTTAGTTTTGTCCCAGGCGCTCTGAATTGTGTTCGATGCAAAATTGACTTATTGTGATTTTAACAGAATGTATTTTATAACTAAACTGGAAAAGATAGTATATTCGAGTAACGATAATTAAATTGATAATATTAATGATAATAATACCAGTTCGAGTTATGTTAATTATGATTAATTAATATGGTTAATTATTGACACTAATGATGAGCCTAGTAAAACTAGTAGTTAAAGTTAATATTTATCAAGACAAGTGACTATCCATCAGCCTAACCCAAGTATTAAGTGCAAACATGTATTTTAATTGAAAGCGTTCCTCAGTTTATATTATTAGTGATAAATTAAAGCAACAGATCCCTGAATTAGCAATACAATGGATTCCCCGTTACGAGGTGGAACAACTGCAAATGATTATTTATATAGTACTGAATTGTTGTCAATTCAAGATAGAATAATAGTACTTTCAGCACCCTAATAATCTTATTTGAGATTCCTGCTGTGACTGTCTTTTAGATCCTGATTTCACGAATAAATTTTGTTATAAGAGTAGATTTTAGAAATACTTTATTGAGATTTATTGTAAGCAATGGCGAGTATATATGAGAACATAGCAACACAAATCTCCTGGCGAATATTCGGTCCGTGGGCGGATTTAGAGGGGGCCGAGGGGGCCGCTCCCCCTATTTTATACAACCAACAGGGCCTTCGGCCAACTTATCGCCCCCTCCCCATTCCAGAATCCTAAATCCGCCCCTGCGGTCTGGGCTGTGTCCAGTTTCACAGTACCTGTTTGATGTCGACAACTGGCATGGCACGACTTGATGCTGATAAAATATCGGACATAACTGGTAAAGTAAACAAAGACACTGATTTCCGCGGAAAATATACCTTATATTTAGATTAATCCTGTCTTACTGGGAACACTGACAGACTAGTCCCATATATTCAAATTATGAACTTAACCGATAAATCTGAGTGTTCGTATTCGATGCAATGCAAAGAGGAGACTATTTCAACTCATAGACGATGACATCATAAACACTGTTACTGTTATTCCCAGTAATACAAACATTTCGAATGTTGAAACTGATTTATCGCAATCAGACTTCGTATTTATAATGACGTTAAATAAAGATCGGGTCGAACTTTCTAGAAATGATCAGAAATGGTCATAGAGCTAGTAAACAGTTGTTTACTATATAGTCTTTATATAATTTTTTTAATCGTTAGTTCTATATTCAATCATTTATCGTCTCTATATATACGTTTCATGTATAATCATTACGCAGTTATAGTAACTTCATTCTTTGTATTAAGTTTTCATGAGTAGAGACACGTTTAGAGATGGATGGGAGACTTGGAGACACTGTTACACTGATTGGACGTAGATTGTGGACGGTAGATGTACGAGCGTGTTATTAGATTATTTGTACCCCAGACCTCTGAGTTCTGTAAATAGCCCATACCCGTCTAGGAATAAAGTATACATCGTATATTGATAACTTTCTGTCTTGTTGTGCTCTGTTGTCGACCTTACCGTATTATTGAGACGCGATACGTTATCACCGCTATATAATAGTCTCGTAATATTTCACAGTGCAGCAATATACCTAAGCAATATTTTGGTAAGGAAAAATATAGGCTAGGCTATTGACGAGAAAATAGGATGTATACTATATAATGAAAGCAATATATCCAGTTACTGCATCATCTAAGTAACGGGTCATCTGTTCGAATTGATATCTTTATTTTTTGCAGTTATTTCTAACAAATGATTTATTACCTAAATTATCACCGATATCTTTAAAATCAGACATGCTAGTGCCACCAAAATTATACTTGGTATGTATTTTCATATATTGACTGATAAGATAAAAAGTGTTTGACTTATTGTGAATATCTTAAACAATAATCAAGCAATTCATACCTTTAAGTTAATTCAAAGATTTCATACTGAATACAACGACGATGACAACAACAAGACATCCCTCCTCATGTGCATTTTCTTTAATTTACATTACGGACAAGAAAAAAGTGATAAGGGATTGGTCAGTTACTTCGGCCTAGGGGGGGTCGGCAGATTCCATTTTGCCAGCTGTAAATCTCAGTTGACCCACCCCCTATCAAATAAAAAAAAGTGGGTGACCCCCCCCCCCCCCACATTATATTTTAAAACTTAAAACATGTTGACCCCCCTAAAAAAACAAAGAAACATTAACAGTTTTGGCTCTGACATGATTACAAAATGTATTATATGTGCATTGAAAATATCATGGTTTGCCATAATTTTGACATAATTTTTTAGCGTTTGCATTTAATAGACCTTAGGAGGGGAGGGGAAGCATAAAGCCAAAAAATGACTACAGAAAAGGCTGCAGGAAGGAGGGAAATCTATTCTGCTAAAGATAGTAAATAAAAGCAAAGCTGTGAAGTACTCACTCGATAATCGCCCTTATAAGATAGGAAAAGAGGATTTGAATCTAGGCGGTTTGAACTCTTTGAAAACTAAGTTGGATTTAAAATATCTTTCATATCTTATAGACCAGGAAAGCTTTACACCCGAAGCACAGTCTGTGCTTATGAAAACAAAGGAAACTTTGATTTTTGCTTAAATTTGTGTTGGATTTTGGTATTTTACAGAGCAAAATATGCATATTTAAAAGTTAAAAAAACAAAAAAACTATTTATTTATTTTTTCATCATTTATTTTAATTTATATATCAGCATTTTCACAAATTTAACTTTTTTGATTTGCTGAACAAAAACTGTCACTGCTCTTTGTACTAATTGCTGTGTTGTCTTTCCGTCTCCTGTTATAATTGGATAAATCCAGTAAATATCTTATACAATGGTGACTTCAGACTTTAAATAAAATAATCTGATATCAGCAGCACATGGACTTGGGATGTGTTTAAAACTTAACTGTATAATTGGGGTTCTAGCCGCATTGCATAATCTGTTAGTTATTTGGCAACTTTAACCTCAAAATATTTAGCCTATAACATTTCTTGCATCAACAAATTTATAGGCCATATAGGTAATAGTTATTATTAAGAACACATTTGTACGATTAACTTTTTTATCGTTTGTTCTGAAATAAAATTTTTAAAAATATATGCATGAGCGCGTGTGTGAATTCTGGAAAACATTATATCAAAAACAGGGTGACCCCCCCCTATTCGCACAATCAAAAACAGGGTAACCCCCCCTACTGATCCACCGACCCCCCCTAGGCCGAAGTAACTGACCAATCCCTAATCAAAGAAACCTTGGAAAGAATTTCCTTATTCCCGGGAATTGTGTGGCATCTTCGTGTACTCTTCCCCACAGGGTTTGGGGTAATCGGGGTATTACATAAAATTGATGATGGCGTCAAAGAAGATTAGCATTTTTACTATAAAACTATAAAGAAAGTATATAATATAATGTAATAAACCTGATTTTTCCCTCTTTCCCTACCTTGAGTCCGCGAGAAATTTGCTTACATATCGTGGAATTGGCTAAGTGAACGAGAAAACTGCTTATATATCGCGGAAGTTATTAAGTCAGCGCGGAAAGCTGCTATATCGGCGCGGAAAAGTTGTTTAGCTGGCAGGAAACTTGCTTATATAGCAAGATATATCAAACACAAAAACATGTTGATTGTTTATTTGAAAATTATCAAATAATTTTATTGAGAACTCCGTTATAATCACTAACTAAACAATGCCATAGATCAAGTGAATGTTCGATAGTTTCTATATTTTCACAAACAGTACAAAGTTACTAGTTTTCTTGAAGGAAACTAATAATCGAATAGCCTTACATCTATAGAGTCTAATCTCGTGATATTCGCCAATAACTGTGTATCATCTAATACTGTCTATTATTATGGCGAATAAATAATAATATTAACAATGAATAACATCTATGCATTGTTTTTCTGTCGTGGCTATATTTGTTATCGCTAAATCTACAACAACACAAAAAGAGAGTCAACCCTTTACAGTCCGTAGTAATTGTCTTACTTTATGTATGTGCGGAAATTAGAAAACCAGTAATCGTTTTTTTAAATTAGTTGGAGAGAGAACGATAAGTAGTTTACACCTCACAATGTGATTTGTAGACACTTGGGAAATACCATTGTGCCTAAACCATCTACAGCAAATATTGCAAACAATTGTATAATGTACGTGTATATATTTTACTGAAAGAAAAGTATTTTTAATTTTCACTATAGGTCATCATTAGTACTACGTGGCTGATCGTTCTCCCACCAGAGGCTATCCTTATTGTACCGGTCCCTAAAGAAAAACATGTGGAGTTAAGCTGCAATATCTCTGAAAATGAAGTCATCACCTCACTCTGCTTTAATGTATTACTTGTTGTCATGTGCTCTTACTATGCTTTCAAAGCAAGGAAGGTACCTAGCAACTACAATGAAACACGTTTCATCACTGTCAGCGTGTATACAACATTGGTAATATGGCTGGCTTTTATACCTACGTATTTCACGACGAACAGGTCTTATTTTAAAGTGACAGTTCTCTCACTGGCGATGATACTGAATGCTTCAGTGACATTAGTGTGTCTGTATATGCCTAAAATTTACGCCGTGCACTTCTTGAAAGAAGTCGACATCAATGCCGCTACGCACTTCGAAGGTCCTACTGCGTCGGGTAAGGCCGTAGCGCGTTCCGCTACACATTTTTCAAACAGAGTATCGCCTGGTGAAGGACCTTCAACGATTACTCAAACAACAATTATGCAGAATTCAAACAAGGAAAAATATAAAATGGAAATACCGAATGAATTACAGCCAAGTGGCTCGGCGAGATGATACTCAAATGTAATCTAGATGTAGATGTATATATTTCAATAATAATAATAATAATAATAATAATAATAATAATAATAATAATAATAATAATAATAATAATAATAATAATAATAATTTTATTACATCTTGGCTATAAATAGCTGTAATTATTGCATTCTGACTTTTTATAATTCTTAAAAAGAAGTTCGTCATTTCTTTTATACGAAGAGCTTCAAAAGTAGTGACACGATTATATACAAGGGTTTGAGTCATACTAATATCCCTCTTGCCAAGCTTCAGTGAAATTCTAAATGCATTATTATATGCAACACGAACTCGATTAATCTGTCCTTTAGTATGTATAGACCACAAATGGGAGCAGTACATAGTCATACAGTAACTCTGAAACAATTTAATTTTTATTTTTGAAGAGCAGTAAGCAAATCTTCGAATAAGCCAGTTTGCTCTAGCGTTCATTTGTCTATTAATATCGTCACTATCATCTCCATGTTTATTAATGACCACACCCAAATAGGTGTGCTTGTCGACAAATCGTACTGCAACACCATTCAAAAATACGCATGGAATTTGTCTAATTCTACAACGAGGAGGTTCCATAGAAATACATACAGACTTTTTAGGATTAAAAATAATACTGTTTGATACAGAATATATACAGCAAATAGCACCTATTATTATACATCTGACACCGTAACGCCATAGGTTACAGCGTGCCGTAATTTCGCGGTACAGACAGTACGCTGTCGCATCGACCTCCGCTGCGCGTCGGTCGATACTGCCGCTGTACTGTCTTCGTGCATACTTTGAAGTATCTACGTAATAACCTCATGGTCTTTTAAGACCTTTAACTGACGGACAAAGTAATACAATGTCATCAGCATAAAATAGGTGATTCATACACTGCCCACTTACAAAACACCTAATTTTCTCAGTCATTAGATCTTTACTCAGTTTATCCATATACACTGCAAAAAGACGAGGAGATAATATTCCCCCTTGTCTGACACCATTTAAAGCAGGGAAAGACATAGACAAAGATAGTCCCCATCTCACAGAGAATTCCTGGTTTCTATACCAGAATACAAGTACTCGGACTAGAAACACAGGCATATTCCTTCCGAAACAAGGCCCATTGATTAATCCTATCCTAAGCTTTAGAAGCATCTAAAAAGCAGAGGAAAACTGGACTGTTTTATAAAAATTTACATGAGTTTTATAAAAAATTTACAATTTCTTTCAATACAAAAATACACATATCAGTAGAGTTACGGATGATCAGTAGTTGTAAGAAAAGTTTCACATCGAGACAAAATAATCTGTTCATACACTTTAGAGATAGATGTAGCAAGGGCAATAGGTCTGTAATTATTTGTATCTGTAGCATCACCCGTTTTATCTTTTATAATCGGCACAAGAATTGTATCAAGCATACGTTTAGATAAAAGGCCATGTACATTAATAACAGAATGCTTTATTTTATAAGGTGCCGTCATTTCATAGTGACGAAGAACTGTTAATACAAAACAGATTATTCGAGTATACATATCCCCATCCAAAAGTATTTAATATAATGGCCATCTTGTCAAATATATCTTAATAAGGGCAGTGAGAGTGAGGTGAGGTGTAAGAAATCCTTACCACGTTTGATATTGATAGATGCGATTAGGTCATAGGTTTACATCATAGTCATTGTATTAGCATGAAGGAAACTTCAACCCCGTGAGCCGACTGAACCCAGGCTTAGTATCCATGGTTATTTGTCAATATACAGATAGGGTTGATGTCGTTACATATCACAATCAGATGTATGTGCTGCACAAATACCGTTGTATTATGCGTTTTACACAGTTATGTAATACTGCTTGTATGTGTACGTTTAGTTTTTTTCTACTTCGCATAACTCAGTACGTGATGTTGTGTCAGTTTTGTAATTAATTAATTATATAATCATATATATATATATTAATTGAATTTCATTGTTTCATAAAACTAATACTGAGAGATGTACGACAAGAATAGTGTTTGTAGATCATTGCCAGTGCATCTATCGATATACGATCGCAAACATGAATATTAAAAATGGTATATTCTCGTCCATATTGCATTTTTAATGAGCGTGTCACATTTGTCATGGTAATTTATAATCGGATTATTATTATTATATTATATTGTGTTTATTACGTACCGCCATATTAGATGAGGAGAAGGTGCATGACAAGACAATGTATGAGCTGCATTACCACACCTAGACCCTTCTCCGAATCCAATATGACACTGTGAGGGGTTCGTCGTCGTTGTTGTTACAAGTTACCCCCATCATAATTTTAAAAAAATAATTAAATTTGGGGGCATTTTGTTGAAATAAATATACTTGCAAATAAAGTTTTAAAGTCTGTCATAATGTAAAGCTGTGGCGTCATAAAATCTCTGATAATGGTGATTTATATTCAATATTTACTATGATAATGTGTGCGTAATATACCAGGTTCCCACTCTTAATAGCAGATATATATTTTAGGTCACACTTTACCATTTATATATTTATATTGTGCTTCTTGTATTTTGTATGTTACATTACAGATTGCACACTATTATCGGACAGCAAAGTCGTTACACTCTACATACGAGTAATGTCTGTTCAATCAATGATAGCTGTCATATCAAACACTATTTAAATAATGGTATATATTTATAGATTATGTGCATTCCCGTGTGGAGTGTCAATTGTTTTGGAAGCTTTTAGACTTCAACAATGTCAAAAACGTGGGCTCTTTATTTTAACACAATCGGGGAAATGCTGTCATGTTAATGTGTAGGGTTGGAACACCAAGAAATAACTGAGACAATTGTCAGCAAAAGCTAGATCAAAAGATAATTGGATTCAACAAATTTAAGTAAATTCAGTTTTTAAAATCATGAAACGTCCTACTTCACCATGGTAACAGAAATTGGTTAATCCCCGAGTGTGCCAATTAGACTGATACCTCGTTGTTGTAAGTGGTACTTAAAGTTTGTGTTTAAGTGGCGCTTGTTGGACAAAAATTAACACACTTACGTACACTGGGTGAGGCTCATCGCCAGCACATGTTGATCTATTTAAAAACATATATACTGTATATTGATCATAAATATGAACATACACAAAGAGTCTTGAATTTAACCTACTTTGACGAACATAAAGACAACTTATAAGGCAAGGTCTATCTGACACAATTCGTCTTTATGAACCGGAAAACACGAGAGACGAGTTACTACAATCCGTCACCAGACAGCGGGGTTAATCTAGAGACGCATTTATGAACATGACCGATTTTTCCGACAATTGCTAGCGAACTCGTGTATGAATGTACGCCTTCAATATATTATTGCCCATTCATATTCAAGCATGTGTTATCACTTACGCGACGTTCATAATTATTTGATGTCACGTATGTTTGCTTGCTTATAAAACACACGTGTTACATTACACATTTACTTATTCGTCAATTAATGGCCATTTTAGAAAGTTTCACTTAAACAAATGCTTTAAGAGATTACTGTATAAACATTACTTTCATCTAATTTCGTGAGTTACTAAACGACTATCAGTCTATGAAGAGCTTAAGTGAAACAAACCGCAACACAGGGACTATTTTAAAAGATGCTAGCGATTTATAATTTTGGTAAATAATGGCATCGTTGTTCATCATTTCAGAAAATGTTTCCATCAAATCAGGTGTTCTTACACACATTTTTGAACGATTAATTTGCAAGTATTAACCAGGGTTTAGTTTTCATTTTTTGTATAGCAGATATTTTCATTAAGAGATCGGTTAAGAAAAGAAATTGCTGAAATATTCCAACCTGAAATTGGGAGAATGAAGTACGTGATTGTGACAAATCAAAATCAGCGACGATTATCACGATGTTTGCTTTGCTCATTATCTTGTTGACTTTATGACAAGCACATTTTGCTGGTCCAACTAATAGGTTTGATCGAGTGTAATCATGACATTGTATCCAGGTAAAATAAAAAATAATTTAAGGTTTTGTAACCATACTCGTATTGGCAAATAAAATCAATGTATACACTAGTCCATATGTTGCTCATTCGTTAGCCTTATGCGCCGCTGAAGGTAGTATGGGACAAAGTACACGACTTTGACCACCAAAACAAGTCCAACTTGTTGCATGCAAATAACACCGAATAAACGGCAAGGTAAAGACTATGTCTAATTGTAGTAAACACGTACTGCGTGCGTGACTCGAACCGGCGCTCGCGTACGGCACCTAATCGCCTAGCTTCACACCACTACACGTCTTCCCCTCGGCCACCGGGCATCCCCAATAAATGATGCTTAATAACCGAGCTTATTACGTGCAGAGAACGTGAAACCCGTCCACGCGATACGCGCCACACAGCGTGGCCAGAATGCGGCAAAGGCCTTCAGATCTGGCTGTAGTAGGATGGTGAAAGTAATTTCAACTTGTTGCATACTGGTTGTTCCGTACAGTGCATCTGAGTCACTTGACAGACCGAGACGAGGATGGAATACATCATTAATTATGTAGCTTCTGCAATACATATTAATGCAGTCTACATTACAATCGATGTTCTCAGCTACAGTTTGCAATGAACAACTTATAATGATTAATATAATTGAAATTCGGTTGTAAGTTTGCTTTCAATTATTGTATTATTATATGACAAATATATTATTACTAATTGAATCCAAGGTTATGAGATGATATTTTCCACGTGGATTTGTGATTTTTGTCCCACACAAGCCGTAAAAATGTATCGTACATCGTAAAAAGGTACGTTATAAACACAGAATGCAAGCTTTAAGTGTGCCAGAAAAACGTAGTTAGAGTTAAACGGCGCGATATCACGATATTGTCGTGTAATATTTCTTTATTATACATGGCTTCAGGATCTCTGTGGATTGTAAGGCAAAAACAGATAACTTTGGAGCCGATTATGTGTGAGTGTGCCAGCATTGAATTTTAAATCGTACTGGTACTGTTACTTATAGTATTAATTTGTGCAATGTTTGCATACATTGATAATGTAGTGAGAACTGGTTGGAATGACAGCAAAGATAGATGGGACCAGATAAAGATGATGACAACACCTGGAAAGAACAATATTGATACAGATGTATTGTCACGATGATCAAAAAGTAGATATCGAGCATTTCCGTGTAGAGTTCTTGGAGTCTCAAGTAAAAAAAAATCAGCAGTTTTTGTCGACATGACATGTTTCATTAGACGTACAGGTCGGAATTAGTTGAAATTCTATGCTACAAATAATGAAAGAGCAATCTGATTAAAATCCGATATATATATATATATATATATATATATATATATATATATATATATATATATATATATATATATATATATATATATATATATATATATATATATATATATATATATATATATATATATAATATTTATTTGTATTTTAGATTGAATATGTCGATTTTTTTTGTTTTTTCTTGCGTTAATCAGTTCTTAGAAAATCGTGTCCCGGTCGCCTCTAACTAGTTGTCAGCATCCTTTATTTAATGTTTTGTCATATTACCTCAAACCCTGCAAATGGAAGTGTGCATGGAATCATGGGAAGAAACGATGTGTATTGTGATAACTGTCATAAAGGTGATTGATAGGTCATACTTGTTTTCAACTCTGGAAGGACAGTGGGTTCTACCAGGTGTGCTTGTGATTTACATAACAAAGAGTGTTTACAACTTTGGGGGAGAATTGGAATCTACCAGGTGTGCTGTTATTTGATTAACAAAGGATGTTTATGATCTACTGAGTTGCCTACGTGACACAGCTGCTAACAAGATTACATTCTGATTGGCTCATGTAGAAACCCAGGTGGTGTCACTGCCTATAAATTGGACAGACTAAAGACAGTTTTGGTAGATCATTTCAACTTGGTGTCCGTCACTTCAACTTGCTTTCCTATGTGTTCTGCTACGATACGATATTACAGGCTACAACCATCATTCTGTGAGACTTGTATGAACTGCTCTGCGATCTCCTGCTTCCAGCGGTGCCCTCCAGAATACCAGCGTTCCTCTGCAAGCAAGACTCCTGTATTTCTTCGTTGTTGTGTTGCAGAAACCATTGACTGTCGTCCAATAATACATACTGGAACTGAGTTATCACTAATGCACACTTCCCTAAGCAATCCCCTATTGTATTTTTCTGTGCTTTATTTCTTGGGCACAGATCTAGAAGCAGTACCTACACACGAATTGGTGACGTCATAAAATACATGACCTTCAATCGGGGTCGTTTCCTCGGTATATACGAATTGGTATATACAAATTACAATAAAGATACTTAAGACATTACACATAAGGTAAAAACAAATCACGTGACAATATAATGATAATAACGGTAATAAATCCTTGAACAGAACGCTCATATAGTCAGTCGGGTGACGCCGAGGGTCACGAACTGTGTTGCAAAATGGCCGTGTGGTTGAAACTGGGTCATGGCGTGACGGGTGAGGAAGACATCATTAAACACTCAAAATCACAATAAAACGGGGAAGTGGTTGCATATTACGGCGTAGCCAACATGGGAAATAAAAAAACGCCCAATACAAACGACATGGGTTCGAATCACACTAGATACACACTCACCAGAACCGAAGCAATCAGAAACCAGCAATCGATTTGGCTTTTCCGTTCAACTCATCGGAACACTGGAGAAGTTAGAAAAATGAACATCACTTAACGACCAACGTCTTGGCGTGGTACACAAGCGTGCCATCAAAATAAAACAAAATTAGCTTGAAAAGACAGTGGGTTCGAGTCCCGCTCAGAGCTACCGTAAAAACGTAAATCAAATGAACTGAAATCTCTCAAACCGTAAACAAGTAAACAAAGAACGTCGCAAAAAAATAATAAACCCCACAAAACTCCACCATACAAAACTGAATAAATAAATAATAAAATAACTTACGTCTTAAACTGGACGACGCGCAATTTGTTCAACAGTTTCCAGATTGTGACAAGAGATAAACAAGACCCAAGGTAAGTTTTGTTAAAGTGTCGATGGCGTTCCCTATATTACGAAAACAATTCAGGCAACAGACGAATATCTTCTGTGGTGTTGTTGAATTTATACTGTGTCTGCGAAATTGTTGATTGAGGGTTCGAAGCCAGCAGTTAACATTTTGTTAGAAAGTTTCACAATTGAATCAAATATACAATGATACCAGTATATTTATTTCATTATTTTAACAACTTGCAATGGTGGAAGTTGGTCAAACACGAGTTCTTACACCTAAATAATTATCAAATATTTGTCGACACATTTATTCTTTGAACCTTGTAGAGGTGGAAATTAATTAAACAACAGGTATTTACTCACAAATATAATGGTCAATATTTGTCCATACATTCATTCTGTCAATTTAAGAACTTGTAATTGTTGGAATTAATCAAATGAGAGTTGTCTACACCAAAATAAGTTTCAAATACTTGTCCATACATTTATTCTCTCAATTTAACAACTTGTAATGGTGTAAAATTATTAAATGAGAGTTGTCTACATCAAAATAAGTCTAAAATATGTGTCCACACATTTATTCTCTCAATTTAACAATTTGTAATTTGTGGAAGTAAATTAAATGCGACTTTTCTACACCAAAATAAGTCTAAAATATTTGTCCACACATTTAGTCTCTCAATTTAACAACTTGTAATTGTGGGAATTAATCAAACGTGAGTTGTTTACACCAAAATAAGTCTCAAATATTAGTCCATACATTTATTCTCTCAATTTAACAACTTGTAATGGTGTATAATAATTAAACGAGAGTTGTCTACACCAAAATAAGTCTAAAATATTTGTCCTCACATTTATTCTCTCAATTTAACAACTTGTAATGGTGTAAAATAATTAAACGAGAGCTGTCTACACCAAAATAAGTCTAAAATATTTGTGCGCACATTTATTCTCTCAATTTAACAACTTGTAATTGTGGGAATTAATCAAACGAGAGCTGTCTACACCAAAATAAGTCTAAAATATTTGTCCGCACAGATATTCTCTCAATTTAACAACTTGTAATGGTGTAAAATAATTAAACGAGAGCTGTCTACACCAAAATAAGTCTAAAATATTTGTCCGCACATTTATTCTCTCAATTTAACAACATGTAATTGTGGGAATTAATCAAACGAGAGATGTCTACACCAAAATAAGTCTAAAATATTTGTCCGCACATTTATTCTTTCAATTTAACCTGTAATTGTGGGAATTAATCAAACGTGAGTTGTTTACATCAAACTAAGTATTAAATATTTGTTGAGACATTTATTCTCTCAATTTAACAACATGTAATTGTGGGAATTAATCAAACGAGAGTTGTCTACACCAAAATTAATCTCAAATATTTGTCCACACATTTATTGTCACAATTTAACCACTTGTTAATAGTGGAAATTACTTAAACGCGACTTGTTTAATCAGTTGACATCAATGCAACTTACCCGCAGACAGTGCACAACAGAGTATCATTATTGAGCAATTATAAACAGGAACGTGTCTTGGCATTAGGGTTAGGGTTGGGTCAGGTATGGGCAACGGAATTATTAACAGGAACGTGTCTTGGCATTAGGGTTAGGGTCGGGTCAGGTATGGGCAACGGAATTATTAACAGGAACATTATATAACAGGAACGTGTCTTGGCATTAGGGTTAGGGTCGGGTCAGGTATGGGCAACGCAAATGGCAAACACCCAATTGGCAAGATGTACACTAACGGGTTATGGCATGCATATAGTTTACACAAGTAAAAACACAAAATTGGCAATTTTTTGGACAATTGTAACTCAATAATAGAAATATGTTGTATTTCTATATATATACACACTATATAGTCTTATCAAATGCAAACACATCCAGTTAGTCCATTGTGGTCTTGTGGGTCAGTTCTCTACATAGTGATCAGGAGGACCTGGGTTCAATTCCCTTGCCTGCCCATCTTTTTCTCGCAAACACCATTTGGAAATAAAGCTAAATATGACAAAAAATTATTTAATTTGCATGACAACCCACATAGCTCAGTTGATTTGTACTATGTCAGCAATGTGAGCGATTGCTGGTTCGAATCCAGTATGTTTAGTTAGATTTTTGAATGCTAGTGAAGACAGTGCTCCTGTGAATTGGACTTAAATCCTAACTCCTGTGTGAAGACACTCGTGGTACAGTGGACAAGACAGTCAGGAAAACAGAACACAAGAATACTACCCCACAAGGAAGCCAGTCGAAGTCGTCGAAGAACAACACAGTTGACAGCTGTAGGTCACGTGCAACAACAGACACGAGGAGCATGGCTGCTCTCCAAATACGTCCCTTCTTTTGTATTGACCCCCCTAAGGATTGCTAATCCCCCTTTCTAACTCTTCCCCCAAAAATAATATATCGCCCCTTTTAAAATGTATTGACCCACAAATTAATGAATATTCATGAGCACAGAAACTGCTACGTCATGAATAAATTAGCATAATTTAAAAAAATGTGCATAAAGTGTAGGTACTCCTTCTGGAGCTCTGCCATTTCTTGTAATTATTTTGAGAGGTATTAAAGCCAGGAGCTTTAACTCGATATTTTGGTGTATGTGTATTTCATTTCCAGTAATATTGTCTTGTCTACCCCATACTAGCAGTGAAAGAACCCCCTGTCCAGTGTGAGTTCTGTGGGTGGCTCTCTCAATTGCGATAAGCAGGTCTTGCACTGTGACACTAGTTAGAGGCGACTGAGACATGATTTTCTAAAACGTATATTCAAACTAAAATATAAATATAATATAAAGGGTTATAAAAAAAATGGAGCCTCGTACCTACATTTGATGAGGTATGAAGATTCTTTCGATGGTACGCAGAAAGTTATTGCCATACAACTGAAATGCTTTTATTATACCGAAGAGAAACTTAGGATGAGTGGACAATTTTCTTACAATGGTATAAGTTATGAAATGGGGTATAGATAGATAGCAGCGATTGAAGTGAAACCTCTAGGATAGAAAATAGAAATAATCTTGGAGTCTGTTTTAATCTACGATTATGTACGCCAGTGGAATTTGACACCAATAGTAACGAGAGCTGAGTGATCCAGTCATGGATTAAAATTGAATGTAGCGACAAGTATAAGTAGCCTACTGGATTAACCAGTATAAATTTGTCTGGAAGACTAGATCAGAAACGAAAAGGATATAATGGAAATTGAGGATGAATACTTGGGATACTATCGAGGGTTTGGATAACTAATTCACCTTTTACCAAACATGCAAGGTACAAACATGTTGTAATAATATCACGAGTTATTCTCAAAACTATAATCTGTGTTTACGTAGATGAACCCCTGTGCAATGTAAAATAAACCAGTGAAGATTGGGGACTCTGACAAATCCGTCAACCCCCTTTTCCTGCTAAAATTTCTAAATTGCCAGTTTTATAAGGAGCGAGAGGATATAAAAGTATACTTAAACAATTATGTTACAAGGGGTAAAGATGGCCTTGGCACTCCTTGCAATAGGTTTTAATGTCACAACCTGTCAGCTATATATCACACAACTCGGGGTTAGGATAAGGTAAACTTGTCATGCTATCTGCATATAACCTGGTTGAGGAAGGGTATAGGAAGAACTTTTGTCAGGGAGAGCTAAAATACACACTACCAATGACGTCACAATATTTGTATTGCTCAATTATGGTGAGAGAGACCGAAAAACAATTGCATAGGTGAGGTCAATCCTGGATTTTACCAGAAACAACTCGGGTCAAACTAGAATTAGGTTGTGTCACCATACACAGAGAAACTTTTATCGGAAATCGTGTTGACAACATCAGTAATGACTGGACTCATCGTCGTAACCACTGTCAATGCAACTTTCAAATACCATGGTTGTCTTATACCAATCAAATTTCCTGACAATTTAAAGCTCGAACTTACTACACGAATGCATCATATTTTAGTAAAATATTTTGACAAGAATTTTTATTACGGTGGCTTACTTTTAACAACAATTAACAAAATGTTGACACGTGGGGGCGCTGTCCACTAACGCTCACAGCATTAAGAACGCTCTTCTAAGTCCCAATGTTAAACGATGTTATTTGGTATAAGCTGCCATCACATTTTGATAATATTTGGCAATACATGTTCTTTTATCGCTAACTTGAATATTCAATTGCCAAAAGTAATGATGTCCCTTTAAATTACTTTTGCAGAACAACAAGTAAGCTCTAATATTTCTCAATGTCATGAAAATCTTTGGGTCTCCACCAAGAATCCAGTAAATGACTAGCCATTATGGGGCATGGATAGGCACTGGTGTCTTGAACACTTATATATTTTAGGATGCTTAATTTTGAGGGATCATAAACAAATGTGGTGACATTTTGCAATGCATTATGGGCTAGTGGGGGATACAGCAGGGAATTGTGGTAATGGATAAAGAATTAGCATTAGGGTCATCTAACCTAATTAGTTATGCATAGATATAATGAAGATAAAAATTTACTAATAACTGCTTATTGTACACATGTTTAAGACCTTTAGGTAATTGCTGGTCATGTGACCTAATTAAGTACATGTCTAAGATACATTGTAGATATGCATTTACTTTTAACTGGACATTGTCAACAAGTATAAGAACATTTGAATAATTATATTATCTGGTCACATGACCTTAATTTTTATGAATATTTGTAATTTCCAGAGATTTATTGGAAACGCGCATTTACTAAAAAAAATGGGAAATGTCCACATAACTAAAAATAATAATTATGCACATATGCTGCACACACCAGCTACAACAAACCTAACTGGTCACAATACATTTAATTATGCATTTAATTAAGTTTATTTTAATTATGCACTCGTTTAAGATTTTCATTTTAATTATGCATTCGATTACATTTCCCCGAGATACATTGCAGATATACTTTACTACAAACTGGATATTGTCCACATGTATAAGATTTGGATAAACTATTAGTTGGTCATGTGCCCTAATTAATAATGCACATATTTAATTCCAAAAGATGCATACTAGATACGCCTTTACTACAAACTGGATATTGTCTACATGTACCTGATCTTGAATGATCAAATTTTTTACATTGTACAATTTTTATTTCAAAAATAAATAAAATTTTATTTAATTGCATGTTAATGATAGTTTACAGTGTATGACTAACCTGAATTCAGTGTTATATATTGTAAGTACTTGCTACCTAACTATCCAAGAATAAAGTGGAATCATGGCTACCTAACTTCATTTACTTTTTTACCCAAAATGACGAACATTTGCTGAAAACAGATAATTGAAGATAGCATCATGAGATGAAAAAATCTAACAAAGGTACCTACACTCCAAATAAATTTTAAAAAAGTCATTTATAGCATAAGTTTGACTCAAGATGAATAATGGCAATACTATCTTAATTAGCTATACAAAGAAACTGAATAAAGACAAAATTTGCAGTTTGTAAAAAAAAAACTATTTTAATTAATTTAATATAACAATCTGGTAATGAATATATGTACAAATAATACACACAATTTTTTTTCTAATAGATATTCAGTTTATCATTCTACACTATACTTTGACTAATATGCCATTGTTTGTAACATATGTATTTAGTAGTATAGAATAGAATAGAATAGTGTCAAAGCTGTAATTCCACAGTTAGTTTCTCAGCAATTTCATGATCTGGAACAAGCTGAAAATAAAAATAGAAATATTTAGAGGAAAGTTGCAAAATACTACAAAATAAGTCATGGTAACAAATTAAAAAAATATTGGAAAATGTGTATTAAATATAATATGCATATATGAAAATGAATATACTGTGTATGATTAAATGTTTTATGGAGAAAATAATAAAATACAATTTTCATGTACATAAGTTTAGCAACCCAATCCCTTTTCACATAAATTATTAAAAAATATCTAGATATGACTTTTTCAGCCACAACAATTTTAAGATGTGAAGACAAATATTCACCATAGAAACCAATGTAAAAGCAAAAGTCACAATACATATTTTCCATGACATTTCAGACTTGATTCTTGTACAGTTTATTTCTCATTTTTACCATATTTGACCATCACAGTTTTATATTCTCCAAGAGTTGCCATGTGAGGGCTCCCTGTATGAGATTTTCACCATATTTGACCATCACAGTTTAACATTCACCAAGAGTTGCCATGTGAGGGCTCTCTGTATGAGATTTTCACCATATTTGAGCATCACAGTTTAACATTCACCAAGAGTTGCCATGTGAGGGCTCCCTGTATGAGATTTTCACCATATTTGACCATTACAGTTTAATGGTCTCCAAGAGTTGTCATGTGAGGGCTCCCTGCATGAGATTTTCACCATATTTGAGCATCACAGTTTAACATTCTCCAAGAGTTGCCATGTGAGGGTTCCCTGTATGAGATTTTCACCATATTTGAACATCACAGTTTAACATTCTCAAAGAGTTGCCATGTGAGGGCTCCCTGTATGAGATTTTCACCACATTTGAGCATCACAGTTTAATATTCTCAAAGAGTTGCCATGTGAGGGCTCCCTGTATGAGATTTTCACCATATTTGAGCATCACAGTTTTATATTCTCCAAGAGTTGCTATGTGGGGGTTCCCTGGGTGAGATTTTCACCATATTTGACCATCACAGTTTAACATTCTCCAAGAGTTGCTATGTGAGGGCTCCCTGTATGAGATTTTCACCATATTTGAGCATCACAGTTTTATATTCTCTAAGAGTTGCCATGTGGGGGTTCCCTGGGTGAATACTATAATTGTCAAAATATGGCAGATTGTATTGTAGCTATGCAGTATCCAAAGAAAAAATACTGATATTGTTGAACTGGCCAAAAGCCAGTCAACCATGTGCTGCATTCAACTAAATTAAAATGTTTGTTATTAATATTACCATCAAATCAATTAAAATCAATAGTGAAAATTTGTTTTTTTCTGGGGTTGTTAGACCAGATTATAATATAAATTAGGGAATAAATCTTAGATACTACATTAATCAAATATGTACAAAATGCCATCAACATAGCACCATTTAATTCTAATGAGGGATTTTAATTTATTTGCTTAGATACAGATGTCTTAGCGGTTACAAGATGTGTGCAGTAGAAAACCAGTATCAACTATTTTCACTTTCAAAATCAGAATTCAAATTCATCAGTTGAACTGAACATAATTTTTCATTCAAACAGTCAAGAGATGTAGAAGATGCTAATTTTCAGGAATGTAGATAGACTTGCATTCAGTCACTTGTTTGATTTTTGGTGTTTTTTCAATAAAATGAACAGTGCCATCAGTGATATGCTATATTGATAGAACCCACAATGATAAAAGTATGAAGAAAATGACAATGTTTACTTCAGTCTGAATCTCTTTCAAGTTGACAAGTTTATAGGCATGATACAAAGTGAAAGTAAACTAGCAGCCTGTTGGCTGAGATAGCTCCGTTGTTATCAATGCACATTTCAATTAAAGAACTGAAGATATCATCAGAAATGAACAATATGTACTTTTTATAACTTGTTATCAAAAATATTCATTAAAATTAGATAATTGAAGAACAAAATCATCTCGAAATGAACAAATCTGAGAGAGGTCTACCTGTAGTACCTATGTAGTATATATAATATCAAAGAAATTAGACTTGCAGTTTTTAACAAGAAGTCGAAAATAAAAAATGACCAAAATACCAAAAATGACAAAAATATTCATAAAAATTAGAGAATTAAAGATATCATCACGAAATGAACAAATCTGAGAGATTCACATGTAATACCTAGATATGTAATATCAAAGCAATTGGACTTGCGGTTTTTAACAAGACGCCAGACGCAGGACAATCAGTAATACTATAAGCTCCGCTCGACTTCGTAGACAGCGGAGCTAAGAACTTATAAATTCTAATAATGAAGTCTTAAACTTTTTTGGAAACTACAGATAATAGGAAACAATTTGAAGAGAACTTTGTTTTAAAAAAAATTATAAATAGGGTCACAGGTCTAATTGTCAATTGTTTTCCGAATGGTCAATAATATTTATGTGAACTCCTTCACATTTGATTCAAACCCATCCTCATTCATCAAACAGAATGTGGATAAAATTAAGTGCATGCATATTAATCATCATCAGTTTTTGTAGACAGTGAATAAAATAAATAAATGGCAGTGTTAACATAATAGTTGATTCTTATTCAAACATAGAGCTTTCAAATATTTGCAGTTTAACAAAAAATGTGGACAAACCTGCAAAAATTAAATTATGTTGATCAACCTTTTGTAATCGACAGAATACAAACTTCCCATAGATTACACGCTTACCTCTGTAAATTCTTCATATGACAACTCACCAGGTGTCTGTGTATTATCTAATATCTTTGTAACCATATTGAGTATCTGGTCATCACCAAGGGCTGGATTAAACATAGTCTTGTACATTCTGAATAACTCATCATGCTTTATACTGCCCTCATTGTACATATCAAAAACAGCAAATAAAACTAGAGAAGTGAAACAACAGGTTAACAATAGTTGTGGTACTAGTATATAAAGAAGATTTTGTGTTAATATACATGAAAAATATCATTCTAACACTTGATTGGTGACATGATTGTCTTATTAATATATGATTTCCAGTAATAATAATGCTATATTTGTACAAACCTCAACGACAATCTAAAAATAAGAACCTGTCTCAGTGACTTTGTTCTGTACTAACAAGTAGTGATACTAGCATTCACCAGGCCAGATCACATCCACCTGGACTGGTCGCATCCACCAAGACCGATCGCATCCAAAAGGCCTGATGACATCCACCAAGCCCTGTTGAACACAAGCCCCTTCTGACCTTAACCAAGTCTCTCACAAAGTCACAACTGTTGTCAGTGACAAAACCTACCATGAGCAAGTACTTACATTTTCGTTTTTGATCCACATTTTTCCTGGGACTCATATTTGACAGTAATTCGACAAAAGACTCTGCTGTCAGCAATCCACTCTGTTTATCAGCTATTGTTGAAGCCACTCTGGGAATCAGTGTATACCCAACCAACTCTGGTATTTGTTGTAGGGATTCCAATCGCATATAACTAATACCATTGCCACCTTGTTCAGCATAATTAGAATACTTTTGTTGGATCTTTTTTATTTCTCCACTATTAACTGCGAACAAAAAGTACAATTTTTTAATCATGGTTTATTTAATTTTGATTTATTTATTATTGTTATTTTTTGTTCTTTGCAGTTGTAATCAAATATATATGAAATCCATTAGCTCTTAAAACAATATAATACTCATTGGTTCTTCTCTTAATAACATTTGGCAATTGGATTTCAGTGAAATAATTTATTACACATTTGAATATTACAAAATGTAAGTGAACTTTGGGTACACCCTCATACAAGTAAAAACAGTCAGCTGTGCAAATGCAATCAATTTACATACTGTATTACTATGTGGGGGCAGCTATGCATTTCGAATACGGCTTGAAACTTTATTTCTAATATTAATTTCAAGTCAGATTTAGAATGGCTAACCCTATAGTCAAATCAGTAGGTGAATCACATTTATTTGATTATCACTTGTACACCAGTTGACTGTGAGTAAAAAGGTCAGAATATAGAGGGCGTCCTGCGTTTAAAAATGTATGCATCAAGGCATAGTCAACAAATAAATATCGAAACTAGAAAACTGACACATTTGGATGTGCCATAATTCAACCATTCCTGCTTTTCAGTTTTCCACTCAACGAATGAAACTTTACTTGAGATGGATATCTATATGTGTTACAGGACAAGTTAAACAGAATAATGTTGGATTTTACCAGAATCTAGAAAAAAAATAAGCAAACAGAACTACAGGAAAATCATTCAGCAAAATATCCAGCTAAACCATCCATCGCTTCTGACGGCCAACCCCTTACATTACAGATCAAATTCACTTACAAACTGTCCGCGCTTCGAGCTGTTTAATCTGGTCATTGGTCAATGTCCCCTGGAAGATAACAACAGTAGTAAAGTTTCACAAGCTTGCTTCAAAAGACTGTTTACTGCACAGTGATCCCAGAAAACGCAAGTACTGGAGACGACTGAACAATGTCAAGCTGACAGAAAAACGCCAAGTTGGGCACAAATGTTAATACATACGGTCATGCATTAATACGACACACCGGCGTACAACCTAATGTTGGGATACTTACCTTCTTTCTACGAAACATGCCAGAAATGTGTTAATAAACCAATAATCAGTCTTGTTTATAAGTTCTTAGTCAATGGCAACAACAATTTCAATTTTGACCTTTCACCTGTCTGCAGCGCCCTCACATTTTTATGATACAATACTTTTGTTTTTGTCGTGGATTGGATCTTACGTTTATTACAGTGAATTTACCACACAATATTGGTTGGTTTGCATTACGCCACTCTTAGCGTCGCACATAATTGCGTCAAAAAACTACAACTGTATTATAGAACATAACAATTTGGGAAATATAATATTCAGAGAAGGCCAGTGGTAAAAAAAATAATATGTCGCCCTATCATATTTATAAATATGTCTGACATAAAGATGCATATTCTATATAGTGACCTTGGAAACGAAAGTAAAGTAAAACAATTACAGCAAAAGTTGACAAATCAAGCCATAGCAAAAGGAAATTGATAATGAAATAAGGTGTTTTCTCTATGAATGTCAGTGACTTATAAGGCACACTAAGGTTACCTTATCGGAAATGTCAACTAATATATTATATTATTTTGAGGAGTTCGGCTCTTGCAATATTTTAATAATTATAAGCAGTTCTAACATGGCAATTTATTATATTTCATACATCTCTTAACTTATATATCTCATTTTCTTTCTTTTTAAATGACTTATTTTGAGTGGTAGACTACCATTTAGTAGAAATAGGAGTTTCAATATGTACTGGGTGCGTTGTAATTATTCCAGTCTCATCGAGGCTGACTTACAGTGTTGTGTTATTTTAAATGAAATGTGTATTCTTAGCGCCTCCCTCCAAATATCGGGTACGAACATAAAGTGTTGAATTGGAATATTCGTCTTGTATACTAAGAATGTTAAACATCAGTACTCACTGATTGTACATAACACGTGTTGAGAGAAAAAAAAGTTAATAATTACATCCGAAACAAATTTTCATAAAATTACTGTATAATCATGTCGATTTTGTTAATGCATGTGTGCCATATACATGAATATTGCGAGTTGTATCACGATTTAGTTTAGTTTTATTTTTGTACATTCAATCTTTCAATTCACTACCACAATCCTACAAATAAGTGGAATTACGATCATCTACTGAAATGACATGTATAACTGGGTATCGGCATGGAGGTAATATGATTTGGAATTAGCGCTTGTCAGTTATATGTTCATTTCAGAAATGAACATGCTTCGTCGTTTTACACAGTATATATAAGAGAAGTTGTGCAACTCTCGATCGTCAATTTCAACCACTCGGAGATTTTTGTTATCTTTAAATTGTTCTTTCTTAAATGACACACTTCGTTTATACTACTTTCAAATCGCTTAGTACTTATTTATATGTCCAAAAAATTAAAAGGGTTGTATTTAGACCGATATTTGAATTCATCCCCGTCAATAACGCCACCATATCACTTTCCAGTCAACTTAGCGTGATTAATTATGATTCAAGTTGACAAGGCCAACACGCGCCTAAACGCTCAGTGATTGGTGCAATTGACGTGAATTCACCAATCAGTCAGCATTTCCCCCATGATTAATGGTATTATAGAAAAGGTCATTCAGATGGTGAATAGCATGCAATCACGTCTGTGTGCAATCACAAATTAGAAAAGTGGTACAATTTTTGCATTTTAAGCTGAAAAAATGAAATTTAATGAAATCTTCATAAGATGAGCCAATTTTTCGAGTAAACAAAATTTTATAAATTGCATATCGCGTTATTTTTATTATTCACGCTGTAATAGACCTGCTTACATAACACGTAGACAACGATCACACATACATATCTCGTTACTGGCAATCGTATTCTAAATACCGTTAATATCATACTGTCATTATCTAAAAACCAATTTATTTATATGCGTCACGGTGCTCATAATTGCACCGTAAAATTAACCATATTATTTTGTAGTACATATGTGTGCATGAAACAATACAATCACTCCGTGATATGCGCCACGGAAATAGAGACTTTTTTGTACACGTTTTGATACGTCACAATTACACAATTGTATACGTCGGTATTGCGTAATTCATCCGTAATTAATTTCTTCTATTTTCGAACTAACAGTCAAACTACACAAGGTACGCACCATAGTCACAGTAAAATTTGCGACATTGTTATAACGTATGCGAGCTATTGGCTTGGTCGTTGATAAGTCACGGTGTTACATATGATAGAATTCCTCATTACTTGTATCCGGGCCACTCGACAGGTTGCTATGCATGTCATCTTATACAAAATACTTCAGAATATACATTAACAACAGTACTTCATAACGTCCTCATTAAACATTTCTAATAAAGGCATTATCAAAATAGATATAGGCGACCCCCCCCCCCCCAAACGTGTGTGAAATTGAAAATGTGTAATAATAGTATCACAACATGTACTAACGCACCTCGTCATCTATCGTGGTACCGATGCAATCGTCGTCTATCACGGCCTCAGACATCACCGTTCAAAAATCCCTGTACACTGGTTCGCAAACTACTACCACCATATATGCAATGTAAAAGTGATTCAAAAACACCCTAGGGACCCCCGTTGTCATAGCAACGTGCAAATAATGGGTTTTATTTTTTGCTGAATCAATTGATTATTTCCATAATACGGCACGATACTTTCATGCGAGACACACTGACACGTTTCATTGATTTGATAAGTATGCATAGTCAATTCGTACCACGTGACTTGCTAGATTACGTCACGTGCATGGTAGATTACGTCACAGAAACAGTATTGGGACGGTGATTATGTGCATACCCAGACCCTAGCGTCACAGAAACAGTATTGGGACGGTGATTATGTGCATACCCAGACCCTAGCGTCACACAGAGACAGTATTTGGACGGTGATTATGTGCATACCCAGACCCTAGCGTCACAGAAACAGTATTGGGACGGTCATTATGTGCATACCCAGACCCTAGCGTCACAGAGACAGTATTGGGACGGTGATTATGTGCATACCCAGACCCTAGCGTCACAGAGACAGTATTGGGACGGTGATTATGTGCATACCCAGACCCTAGCGTCACAGAAACAGTATTGGGACGGTGATTATGTGCATACCCAGACCCTAGCGTCACAGAAACAGTATTGGGACGGTGATTATGTGCATACCCAGACCCTAGCGTCACAGAAACAGTATTGGGACGGTGATTATGTGCATA
Organism: Saccoglossus kowalevskii; assembly: GCF_978046115.1. Lineage (NCBI taxonomy): Eukaryota > Metazoa > Hemichordata > Enteropneusta > Harrimaniidae > Saccoglossus > Saccoglossus kowalevskii. The sequence goes on from NC_140651.1 coordinate 2,793,945, forward strand.
CCCAGACCCTAGCATCACAGAAGCAGTATTGGGACGATGATTATGTGCATAACCAGACCCTAGCGTCATAGGAACAGTATTGGGACGATGATTATGTGCATACCCAGACCCTAGCGTCACAGAAACAGTATTGGGACGGTGATTATGTGCATACCCAGACCCTAGCGTCACACAGAGACAGTATTGGGACGGTGATTATGTGCATACCCAGACCCTAGCGTCACAGAGACAGTATTGGGACGGTGATTATGTGCATACCCAGACCCTAGCGTCACAGAGACAGTATTGGGACGGTGATTATGTGCATACCCAGACCCTAGCGTCACAGAGACAGTATTGGGACGGTGATTATGTGCATACCCAGACCCTAGCGTCACAGAAACAGTATTGGGACGGTGATTATGTGCATACCCAGACCCTAGCGTCACAGAAACAGTATTGTGACGGTGATTATGTGCATTGTCATGAATTTGTTTTCGCGTATCTGTTAACCGACTTAATTAATTGATTATTAGCTGAATTGCTGTGTTATGTCTGTCATCGTTAAGGTCTATTTGAAGTTTTGGACGGAACTTGGCTCAGTGATTTGGAACTAATTACGAGATAATCGTCGCCATTCTGACAGTTTATATTCATAGTTATTAATGTAGTGAACGATTAATCAAAAGATATGACGTATTCAGTACTTAGTGTGATTGGCTTTATGATTGAAGGTTACGCCCTAGAGTCTTTTACTGTTTTGTAATTGGTTAGAGTTTTGAAAATGAATAAAGAGAGTTTGAGTTGGTCTTGGGGAGCACAGCACGATAGACGCAGTAGAGAGAGAGTGCAGTCCTGGGCAGTCGAGAGTCCAGTCCAGGGGCGAGCCTTGATGCAGTCCAGTCTTGGGCGAATCTTGGTTCAGCCTTAGGATAGTTTTGGGGATTTTTTTCCCCAGGGCGCTGTGTCATATAGAGTGCTCGACAGACCGACTAAGACGAGAGCTGAAACGTATTTCGTTGTGTGTGTCTTATTTGACTGTAAAGTATAAGTGACTTTCCCGATCCCGTACCTCAAGGGGACGCGATAGAGAGACGAGACGAGATTCCCCCCTGACAAGTGTGGAGAACCCAGAGAGTACAAGAATTCACCCCTGATACGATACCCAGACCCTAGCGTCACAGAGACAGTATTGGGACGGTGATTATGTGCATACCCAGACCCTAGCGTCACAGAAACAGTATTGGGACGGTGATTATGTGCATACCCAGACCCTAGCGTCACAGAAACAGTATTGGGACGGTGATTATGTGCATACCCAGACCCTAGCGTCACAGAAACAGTATTGGGACGGTGATTATGTGCATACCCAGACCCTAACGTCACAGAGACAGTATTGGGACGGTGATTATGTGCATACCCAGACCCTAGCGTCACAGAAACAGTATTGGGACGGTGATTATGTGCATACCCAGACCCTAGCGTTACAGAGACAGTATTGGGACGGTGATTATGTGCATACCCAGACCCTAGCGTCACAGAAACAGTATTGGGACGGTGATTATGTGCATACCCAGACCCTAGCGTCACAGAAACAGTATTGGGACGGTGATTATGTGCATACCCAGACCCTAACGTCACAGAGACAGTATTGGGACGGTGATTATGTGCATACCCAGACCCTAGCGTCACAGAAACAGTATTGGGACGGTGATTATGTGCATACCCAGACCCTAGCGTTACAGAGACAGTATTGGGACGGTGATTATGTGCATACCCAGACCCTAGCGTCACAGAAACAGTATTGGGACGGTGATTATGTGCATACCCAGACCCTAGCGTCACAGAAACAGTATTGGGACGGTGATTATGTGCATACCCAGACCCTAGCGTCACAGAAACAATATTGGGACGATGATTATGTGCATACCCAGACCCTAGCGTCACAGAAACAATATTGGGACGATGATTATGTGCATACCCAGACCCTAGCGTCACAGAAACAGTATTGGGACGGTGATTATGTGCATACCCAGACCCTAGCGTCACACAGAGACAGTATTGGGACGGTGATTATGTGCATACCCAGACCCTAGCGTCACAGAAACAGTATTGGGACGGTCATTATGTGCATACCCAGACCCTAGCGTCACACAGAAACAGTATTGGGACGGTGATTATGTGCATACCCAGACCCTAGCGTCACACAGAGACAGTATTGGGACGGTGATTATGTGCATACCCAGACCCTAGCGTCACACAGAAACAGTATTGGGACGGTGATTATGTGCATACCCAGACCCTAGCGTCACACAGAGACAGTATTGGGACGGTGATTATGTGCATACCCAGACCCTAGCGTCACACAGAAACAGTATTGGGACGGTGATTATGTGCATACCCAGACCCTAGCGTCACACAGAGACAGTATTGGGACGGTGATTATGTGCATACCCAGACCCTAGCGTCACACAGAGACAGTATTGGGACGGTGATTATGTGCATACCCAGACCCTAGCGTCACAGAAACAGTATTGGGACGGTCATTATGTGCATACCCAGACCCTAGCGTCACACAGAAACAGTATTGGGACGGTGATTATGTGCATACCCAGACCCTAGCGTCACACAGAGACAGTATTGGGACGGTGATTATGTGCATACCCAGACCCTAGCGTCACACAGAAACAGTATTGGGACGGTGATTATGTGCATACCCAGACCCTAGCGTCACACAGAGACAGTATTGGGACGGTGATTATGTGCATACCCAGACCCTAGCGTCACACAGAAACAGTATTGGGACGGTGATTATGTGCATACCCAGACCCTAGCGTCACACAGAGACAGTATTGGGACGGTGATTATGTGCATACCCAGACCCTAGCGTCACACAGAGACAGTATTGGGACGGTGATTATGTGCATACCCAGACCCTAGCGTCACACAGAAACAGTATTGGGACGGTGATTATGTGCATACCCAGACCCTAGCGTCACAGATATACTATTCCCTAGCTATTATAACGAATCCATAAATATAGAATATTATTCTTATTACGTACTAGTATTACGCTCAAATTAAGGTAGAAGCCTACTCATAAATTATAATGCCCAGAATTTATTCATTTTGCAATAAACTATAAAACTCCGAGGCAATATAAGGATATTGACCAAAAAGAAGTTGGGGGTCACCAGCCTTTTTTTCGAGAAATTGATGGTTGTATTTTAGTGGAAAGTCGCCATTTTGACACTATTATAACACTTTTACCACAGGTTTCTATGGCAGAGATATTATTCAATATCTCAAAATCTAACCTTAAAACGAAATTATATGTAAATTGCAATACATGTAAATAATAATGACGTCGACTTTTGTGAAATTAACTTAAGGCGTTATACTAGTATTGTCATGAATTTGTTTTTGCTATCTGTTAACCGACTTAATTAGCTGATTATTGGCGAATTGCTGTGTTATGTCTGTCATCGTTCAGGCCTATTTGAAGTTTTGGACGGAACTTGGCTCAGTGATTTGGAACTAATTACGAGATAACCGTCGCTATTCTGACAGTTGGTATCCGTAGTTATTAATGTAGTGAAGGATTAATCAAAAGATATGACGTATTCAGTACTTAATGTGACTGGCTTTATGATTGAAGGTTACGCCCTAGAGTCTTTTTACTGTTTTGTAATTGGTTAGAGTTTTGAAAATGAATAAAGAGAGTTTGAGTTGGTCTTGGGGAGCACAGCACGATAGACGCAGTAGAGAGAGTCCAGTCCTGGTGAGTCTGAGGGCAGTCCTGGAGAGCCTTGGGGCGAGTGTTGACGCAGTCTAAAAGAGTCTTGGGCCAGCCTTGCGATAGTCCTGGGGATTCTTTCCCCAGGGCGCTGTGTCTTATAGAGTGCTCGATTGACCGACTAAGACGAGAGCTGAAACGTATTTCGTTGTGTGTGTCTTATTTGACTGTAAAGTTAAAGTGACTTTCCCGATCCCGTACCTCAAGGGGACGCGATAGAGAGACGAGACGAGATTTCCCCCTGACACGTGTGGAGAACCCCTCAGAGCAGATTTCCCCCCTGATAGAATGATGAATTAAGAGCAAGACACATTTTTTTTCAGAAGCTGTTATTTCGGAAAGTTTATCCTCTGACGAATTTTGTTAGTATATTTCTGAGTATCTCTTATAAAATGGAGTTGCCATGCAACGGTGTGTATAGATCGGAGGGGACTTTGAACAGAGGTGCACAACTTACGTAGACATGTTACTCACATTCGCCATTGTGATAGATTGAAACTATCAACGATATCCTGTCTGGACTGATCAAATGCAATGAACGCAATTCTAAATATAAATCAAAGTCCTTACATCAAATCAGGTGAAGCATGGTATGTGTGAATAGTATGATACATTGAAGAGTGTTTGTTATCAGACGTGTATGGTCGTGTCAACAGCATCACGCAATACAATGGCAAGCAAAGCAATTAAAACTAAATCAAATTGAAGTCGGTACCAGCTATTCCACCACCCGTGACCAAACTATTATGCTCCAAGATGTCCCGAAATAGTAAACCTGTCTGAAAATTCAGAAATATGCAGTTTATGAATATCAGCCGTTACGTAATTACATTAATTGTCATGTTGGTCCCACCGTCCCGTGTTGGTGGTCCTATATATGAACTAACGGTATTGTCGGCTAGTATCGCAGTAAATGCTTTCACTCAGCACAACAGTGTTATCCATCCTTAGTTAAGTTTTGCTTGTATACACTGGTAATGTTGAAGCAATAAATAACTTACCATTTTAACGATTTCGGCGTATTCGAACCGTTCATATGAAACGTACCCCTTGGTTGTACGCCCCGCTATCAGCCTGATTCTTTGGAATTATTCCAATTCCGGTCGTACCGCGGTCGGTCGCCGCTCAGCTCCTATTCAAAGCTCTGCCAACGGGGTCAGATCATATACGCGATGAACACACAATACACTATTGTTGGGCATATAAAGAAATTTAGGAGCGCTTTTTAGCGACGGCTAAAGTTTCTCCTCTTCAAATAACGTCATGGAAAGTACATAAAACAATTTTACGTGTATAGCTGCGCTCCTGTCAAACAATGGTTTGATCCACCTTGTCATGACGACAACGCACAATAAAATGGGTTCATGCACTCCACATCTGAATGGCTTGAATACAACTGTACACATGAAGGTAGTGTTTACCTCGAAGACTTAAAACAGCCTTCCAACTACAAGAAAATCCTGTGTCACCTATGAAGTTAAATATTAATGTAGGACATGGCCAGTATTAAATTTGGGTAAGTAGAGATTGCATTACTTGGTGCGTGTGTGACGCTGTCAATCTCAGTCACGGTATGGTATTGGAATGAACCGAGTGTACTCGTGTGGTACGTATTTGAAGTGAACAAGTTTATTTAAATTACATATGTAGATGTACCTACAAATATACGGCGTATATACTAAGTGGCGACTAACGTTATACTTTCAGATAATTGAACACGCAGCGTACACAAGACAGTGGGTTAACATATGATTGTCGTTTGGTAACAGAGGTGATCAAACCCATTTAAATTACATAGGTAGATACTCCTATACAGGTATAATGCATGGAAATATATGTAGAATACACAAGGCACCGAGTGTCGCAGCCCAGTGATTCTAATAATGGTATTCATGCATAAATATTGTGTATCTTAGGGGGTCTATATGGTGTTATGTTATGATATATTGTGATATTGAACAGCATTAGCATCCGCTGTATGCTTACCGTGCGTGTATGGGTCTCGTGATGTTTTGATCACCTGAGTGTCACAAAGGAAGTAGTAAAAAGTAAGAATGACCCAAATTCACATCTCGGTAATGCGCACAGTTTTGAATAATTTAATGTTAAGTATTAAATATTAGGAAGCCTACTCATATTGTCCGTACTATGTATTTATACATGACTTACGCATAGCAGTATATACCGAATTGTGGATTTGAGTCAGGTTTAACTAATTAAATAATTATAATTATCATTAAGAAAAATAGTAAAATAACATTAGTGAATAATTACAAATAATATCTAGTCAAAATTAGTGATAATAAAAGTAATATAGTTGGTGGTATTTGAACATTCGTCACCAAGATACGACGTAAATATGCACCCACTGGCACTTGACAGGCGTAGTCGGTGTGTGAGACGAAAACGTTAGAATGAACTCATTATTTCATTGTTTTATCAAAGAAAACTCAAATATGTGCTACCAGGACAGCCTTTTTAATTTCATAAATGTCATAGCCCAATGTATTCATCAACATACAGTATCAATCATCAATATGAAAAACTACATATTCTTGTCAACATTTCATTTTTAATATCCGCGCGTATTCAATGCACGCACGCTAACCTTTCACCCTAATTTGAGATACGTTCCTGGAATCTGTTTTCACCAAAATTAAAACTGATGTGGACTTATCGCGCCGTTGCCATAGTATCACAGAGGAGGTTCTATCGGGCAGATCAGTTTTTCTCAATTTCCCTGTGCTAGATTGCATATCGATTACAAGAAACTCGCCGTCTACACGCAGGTGTCATTCTCGTCTAAGAAAAATGCATTAAGCGTCTTCATTGGGTATATGAGTCACTGCGAGCTCACACATCGGAATACTGAGGATTAATTACAGAACGAAGGTTTGTCTTGTATTAGGAGTATGGAAGGTTTTGGACTGCAAAATGGGTAAGAATCCGACCTCATCATTAATGTATGAATACGGTGAACATTTCAACAATCTTAAGGGCGGGTGCGTCGAATAACGGCGAACAGACTATAAAACCCTGATTTTTAAGGCCACAAATGTCGACGGTTTCGAGCTGTATAATTATGCAGCAAGGTCCGGTTCATCGCGATTTACATTGAAACGTGCCATGTATCTTCTTGTCAGCTTTGTTTGAATATTTTAGATTATGTAAGGGTTCACAGATAATGGCGTGGACCTGACCTGTGAGATTACTCATTTTCATCTTTTTCTAGGCTGTGCAAATATTTATTTCTGACCTCCATGACTAGAACATCACGAGACGTTAGTTGCTGTATATTCGTTTGTACTATCAGACAAGCTAGAAACAGAGGGCATGAAAATTCAAATTTCATAATCCATAATTATTTTAATTTAAGTCTCGTATTGTGATAATGAAAGTAATTTCATTGTAAGCATGCCAGTGTGAGGGAGCTTTTGAATTACGTTCATGTTTTGGAGACGGTATATTTATATAATTGATGATAAAAGAATCACTAATTTGATGATCTACGAAAATATTTAGATGCCTGATACAAAATATAAATAAATAAATTTATATTCAATTATCATATAAATAAATTTATTCATTTTATCCAGTGTAAGCCGCATGTCTCTAAATCGTGGTCACAGTGGTATAATTTAGTAAAGGAAACTCATCTTAACCACGGTTACTAGTAGTAACTGTTCCCCTCAGTCAACTATGGAGGATTGTACTAGTAGTTGATATCCCTGTAATGGCCAGTCCAAAATAGATTATGAATGTCGGGTATCATTATATTCGTTATAGTATTTCCAGTACAAAATGTAATTGCGTATATAATATATAAGCCTGTATATGTATTGTCATATGTTGTTTTGATCACCTGTATAATGAAGTATTATGACGCGCATAAGGGGGAGGGTGCTGAAAATCAGACATGACCCAGATTAATCGGGACAATTTTTTTAGATTAAATTATTTGTGTTATTATCAAAAGCGCCGTTGAAACTTGATATGCATGTTTAGGGTATATAAGTGCTTTGCAGAATATAAAATGACACCTTTCCATAGACTTTAACCCCTCCCCGAGAAAACGCTGACTTTTTTTAGTGACCGCTTTTTAATACAACACTCTGACATCATTGAAGGCGTGACACTACAATTGGATCACATGGCGGTGACACACAATCTCCATCCGCAAAGTCAATACAAGCGATATTGATTATATACAACGTAAATCATAATAATGGACAATTATTAAAACCCCTATATCGTAGAACTTACGAGATAGCTGTCCCTTGTATGCTGCATTTATTTAGACTAGGCTATTATAAGAACTAATTAGGTCAAGAATGAACTCTTGAGAACAATTCATGTGCGAGTTCTCGTGATAAGTTGTTTTCGTTATGTGCGATGTGTGAAGTAATGACTACCACAAAATAGTATGATATGATCCGAATACGAAAACTTTTGAAAATTACGTGACTCAGGCAATATTAATTCTAAACAAAATGGATAATAATTGGCGGTAATTCCAAATGATAAATATTATTTGGGCTCGCCTAGAGTATATTCTAATTACACCATGTCAGTATATGCCAATATGTTATGATGGGCCAATAAAGGTTTTCGGGTACATTAATTATATAATTGTTTGTACTACGGTGTATAATACTGTAAAAGTAAATATTCAATGGGCTTATATTTTGATGTTTTGAGCATTGATTTACTCTGTATTTTTTACTGGTTCTGACCAATTATCTCCATACCGAGTAACCAAGTAGGTTGTAATTAGTCGCAATTGTTGTAATCGGCATACTAAGTGAAATTAAACCCTAACGAATAATACAACACTTTTGCAGTAATAGTATGGTAAAACCACCTGTTGAATTTCTCGTCGTAATGTTTCATGGAATACTAGTATGTCACGCATGTTTAATGAAAAATGAGAAGATCACGTTTAGTAATTAAAATAAGTTCTAATTATTATTTTAATTGTTAATCTAGGAAAGAGTATGGTTATAACTTACCATCACCTCGGTCTAAAGAATATCAGACGTTTTCTTCCGCGAGTCTGTATGTGTTTTTGTATTATACCAATATGGAGTCTAGATCTATAATTATAAATTGTCTGAGTACTTGTGGTGTTATATAGCAAAATGTATTTATTTTCACGTGGCGTTGTTGGTCTTGACATCAGTATTGTAGTTATGACAACCATCCCCCGGACATCGTGGAATTGTTATCATAATCAGGTGTTATTATTTAAATGACACTCGAACATACGTATATATTTCCCAGTATATTTTCTTTTCCGGATATTTTCTAACATTAGGATCGTCGCAGACAATTGAAAATAGTTACATTGTGTAACAAAAATATTGTTTTTGTTTACTAGGTGTTGTAGCAACGGGTACGGGTTTTCAGTCACGTAAACAAATAAGTGTTAGCAGTGGAATGTGTTCAACACGTATGCACGACGAGATTTCATTGTTGTCCCCACTAAGTTGACAATACTGTTGTCACAAACCATGTTTTTACTTCCACTGTCCTCGGCAAATATGACACTGTCTTGACTCTCCCCTCTTCGGAATGGTTCGTTCCAAATAGGCGTTTACTTTTTAGTCGTTGTAGTTCTAGCCACGGTGTTCGTTGGGTTATATGCATTTATTTTGGCGCATGTTATAGAGACTCCTATTGAAACTTGATTAGTAGTTATGGATTTATGTTTGTAATTGCCATTTCGTAGCCCAAATACAAACAGGTTACAGGAACAATTTATTTTCGTTTCGAACCGAACGTTGAAAGTGTGGCATTATACTCAGCCAAGGAGTCTTTCATATTTGCATGTCAAATGTTGTCGCTTTCTACGCATCCAAACAGCAACGGTTCGTTGCGATAAACTGCGATTAACGGGCTTACATGCACCTAATTTACCTAAATGTGGAAAATAGTGTGACCCAATTTCAAAACTGGATTCCGACAAGCCTGATCGGTGGTTCTACTTAGTGAGAGGCGACACTCACTCAGACTTATCTCAAATCTCCCGTCCACCCTCGGTGGCTTTCCCCAACAGGACTTCGTCTGTCGCACCATATCCACTCGATGTAGAAACACCTGAAAACTCAGGAAGTCGGGAACACTTGGTCGAGAGCCGGGCAAGCAGCAGAGATACAGCCACAAGTACAAAACACGTTACGATGTCTGAGGGAGGAGGCCTCGATTACATGGAACTTGGAGGGGTAGTCAAAAACACATCGTTCGATGAAACTCACGACGAAGAACCAGGGCCCGGGACCGGGGAGCTAAGAAGAGCAGACAGTGCTGAAATATTGCATGTCTCTTTACACCAGGTAAGAATTTCGTTTTATAACCTTTTCCGTAAATATTTTGAATGTTGCAGTTTGTGTTGTAATGTAGAGTCTTGCTATCGTTCGCAGTGAAGGAAAGGGAAAGGTAAAACGTCAACGACTACCCGATCGTTATTTACGATGCGCCATTTTCTCTTTTACCTGTATGAAACCCATGTATATACCATTTAGCGACACTACATCATCATGTCATTGACCTAAAAGTACATGTCGTTTTCATGATCACGTCGTTGTTACTAAGTTTATATGTTTACCAAGTCATAACATTGTAGGGTTAACGTTTAATACAGTGTCCTCCAACATATACGGAATTTCTTGTCTTTACTGGGGGACATTGCTGGGCAAACCATTAAAAGTAGTCCAAATTACAATAACAAAAGTAGTAAATTCCACACTTGTCAGGATGTTGCGGCCACACCTTAATAGTAGACTTGAGATAAATCAACGTCGTAATGATAAATGTTTGGTTTCTTAGCATTATTGTAAAAATTAAGTTTTTTTGCGAAATTTTAAGTTACTGTGACTATTTGGGTTAAAGATGGCAAATGAAATGCTCAATGCTGTCATCACATATACTTAAAACACATTTCTCAGAGATACATGTACTGTAAAATATGTTTGCTAAAATGAATGAGTGAAAAAAAATCCTGCAAATATACCTTTATGTTTTACTTGTCAAAAATCAGTGAAAATAAATTCCATACAAAACACACAAAAAGTCTTTTCAGCCAAAATTAATTCCAACTAAAATAAAGTTTTTTACAGTATTTGATAAAAAGAAGACTACAAATAAACAAATCACTTTTATTTAAGGATAAACATGTAAACACATATTTGTTATATTGTTGTTTACTTATTTCTCTGTTTATTGTCTGTCACTTTGCAATTACCCCATTTGACACTTCTGTCCATATTATGTTACATAAATCTATGGGATGTGATTTCGCTATTTGAAATTTATCATTTTGGCTTCACTTTGCAAAGTTATGTACTGCACTGGAAATATTAGGTGAATGACAAACTTAGTTTAACCATGGAGCTAAAAAATGGTTTAACTGCCACATTTTTTTGTTTACCAAGTGATTATAAAATCTAGTTAACCTCAAATAGAACAATTATAGAGTTTTAAAGAGGCTTGAAATAAGATTCTATTTCCTGTAATCAATGTAATAATAATTGGATTAATTACAGATAATCTTTGATATTTGATATGGTAGTTATTGCAATGTAAACTTTTGAAGACTGAAAAATGTTGATTACTCAGTCAAGTTTATTTGATTGACATAGAAAATATGAGGTTACCAAAATAAACCACAAAGTTCTGCATAAAAAACAGTCGGTGATCGTATTGACCGACCTGCAGCGGAGGTCGATGCAACTTTGTACTGCCTCTTAATGATTTATCGTTGGCCCTCTGGTGGTCAGACAAATGAAATAGGCTTGTCACTGTCAGTAGATTCAAGATAAATGCGTTGACTTGTCAGATTTCAAAACAAAATAAACAATATGTCTAGTTAGTTATTAAATATTAATGTAAATAAAATGTCAATCCATTTGTGTATACATGAATCATACTATTCTGATGACCAAAATTTTATGACTGACCTTCAACAGATACAATGTAGTGTAGTGTGACATTAAGACTCAGCTTTAGAAACGTTTAGAATTTTGTTTCTTATGTGATGAATCAACTGAACAAACTATAAGCTCTGTCAACAACCTTACTAAAACACTAGCAGACAATATATAGTGTAAGTCAATACTTCATGTGTATCAGGGTGGTTACAGCAGGTAAAAGGAAATACTCCAGTGGCTTTCATTAAATTCTATAATCACAAACATTCTCAAATTGTTAAATCGTGAAAATTTAACAATTTACAGAAACAGTATCATCACATCATGTATGTATGTAAATAATAGATGGATTATACTGTTATATTAAGTTAATCCTCTAATGGATCAGTGGGATTAGTGTTCAATCAAATTAGCCATTAAGTATTAAATATTTATGCTGGTCTAAATAATCCAATGTTCTATGAAATGTTTATGAAGAAATTGTGTACACCACTTGTTTGTTTTCTGGCAACATACATTAAGGTTGTTGACTACCATTAAAAAATATCACCAGATTTAATTTATTTTTATTTATTCTGTCGATATTCACCAAACCCATTTAAAAATATACAGTCATTGGATTACTTTTCTCACAAAACATTCGTTAAAAATCAATGTAAAGGATGATATTCGGGCCATTGGTTTCTGTAGTACAAAAGGTCTTGTCATATGTCCATGCATTCACCCTTGCCTGTATTTTGGACATTCCGATAATGTTCAAACTTCACACTTACATCCTAAAATACCATCAATTCATCAAAATCAAACATTTCTGTTATTTCAAAACTGAATCTCAGTCATGTATTGAATTTTGTTTTCCCTCAATGGATTTGAAACAACCAACCAACCAACCAGCAGCTATTTTGTTTTAGTCAATGTTCTTCGAGAGATTGACATATGAACTTGAATGAAAACAGTCGGGGGCTGGTCAGGACTTTTTATACACATATTTCACTCATATCCATATGATATATGTCTCACTGATACAGTCACCAAAAAGTTGTATCTAAGAGTGCAGTTTAATGTAGCTTGCCTTCTTTCAGGATGAACTCAATAACATTTGGAATACAAAATGAAAGTAAAATAAAATTATGTTGATAATGCTATAATAATTATAATGCTGTCACTGAGAGCATTTCTACATTCAATATTTTCTTCTATCAGTAGTGCAGTGCTAATGTAAAAAGTTAATCAAATAAACAGAGTAAATAATCACTACGCAATAGCTTTGTTAAACTGATTTTAATAGTAAAAACCAATTCTGGCATTGAGCAAAATATTGTTTATGTTTCTTATTTGAAAATATGTGTGTTTGCAGGGATTGAAATAGAATTTTTTCCCTGCATGCACAGTGTGCATGTTGAATTTGAAATTTACCTGCACTAACTTGTTGTGAAATGCACCACTTTTAAAGTTTAAATACAATTTATGGTTTATCGATTGATGTGATCATGAAAGAATTTGCTTTTTTAGCTCCGCTGTCGACTTTGTCGAGCGGAGCTTATCATATGAGTGATTGTCCGTCGTCGTTCGTGTCAATGTTTTACTTTTTCAACTTCTTCTTGAAAACTACAAGCCTGAATGTTTTGATACTTGGTGTATATCAATCTGACTAAAATCTGATGTAGTGTAGGGGCTTTAATTATTTTGACTATAAACTTATTTTAATTTTATTTTTTATTATATTTGTTATTAATGCCCTTTTATTTTATTATTTTACTTTGATTTTGAGATTTTTTTTAATTCCGCCCTACCTACATCTGATCCGACGCCTATGTAAGTCCCGTTCAAGTCTCGCGTAAGTAACAGCCAATCACAGCCCCCCTTTTATACAGGCTGTCGGTTGCTTACTTTTCAGTGTATACGGGCTTTCTTTCTGTACATTATATTTTGCCCACTTGAATGAACCATTAATAGAAAATTGCTAGTATATTTTTATTTGCAAAAGAAATTCCACAGCATTTTACAATTTTTCTCATTACATTGAATATTTTTTTCACTTCCAACAAATGTGTACACTTCCAGATACATCTTCGCCAGCCAAGGTTCATTCATTCAGTCATCGCTTCAATTTTACATCAAACAATGAGCATAATTATCTAGAACGGAAGCAAGTAAATCGTAAGGATTAGAACACTGTAAACAGCTATAGTAAACAATGCAAATTTTAAATTGTATAACGGTCACCGGCCCACGGCATCGACGCAGAAAATTGGAGCAAAAACATATTTCCTGATCAATTGCGATGTGTTCCAAATAAAAAATATTTTATTCCAGTCCAAATCAGCTCAATCACTTTAATAAAGAGTTATTGTATAATGTACAAAATGTTGATACAATTTGATGAATATTTACAGCTTCAATACCGTAGACGATTTTGGCCCGATCGTCAACAAAACATCACCCGTCTCCAGGGCAGGCGACTGGAAAAAGACACTGGTGTTCGGTCGAACCGGTGGAAACAAAATCAACACTCCCAGAATAACTATGCGGAATAACGATCTAAAGTCGAACCATTCGAGTCACAATATTAACGTAAAAATGACTTTCGTTGCATTTGACAATGATAAACTTACCGAAAAGTCGTGTTATTCACGGTCGCTAACGTCGGTATAATTCGCTATTTTATTTGAGTGTGTTTGCCACCCGGTGACGTCATCATGTGCGCTATAAAAGGAGGTATGTGATTCGTTGACTAAAATCGTCGATAGTGGGTCTCGTTGAAATCTCGTTACATAGGCGTCGGATCAGATGTAGGTAGGGCGGAATTAAAAAAAAATCAAAAAATCAAAATCAAAGTAAAATAATGAAATAAAAGGGCACTAATAACATAAGTAATAAAAAATAAAATTAAAATAAGTTTATAGCCAAAATAATTAAAGCCCGTACACTACATCAGATTTTAATCAGATTGGGTGTATATGTACCTTGGGTAAACCTCTCTTAGGTTTGTTCATTTCATGTTGATATCTTCAATTCTCTAATTTTGGTGAATATTTTTGTCATTTTTGGTAAAAAATGATATTTTCGACTTCTTGTTAAAAACCGCAAGTCCAATTGCTTTGATACTACATATATAAGTAATACATGTGGATCTCTCTCAGATTTGTTCATTTCGTGATGATATCTTCAATTCTCTAATTTTGGTGAATATTTTTGTCATTTTTGGTAAAAAGTGATATTTTCGACTTCTTGTTAAAAACCGCAAGTCCGATTGCTTTGATATTACATATATAGGTACTACATGTGGACCTCTCTCAGATTTGTTCATTTCGTGATGATATCTTCAATTCTCTAATTTTGGTGAATATTTTTGTAATTTTTGGTAAAAAGTGATATTTTCGACTTCTTTTTAAAAACTGTAAGTCCAATTGCTTTGATACTATACATATTGCTCATTTTCTAATGATGTCTCCAGTTCTTTAATGGAAATGTGCATTGCTAACAGTGGAGCTATCTCAGCCGATAGGCTGCTTGTTTTAGTTGTCTTACAATGTTGGTTGAACTTAATTTAGCTTAGTGAATATAATGAGAAAATGTTGTGTTAATTTCTACATGCACAGTGTGCACATTATATTTTGAGTTTAATTGCACTAGCTAATAATCTATGTGCATAGTGCAGTGTGCACCAGAGTATTTCGTTCCCTGGTTTGTGCAATATTTTCTAACTCAGTTTATATTTTTGAACCTAAATGAATTTTCTGATTTTCAATTGTCTATTTAGAGGACAGGTAGCAGCACAGTCATCTTACTACTTTGATTAATGTGGGTCCCATGTTACCATTGTCATACTCTATTGTTTTATGTGGGACCCATGCAACCTATATGACACATTTTTATAGAAAAATGAAATCACAATGTTACAGGAGTTCACAAAATTAGGAATATGATATGAAATATTTTAAACCTCATGACATGCAAACACAAACAATAATATTATTAAAATTTTCCATTTATATATTAACAGTTTGAATGCTACTAAACCAAATACTGTCTTTGAACATTTGTATGGTGCTTAATGTGTAACAACAGTGGTCAATGTATTTAGCAGTAAATAATTTACAGGTCATATTTGTAGAAAGTGGTTCACTCCCCAGAGACATAGTGAATACATAATGACTGGCCATTAATCAGTTTTTAAACGCTAACAAAATTAACCCAGATTTTGTTGATATTTTATCAAACCCTGCATGAATGAAATATCAATATGTTCATAGACATTAAAAAAATATATGCAAAATGTTTGGTAAGAAAGGGTTCATAGAGAATATTGCAGCTGTTTGCATTTCAATAAGTGAATATACATGTATCTTAGATCTAGTTCCATTCAAATAAAATATTGATCATTTTATTAATGAACAAAATTAATAATAAATGTACAGGTGTACATAAATTAATTTTGTAGTTTTAATCAACTTCAAACCACCAGAAGAGTTAACCAAGTTTAATATGCAATGTTTTATTTCACTGGGTCTTGGATCAGAGGTCATGTGACTGTTATGAAAATTTATTTTGTCACAATTAATTTTAAACAAGACAAACTTTTTAAGCATGATTATGTTTTAAATATTAACTGAAAACATAAATTACCATGATGTTTAATGGAAATATTAAAATTGAATTATATGTCAATATGGGTCTAGAATGAAATCGCTTAAAATCCATGAATAAATTATATAAAAGATTATCCACCTATCCCTCCACTTTTTCCCATTGCTCGTTTTCTTGCCCAGCAAGACATCATGGGTATTTTTGTTTACCTACTTGTGTGGTACATTCTTCTGAACCTATTGTTGTTGGTTCTGGTGTTGTGTAAAATGACTCGGCATAATTTTCAGGGTTGATCTAGCTTAGGCATGCATGAAGACACATATATAAAACTTACAGTCAGATTGGCACCTGCTAAAGTGACTAAAAATTAATATTTGCACACACACCCAGGGATAAATAATAAAAAAATTTAATTGTTTCATTGTCAGGGTGTCAAGATAATTATTTGATTCATTTCTTATATGTTTTAATCTCACGTCATAGTTTGACATAAATATTGATCTTGCACAACTCTGGTTGCTTAGCATTGTTTAGTTATATCCAGAACCAGACTTTATCTTAACTTCACATGGTTACTTAATGGAGACATTTATAATAAACCATGAACATTACTATTTATACACTTTTAATTGTAATTTGAGGCATTTATGTATTTATACTTCATTCATCCTTTTCCCATATTGTACATATAGGATTGAATATTATCTCTTTTTTAAAATTCTGTTCATAATTAATAAAATAATAATATACAAACCTGTCAAATAGGGAATCACTCCTACGATGTCACTTCCTATGATGTCACTTCTTATATCACTTTCCTGTCTGCAGTTTGTAAGGTCACAGGTCAGAGGTCACTTTGTGGGTGGGTATAAGATAATAATCAGTCACAGTCAAGTTAAGCACAGTGGTCAAGAGCAGTGTAGCATTCAGTTGATGAGATTTTTAAAATACTGAACAACGAATTGTTACCAAAAATGAACAAGTCTGGTGTGATGCCTATGGATTTTGTTTTGGTGCCAGAGAAAGCTAAAAATACAGTTCATCCATTAGATGAAAGCTATGAGGGACAGTTCAACGAAATCAACTTTGCTGTCATCAAACGGTTGTTGTTTCAGGTGATTTTAAAGTTAATTTTTCATTGTGGGTGGTATATTGATTGCCTGTTTAATTGAAACCTATCAGAAATACCTTCCACAGGGCCCCTTTACAATCATTCTATCATATTTACCATAAATGGGTGCAAGTCAAAACATTTCATACATGCCCTGATTTCAGTCTGGTATTGTAACTGAAAAGAAATGAAAGCTCTGTTCAATGGCATATTAATTTAATTTTCAATTTGTATATGTTTCTCTTATTATTACAACTATTTTCAAACTGTATATTTAGTATAGTATAGTGTTGTGTTAATAAAATTATTATTATTATTTAGTTTATTATAATCTATACGTATTATGGAAATAGAAATGTATAATATTTGAGCCAAATATTTTGAACTTTTGTTGTTTCATTCACATGTACTGGAGTTGTAATGATGGCAAAATTTAGTTCACACTAACTTTTGAGTAAAATAAAATTTTAAAGTTGTATCGATCGAAAACCTGACATATTTCACTATTTATCAATGTATTCAATCATTGAATCCAGTGCACAATTCATCAATTTTGTAACATTGTTAAATGCTGAAAATCCGATCACAAACTAATTTATGAAAATCCGATCACAAACTAATTTATGAAAATCCTCACTAAATATGACTACTGGCATTATATGTTGTTATATGATACTTTAATTTGAATATTGCCAAGCGTTCAAACAAAGTGTTGCTAAGACTACAACTTTAAATATGGTCATGTGATTGTAACACAACATAGTTATAGTTGTTATCAGATTGACCTTCCTACTTAACTTTTATATTCTGAAGATCATAATCACTGTGTTTAATTTGAAAATATTTATATTGCTGACTGAATGGTATGTGATGTGTCATCTGTTGTGAACAAGGCACATGTATCTTCAATAGAAGTGTATCAGCCAATACCGGTAATAGATACAGTAGTCAATGCTTGTTTCAAGTTCCAAATTTCCAAATAAATGTAATAAATGTTGTATTCCTTGATGTCCAAGTTTTCAAACATGTTTATAGCAGCTTTACTGCATATATTACATTAGTCAATATTATGAGGTTGATATATTCAAGCAGAAATTTACAAAATATTGGGATATAGCGAGTAAAATAAACTACATTAATAAGTTTGACAGTGTAGTAGAAATTTAACTATAGCTATATTGGAATGTATCACACTCTCCTTATATGGAAGTTCTGTTTCCTAATAAGGTAGATTGCAAAGACTGTTAAAGAGCTACAATTATCTCACTGTGTCCTGTTATATATATGACTCGTATTGACGTAAATAACGTGACGACTGTTAGTACTTTAACATTTTGCCAGATAATTAGAAATATATGTTTCAGGTCATTATCAATATTTTTGAACATTAAAAAGAAGCATTTGTAAATTAAACCACATTTATGGTGAATCTCATGGTGATGTTGTACTTGACAAGTGTAACATGATATTGCATTAATATTGACTGACTGGTTTTTAATTTCACTATTTTCATTGATAATTCCAAATTAAACCAAATTCATTTTGTCTTATTTGTCTTTTTGCTTATTACCGTGTTATATCCTGAATTCTGTATTTTATAACTGTATTTTTTTGGAATTATTGTTTGTATATTGTTGTGAATTTTGTTAGTGAGTGCATGTTTTCTTTATGTACGATAACCATTTTAATTCCTACTGAGGAGTTTTAAGCCTTCTCTAATAAATTAAAAGTAAAAATTAAGTAAAGTAAATCCATGTGAATAACAATAGAGAACACATTGTTACCCTACCATGTTTATAAACTCGGTGAAATTGCTTGAAATATCAAAATAGTGAAATGTCAGTAAAAATAAATGGTTTTTATAGTATGTACCATCCAAAAATTAATAATAACTTCTAACTACTTGCAGAATTTGTTTTGAATTTTCATACATTGAAATTTCTGCTGCCTCTTCTTATCTTTTTTGTCTTATTTGCTAATAGCAATTGTCTGTGTGCAAACCAGTCACCCAAATCTAACTTAATACTACATGTTTTGGAAGGCAGGGCAGACTTTACTCAAATTATACTGTTCGGCTTTGGAAATTGAACACACAACCTCGCTAATACAAGACAGACATGCTAACCATGTAACCATCATCCAAGCATTTTGCAGAATTACAAAAAGTGTAATTAATATTTTTTTTACTTTGTTTTATTTATAGGGTGCTCGAGATGGTAACATAGATCTGATGAAACGCCTTGTGGCAAACATTACCACCAATAAAAAGAAGAGAATTAATTTACTTGACGATGACAAGATGACTCCATTGCACTATGCTGCAAGATACAATAACTATCACATTGTTACATTACTTGTAGAACATGGAGCAGGTAAATCACAGACGTTATTTGCATATTACCCAGGATGCATTATTCAAAATGGCATTCTATAAGTCACTTGATATGGGATGGTGATATGGAAAGTTAGATGTACATGTATAATTAATTAAGTTAATTGAGTGTTGATGAACTAAATGTAAAAGTAAGAGTCAAACTAGTAACCATTTTAATTGTGGGTAAAAACTTTGGGAAATATTTTTAAAGTAACATTGAATTATTAAAATGATATTTCATCCTTCAAATGTTCCTATTTTATTAAGTGGTTACAGTTTACCATGTACTGTAATAATATTTGTGATTATTTAACTGCATTCATATACTTATTTTTTTAGATGTACGTAGTATTGGAGAGGATGGCGCCACACCCCTGCATCTGGCAGCACGTTACAAAAGATCCAGGCTACAGGCAATGAAAACAGAACTAGAATTGGCAAAGGTATTTCTGTCATATTAGTAAATATTTTATTCAGAATTTGAAGTCTTGAGCATTATATTGTATGCCATTAGTGTTATTTGTTGTGTTTTGTGTTGTCCTCTCATTTGATCTATAATTTGCATGTACTACTAACTTTGTTTGTGTGTTTGTTGTTTAGTTCTACTGACGTTATAATATTTAACATTCGTACTAATAACTAAAAAAAAAATATGAAAAAAAAGACAATTTCTTCAATCACTATAATTTTGAATTACTGGTTGTTCAATTAGTTTATATAAGAGATACTATTTATCAAAACAAACTTTTTTTGGCTTGTACATTTATGCATCAAAGGTGTAGCTGATACAGTGTATTATTTTCTATCTTCTCAAAACAAATTTAAAACGTTTAAAATGGTAGTTGTCAAAAACTCTCAATTCCTAGGATTGTGACCTGATGTTAATTTTTTACAATCTGTAAAATATTTCCACCTTCCTTCTTCATCTATCGCAAGATGACTACAAAAATAACAATTCAGTTACAAACATGCACACATTATGCAAATTGTAAATGTATATGTCCATTATGTTAAATGCACGAAGTAATTTAATTTGTAACAAAATATATAGCTTTTATAAATGCATGTTGACTGGGTTTATGTGCATGAAAGATGGGTCACCTTGGTAGCCGCGGCACAGCACATCTAAACACTGTCAATTTTCATGTTAAATGTTTTGTATAGGATTTGGATGTGTTATGATGATAGCATTTTAAAATATGAAAAATACCATAGTTTAACACAAGTGATATCATTAAGGCATGAATGCCGCTACATACACGTAGGACTGCTTTTCAATAAATTGCAATTTGCGTAATTGTTTCTGCTTTCACTACAGTACAATTGCATGTTAGCATACATTTCTAGTGCGTTTGGAATATTCAAATCTAAATTTGATTCAGTATTATTTTATTATTTCTTCATTTTAATTCTGTAATGTGAATTGCAATGTTTGAAAAGTACAATAATTAATAAAAGGAAATATCGATCCAATATAGCAAATTTATATTTAGTTAATAAGACATTCAATGTTTTATAAAAGTGACATCTTTTATATACTAGATATCCCACACAAACTTGACAATTGCCATCTGTTGTCATTTCACACAACTGAAAATTTGTTTGTTTTTTCGCTTCAGTTGTAGTAATATCCTGTATTGTAAACCAAACGACTCATAGTTATTTTGTACATGTAAGAGAGAACCAGTGTTGCAGTGCTCATGCATGTGCATCATCATGGCATGCTGCTCAGAATATGTCATTGATACATACTTGCTTTGGGTGTACTTTGGATGATATTGTATTTTTTTGTGCATGTTTTAATCTTGCAGAGACAGAATTCTGAAGCGAAATCACCAGATGCGGTGGGTAACACACAATATTGCACTTTTACTTTACTTTACATGGTGAAAGTATCCATCAAGTAGTCTAAAATAAAAAAACTTCACATATTGTGTGAAATTGCTGCAAAGACAAAAAAACAAATTCATATATCTTTAATTAAAAATCTTTTTTGTCTCCACAGACGTGCTTATTTTAAAAAAACTCAATAAACTGAACACCTAAATGATTTTCTCTACCTGTATTAGTTAGGACATGTTTTGTGGTAATACTTCCATTACTTCCATGTAGAATCTCTATGTAAAGTAGATAGTCACTAAATAAGCTGTGTAATTCATGCTGTACATGGGTATGTAAAGCAGTTTTATCATTTAGATGCCAGCCTTTATGTTAATTGATTTACTTTAGGCTCTGTTTGCTTTAATAGACTGCCACTATTGTCAGTACATTGTCTTTAACTACGTCTCACATGTACAGATCACATTCAGGTCTTGTGAGATTAAGCTGATATACTCCTGTTACAGACTAGCTGCTCTTCGGAAAGGTCAAAATGCGCAGACCTGATTAGTTTCTGGTTGAAATTCATGTGTATTAATGACCTAATTTGCATATTTAGTCAATTTTTAACTTTACTACCAATATCTCAAACACTCATCAAATTCAATGAAATTTGGTACATAGATGCTCAGGGATAAACATACATACATGTTCATACATGTATACATGTTCAGTAAATACCTAATTTGCCTAAATTAACCAATTCAAGTATCATAATGACATGTTCTCAATCTCTGCCTTTAAATGTAATCTCAACAATGGTAGGCATTCCTAGGTGACAGTTGATAGTACAACATTCTAAAATTATTAAGTAATAATTTCTCAATTTTTCACAAAATTAGCTATGTTATAATTTACCCACAATCCTTTGCTTGAGAATCAAGTGATTGCTAATTTTTCAAACATTTATATAGCTGATAGAAAGTGGTGAATTTATACCTGTTTATAACATATAACCACATGTAGCTATGACTTATAATGAACAAGATGGTTGATTTGATGACACACCATCAAAAAATAGTATGAAGATTTTACATGTTTTGTTTTTTTAACAATCATAATATTATATTACTTATTAATTTATTTGAGAGTTAAAGCTGGTTGCTAGGATACCACCAATGGATGTGATTAACTACACCTTTAATTTGTAGTTTGTTTTCTAAATAAGGAATATATAAGGACTTTAATATGGACATGTGATATTTTTGTATAAATGTATATTTATAAACTAAAAGTTGGATTTCTGAGAAATACTTATTCGTGCTGTCATCGGTAACTGATAGGGATAGGGTGAAAGTTTACTATGATGCTGTATGTACAAACAGATAATGGTCACTCATTGTATGGAAGACTCTATGCATGTAAATAATAGACATTTCTAAAATACACATGCTTTTCTAAATCTGATACTTGCTTAAATAATACATGTACTTACTATTTAAGATAATTTTCTAATGGTGGTGGTGGTGGTGGCTGTGGTTGATTAATGTAATGCCTTATAACAATACATTGGGTATGTTAATTAACATGAAGCTTGCTGGGTACTTTCATTAATGCAGTGTATGCATGTACATTTCATTGAAAATATGATGAAGATATATTCTTTATATTTTGTAAACTACTATGAACTAAATTCATGAAAAAATCAATGTGACCCCTGCCTAGAATTCTCACCGTGTTCTATGCCTAGAATTCTCTCTGATCTCTGCCTAGAATTTTCACTGTGACTCCTGCATAGAATTCTCTCTGATCTCTGTCTAGAATTTTCACTGTGACCCCTGCCTAGAATTCTCACTGTGTCCTCTGCCTAGAATTCTCACCGTGTCCTCTGCCTAGAATTCTCACCGTGTCCTCTGCCTAGAATTCTCTCTGATCTCTGCCTAGAATTCTCTCTGATCTCTGCCTAGTATTTTCACTGTGACCCCTGCCTAGAATTCTCACTGTGACCCCTGCCTAGAATTCTCACTGTGACCCCTGCCTAGAATTCTCACTGTGACCCCTGCCTAGAATTTTCTCTATGAAATCTGACTAGAATTCTCACTGTGACAAAATTCTCCAATATTTTCACAAAATTTTGTGAGTGGTTATATATATATATATACTTTGCAAAGTAATTTGATCCAAAGAGTCTGTTGCCTTAATTTTTAATTTCTCTATTTCAACTAATGACTTTCTCTTTTGCTGCCAAATCTAATCACCTACAGCGTAATGGCCATTTATTTATTTTTCCTTCTAATGTGCTTAGTGTCTAAATTATTTTATGAATGTCACATTTTGGATCATTTGATTTGATCTCTTTCAAATTGCAGTTTGTTTTTAAAAACTACAAATTTGAGTTATTTTGATTTTTGCATTATAAATTGCATGCCATTCCAAAAATATAAGATTAGATGAAAGTTACAAGTTACCATAAGAATACGCCAAATATTTGTTCACAATAGTTGACCCTACAGTGTATAATAATGTTATGTGACAAAACCGTGTTGCTGAACAAAAATGTTATTTAGTTTCTTCAAAAATCATTAACACATTAAAGGTGATGTCATGATGGTCGTAATAATTTAAATAAATAGAATTATCAAAAATATATTGGAACCCAATATTTGTTTACCTAGGAAATACATGGGAAACCTCCAGCCAGGCTTCCCCCTTTGAATTTACACCCAACTACATTGTCTACACACAGAGAAAGAGTAAGTTGCATGGTTAAAAAAAATTATGATTTCTCTTCATGTTTTGACTACTTTGGCTTTTATTCATCAATAATAATCACTGATTGAATTGAATTGAGGGTTGAATGCTACTACTCACTAATAGTTTGTGTTTCTATACAAAGTTTGATACATACTTGTCACTGCTGACTCCTTAACTTACTGCGTATGATTTACTTGTACTACTTGCTGACTCCTTAACTTACTGCGTATGATTTACTTAATACAGCCTGCTAGAGTTGTTACATACTAGTAACACTTTTAGGGCATGTGATTAAATACTTGCACCTTGTCAATATTCTGGCATTCTTTGATGGATTCATCCCATGTGATGCCGGCACACCACTTTCATTTAAAGTGACATACACTTTACTATAAATTTAGTTATTTTTTCACGTAGTCTTATCACTGGTCAATGATCACCTATAGAAGTCACATAATGTAATACAAAAATACTAAACCTTATTACCTGTGTGGTCTTAATATTTTCTACTCTGTAACACTTGATTATAAATACAATTTATTACATGTATAATTAATATTCTGTTCTACTAATTTTAAATTATGTCTGTGTTGTCAAAACTGTCTGTCTGTCTGTCTGTCTAAAATCTAAGTTTTATGCACACATCTGTCATACCATGTTTGTTCTCAACTCGTAAATTATTTATTTATTATGTATTATCATATGTAAACAGGATCAAGGTATACAGTTTTTTGTAAAATTTTGTTTTAAAGTGGGAGAGTTGTCACCTGCGCATGTGTCAGATGGCCATAGCGTGTCATTGTTTACAAACAAGTGTCTATCCATGAGCCTTTGCATTTTTAGCGTGTGTTGTTATCGTCGCTTGGGACTCAATTCCTGTACGTGCACAGGTGAAGACCCTCTCACTTTATGTATAGAAAAATTGTTAGTGAGGAAATTTGTTGTTATTGATTCTGTAATCATTCTTAATTAGAAATGAACAGACTAACATCCAGATATGTTGACAATGTGTGTCTCTGAAACATATCTTTAAACAAGTTTTGTTTACGTCTGAACTTGTTTAGAACCTCTATGAATCAAAGTCATTAACAAAATTAAACATACATGTATGTATGTATGCACTGTATTTCTATTTTCAAACCTTGTTCTGTTTTCTTTGACATGTGACTCTCAATACCTATTGCATTGCTTCACATGTTCACATGTTTTTTTAATACTGTTGTGTGTGTTTATGAAAATAAGTGTCTGTGTGTCCACATCATTCAACTTTGCTGTTATCCTGAATATTCAACTACCATATAACAACTTTTGAATCAAATTCATGGATTGAGGCTACGCCTTCTTCCACCATTGAAACTGTATGAACAATTATGTTTTGAAAACTTTATATGGGAATTTATATGGTAGGTGCAAGACCCTCTGTGGTATAAATCTCATAATCTTTTGTTTTTAATTTATTCTACTTTATGTGTGGCAAGTTCACAATTTAAACATTTCATATCAATTGTGACATTTAATTGTGAATTACATTTCACAAAAGAATAATCACATACATGTAGTTTTGATTAACTAATGAACCTAATTTTAATTGCAGCCTAATGGTCCTGAATTTGATGGTCAAGGACAACCTCTTTCTGAAAGCATTATACATTATTTGGTGTCAAAAGGAGCCAATGTGAATGCACAGGACATGTATGGATTAGCACCATTACACTATTCTGCAATGAGAGGTAATGATGTGGCAGCCAGAGAATTACTAGATTGCAGAGGAATCAATATTGAGGTAAGATAATTACTGCTGGAGTTATTTACATCCAAAGATGAATGATTACTAGCACTGAGTGCTATAAATGGTCAAATCACATAAAATTAAACAAAATTATAATAACCTGTTTTTTTTGTTTAAATCTACAGGCTGTTGATAAACAGCAAATGACAGCATTACATTTGGCTTGTACCCATGGCAACACACAAGTTGCAAATATACTAATTGATGCCAAAGCTAACCTAAGGTGCACAGATGAAGAGAATGGGACTCCCCTGCATGCTGCTGCTATGGAAGGCCACTTAGGTATATGCAAATTGTTATTTAATGCTGCCTACCAGAAAGATGGATGGGTGACAATATCACAGGTTAGTATCCCATGATGCAGCATTCAAAATGACATACCGTATTTGTCTTCAGTTAAGCGCCACCTTCAATTAGGCGCCAGTGCCACAAAAACTCTGTATTTTACCTCAATTAAGCGCCAGACAAAGTTGAAATTTTGGCACGTAATGATCGTGAATTGGGCGCCGGCGGATCGACTACCGGTTACCGGTTCGTAGCGATGGACGCGATCGCGGAAGTCCCTCACTGTTACTGTACGAATGGCTTTTATGTAAAAAAAAATTGGTTTTGTTTCTAACAATTTTTAAGAAATCGGTCTATAATCTCTTGAAACATGTCTTTTTAGTCTACTGTAGAAAATATCAGCGTGGTTTTTAATTTCGCAGTAAGTCCATAAAAACGAAATTAAAACAATGCGAAAATGTTCTGTTTCAAATGCGCTGTTGTCACAGTAAACAGTGTTAAATTATTCTTTAAATGCTCAGTTTACTTTTCAAAAATAACTAATTTCTTGATTTGAAAAAAAAATCATGCTGTTTTTCCCACCAAAATCAAAGCCAAAATATCGCAAACATCGGCAAATCACTTCCGCATTGCGTTCATACATTATTTAAATGAGCTATGGTAATTTGATCACGTTGGCATCATCCAGCATTTTGATTGGTTAATTAACGACTTGACCTATCAGGTCAAAAAACGCGTTCCAGGTCAAGTCCTAGACAGGAAGCATGGCAGACATCGAATCGCGCCGAGCGTTTACATGCGACCAGAATCATTCGCTTACGATGAAATTAAGTTGAATTTTACTTGCATTTTATTTTTTGTACGTTATTATAACTACTACTGAGTAATAATCGTAACCGTGGAATGCAGCATGACCGGATTTTGCTACTGTGATCATTGACTACTAAGCGTTGAATTTGTGTTTGTTTTATTTTTCTGTTGATTGTACGGCAAACTGTGAATGTTTTCTAAAGAATGATAATTTTTGTATAACTTTCTAAACTGTCTGAAAATGGGTCATTTACTCAGTATTTAAAATAAAGGCTACAGTGACTAAGCGTCAGACTGTAATGTAAAATATTGTCAATAATCTATCACCAGAATGGAGCAAAAACAATGGCTTGTAACACAGTTACCGGTACTAGAACTTGAAGTGCTTGAAATAAGCGCCATTTGAAACAAAGTTGCTCAAATTTAACCACAAATAAGCGCCACCATGACATGAAAGTGTAACAAAGTGGCGCCTAATTGAAGACAAATACGGTACTTGATGTTATCTGCATGGGATTCTACATAATTTGACTTTTTCTATTGAATAATACTTGCATTAAATTGCAAAAATTGAGTCATGGTTTTGATGAATTAATCACTGTGAATCAAATTGTGGAACTTGCAGATGACATTTCTATTTATTTTTCACAAGTTCAATTGACGTTGACTATATACATTGTCAATTTCAGATGGTGACTGATACTGACATAGAAGATAACACAGCATTGCATTTAGCAGTTGATAATGGACATATTGATGTTGTGAAACTCTGCTTGGAAAAGAGTATGTATGACAGTAAAATTGATTGTGTAGCAAATTGGACACAAGTCTGAAATGAATCAACATTTGTTGAGTTTTATTTCAGAAGTTTAACTGTGACAATATGACAAACAGAATAGAAAGCGTGAACCTCCTCCACTAAAATGTTTTCATGTATCTTTACAATTTAATGAAAATATTTGAATTATTCTGCTCTGGCAATGAAGAATTTTTTTCTGAAATTACTGTTTCTGTGGCAACCAGATTCAGATTTTCCCCAAAACTAAATCGACTGTTCCTTGCCTCAAAGCAGTCCCTCCAAAAAATGTCATATATAAACAGACAAATAATGCCAAATAAAAAAAAACTAAAAACTAAAAAAAAAAATATTATGGATAGCTAGCTAATGGTATGGTTGAATGACAACCCATACCAATCACACACAGAAATAATAGGAAAAACAAAAACAAAAAATGTAAAAAAAATCATGATTTTAAATCATTATGACTTCTATACTTTCAGAATCAGATATCAACACGTGTAAGAAAAACTTCAGTACACCTTTACACTCGGCTGCTGCATCAGGTAACTTGGATATAGTGGAATTATTGTTACAACATAATGCACGTATTGATGCATTAGATGAGAACCAAGCCACTCCATTACACAAAGCATGTGCATTCAATAGATCACAAGTGGTGGAATTTCTACTTTCCAAGTAAGTATATTTCACAGTATGTTATACTTTGTTCTATTCTCTGAATTTTTGAATTACAATCATGTGATAATTTTGCGATGAGAACTACGAGTAATGTTGTCATTTCTCCCTGATTACAGACGTGCGAAAATCGAGAGACGAGATCAAGATAACTTCACTCCATTGCTGATTGCTTCATGTTATGGACATAGTGAGACTGTCAAGTGTTTGTTAGATGCAGGAGCTGACATCAGTAAATGTGATAAGAATGATAAATCAGCCATCTATTGGTGTGCTGAGGAAGGCAGACAGGATGCTTTAAATGTAAGATTTTCATCATAAGTTTGCTTTCATTGTTACATGGTGTGCTATTTGGAGTACATGCTAGCATTTGAGTATCCTCTTTAGCATCTATGGATTTAATATAATTTTATGGACATGACCCCTCCCCATTCATACGTGTATGGAATTAACGTCATTTCATTGTCATGACTACCCCAGCTGCCTATGTCTGTTTCCATCACTTTGCTATCGTAAAATTCACTCCAGAACATTTACTATACGATTTGCCTGCACATTGATTGGTCATATTTTTAATTAGAACATTATTTATTCACATCATTCAAACACCCTTATTTGCATATTAAGTTACCGAAAGTAAACAACATCTCAGTTGGCACCATCGCCAATATATTCTCACAGATCGAGAAGTTCTTGTCTGCATAAAATCTGTACTGTATTTCGCTTGAATATACCTCACAATG
Source organism: Saccoglossus kowalevskii (assembly GCF_978046115.1). NCBI lineage: Eukaryota > Metazoa > Hemichordata > Enteropneusta > Harrimaniidae > Saccoglossus > Saccoglossus kowalevskii. Next base: position 2,823,396 of record NC_140651.1, read on the forward strand.
AGCGGAAAGTTTAACATTGGCAGGGTGTGAAAGTTTGTTTTTGTTTTGAATGTTTTGACAAATCAATGCTTCGCTGTTTGGTAGATGTTCATGACCGAGCCAACGACTACCATGCACCTTATTTAACTCTTTTAGTCAGAATACCTACACCGTTTGACGAATTCTATTTTATTGTTTTTCATTGTTTCTAATGTCAGGTGTTACTAGAGGATCCATTGGCTAAAAGTCTGCTGGAAGACTCAGATCGCTATGGCAACGTACCTTTACACATTGCGGCACAGAAAGGATTTGTAGGAATTGTTAAGGTAAAACACTGAGGCCATAAAGAATCATTACATTGCATTGTATACCTATGAAACAAATCTTAGACATGACATAACACTAGCCATACATGTTGGATAGTTGTTTCAGACTCATGATCAATACTGATAGGTCCCACTTTAACCTTAATCCTCTCAGCCCTTGTACTTTTACATTGACCTTACCACACAAGGGTTAAAGCTTAGTTTACCACATACTTAATGGGGAGATGAAGCCATTATTTGTGTATATGACTTTGGTTGGAACTTGATATAGTCGGTGCATGTCAATCACCTTCTCACCAACTAGAACCCAACCTAATCCAAGTGGCACAGAAATAAACATTCCCTTCTTATTTCCCTTCTTATATAGACTTATATATTACCATGTCATTCCTGTTATATTTTTAGATATTATTGGATGCTGGTGCAGTGATTGATTCTAAGAATGAAGAAGAACAAACACCACTGCATCTTGCTGCTAAGAATGGAAGAACAAGGTATCTGTTTTGCTTTATTAGAAGCCCATACAAACTTGTACTGTATACTGAATCATTAAAATATTACTTGTGCAACATTTTGTAATGAAATGTCCAGCTTACAGTCACCATAGGGACAAATTATTCCTGACTGCACAAAATAAAGTTCCAAATTTTGATAAAAAAAATAGTCAGAATAAATTCATTTTGATTATGGCAAACCATACTCTAGCACCAGCCTTAGCTGTCTTCCTAAAAAACAGCTATGGAACAAAACAGCAACAACTATCAGTGTATTAGGCTACATTTTGTGTTCATTCTATATTCTGTATTCACCATTGGCTGCAAATTGTCTTTATTGTTTTTGATTTGTTTTATTTTTTTAGAAAAGTTTTTATTTTTTGTTTTGTTTTTTTAGATTGTAGTTTTTTTTTAATTTCTTTCTGTAAGACCCTTTTTATCCTTTCCTAAGGATTTTATGCGTCTAATAAAAATTTTTTAAAATTGCTACTAAAAGAGCTACAGCAATGTATAATTTTACTACGTTCAGTCATACCAAAATACAATGTGAGAGCTTATGATCAAACTCGGTGAGTTGATCATTCGAGTTAGCCCTATTATAAGTGTCAGTAAAATCTGTCAATTGAGCCACGCTTGGAGAGTTTAACTACTTGGTAGTTTACACAGGCATTGTCGGATCAGAGAAGGCATGTTACAGAGAAAGCATGGGTGTGGCCAAAGCCACTATTAAGAGAGTATCAGTGAATCAGGAAGGCCAACTAGGTCCCTATGGTACGTCACGGCACCAGTAGGGAGGTGTGGTCAGAATTTGAGTGAGCTACTTCAATCCGGTTTGTTAACAATAAGGAATTGAAAAGTGAGGAGTCATGAAGTAACATGCAGAGATCAGATGACTTGAATGAGAACCAAGTTCCACCATTGTGCCAATTAAAGCTCTACCCTGAGGCAACAATGAATAAGGAATTATTGATTGCTGATAAAATTAAAACATTCCTCCGCATCCCATAAATGGTTTCCTATGAGACGCTACTCAATACAAATATGTTAACCTTTTTCATGTCCAAGAGTGAGTTATGTTAATTCATTTCCTGCTTTGAAGATTTTCTTGTGTCACTGATGGCCTGCCACTCTGCAGATCACTCACCACTGGGCTATGCTTTGTAATCTGCCCCTTGAGTTGAATCTGCTCTCATATTGGATAGTGGTAAGTTATGACTGAACGTAGTAAAATGCCCCTTGGAATAATTTTACACAGTGAAGTCATATAGCCACCTTGGGTACATGCTATTTTCCAAACTAGAGTCTTGTAAGGTAAGGCAGGTAATCTAGAACTAATAATGTTTCAGATTATTCTTGAAGGTAATTTGTGTATTTTCTTATTGTCATAATATGAAATATAATAACTTTCTGTCATGGTTTGTAACTTTTTAATTTGAAATTTACTTTTAAATTATTCAACCAGGAAAATGAAATCACAACAAATATAATATGAATGAATGAAAATAATAATAGCATTATAATAATATTAGAATTTACTTTATTATTTACTATTTTAATTTAATCTCACTATTTTGATGTTCACCGAGTTTTCAACTTTTCAGGATAGTACGTGAGTTAGTTCGCCGCAACAAAACTATCATTAATGATGAGGATGAGTTGTCCAACAGTCCACTGCATCTTGCTTCACTGGAAGGCCATGTGAGAGCTCTACAGGCACTTATTGACAGCGGGGCTGATATTCAAGCAAGGTAAAACATTTGAACATAATCTCCTAACTTTCAAAGGTCTTAGAATTTTGTTAAAGTTTGATAGCTTATGGATTGTTCCCATTCAGACAAAGACAGTTGTGGCTGCCACATGTCTCACCGGTAGATGTCATTGTTAGTCCCGTCAGGACACAGTAAAAAACAGGGACTTATGGATTGACCTCTGTACCTGTATTTTAGACATGCCTGGACCAATAACATTCAAACTTCACATATACATCATACATAATATTATACATATGCACATCAATTTGTTTCTCAATCTGATTCAAGATAGCTGAATGGTGGCCATTTTGTGCTGAAAAATCAGCAAAATCAAGCATTTCTGGCATTCCAGAACCAGATCTGGGCTGTTTACAGATGGATTTTGTTCAAACTTAGTACATACATTGGAGATTGTAGAACCTTAATGCATGTTGTTTTGTTTTTCGGATTGGATTTAAAATGGCTGACTGGCGGCCATTTTGTTTTAATGGTTGCAGTTCTAGAGCCATATCTCTGAATGTTTGACTGTTTATGTTCAAATTTTATATGTATTCATTATACATCATGTGATAGATATACAGATGTATTTAAAATGGTCGACTGTTGGCCATTTTGTTTTAATTAATGCTGTTCTAGAGCAATAGTACTCGTTTGATGATCAGATACAAGATGACTGAGTGTCAACCATTTTAATGTTAAAATATCATAATCCAGCATCAACTTCTGGATCCATATCTCTGACATGTTTTTGTTCCAACTATATTACTATAAAAAAAACTATTTATCTTAAATTTGATAATTTATTAGGACTGCATGGCTTGTGTGTTATTATTAATGGTGGGTCTGGTAGATGATATTTCTCTACCTGACAATATTATACACCTTCCTTGTATGTATCAAACTATTTTTAGTATCCATAAACATGGGCATGTTAATCTTATCACACACTTTGTGTTGATAGAAATTGTAACTTGTGGACACCATTGGATTGTGCTGCTGCTAAAGGCTGGATGAAATCAGTACAAGCGTTATTAGAAGCTGATTCTCCTGTGGATCCAACAGACAAAGCTAAGGTACAACAATCATTATTTCAATTTATGTCAATTACAACTGATTTGTTCCCATGATGCGAGAAAAAAAGTTGTACAAATTAAAGAACACTAACCTTGGGGATATAAGTCATCACTATGGCGATATTTCCTTTACTGTGTCTCTTGAAATAAAAACTCTAACTAGTATCTTGCACTTACCTTTGTAGACAACCCCTCTGCATTTAGCCAGTAAGAATGGACATGTGGATGTTGTTGGATTGTTATTAGATTGGCACGCTGATCTTTCATTATGTGATGACACTGGCAGTAATTGTCTAGATTTGGCTATAGATAACAATAAGAAAGATGTTGCCATGGCAATTATCAATCATGCCAATTGGCGCAGAGCCATGGAGAATGCAGTCAGTGATCCCAATAATGGATACTATCTGACACCGATGAGGAAATTGATTCGCAAAATGCCAGGTGAGTCATTCCTATCATTTAAGAAGCTATCAAAGTTTTGAACTTAGTATTTAGTATCATTTTTTAGTTTCACTATTGGACAAGTTTCACTATAAGACAAGTGCTTTGAATGCCATATTTTTTCCAACCAACATTTTACACATTTTTAAGGATTTGTCGACTGTTCTATTGACCAGTTAGGCATCGTCTCTAATCAACAAATCTTATCAAAATTTGTAAAGAAATGGGTCAATGTTTAATAATGTGGACAACATTACAACTCACAAGCAAATAATGTTCATAATAAAATTAAGCAAATTTTTGTGAAACCTATTTGATGATGTTTTCAGATGTTGCTGAGAAGGTGTTGAATCGCTGTACAGAAACAAACGATAAAGCTATAGAGAATGCAGAATATAGTATAGCATTTGATTATGAATTTTTGGACGATATGTTCAGCAATTGGAAGAAAGAAGACGCTAGTAAGTGTCAAATACGTTGAAACTTGGATATTTTTTCCCATATTTGTTGAATGTTTAATTAAATTTTTGATATTATGGAAAAAACAAATATGAAAAAATGCACAATTATAGCTTATAATTTGATTTTAATTCAGTATCTGATGCGATGTCGTCAAAGTCTGACAGTGGTTTTGAAGATGACGGTTCATTGAAACCAAGTGCTCAGCCATATTCAAAGAACTCTACTATACTCAAGATGAACCACCCCCTCATGATAATGGTATGTTCCTCATTAACATTGTCAATGTATTTGCTTGTTCTGAAATGCCTGCTATTTTCTTGTGTAAAATAATTTATTGGTACATCAATATTATTTTTTTATGTTAAGCATACAATAAATTGAAACAATGGGTTTCAAACGCAATCTACGCCAATTTTATTTTTATGTATTTTAAAATGAGGCTCCTTATTAAATTCTCATTTGCTTACACAAATACCCCTTGTGACGTTTGCAGGGTAACTTGCTGGTCAGCGTGCTTTGCTGATATGTATATGTTATTCACATTTATTATTTAATTTTTTCGTCATTGACTAAATTGCCACTCATGTTCCTTGAGGAAAAGTGGACTACAATGAACACATATTATAATAGGACAGATCATGGAGCTAAAATATTTTAGCTCCATGGACAGATTTATCATTTAGGGTTGAGTAAGATACAAAATGCGTCCCTCCTGGTGCAGCTTGTCACTGCAAATATTGGCATACTGCACAGTCACGTGTATGGTGGCTGATGAAGTCGGTTGAAATGCCACGATCTCTATGTCTGTGTTGACGTTTTCCAAGTTTGTCAAAATCAAGTTTGACATATGGCTTGTCTTCCAGTTATTTGTCAGGTTACTGGGTATGTTCATACACTGATGTACTCCATCGATTGTCTAAGTAAACAAAAATTCAGGTTACTGGGTATGTTCATACACTGATGTACTCCATCGATTGTCTAAGTAAACAAAGATTCAGGTTACTGGGTATGTTCATACACTGATGTACTCCATCGATTGTCTAAGTAAACAAAGATTCAGGTTACTGGGTATGTTCATACACTGATGTATTCCATCGATTGTCTAAGTAAACAAAGATTCAGGTTACTGGGTATGTTCATACACTGATGTATTCCATCGATTGTCTAAGTAAACAAAGATTCAGGTTACTGGGTATGTGTTCATACACTGATGTACTCCATCGATTGTCTAAGTAAACAAAGATTCAGGTTACTGGGTATGTTCATACACTGATGTATTCCATCGATTGTCTAAGTAAACAAAGATTCAGGTTACTGGGTATGTGTTCATACACTGATGTACTCCATCGATTGTCTAAGTAAACAAAGATTCAGGTTACTGGGTATGTTCATACACTGATGTATTCCATCGATTGTCTAAGTAAACAAAGATTCAGGTTACTGGGTATGTTCATACACTGATGTACTCCATCGATTGTCTAAGTAAACAAAGATTCAGGTTACTGGGTATGTTCATACACTGATGTACTCCATCGATTGTCTAAGTAAACAAAGATTCAGGTTACTGGGTATGTTCATACACTGATGTATTCCATCGATTGTCTAAGTAAACAAAGATTCAGGTTACTGGGTATGTTCATACACTGATGTACTCCATCGATTGTCTAAGTAAACAAAGATTCAGGTTACTGGGTATGTTCATACACTGATGTACTCCATCGATTGTCTAAGTAAACAAAAATTCAGGTTACTGGGTATGTTCATACACTGATGTATTCCATCGATTGTCTAAGTAAACAAAGATTCAGGTTACTGGGTATGTTCATACACTGATGTATTCCATCGATTGTCTAAGTAAACAAAGATTCAGGTTACTGGGTATGTTCATACACTGATGTACTCCATCGATTGTCTAAGTAAACAAAGATTCAGGTTACTGGGTATATGTTCATACACTGATGTATTCCATCGATTGTCTAAGTAAACAAAGATTCAGGTTACTGGGTATGTTCATACACTGATGTATTCCATCGATTGTCTAAGTAAACAAAGATTCAGGTTACTGGGTATGTTCATACACTGATGTATTCCATCGATTGTCTAAGTAAACAAAGATTCAGGTTACTGGGTATGTTCATACACTGATGTACTCCATCGATTGTCTAAGTAAACAAAGATTCAGGTTACTGGGTATGTTCATACACTGATGTATTCCATCGATTGTCTAAGTAAACAAAGATTCAGGTTACTGGGTATGTTCATACACTGATGTATTCCATCGATTGTCTAAGTAAACAAAGATTCAGGTTACTGGGTATGTTCATACACTGATGTACTCCATCGATTGTCTAAGTAAACAAAGATTCAGGTTACTGGGTATGTTCATACACTGATGTATTCCATCGATTGTCTAAGTAAACAAAGATTCAGGTTACTGGGTATGTTCATACACTGATGTATTCCATCGATTGTCTAAGTAAACAAAGATTCAGGTTACTGGGTATGTTCATACACTGATGTACTCCATCGATTGTCTAAGTAAACAAAGATTCAGGTTACTGGGTATGTTCATACACTGATGTATTTCATCGATTGTCTAAGTAAACAAAGATTCAGGTTACTGGGTATGTTCATACACTGATGTACTCCATCGATTGTCTAAGTAAACAAAGATTCAGGTTACTGGGTATGTTCATACACTGATGTATTCCATCGATTGTCTAAGTAAACAAAGATTCAGGTTACTGGGTATGTTCATACACTGATGTACTCCATCGATTGTCTAAGTAAACAAAGATTCAGGTTACTGGGTATGTTCATACACTGATGTATTCCATCGATTGTCTAAGTAAACAAAGATTCAGGTTACTGGGTATGTTCATACACTGATGTACTCCATCGATTGTCTAAGTAAACAAAGATTCAGGTTACTGGGTATGTTCATACACTGATGTATTCCATCGATTGTCTAAGTAAACAAAGATTCAGGTTACTGGGTATGTTCATACACTGATGTATTCCATCGATTGTCTAAGTAAACAAAGATTCAGGTTACTGGGTATGTTCATACACTGATGTATTCCATCGATTGTCTAAGTAAACAAAGATTCAGGTTACTGGGTATGTTCATACACTGATGTATTCCATCGATTGTCTAAGTAAACAAAGATTCAGGTTACTGGGTATGTTCATACACTGATGTATTCCATCGATTGTCTAAGTAAACAAAGATTCAAAATTAAAATAAAAAAAGAAAATAACATTCTAAACATTGATTTACATTGATAAAATAGAGAAATAATCAAAAAATCACATATTGTGTTCTAAATCACAATTACTAAAATATAGCGAGTTAATATTCATTCTGTTCATTGGGTCATGGCGAGTTCAAGTGTGCGAGTTTGATTGAATGAAAAAAACTTTTAGACAAGGAAATTGAAAATAAATTACCAACGTGTGAGGTGCTGCACAATTCCCTGTGTGACTGATGTTTTGATTTTAGTGTCACGTCATTGTTACCTTTTATAACACAAACAAACTACCACTACAAAATGTTATTCAGGATCATAAAACCGTCAAATCATTTGAAGCACACCCGATGTTTCTCTCTCTTCAGCAATCCAATACAGTGAACATGGGCTGGTTCAGAATCTGGTTCAGAATCTGGTTCATTAAAAACTGTTCGTACTGCACCAGAATTAATTTGTCTGCACTTGTCTTTAAATCTTTTGTTGTTACTTTTAAATGTCGTTCGGCGAACAACACTTGCATATAACACTGTAAGGAGAATGTACATCCCAACATTTTTTCATTGATTTTACAGCTTTCGTTCAATGTTGTTGCAACTCTGGGTCGTTAGGGAACGTGTAAATTCTCACACTATTGCTATACACATTGCTGCATCTGCCAACAACACAACATCCAACCATCGTAAATATGTTTGTTGTTAAAACAACAACTTTTACTATAACTCTATATCGTTAACATTATCTTTAAGTGATACAGTATTATGGCTTCCTCTCATATTTTTGCATTTAGTGGAGCACTTTTAATTTGACGAGAGTCGGTAAGCCATAAACTGTCGACTCTTTCAGTATAGGTGGGCGTGTCTACAACATATCTCAAATTTACCCAAAAAAATCAATATTAAACTGTAGCCTGGGGAACGTGTCAGTAGGTATTTCACAGACACTTTAAATAATTACGATCAATGGAGTTTGACATTGCAAATACATTTTAATAATAAGTGTGTTTAACAGACTCAAATACAGTTGCCTGTAGTCTGTGTCAATTTATGGAATAAGTTGTTATAATATCATTTACACTTGGTATATGTTTTCAGATTTGCTAACACAATTCCTGCAGATCCATGGATGCTTAACATACATGTATTATGTGTACAGTTGTGTGAAGCTGCAACTTGTTATACGAGTTATGTTTTTTTAGGATATTTGTGTTGAATATTGTTCATCAATTTGTTCATTTATGTAAGTTATATCCATGTTTCATTTTGTAGGTGCATTCCAAGAGGGAAGAGCTTCTTGGACATCCATTATCCATCTCGTTATTGAGACATAAATGGAATAAATACGGTCGCTGGGTCTACTACACATCACTCTTCATTTACTGTGTGTTTCTAGCAGCACTGACTTCATATATACTGATAATGCCACCTCCTTACTATGTCTATAACAATGGTACGACTAATATATGGTATCTGGATGGACAAGAGAAGTTTGGTCAAAACCCCAACAATCTAGATCTTACACCCTTTGTTGAAGTGTGTAAATGGATTGTGGTGGGCTTAGCATGCCTCAATCTCTTAAAAGAGGTAAGTATCCTCCTTTATATGTCTGCAGTATATTTTTGTATGAAATTGTAATCATAATTCCTGTTGTGTGGACATAATGACTATGCTGCTACCAGAGATTCTAGTGATAGTTTATTAATAAGTTTTTATTCAGGCTTCTGATGAACTGTCTGTACATACCATAAAAGTATTCATTTCATCCAACCTCTGGCTTTTATCACTTTTTCATCAACCACTTAAGACTTTGATTGATTTTTGATTGCAGGGTATTTCTGACTGGAAAATTTACTGTATTTTTTTTTCCTCCTGCTGCTCGCTTATTGAAAACACTGACCACTCGCTGAACACTGATCATGGGTCAGATGAGTAGTCAAAATGGTGATTTTAATTGTAAAGTTAGTGGATACAACAAGTACATTTGTATTTACTGTAGTCCGACTGTATTTCTGGAAAATTAGGTGAAGATAATTATTAAATTCTGAATGACACAATGTATTATTCACGAACACAACTTGAACTGTGACCAGTTGTTACATACTCAGATGCTTGTTCTGATTTTAGCGAACTAATATTTTATTTTATGGAAATGGAATTGGAGTATGACTATGAGAAAGTGAGAGAAACAGTTTCATAGATAAATACATCTATTTGAATTTAGCATGCATGTAATGTGAATTGACTATGTTTCACAACATGCTGATAGAGGGACTGTGTTCAACTCCTATAAATAATAATTATCAAGACAGTTTTGTGAAAACTTCAATGCAAACTCAATATTGATGTGGTTTCATTCCAAAATTGACAATGCCAAAGCCATGTTCGCCTGGTAAAATTTGACATCAAAATAAAATCACGAATAACATAAAATGAAATCACAACTGACAACAACCTTCAATTTTCATCAAATACACTTTGTTACAACGTCATTGATTGGCTGAAAGTCAGCTGATCAAAACATGACCTAGATCACAGAACCACTTTTGGTTGTTTCATCCACAGACTTTTACAAGAGAACCACTCGCATGTTCAACCATTTTTAGCATTGAAGCTGTGTAACAAGTGTCCAAAAACTCATAATGAAATATCAAATAAAGGTGTAAGAAATAAGAGGTGTCATGTTAGGTTTCATTTTTTTTCACTCAGTCCAAGTTCTTCTCCTCGGGAGGGGGGGGGGGGCAACCTTCATACAAATTGTGATGAGTAAACAATGAGATAAAGAAACCCATAAATTACGTCGATGTACTTCGTAAATCAGACAATCATACTCTACCTGAAATATATTTTTGTGGCAGTACATCAAGTCAGAATATTGTTTAAAAGTCAAATCTGGGTGAAAGGGTCAGATTGCATGCATATAATTATAGGTAATTAAAAACAAAAAGTACTTGTCACTTTTGACGTCTATTCAACTTTTCTGAAAACCATAACTACTGGTATAAATCAGTGTGAACCTTTTTTCTTGGTCAGAATTTTAAATGCAAACAAGTGCAGTGGGTTGGCGACACTTGGTTTGTTGAATTCAACAATCAGTTGAAAAAGCTAGCAAAAAAAAAAACTGAAAAGAAGAAGTGAGCAGGCGGTTGGGTGTTAAGTGCCAATTTTTCATCCAGTCTTCTGATCAACTGTGTAGACATATCGGCAGTGTCCATGTTACTATGATTTTACAGTGTCTAGTAAAAAACAGTCATGAATAATTTATTTTTTCCTGTTTTTTTTTAGATTTTCCAGATGTTTTCACAGAAGCTTAATTATTTCAATATAGAGAACCTGATGGAATGGTCAATATACATCCTTGCTATACTATTGGTCATGGATTTTGGTGGCAGTATACAACGAGAAACACAGTGGAGAGAGGTAAATGTTACATCAACTGTTATTAAAATTGTTCTATTTATTCATAAACATTTTACTGTTTATTATAGACAGTAGTATACAGAATTTGAATCGTATATTTGAATCTATAGTAAAATCTGATCTCGTATTCGACAATTTATCAATATGTAAAATATTTAACTATGCAGCCTGTAATCACTATGTGTAATCACTATGCGACTGTATATTTTGTGAACTTGACATGTTCTCAGTGTTACTTGTGACCTCATTATTTTGATTCATTGCTTCAGGGCTTGTGTAATAATATGATTTTACTACGAGAATACTGCAATGTAAGCACTTCAGGCAGTGCGGAAATGCATCAACCTCTGCTAACCGTTTATCGATACAAACTCCTTACTGCCTTTGTGCATGCTGTGTTATTTTCGTAGTAACCACTGTATATTAAATTGTACTGCGGTTTTGCTGTTTTACAAAAAACAATTTATGGCAATGTTGTTTTTTTGGTAATAAAGATATTAAGGTGACTGCAGAGTGACACCTTTTGACAACTGTAACATTTAATTTATATGAAGAAAAGTTGAACATGACCCAATCTCATTTAAAAAAGATTTTGACAAATTTTCCAATGTATATTATATATTTTTTTGTTTTAATATTTTGTCCTATCACACTATTGTTTTTGTTTTTTCAGGATTGGCAGTACCAGTGTGGCGCTGTGTGTATTTTCCTAGCCTGGATTAATCTAATTGTATTTATTCGTAAACTTCCACGTCTTGGTATTTATGTAGTGATGTTTTTAGGTGAGTACAACTGTCTTGGTATACTCAGCACTTCCACAACAAGAAACATTTATTTATTTTAAATTTAAACATTTATTTATAATTTAAACAAAAATAAATAATACGTACACTAAAATTCACCAAGAAATGCATCAGACTGTTTCATTCCTAATCATAGGCAAGTCTGTGTAACCAGACTGTATTCCCCCCTTTCTGTTTTCCCAGTAGTACATTATCTTTAATGAATTCTGATTGAATGTTGTTTTTGAGTTCTTTTCTTTCTCCGAGCCACAGTGAAAGCATTGTATACATACTTGATATCAAAATGTGTGTTTGGATATTTTTACATTTTTACCTGAGTAACCCGGTACAATATCCATAGTATTTTTTTTTTTCATTTTTACCAGAGTATAGTACAAGTATATTCACAATATATTCTTTTTTACCTGAGTACAATATCTATAATATTTTTTTTTCATTTTTACCAGTGTAGTACGTGTATATTCACGATATATTTTTTTTTTCATTTATACCATTCTTCAGATGTACTAAATACTTTCCTGAAATTCTTCATTGTATTTTTGCTGTTCATTGTTGCATTTGGACTTGCATTCTATGTACTACTGATGAATCAGGTAAGTTACTTGAAATGCACCATTAGTATATGTAATTTGTAAAACTAAGATGAACTGAAATATAGAACTTTACAGTAGGTCTGCAAGTTTTGAGCACATGCTAGTCTAGCATGTCTGCTCCATTTTGGTTAATTGATAAAATGATAAACACTATTTCAAGCAAGACGATCATTTAATATGTGACTGAATTAACTTTGGTCATGTGTGTGTTCATGTGCAAGTGTGTCTCAGACGTGGTTGGGCCGTTCACATTCAAACATCGCTTATGCAGTCACGTATGATTCAAAATGGCCAAATGAAAGCCAATTTTTTGCTAAAAATTCTTCAAAATTAAGCATTTCTGTTATTCCGGACCAGATCCTGGTTGTGTATGGATGGATGCTGTTCAAACATACCTGGGACATTATGGGACCTTGATGTACATCATTTAGTTTTTAATTTTTTTAATGAATGAGGTTACTATAGAATACTTTATTTTCGCTTGGAATTTATTTTCGCTATTTTCGCTGAAAGGATGATTCCGTGAAAATAAAATCCAGCGAATATACTTGTTTTCCTATATTTCACATTAAACTCATCAAAAATCAGTGAAAATAAATTCCATACAAAATGCCCAAAAAGCCTTTTCAGCAAAAATTAATTCCAGCGAAAATAAAGTATTTCACAGTATTTGAATTGTTTTATGTTTGATTTTCAGGAACCATTCAAAACTCCACAAGAAACATTAGTAAAAACGTTTGTGATGATGATTGGTGAGTTTGAATATAACAATATATTCTATGGAGATGGTTATTTAGTTAATGAGACTCCGGACGTCACATCTGATGAATACTTTGCAACGACAGTTTGGTATCGCGGTGCAACATATGCATTATTCATTACATTCCTTGTCATCATGTCAATTCTTATTATGAATTTACTGGTAAGTATTTCTGGCAATCTTTCAATAATTTCTAGCTTCACTGTCATTGCCTTATTGTAGTACATTAACAATTATATTATTAACTTCTTCTTGACAACTACCAGGCCAATTATTTTGATATTTGGTACATCTATATAGTTACATGTGTAACTTACCATGTGGACCTTTGTCAGATTTGTTTATTTCATGACAATATCTTCAATTATCTATTTTTAGCAAATATTTTTATTCATATAAGTATCCATCCATCCATCAGTTGCCAGGCAACAATTCTCTTCTTGACTCTACTTTGATATTGATTTGATAGTTGGTATAAAGGTTCTGCTGGTGGACCCAGATTTGTTCAGTTTGGGAGAATATCTTTCTATTTTTAGTGATTATTTAAAAAAAAAAAATGCTATTTTCAATTTCTTCTTGAAAACTACCAGTTCATTTACCATACCATGTATATATAAACTACCATAGTCGTGATATGGAAAGAACGTAGTGGTAACAATAACCATGGCAAATACCTTTAAAAATATTTTATCTTTTAAACTTTTTATCAATTTTGTTTTGATGAAGACACTCTGCAAAAACAGAACTATTTCAATAGTGAGGTTGCTTGTCATTACTTTAGAGTGAGTAGGCAGGTTTTGAAAATATTATCTAGGGATTTGGAGTGACTCAGATGTCACTAATGTTTAGCTTAATACAAACTTTATATTTTAGTTCATTGTATTATTCCCTTATTTTTGTATCACAAATGAAAATGAATGATTAACATATCAGTAGTGTGTTTCTGTACTTGGCAAACTTGTTACAACTCAAAGTGTGTCTTAATTCTACTTTAGGTTGGTTTAGCTGTAGATGACATCAAAGAAGTACAAGAACAGGCTGTACTGAAAAGATATGCCATGCAGGTACAGTAATATTGCATACAATTCCCAAGTGATCTTGATACATGTATCACACCATTAGCTATAGTTATATGCATTCAATCTGACCCTTTGACCTAGATTTTATGGGAATGTAATGTTTTTTGACTCCTGTGTGCGAAGCACAAAAGGGAGTCTTTGCAGCTACCCTGTATGTATGTATGTATGTCTGTATGTATGTATGTCTGTATGTCACTTTTTTTGTTCCACCGTTATCTCAAGAACCACTAATCAAATTTCGATGAAACTTGGTACATAGATGCTCTGGGATAATGCGCAGAGTTGATTAGGTTTTGGTAAAAATTTGTTTAATTACCTAATTTGCATGATAATTAACTGATTTTAAGCTGTTCCATGACTGTTCCACTGATATTTGAAGAACCACTCATTGGATTTTGATGAAACTTATCACATGGATGCTCTGAACTAATGCGCAGATTTGATTAGTTTTGGGGAAAAACCCTTGAATATTAATTACCTAATTTGCATGATAATTAACTGATTTTAAGCTGTTCTAAGACTGTTCCACTGATATTTGAAGAACCACTCATTGGATTTTGATGAAACTTGGCGCATGGATGCTCTGAACTAATGCGCAGATTTGATTAGTTTTGGGTAAAAACCCATGAATATCAATTACCTAATTTGCATAATGATTAATCAATTTTTGGCTTTTCCACTGTTATCTCAAGTACAAATCATAACATTTCAATAAAACTTGGTACATAGATGTCATATGACACTTCACAGACCTGATAGTTTTTAGGGTAATATCAGTACATATTAATTACCTAATTTGCATAATTAATTAATTTTCAGCTTTTGATATTTCAAGTAGGAATCATCACATTTCAATGAAACCTGGTACATAGTTACTTGAGGACTGTGCAGAGACCTAATTAGATTTTGGGTAAATATTTGTGCATATTAATCACCTTATTAGCATAATTAGTTAATTTTCAGCTTTTCACCTGATATCTCATCACATTTCAATGAGACTTGTGACATAGACCTTCTAGGACTATGCAGAGACCTGATTAATTTTGGGATAAATAATTGTGCATATTAATTACTTAATTTGCATAATTAGTTAATTTTTTGCTGTTGCACTGATGTCTAAAGAACCACTCATTGGATTTTAAAGAGTACGCATCATCACATTTCAATGAACCTAGGACTATACACTATATTAGTTTTTGGTAAATATTTATGCTTCTTAATCACCTAGTTAACATAATTAATTAATACTGGTATCTCAAATACTGATCGTCTCATTTGAGTAAAATTTGGTACATAAATGCTCTAGGACAATAGACAGCCTGATTAATTTTGGGTTAAAATCTGTTATATTAATTCTCTAATTAGTATTATAATAATTAATAATTTTTTTGTTCTAATCACATTTCAATGAAACTTGGTACATAGATGTTACATTGTCCAGACCTTATTAGTTTTAAACTTAAATCTGTTCATATTAGTTACCTTATTTGTATAAGCTTTTCCATCAATATCTCAAGTTCAAGTAATTTTTAATTAATTTTTAATGTGTCTCCAATACTCTCAGCACACGGGAGTTCTTTCTAAGCTTTCTTTGATTTAAAATATCATTCTGACTTGACGTACTGCCACAAAAATGTCAACACATATACAGTGCAAAGAGCATCGGTGTAATTTCTGGGTTTCTTTTCCTAATTGTTGACTCCATGATTTGTAAAATTATTGTTGTTTTCCCCCATAGAAAAGAACACTGACTGAGTGAAAAAACCTAACATTACACCTCTTCATGTATTTGTCAATTTTGTTGCATATACATTGTATGTAGTATGACAGTATGTTTGTAGATATCTAAAAAAATCTTGCTCTTCAATAATAATAATGATTGTTTGAGATGCCTATCAACCGTGTCCCATTAAATAATTTTTTTTGAAATGTTGATTGCCATTGGTTTTTCCATTCTGAGTTTAGAAAGGCATCTTTACCGGAGTCTGTAATTCAACACAATTAGCTAAGACAGGACAAACATTGACTTCTGATGTATATCCTGCACATTGTTGTGGTCTTTCTACCCCTGAGATTATCAGATATTGCCAACTCCAAATATCAAGGAGAAACACAACTATAGAAAGAAGGGGTGATAGATAACATTTGATAACATTTCAGAGTTGTACATGTGATAATGATTGATATTATATTTAACTTTATTTTCTATTCAGGTGGAATTGGCATTGGATGTGGAACAGTTGATACCACAGTTTATCCGGCGGCGTTTTATTGTTAGAAAAGAGACAATCATGCCTAACTATGTTTACGGAAATCCTGTAACAAGACTGTATTATTACTTTGCTGGATCTGGTGCCATCTCAGCGCCCTCTATTGCTAAGGCTTTGAACCCAGACAAGGTTTGTTGAAATGTTTGTGGATGCAAGACTAAACAAAATTTATACTTAACTTGTCAGTGTGAAATTAATCAGTAAATTACACAAAGATGAAAACATGTGATGTAACAATTTTATTGTTACAAGAAAGACGCATGAAATTCAAGAAACTGCTTTTTGTAACAATTATTTATGCTGTCCGTCCACACTGGTGATGAGTTTGTCTGTGCAATCGCAATAGGGATATCGCAGTACATGATACTAACACAACTGACAAGTAATTGCTTTATTTTCTCTATGTAGGAAACAGTAGATGAAATTCTGCAACAGCAAGAACAGATGTCAACCACTATCTCAAACATTCGCAATCGAATGAAAGGAATGCAGTATCAGAATGATAAGATAGAGAGTATGCTGGCTGCTATTATTGCACATAATAATGTTCCATATGAAGAAGAAGATACTCAGTGGATGTAATATTATGTGATAGAAACAATTGCTACAACGTATAGAAGTTTAAGAGAGCTGTGTATGTGTGGTTGTACTCCGATCACATGTATTGTGAGATTTCATGATAGAAGGGTTGGTTTTTATTTATATAAAACAGTTTTACTAAAATATTTCATAATACACTCTAGAAAGCATTCATACAGCTTTGCTGGAATCTTGGAACTATTATGTGAAATGTTTGATAGATGGATGAATAACAAGGATTCTGCATTTCTTCAGCCCGCAGTAATTCAGAATAGAAACTAATCTTCATGATCGATGTGTAGAAAAGCAAAATAATTGTCAGTGTATGGATACACTGAAAAACAGTATAATTCCTACTATCAATCATGTCACATAAAGAATGCAAATGTGAACACTCAGGATTTATATATATTCTAACATTGTATACACTTGTATAACTGATCATTTTTACCTTTCAAATATTTACTAAGATCTTGTAAATAAATAATTCATATTTTATTGTTTTTTTTTAAATTGAAGGTGATTTTCACTCTATTTTTCTATAACTTTCAACTATAATATATGTAAGATGACCAGATATATTTGACATGTATTGCTTATAATTTGGGCATTTCATTTTATTTCAAACTATTTTTTTTTTAATATTTTCAGATTACCATATGATTTTATATCTATTGAAGCTGTGCTTCTATAAGAGGGAATAGAGGAAATATATAATAGTAATAACAAATAGTGCCAATTATAATTGTATAAATCTATCATAACAATGGGTGTTGAAAAACTGTCCACCCATGACAGAGATTCGTATTATAGTAAACTTGAGACGGTCATTATAAATTAAAGTGTATAGCAACATTATAGTTAATTTAACCAGAGACTTCAAGGCTGTCGGCTTCCATCTAATAATGAAATCTCAAATAATGATGAAACAGCTCTGAAATCTACTTGTTCGATTTTGTTGCTTTCTCAGATCAAGCTTATCTAATTTTTGCTATGTGTGAATTTTTATAGAGAGGCTACTTTTTAAATAATGAAACACTACAAGTGGTCAGTTTGTTGTAAAAGTTAGACAAGTACAACTATCATCCTATCACTGCATAACATTTACCTTTTTTTTTTTTTACTTTGAATATTTACAAAATTGTTTGTATTAACATATTTATACCATGACTTATTTCAGAGTCAACTTATACTCCATTATCACATACAGTTTTCATTAAAACTAAAATACCATATGTCACAATACTATAAGAACATGACCAGGTACGATGGGCACTGACATACATAGATTTATCATGACTGCATCTAAAATAAAACACACCATTTTTGATAGTGGATTTCTACTACCGCAACAATATTTATTTTATTGCTGGCAACTAAGTTCATTTCACACAAGACTTACCAAGCCATGTCAATTCTATCATTCTGGTTTTAACAAATCTGGAGATTTTTCCCAATTCATTCTATGACCAGTTCACGTATCATAAACTATATATCATTACTCAGATAGTGTATTTCTAGTACCGCAACAACGTTTATTTTATTGCTGGCAACTAAGTTCATTTCACACAAGACTTACCAAGCCATGTTAATTTTATATACCATTATTCTGGTCTACAACAGTAAAATTACCATGGTCAGTTCACCTGTATTTCTGTATCAAACTATATACCGGTATCACTACTCAGACAAGTGCTGTACGATTACTTTTTTTTATTAAATAAAGTCAACAAATATATCAAACAATTTAGTTATTTTTGGTGTCTGTGGAGACAACACTATACACTCAGGATGGAGTTTATTGTGAGAAAGTCCTGGGAGTGATGTGATAAATGTCTGGCATATTTAATTGCAACAGTAAGTTTAATCTTCAATTAAAATGTATTACCCATGTATTGCTCAGCAGACAAGCCATTAAAAATGACACACTCCCTATTGGAAGTCTTTCAAATTCATCTCCAAAAGAATGGTGGATAGAAACAATATGAAATTGCTGAAAAGGGCAAAATCAATTGATGTGGTTAGTATGTTACTTGAACCCACAGTATATATGTCAGTTGAAAAGATTTTATATTATAGACAAAAAGTAAATCACAGGATTTCCTTGACATGTTTAATAAGAAATTTATTATTTTCAAATATTAAATTTATATAATTACAAAGTAAATGTACATGACAATTGTGGTGTAAAGTATTTGGCAGCTAAATACACATAAAGGTCAAATTTATTGCTAAGTTCATCTTGTAAATTATCAAGATGTTCAATTCATTTTCAAATAGCTGTGTTAAAAATACAATGTACTTGAACATTTTGTATCATTTCTATTATCTAAAAATAATGTAACTGTATTATGTTGAAACTTCAGAAAAGATACAATCTTTTTCTTAGCTTTGTGTGGTTCTAATAACGTGCACAAGGGTAGGTTGGATTTTGTTTATCAAGTATATAGAATCAAGTTTTTTCGAAATCTTGTGTAAATTCACACTATTTTTTTTCCTGTTTGGCCTAAGAAAGTTTAGGGAAGTTAAAAAATATTAGGATAGGGTTATCATAACCACAAAAACTATTTTATTTGATCTACAGAAAAATATTTATTATATGAAGAATAATTCTAGTTAAAATGAAGTCACAGTTCCTACACGTCTCAGCTTTTCTAATTAATTGGTTGTAAACTTAAGACCTAAATCAGTAACAGATTTACACAAAAAAATATTTGATTCAAATTAGGTGTGATGGTTTTTTCAGGCCTCATAAATATTTTTTTTATATTTTAGCTTTTTTTAAGGCCTCAAAAAATTACAAAACTGGATTAAGACCTTTTTCGGACAAACTTTGCTGATCCACGGATTATAGATAATAGAATTGTGTTATTTCTCATGTCATACATTGATATCAGCATAAGCTGATAAATAAAGAGACAAATTACAAATTAAACTCTTGTAGACTTCCCCATGTAGATCCAACTTTAACTTTTACTGGCAATGCCACTAATAACTTTATAGCATGTTCCATCTCTGTTTTTATAATCTTTGCCACCTGGATGACATCCTCCTGGTGAACTTCATATATGAGTTCATCATGTAACTGCAGGACTAAGAATCCTCCAGAGGGGGTGGTGACAGTAGACGGATGGTTATTACTTCGTCTTTGTGAACTTGGGTCTAAAAAGGTAAGTAATAACATTATTTTATTGCGCTAATTGTACAATTCATTTAGTTCTACAGTCGCTATCCAAAGAGCGCTATCAAGAATTATGTTTTACAGCCTCTGTGCTTAACACATTACATCTGCTGAAAGATTCCATAGACATACATGTATTCATATTACACACAGAGCCTGTGAAACCTGATTTGTCATGGAGGAGTTATACAGCCTCTGTACTTAACACATTACATCTGCTGAAAGATTCCATAGATATACATGTATTCATATTACACACAGAGGCTGTGAAACCTGATTTGTCATGGAGGAGTTTTACAACCTCTGTGCTTAACACATTACATCTGCTGAAAGATTCCATAGATATACATGTATTCATATTACACACAGAGCCTGTGAAACCTGATTTGTCATGGAGGAGTTATACAGCCCCTGTACTTAACACATTACATCTGCTGAAAGATTCCATAGATATACATGTATTCATATTACACACAGAGCCTGTGAAACCTGATTTGTCATAACACCATAAACAGATTGGAAAACGAGGACTCTCCATATCATATTGGAATGTACAGGGTATAAGACAAAAAATAGAAGATAATGACTTCATAAAATGCATAAAAAACCATGATATAATAGGTCTTGGGGAAACTTGGCTGAACAAGGACTCTCTGAATACACTCAACATACTAGGATACTACAGTCACTCAATAATAAGAAGTAAACAGCCAGGTGGAGGACTATCAATACTAATAAACGAACAAACCAAGAAAGGTATCAAAATTGAAGATGTAGACTCTGAAGACATGCTTTGATGCAAGTTGAAAAAAGACTTTTTCAACTTAGAAGAAGATATCTATTTGCGTTATGTGTATCACCCACCAATGAATTCAAAACACTGCATGCCAGATTTCTTCACTAGACTAGAAAATAATATTGCAAACTATTCTCAATTTGGAAACACTATTATACTAGGAGATTTTAATAGTAGGACAGGGAGACTTGTTGACTTTATAGACAATAGTGATGAATTCACATCCTTGCCACGTAATTTTCAAAATGATATCACTGATACATTCCGAAATAACAGAGATGTTATAACCAATACGCAGGGTAAAACTTTGACAGACCTATGTAAAACTTTGACAGACCTATGTAAAACTTTGACAGACCTATGTAAAACTTTGACAGACCTATGTAAAACTTTGACAGACCTATGTAAAACTTTGACAGGCCTATGTAAAACTTTGACAGACCTATGTAAAACTTTCACAGACCTATGTAAAACTTTGACAGACCTATGTAAAACTTTGACAGACCTATGTAAAACTTTGACAGGCCTATGTAAAACTTTGACAGACCTATGTAAAACTTTGACAGACCTATGTAAAACTTTGACAGACCTATGTAAAACTTTGACAGACCTATGTAAAACTTTGACAGACCTATGTAAAACTTTGACAGACCTATGTAAAACTTTCACAGACCTATGTAAAACTTTGACAGGCCTATGTAAAACTTTGACAGACCTATGTAAAACTTTGACAGACCTATGTAAAACTTTGACAGACCTATGTAAAACTTTGACAGACCTATGTAAAACTTTGACAGACCTATGTAAAACTTTGACAGACCTATGTAAAACTTTCACAGACCTATGTAAAACTTTGACAGACCTATGTAAAACTTTCACAGACCTATGTAAAACTTTGACAGACCTATGTAAAACTTTCACAGACCTATGTAAAACTTTGACAGACCTATGTAAAACTTTGACAGACCTATGTAAAACTTTGACAGACCTATGTAAAACTTTGACAGACCTATGTAAAACTTTGACAGACCTATGTAAAACTTTGACAGACCTATGTAAAACTTTGACAGACCTATGTAAAACTTTCACAGACCTATGTAAAACTTTCACAGACCTATGTAAAACTTTGACAGACCTATGTAAAACTTTGACAGACCTATGTAAAACTTTGACAGGCCTATGTAAAACTTTGACAGACCTATGTAAAACTTTCACAGACCTATGTAAAACTTTCACAGACCTATGTAAAACTTTGACAGACCTATGTAAAACTTTGACAGACCTATGTAAAACTTTGACAGGCCTATGTAAAACTTTGACAGGCCTATGTAAAACTTTGACAGACCTATGTAAAACTTTGACAGACCTATGTAAAACTTTCACAGACCTATGTAAAACTTTGACAGACCTATGTAAAACTTTGACAGACCTATGTAAAACTTTGACAGACCTATGTAAAACTTTCACAGACCTATGTAAAACTTTGACAGACCTATGTAAAACTTTGACAGACCTATGTAAAACTTTCACAGACCTATGTAAAACTTTGACAGACCTATGTAAAACTTTGACAGACCTATGTAAAACTTTCACAGACCTATGTAAAACTTTGACAGACCTATGTAAAACTTTGACAGACCTATGTAAAACTTTGACAGACCTATGTAAAACTTTCACAGACCTATGTAAAACTTTGACAGACCTATGTAAAACTTTGACAAACCTATGTAAAACTTTGACAGACCTATGTAAAACTTTGACAGACCTATGTAAAACTTTGACAGACCTATGTAAAACTTTGACAGACCTATGTAAAACTTTCACAGACCTATGTAAAACTTTGACAGACCTATGTAAAACTTTGACAGGCCTATGTAAAACTTTGACAGGCCTATGTAAAACTTTGACAGACCTATGTAAAACTTTGACAGACCTATGTAAAACTTTGACAGGCCTATGTAAAACTTTGACAGACCTATGTAAAACTTTGACAGACCTATGTAAAACTTTGACAGACCTATGTAAAACTTTGACAGGCCTATGTAAAACTTTGACAGACCTATGTAAAACTTTGACAGACCTATGTAAAACTTTGACAGACCTATGTAAAACTTTGACAGACCTATGTAAAACTTTGACAGACCTATGTAAAACTTTGACAGACCTATGTAAAACTTTCACAGACCTATGTAAAACTTTGACAGGCCTATGTAAAACTTTGACAGACCTATGTAAAACTTTCACAGACCTATGTAAAACTTTGACAGACCTATGTAAAACTTTGACAGACCTATGTAAAACTTTGACAGACCTATGTAAAACTTTGACAGACCTATGTAAAACTTTGACAGGCCTATGTAAAACTTTGACAGACCTATGTAAAACTTTGACAGACCTATGTAAAACTTTGACAGACCTATGTAAAACTTTGACAGACCCATGTAAAACTTTGACAGACCTATGTAAAACTTTCACAGACCTATGTAAAACTTTGACAGACCTATGTAAAACTTTGACAGGCCTATGTAAAACTTTGACAGACCTATGTAAAACTTTCACAGACCTATGTAAAACTTTCACAGACCTATGTAAAACTTTGACAGACCTATGTAAAACTTTGACAGACCTATGTAAAACTTTGACAGACCTATGTAAAACTTTGACAGACCTATGTAAAACTTTGACAGACCTATGTAAAACTTTGACAGACCTATGTAAAACTTTGACAGACCTATGTAAAACTTTGACAGACCTATGTAAAACTTTCACAGACCTATGTAAAACTTTGACAGACCTATGTAAAACTTTGACAGACCTATGTAAAACTTTCACAGACCTATGTAAAACTTTGACAGACCTATGTAAAACTTTGACAGACCTATGTAAAACTTTGACAGACCTATGTAAAACTTTGACAGACCTATGTAAAACTTTGACAGACCTATGTAAAACTTTGACAGACCTATGTAAAACTTTCACAGACCTATGTAAAACTTTGACAGACCTATGTAAAACTTTGACAGGCCTATGTAAAACTTGTGATGTTAGAATTCTGAATGGCAGAATACCAGGTGATTGTAGTGGTAACTTCACATGTTATCATTACAACGGGACTAGCATGGTAGATTATGCAATAGCTGGATCTAAACTCATTGAGAAATTTCTTTACTTTAAAGTACATAATTTTACTTATATGTCAGACCACTGCCAGATTTCCTGCCTTCTTAGACTTGATAAAAACATTAAACTAGATAGAATTAGTACAAATACAAATACTCTAAATAATCTGCCAAATAGTTATATATGGGATAAACTATCAGTGTTTAATTATCATGATACCCTAGCCTCTAAAGCTATTCAAGATAAAATCAAAACTTTCCTAAATAATAATTACAATGAAGATAAAGACATAAATAAAGCAGTGGATGATTTTAACTCAATAGTCACCAGTTCAGCTAATCAGGTATTTCGTAGGAAAAATAATAAAAATAACAATAAAAAATTTAAACCAAAGAATAACAAAAGATGGTTTGATAAGGAGTGTAAAATTCTCAAAAAAGATGTATCTGAAACAGCCAAACTACTTAATAAATTCCCTTATGACACTAAACTAAGAGAAGCATTTTTTGGCAAGAAAAAGAAATTCAAAAAAATGATTAAATACAAAAGAAAAAAGGAGGAAAATATATTCATTAACAAATTAAAACAACTTGACAATAACAACCCTATAGAATTCTAGAAAATCATTAACAATTTAAGAGACTCAAATAAGGATCAGGATAATCCAATCTCACCAGAGAAATGGGTTGATTATTATAAAAAGTTAAACAGCAATGACAAGATGAATGACTTTCAAAATCAATCTAATCCAATTCCACCAAAATGGAAAGAATTCTATGGACAATTAAATAATAATGCTACTGATTATAATAATACCGTTTTTCAAAAACAGATAATCTGTAACATCTCAGCTATGAAAGAAAAAGAACATTTTAAAAATTATAATTTAAATAATGAGATATCTGAAAAAAAAATTAGGCTGGCCATTAAAAAACTAAAGAGTAAAAAATCATCAGGATATGATGGTTATTGCCCAGAATTACTTAAATACAGTTCAGACTTCCTAATTCAGCCCCTACATAAACTATTTAATATAATCCTGGACTCAGGTATTTATCCAGATTTTTGGAATATTAGTATTATCTCTCATATTTTCAAGAAAGGAGACAAAACTAACCCAGATAATTATAGAGGAATAGCTGTATCTAGTTGTGTAGGTAAAACTTTCTGTAGTATAATTAACACTAGAATTAGTCAATATACTGAAGATAATAACATTATAAATAATAACCAGGCAGGATTTCGTAGGGGATATCGTACTACAGATCAGATATTTGTATTGAAAACTATTGTCAACAAATACTTGAAATCAAAGGGAAAATTGTATTCATGTTTCATAGACTTTCGAAAAGCATTTGATAAAATCTGGAGACAGGGGCTTTTCTATAAATTACTTAATAATGGTATAAATGGGAAAATCTATAACATCATTAAAAATATGTATCTAAATACAAAATCATGCATTCGTTTCAAAAATAAAATTACACCCATATTTGAAACGACCAAGGGTGTTAGGCAGGGTTGTGTCATTAGCCCAATGCTTTTTAATTTGTTTGTTAATGACTTAAATAATTCACTAGAAGATGAATCATTAGATCCGGTTACATTGAATAACTGTAAAATTAGTTCCCTACTCTATGCAGATGCTCTAGTGTTAATATCTGAAACAAAAAATGGTCTACAAAATGCACTAAATAGTTTAGAGGTTTATTGTCATAAATGGAAACTCCAGGTAAATCTGACAAAAACAAAAGTTGTTATTTTCAGACGAGGAACACTGAAAAATACAGAAAAATTCTATTATAATGAACAAAATATTACCTGTGTAGACATGTACAACTACCTGGGTATAAACATAAAGTCAAATGGCTGCTACACTGAAGCCAAACAAAATTTAGCAGATAAAGCAGCCCGAGCAATGTATGCATTGAAACAGTTCCTACCACCAGAAACAAATTGTAGAACTTTCATCCATCTTTTTAAAAGGTGTATTCAACCAATATTATTGTACGGGTCTGAAATCTGGGGTCATGAAATTCAAGATTACAACAAATGGGACAAAACAATAACAGAAAAAACAAAATTGAATTTTTACAAACAACTACTAGGATTGAACTAATTTGTGACAAACATTGCATGCAGAGCTGAAGTAGGAGAATTCCCACTCTTAGTAGACATTAGGATCAATTTAATAAAATACTGGACTTGTATCAGTAAATTACCAGGCAATAATATCACAAAACAAGCATACCTTGAACAAAAGAAATCCAATTTACAATGGTATTCTTCAATACAAAAAATTATGAACAACATGAACTTTTCACAAGAACAACAGAATGATTGGTTAACAAAACATATACAGCAAATTGGCAAAGTTGTCAAACAAAAATACATAAATTTCTGGAGAAAAAATATAACTGAAAAAACAAAACTAAGAACTTATGAAAAATTCAAAAACTCTTATAATTTTGAAAAATACTTGGATGTGTTGAATTTGAAGCAAAGAATTTCAATGACAAAATTTCGAACTAGTAATCACAATCTAGCAATAGAAAAAGGGAGGCATATGCAACCAAAAATACCTACTGAAAATAGAATTTGCAAACAATGTACACAGAATAAAATAGAAGATGAACTGCACTTTGTCATGATATGTCCACAATATAAAGTAATACGCCAACAAATCATTCAAGACATTACATTTCCAGAAGAAACACAGGATGATCTCCAGAAATTTAAGTTCCTGATGACTTCAAAAGATGATGTAATAATAAAAAAGATTGGCATGTATATTCATAATGCATTTCAATCAAGGAATGAAAATGCCATTTGATATGTAACACTTGCTTTATCCTATTAACAACTAACTTTCTTTTTGTAGTAGTAGTTATCACAACTAATCTTTATTGCTATTAACTGATAGAAACATTGTATTTCTAAGGATGCAATAAAGTTATTATTATTATTATTAGAGGGGTTTTACATCTTCTGTACTTAACACATTACATCTGCTGAAAGATTCCATAGACATACATGTATTCATATTACACATAGAGCCTGTGAAACCTGATTTGTCATAGAGGAGTTTTACAGCCTTCGTGCTTAACACATTACATCTGCTGAAAGATTCCATAGACATACATGTACATGTATTCATATTACACACAGAGCCTGTGAAACCTGATTTGTCATAGAGGGGTTTTACAGCCTCTGTACTTAACACATTACATCTGCTGAAAGATTCCATCACCATGCAAAGTACCAAATCAACGGGTAATGAAACCAGCCCAAACCCAAGCATATATCGTTTAACACATTAATTAAGCGTTGAGTACATGGTTGAGTGTTTTCCTAATATACTATGACAAAACCCCACACCCTGCCCGTGGCTTTCGTTGCGTATGGAAGTTATTTTCACAAGTGATGCCGTGTATCCTGCGGTCATACTTTCACGAGCGAAGCATTACATATGTTCCATATTTGATTATTTCATATTAAAGAAAGAACGTGCAACAAACCGGGATGGAATTTAGGTCGGGGAACCCCATTGCCCATTAATATGTTCCAATATAAGTGTTACGCCCTAGCAGCGCGTGTCAGTGTAGAACGCCCCCGGAGAACGAGTGTCACTGTTTGTTTGAAATTAAAATAATCAGACGTCTAATCTGAGCCACTGTCCGAATAAATAACTCGTTGACGTTTAGTTGGGACCATGACAGAACCAGAACTTGAATTGGACGACTATGATACACAGTTTATGTTGAAGTTAAAAGTTCCGCCACAGAATTGTGCATTGGCAAACATGCCGTGCAACTGCGGTACTCCACTGACGGGATGACTTTCGTTGACAGCAGTTGTAGCTAAGCTGCACGCCACCACTTCGTGTGTGATGTTGCTTGCTGGTCTTGGATTGACTGAGTCTTGGTTACCGGTTAAAATGTTGCTCTTTTGCCGTTGGTAATTTTTATTTGGAACTGAGTAACGCCACAACGTCGCTAGCAGAAACCTTGTATCTCGATGTTGATGGTTGGGGCTGCATAGTAATCTGATTTCACTGCTGGTGGATCTTCGGAGAGCCCTTCAAGGTTTATAAAACTCAGTTTCCAGTTGGTCAACATACATTAAGTTCTCCCAATCATAGTATTCCATGTGATGTACACCTAACACGCCAAAAATGTTGCCTGACTATTTGAACCGGACAAAAATAGCAGACGAAAATGTGTTTACAAAATAAAAATAGTTTGGTAGCCGATGGAAATACCATGTCATTTGCATATTGATCGTGAAAATACCGAAAACATTATTGCATGGGTGATATGCAAATTAGGTTTGTCAAAATAAGTGACTGGCTAAAGGTACCATTACTGTTGTTCAAATTTCATTTCACTCGGCAAGTATATTCATGTACCCCAAGAGAAAAATATCGTACTTCTTAATATTGTTTATTTCTGCTATGTTTGGAAAAATGGTACTCCTGAAGAAACTACTTTGTTTGGTCTCAGACCTCATTTGCATATGAGGTGTGGAAATACCGATTTTGATTTCAGGGACGAATCAAAATAAACTGCAGTACATATGTAATAATGTACAGTACTTACCAGTCTTTGTTTGATTTTCCATTCTATGTGGTCTTTTGGTGTCAGGAAACACTTCAGCTAGTCTCTTATCAATATTTATCATAGCTATTTTAACTAGATCAGCTGCTGACCCTTGCACAGTGGTGTTTACTGCTTGTCTCTCGGCTTGACTTCTAGCATGTATAATGGTATCATGGATAGCAGGTAGGAAACGTTTTCTACCTTGTATAGTTTGTACATAACCATGTTTTTTACAAAATGCTATTGTCTCTTTCATGTAAGTCTTCAGACCTAGAGAAAAGCAACATACAAGCAGTATGGATGAATATTCGGGAGCAGCAAATATGGTACAATTAAGGAAGCTAATAAGAACAGCACTGCTGCACAAGTACACACTTGTATAATGTAATTTTTCTATAAAAATAATTTACATAGTTATATAGTTAGTAATTGAGAATCATTAAATGACTCTTCCAAAATCAAAACAAGTCTATGCCAAATATGAATGAAAATGGTCTCTAAGCCTTGGAGATATAGTAGTATGGTCAAAAAGCAAGATGGTCGCCAGTTGGCTGATTGTAAAACAAATTGTCATGAACATGTTATCTAAAATGTACAATGTATATAACAAACCAATGTAAAACAATTTCAAAAACAAAATGGCTGTCAGTCAGCCATCTTGGATTGAATCAGTAAACCACTGCATGTGCATATGTCCCAGATAAAGTACTAGACACATGCAAAGAATGAACAGATTTGGTCCACAGGGTTCTGAAATATGACTCTGGACGAATGGATGGATGGACAAACAAACTTTGTTCGAACAGGAACTAATAAACTTTATTTTACATATAATACAACATACTACACAAACACATTCAAATAATTTCATGTCATCTCTACTGCCTAGAATTAGGCAGGTGTACTTCTGTATAGATTTTACATAGAAAACTAGTTGATTAGTGAACTAATACTAAGAGTAAAATGTAAAATACCCTTCCAATATAAGTAATCTTTTGATATGCGATTCTGTTATGTAGATGGATGAATGAAAGGTGATCTGATTTGATTTGATCTGATTACCATGATCTGAATGTCAATGACATGTTTTTAACAATAAAGACTAGCCAACCAAACACAGCTATCTGCTTGAATTACATTATTACATGTATCTGTATTGTAGTAGACTTTAGATATCTAACTTGATATGTTTATTTTAACACCTTTATTACATTTTATAAACCAAAATAGATATGTAATTCATTCTAAGGTTGTAATCAAGAATTATCTTATTTTATCTTATACCCATTTATATCATTTCCATTCATGGAAGCACTCTGTCACTTGTAATAAACATTATCTCTTGCCATGTTCTACTATTACTACAAAGGAGGCTTGCTCAGTTACATCAATCAGAGATCACAAGTTTCTCTAAGATAGTTCTACACATACCTGTATATTTAGACTTGAAACTTTCAATGAAGCATCCAGCATCATCATCAGAGATTTTCAATTGTTCACCTAAAGCTTTAGTTCCAATGCCGTATATCATACCATAGCATACCTGCAATGTAGCAATGTCTAGTCAGTTAATGTAAAGATACACTTAAGTGAGACTCCATGTCAAGCATCACGCCTAATTTGTCTAACAATACATCTGATTTGCATAACAATCCTTATAAAAAATCGTGATACAATAACTGTGTTATTATAAAACTTAGTCAACCTGTCTACAATTAATTAAAGATATTTTTATATCATTTCATGTGTGTTTTTTTGAATTTTTCATAATTAGTGTCACCGGCGATTGAGTAGTAAAAACCGCAAATATCCGCAGTGCAGCAAATTGGGATAGATCTTCTCGACATACACTGCGTTTGTGATTTGTGAGACTTGTTTGGCACATTGTTGTCGTTACGAGCAATGGGAAAATTATTACTATCCTAGTATTTATTTTTGAAGCCTCTGCACCTTCAAAGGTCTTGGTAATTTCTTGCAGACTTCCGTTTTTATCACTGTCAAAAAGCGGGATTACCTTTCGATCAAAAGACATGACTAACACTTGTAAAATAAAGCAATAAGTGACCAAGCGTCAAAGACAAAGGGCAAGCATCACAGCCGAGTGTCCAAGCGTCACATCCGAGTGTCCAAGCGTCACAGCCGAGTGTCCAAGCGTCACAGCCGAGTGTCCAAGCGTCACAGCCGAGTGTCCAAGCGTCACAGCCGAGTGTCCAAGCGTCACAGCCGAGTGTCCAAGCGTCACAGCCGAGTGTCCAAGCGTCACAGCCGAGTGTCCAAGCGTCACAGCCGAGTGTCCAAGCGTCACAGCCGAGTGTCCAAGCGTCACAGCCGAGTGTCCAAGCGTCACAGCCGAGTGTCCAAGCGTCACAGCCGAGTGTCCAAACGTCACAGCCGAGTGTCCAAGCGTCACAGCCGAGTGTCCAAGCGTCACAGCCGAGTGTCCAAGCGTCACAGCCGAGTGTCCAAGCGTCACAGCCGAGTGTCCAAGCGTCACAGCCGAGTGTCCAAGCGTCACAGCCGAGTGTCCAAGCGTCACAGCCGAGTGTCCAAGCGTCACAGCCGAGTGTCCAAGCGTCACAGCCGAGTGTCCAAGCGTCACAGCCGAGTGTCCAAGCGTCACAGCCGAGTGTCCAAGCGTCACAGCCGAGTGTCCAAGCGTCACAGTCGAGTGTCCAAGCGTCACAGCCGAGTGTCCAAGCGTCACAGCCGAGTGTCCAAGCGTCACAGCCGAGTGTCCAAGCGTCACAGCCGAGTGTCCAAGCGTCACAGCCGAGTGTCCAAGCGTCACAGCCGAGTGTCCAAGCGTCACAGCCGAGTGTCCAAGCGTCACAGCCGAGTGTCCAAGCGTCACAGCCGAGTGTCCGAGTGTCCAAGCGTCACAGCCGAGTGTCCAAGCGTCACAGCCGAGTGTCCAAGCGTCACAGCCGAGTGTCCAAGCGTCACAGCCGAGTGTCCAAGCATCACAGCCGAGTGTCCAAGCGTCACAGCCGAGTGTCCAAGCGTCACAGCCGAGTGTCCAAGCATCACAGCCGAGTGTCCAAGCGTCACAGCCGAGTGTCCAAGCGTCACAGCCGAGTGTCCAAGCGTCACAGCCGAGTGTCCAAGCGTCACAGCCGAGTGTCCAAGCATCACAGCCAAGTGTCCAAGCGTCACAGTTCCATGACACTTCAGAGACCTGGGTAGAACACTGGTGAGACATATATCGCATATGTACAAAGTTTGGGACACCTATATGAACATAAAACTGAATACCATTGTCAGCTATACTGACCTGTTTAGCTTGTTGTCTTTGGTTCACACTGACTTCATCTGGAGACAGTCCCTGCCATTCTGCCGCTATCATTTTAAACACGTCACCACCACTATTGAGCACTCTTACAAGTTTCTTATCTTTGCATAGATGTGCTATTATACGTAACTCTAACTGTGAATAGTCAGCTGCTAACATGACACCACCTTTAATATGAAAGATGTCAAGAACATACTATGGGTGTTACCTCATGATTGAAGTGGTCATAAGACAATTCTTGCAACACACATATAGCAATACACATATACATTCATGAGTGTACAAATTTTCCTAGATATGAATTTTATGGAAATTGAGCAGTTTACAGCAATACTGTTACTTTCTCTATTAGTAGCACATTTGCTTACACTAATGACGGAGGCGTGTCTGTGGTCAAAATGAGTCATGTTGATATGATGTGACATACAATAAATACATTTTATGGTTCCCATGCGCTTCTATTAGAGATGCATAGAACATGTATGACACATGAGAAATATCCCATATCCTCACTGTGTTTATCAAATACATCCATATTGTTTGTATCCTGGCAACCGTGACAATGGCTTGAATCACAGCACAACTAGTAGTAGAAAGAAATTAGGCAATGTTATCATGTACCTTATCAGGTGCTACTGAACAGACACAAGATTCAATCTAGAACTTACCAGGGAATGGTATGAAAGCATGTCTCATACTAACAGAAAACATACTACCAGTAGTAGATGTGGATCTTGCCGTTTGTTTTGGTATCATGAATTTAGATCTAGATCTAGTCTTTCTTCCAATATTATCTCTTCCACTGTAAATCATATTTGCTATTTCATTGTCTTCTTGTGTTGGACTTTCTCCAATAATAGTCGGCATTTCAATTTCAAAATCTTTAGGGATGTTTTGTAGATTAGGTTCAGACATGGTTACTCTCCCTGAAAGTGGAAAGATAGGTTGTAATGGTTGGACGGCTGACTGGTTAGTCAGTCCAATCAAAGCTAGGTCAGTCTATAGGTTGCAATGGTTGGACAGCTGACTGGTTAGTCAGTCCAATCAAAGCTAGGTCAGTCTATAGATTGCAATAGTTGGACAGCTGACTGGTTAGTCAGTCTAATCAAAGCTAGGTCAGTCTATAGATTGCAATAGTTGGACAGCTGACTGGTTAGTCAGTCCAATCAAAGCTAGGTCAGTCTATAGATTGCAATGGTTAGACAGCTGACTGGTTAGTCAGTCCAATCAAAGCTAGGTCAGTCTATAGATTGCAATGGTTAGACAGCTGACTGGTTAGTCAGTCCAATCAAAGCTAGGTCAGTCTATAGATTGCAATAGTTGGACAGCTGACTGGTTAGTCAGTCCAATCAAAGCTAGGTCAGTCTATAGATTGCAATGGTTAGACAGCGGACTGGTTAGTCAGTCCAATCAAAGCTAGGTCAGTCTATAGATTGCAATGGTTAGACTGCTGACTGGTTAGTCAGTCCAATCAAAGCTAGGTCAGTCTATAGATTGCAATGATTGGACTGCTGACTGGTTAGTCAGTCCAATCAAAGCTAGGTCAGTCTATAGGTTGCAATAGTTGGACAGCTGACTGGTTAGTCAGTCCAATCAAAGCTAGGTCAGTCTATAGGTTGCAATAGTTGGACAGCTGACTGGTTAGTCAGTCCAATCAAAGCTAGGTCAGTCTATAGATTGCAATGGTTAGACAGCTGACTGGTTAGTCAGTCCAATCAAAGCTAGGTCAGTCTATAGATTGCAATGGTTGGACTGCTGACTGGTTAGTCAGTCCAATCAAAGCTAGGTCAGTCTATAGATTGCAATGGTTGGACAGCTGACTGGTTAGTCAGTCCAATCAAAGCTAGGTCAGTCTATAGATTGCAATGGTTGGACTACTGACTGGTTAGTCAGTCTAATCAAAGCTAGGTCAGTCTATAGGTTGCAATGGTTGGACTGCTGACTGGTTAGTCAGTCTAATCAAAGCTAGGTCAGTCTATAGATTGCAATGGTTGGACAGCTGACTGGTTAGTCAGTCCAATCAAAGCTAGGTCAGTCTATAGATTGCAATGGTTGGACTGCTGACTGGTTAGTCAGTCCAATCAAAGCTAGGTCAGTCTATAGATTGCAATGGTTTGACAGCTGACTGGTTAGTCAGTCCAATCAAAGCAAGGTCAGTCTATAGGTTGCAATGGTTGGACAGCTGACTGGTTAGTCAGTCTAATCAAAGCTAGGTCAGTCTATAGATTGCAATGGTTGGACTGCTGACTGGTTAGTCAGTCCAATCAAAGCTAGGTCAGTCTATAGGTTGCAATGGTTGGACAGCTGACTGGTTAGTCAGTCTAATCAAAGCTAGGTCAGTCTATAGATTGCAATGGTTGGACTGCTGACTGGTTAGTCAGTCCAATCAAAGCTAGGTCAGTCTATAGATTGCAATGGTTGGACAGCTGAATGGTTAGTCAGTCTAATCAAAGCTAGGTCAGTCTATAGATTGCAATGGTTAGACAGATGACTGGTTAGTCAGTCTAATCAAAGCTGGGTCAGTCTATAGATTGCAATGGTTAGACAGCTGACTGGTTAGTCAGTCTAATCAAAGCTGGGTCAGTCTATAGATTGCAATGGTTGGACAGCTGACTGGTTAGTCAGTCTAATCAAAGCTAGGTCAGTCTATAGATTGCAATGGTTGGACAGCTGACTGGTTAGTCAGTCTAATCAAAGCTAGGTCAGTCTATAGATTGCAATGGTTAGACAGCTGACTGGTTAGTCAGTCCAATCAAAGCTAGGTCAGTCTATAGATTGCAATGGTTGGACAGCTGACTGGTTAGTCAGTCTAATCAAAGCTAGGTCAGTCTATAGATTGCAATGGTTGGACAGCTGACTGGTTAGTCAGTCTAATCAAAGCTAGGTCAGTCTATAGATTGCAATGGTTGGACAGCTGACTGGTTAGTCAGTCCAATCAAAGCTAGGTCAGTCTATAGATTGCAATGGTTGGACTGCTGACTGGTTAGTCAGTCTAATCAAAGCTAGGTCAGTCTATAGATTGCAATGGTTAGACAGCTGACTGGTTAGTCAGTCTAATCAAAGCTAGGTCAGTCTATAGATTGCAATGGTTGGACTGCTGACTGGTTAGTCAGTCCAATCAAAGCTAGGTCAGTCTATAGATTGCAATGGTTAGACAGCTGACTGGTTAGTCAGTCCAATCAAAGCTAGGTCAGTCTATAGATTGCAATGGTTGGACAGCTGACTGGTTAGTCAGTCCAATCAAAGCTAGGTCAGTCTATAGATTGCAATGGTTGGACTGCTGACTGGTTAGTCAGTCCAATCAAAGCTAGGTCAGTCTATAGATTGCAATAGTTGGACAGCTGACTGGTTAGTCAGTCTAATCAAAGCTAGGTCAGTCTATAGATTGCAATGGTTAGACTGCTGACTGGTTAGTCAGTCCAATCAAAGCTAGGTCAGTCTATAGATTGCAATGGTTGGACAGCTGACTGGTTAGTCAGTCTAATCAAAGCTAGGTCAGTCTATAGATTGCAATGGTTGGACTGCTGACTGGTTAGTCAGTCCAATCAAAGCTAGGTCAGTCTATAGGTTGCAATGGTTGGACAGCTGACTGGTTAGTCAGTCCAATCAAAGCTAGGTCAGTCTATAGGTTGCAATGGTTGGACTGCTGACTGGTTAGTCAGTCCAATCAAAGCTAGGTCAGTCTATAGATTGCAATGGTTGGACAGCTGACTGGTTAGTCAGTCCAATCAAAGCTAGGTCAGTCTATAGATTGCAATGGTTGGACAGCTGACTGGTTAGTCAGTCCAATCAAAGCTAGGTCAGTCTATAGATTGCAATGGTTGGACAGCTGACTGGTTAGTCAGTCTAATCAAAGCTAGGTCAGTCTATAGATTGCAATGGTTGGCCTGCTGACTGGTTAGTCAGTCTAATCAAAGCTAGGTCAGTCTATAGGTTGCAATGGTTAGACAGCTGACTGGTTAGTCAGTCCAATCAAAGCTAGGTCAGTCTATAGGTTGCAATGGTTGGACAGCTGACTGGTTAGTCAGTCCAATCAAAGCTAGGTCAGTCTATAGGTTGCAATGGTTGGACAGCTGACTGGTTAGTCAGTCCAATCAAAGCTAGGTCAGTCTATAGGTTGCAATGGTTGGACAGCTGACTGGTTAGTCAGTCCAATCAAAGCTAGGTCAGTCTATAGATTGCAATGGTTGGACTGCTGACTGGTTAGTCAGTCTAATCAAAGCTAGGTCAGTCTATAGATTGCAATGGTTAGACAGCTGACTGGTTAGTCAGTCTAATCAAAGCTAGGTCAGTCTATAGATTGCAATGGTTGGACTGCTGACTGGTTAGTCAGTCTAATCAAAGCTAGGTCAGTCTATAGGTTGCAATGGTTAGACAGCTGACTGGTTAGTCAGTCCAATCAAAGCTAGGTCAGTCTATAGATTGCAATGGTTGGACAGCTGACTGGTTAGTCAGTCCAATCAAAGCTAGGTCAGTCTATAGGTTGCAATGGTTGGACAGCTGACTGGTTAGTCAGTCCAATCAAAGCTAGGTCAGTCTATAGGTTGCAATGGTTGGACAGCTGACTGGTTAGTCAGTCCAATCAAAGCTAGGTCAGTCTATAGGTTGCAATGGTTGGACTGCTGACTGGTTAGTCAGTCCAATCAAAGCTAGGTCAGTCTATAGATTGCAATGGTTGGACTGCTGACTGGTTAGTCAGTCTAATCAAAGCTAGGTCAGTCTATAGATTGCAATGGTTAGACAGCTGACTGGTTAGTCAGTCTAATCAAAGCTAGGTCAGTCTATAGATTGCAATGGTTGGACTGCTGACTGGTTAGTCAGTCCAATCAAAGCTAGGTCAGTCTATAGGTTGCAATGGTTGGACATCTGACTGGTTAGTCAGTCCAATCAAAGCTAGGTCAGTCTATAGATTGCAATGGTTAGACAGCTGACTGGTTAGTCAGTCCAATCAAAGCTAGGTCAGTCTATAGATTGCAATGGTTGGACTGCTGACTGGTTAGTCAGTCCAATCAAAGCTAGGTCAGTCTATAGGTTGCAATGGTTGGACTGCTGACTGGTTAGTCAGTCCAATCAAAGCTAGGTCAGTCTATAGATTGCAATGGTTGGACTGCTGACTGGTTAGTCAGTCTAATCAAAGCTAGGTCAGTCTATAGATTGCAATGGTTAGACAGCTGACTGGTTAGTCAGTCTAATCAAAGCTAGGTCAGTCTATAGATTGCAATGGTTGGACTGCTGACTGGTTAGTCAGTCCAATCAAAGCTAGGTCAGTCTATAGGTTGCAATGGTTGGACAGCTGACTGGTTAGTCAGTCCAATCAAAGCTAGGTCAGTCTATAGATTGCAATGGTTGGACAGCTGACTGGTTAGTCAGTCTAATCAAAGCTAGGTCAGTCTATAGATTGCAATGGTTGGACAGCTGACTGGTTAGTCAGTCTAATCAAAGCAGGGTTAGTCTATAGATTGCAATGGTTGGACAGCTGACTGGTTAGTCAGTCCAATCAAAGCTAGGTCAGTCTATAGATTGCAATGATTGGACAGCTGACTGGTTAGTCAGTCCAATCAAAGCTAGGTCAGTCTATAAATTGCAATGGTTGGACTGCTGACTGGTTAGTCAGTCTAATCAAAGCTAGGTCAGTCTATAGATTGCAATGGTTGGACTGCTGACTGGTTAGTCAGTCTAATCAAAGCAGGGTTAGTCTATAGATTGCAATGGTTGGACAGCTGACTGGTTAGTCAGTCCAATCAAAGCTAGGTCAGTCTATAGATTGCAATGGTTGGACTGCTGACTGGTTAGTCAGTCCAGTCAAAGCTAGTTCAGTCTATAGGTTGCAATGGTTGGACTGCTGACTGGTTAGTCAGTCCAATCAAAGCTAGTTCAGTCTATAGATTGCAATGGTTGGACAGCTGACTGGTTAGTCAGTCCAATCAAAGCTAGGTCAGTCTATAGATTGCAATGGTTAGACAGCTGACTGGTTAGTCAGTCCAATCAAAGCTAGGTCAGTCTATAGGTTGCAATGGTTGGACAGCTGACTGGTTAGTCAGTCCAATCAAAGCTAGGTCAGTCTATAGGTTGCAATGGTTGGACAGCTGACTGGTTAGTCAGTCTAATCAAAGCTAGGTCAGTCTATAGATTGCATTGGTTGGACTGCTGACTGGTTAGTCAGTCCAATCAAAGCTAGGTCAGTCTATAGATTGC
Source organism: Saccoglossus kowalevskii (assembly GCF_978046115.1). Lineage (NCBI taxonomy): Eukaryota > Metazoa > Hemichordata > Enteropneusta > Harrimaniidae > Saccoglossus > Saccoglossus kowalevskii. The sequence goes on from NC_140651.1 coordinate 2,861,852, forward strand.
AATGGTTGGACTGCTGACTGGTTAGTCAGTCTAATCAAAGCTAGGTCAGTCTATAGGTTGCAATGGTTGGACAGCTGACTGGTTAGTCAGTCCAATCAAAGCTAGGTCAGTCTATAGATTGCAATGGTTGGACTGCTGACTGGTTAGTCAGTCTAATCAAAGCAGGGTTAGTCTATAGATTGCAATGGTTAGACAGCTGACTGGTTAGTCAGTCCAATCAAAGCTAGGTCAGTCTATAGGTTGCAATGGTTGGACAGCTGACTGGTTAGTCAGTCTAATCAAAGCTAGGTCAGTCTATAGATTGCAATGGTTAGACAGCTGACTGGTTAGTCAGTCTAATCAAAGCTAGGTCAGTCTATAGATTGCAATAGTTGGACTGCTGACTGGTTAGTCAGTCTAATCAAAGCTAGGTCAGTCTATAGGTTGCAATGGTTGGACAGCTGACTGGTTAGTCAGTCCAATCAAAGCTAGGTCAGTCTATAGATTGCAATGGTTGGACTGCTGACTGGTTAGTCAGTCTAATCAAAGCAGGGTTAGTCTATAGATTGCAATGGTTAGACAGCTGACTGGTTAGTCAGTCCAATCAAAGCTAGGTCAGTCTATAGGTTGCAATTGTTGGACAGCTGACTGGTTAGTCAGTCTAATCAAAGCTAGGTCAGTCTATAGATTGCAATGGTTAGACAGCTGACTGGTTAGTCAGTCTAATCAAAGCTAGGTCAGTCTATAGATTGCAATGGTTGGACAGCTGACTGGTTAGTCAGTCTAATCAAAGCAGGGTTAGTCTATAGATTGCAATGGTTAGACAGCTGACTGGTTAGTCAGTCCAATCAAAGCTAGGTCAGTCTATAGATTGCAATGGTTGGACAGCTGACTGGTTAGTCAGTCTAATCAAAGCTAGGTCAGTCTATAGATTGCAATGGTTAGACAGCTGACTGGTTAGTCAGTCTAATCAAAGCTAGGTCAGTCTATAGATTGCAATGGTTGGACAGCTGACTGGTTAGTCAGTCTAATCAAAGCTAGGTCAGTCTATAGATTGCAATGGTTGGACAGCTGACTGGTTAGTCAGTCCAATCAAAGCTAGGTCAGTCTATAGGTTGCAATGGTTGGACAGCTGACTGGTTAGTCAGTCCAATCAAAGCTAGGTCAGTCTATAGATTGCAATGGTTGGACTGCTGACTGGTTAGTCAGTCTAATCAAAGCTAGGTCAGTCTATAGGTTGCAATGGTTAGACAGCTGATTGGTTAGTCAGTCCAATCAAAGCTAGGTCAGTCTATAGATTGCAATGGTTGGACTGCTGACTGGTTAGTCAGTCTAATCAAAGCTAGGTCAGTCTATAGGTTGCAATGGTTAGACAGCTGACTGGTTAGTCAGTCCAATCAAAGCTAGGTCAGTCTATAGATTGCAATGGTTGGACAGCTGACTGGTTAGTCAGTCCAATCAAAGCTAGGTCAGTCTATAGGTTGCAATGGTTGGACAGCTGACTGGTTAGTCAGTCCAATCAAAGCTAGGTCAGTCTATAGGTTGCAATGGTTGGACAGCTGACTGGTTAGTCAGTCCAATCAAAGCTAGGTCAGTCTATAGATTGCAATGGTTGGACTGCTGACTGGTTAGTCAGTCTAATCAAAGCTAGGTCAGTCTATAGATTGCAATGGTTGGACAGCTGACTGGTTAGTCAGTCTAATCAAAGCTAGGTCAGTCTATAGATTGCAATGGTTGGACAGCTGACTGGTTAGTCAGTCTAATCAAAGCTAGGTCAGTCTATAGATTGCAATGGTTAGACAGCTGACTGGTTAGTCAGTCCAATCAAAGCTAGGTCAGTCTATAGATTGCAATGGTTGGACTGCTGACTGGTTAGTCAGTCTAATCAAAGCAGGGTTAGTCTATAGATTGCAATGGTTAGACAGCTGACTGGTTAGTCAGTCCAATCAAAGCTAGGTCAGTCTATAGATTGCAATGGTTGGACAGCTGACTGGTTAGTCAGTCTAATCAAAGCAGGGTTAGTCTATAGATTGCAATGGTTGGACAGCTGACTGGTTAGTCAGTCCAATCAAAGCTAGGTCAGTCTATAGATTGCAATGGTTGGACTGCTGACTGGTTAGTCAGTCTAATCAAAGCAGGGTTAGTCTATAGATTGCAATGGTTGGACAGCTGACTGGTTAGTCAGTCCAATCAAAGCTAGGTCAGTCTATAGATTGCAATGGTTAGACAGCTGACTGGTTAGTCAGTCCAATCAAAGCTAGGTCAGTCTATAGATTGCAATGGTTAGACAGCTGACTGGTTAGTCAGTCCAATCAAAGCTAGGTCAGTCTATAGGTTGCAATGGTTGGACTGCTGACTGGTAAGTCAGTCTAATCAAAGCTAGGTCAGTCTATAGGTTGCAATGGTTGGACTGCTGACTGGTTAGTCAGTCTAATCAAAGCTGGGTTAGTCTATAGATTGCAATAGTTGGACAGCGGACTGGTTAGTCAGTCCAATCAAAGCTAGGTCAGTCTATAGATTGCAATGGTTGGACAGCTGACTGGTTAGTCAGTCCAATCAAAGCTAGGTCAGTCTATAGATTGCAATGGTTAGACAGCTGACTGGTTAGTCAGTCCAATCAAAGCTAGGTCAGTCTATAGATTGCAATGGTTAGACAGCTGACTGGTTAGTCAGTCCAATCAAAGCTAGGTCAGTCTATAGATTGCAATGGTTAGACAGCTGACTGGTTAGTCAGTCCAATCAAAGCTAGGTCAGTCTATAGATTGCAATGGTTGGACTGCTGACTGGTTAGTCAGTCTAATCAAAGCTAGGTCAGTCTATAGGTTGCAATGGTTGGACTGCTGACTGGTTAGTCAGTCTAATCAAAGCTGGGTTAGTCTATAGGTTGCAATGGTTGGACTGCTGACTGGTTAGTCAGTCCAATCAAAGCTAGGTCAGTCTATAGGTTGCAATGGTTAGACAGCTGACTGGTTAGTCAGTCCAATCAAAGCTAGGTCAGTCTATAGGTTGTAATGGTTGGACTGCTGACTGGTTAGTCAGTCCAATCAAAGCTGGGTTAGTCTATAGATTGCAATAGTTGGACAGCGGACTGGTTAGTCAGTCCAATCAAAGCTAGGTCAGTCTATAGGTTGCAATGGTTGGACTGCTGACTGGTTAGTCAGTCCAATCAAAGCTAGGTCAGTCTATAGGTTGCAATGGTTAGACAGCTGACTGGTTAGTCAGTCCAATCAAAGCTAGGTCAGTCTATAGGTTGCAATGGTTGGACTGCTGACTGGTTAGTCAGTCTAATCAAAGCTGGGTTAGTCTATAGGTTGCAATGGTTGGACTGCTGACTGGTTAGTCAGTCCAATCAAAGCTAGGTCAGTCTATAGGTTGCAATGGTTAGACAGCTGACTGGTTAGTCAGTCCAATCAAAGCTAGGTCAGTCTATAGGTTGCAATGGTTGGACTGCTGACTGGTTAGTCAGTCTAATCAAAGCTGGGTTAGTCTATATATTGCAATAGTTGGACAGCGGACTGGTTAGTCAGTCCAATCAAAGCTAGGTCAGTCTATAGATTGCAATGGTTGGACTGCTGACTGGTTAGTCAGTCTAATCAAAGCTGGGTTAGTCTATAGATTGCAATAGTTGGACAGCGGACTGGTTAGTCAGTCCAATCAAAGCTAGGTCAGTCTATAGATTGCAATGGTTGGACTGCTGACTGGTTAGTCAGTCTAATCAAAGCAGGGTTAGTCTATAGATTGCAATAGTTGGACAGCTGACTGGTTAGTCAGTCCAATCAAAGCTAGGTCAGTCTATAGATTGCAATGGTTGGACTGCTGACTGGTTAGTCAGTCTAATCAAAGCTAGGTCAGTCTATAGGTTGCAATGGTTGGACTGCTGACTGGTTAGTCAGTCCAATCAAAGCTAGGTCAGTCTATAGATTGCAATGGTTGGACTACTGACTGGTTAGTCAGTCTAATCAAAGCTAGGTCAGTCTATAGATTGCAATGGTTGGACAGCTGACTGGTTAGTCAGTCTAATCAAAGCAGGGTTAGTCTATAGATTGCAATGGTTAGACAGCTGACTGGTTAGTCAGTCTAAACAAAGCTAGGTCAGTCTATAGATTGCAATGGTTGGACTACTGACTGGTTAGTCAGTCCAATCAAAGCAGGGTTAGTCTATAGATTGCAATGGTTGGACTACTGACTGGTTAGTCAGTCTAATCAAAGCAGGGTTAGTCTATAGATTGCAATGGTTAGACAGCTGACTGGTTAGTCAGTCTAATCAAAGCTAGGTCAGTCTATAGATTGCAATGGTTAGACAGCTGACTGGTTAGTCAGTCCAATCAAAGCTAGGTCAGTCTATAGATTGCAATGGTTAGACAGCTGACTGGTTAGTCAGTCCAATCAAAGCTAGGTCAGTCTATAGATTGCAATGGTTGGACAGCTGACTGGTTAGTCAGTCTAATCAAAGCTAGGTCAGTCTATAGATTGCAATGGTTGGACTGCTGACTGGTTAGTCAGTCCAATCAAAGCTAGGTCAGTCTATAGATTGCAATGGTTGGACTACTGACTGGTTAGTCAGTCTAATCAAAGCAGGGTTAGTCTATAGATTGCAATGGTTAGACAGCTGACTGGTTAGTCAGTCTAATCAAAGCTAGGTCAGTCTATAGATTGCAATGGTTGGACTGCTGACTGGTTAGTCAGTCCAATCAAAGCTAGGTCAGTCTATAGATTGCAATGGTTGGACTACTGACTGGTTAGTCAGTCTAATCAAAGCAGGGTTAGTCTATAGATTGCAATGGTTAGACAGCTGACTGGTTAGTCAGTCCAATCAAAGCTAGGTCAGTCTATAGATTGCAATGGTTGGACTGCTGACTGGTTAGTCAGTCCAATCAAAGCTAGGTCAGTCTATAGATTGCAATGGTTGGACTGCTGACTGGTTAGTCAGTCCAATCAAAGCTAGGTCAGTCTATAGATTGCAATGGTTGGACTGCTGACTGGTTAGTCAGTCTAATCAAAGCTAGGTCAGTCTATAGGTTGCAATGGTTGGACAGCTGACTGGTTAGTCAGTCCAATCAAAGCTAGGTCAGTCTATAGATTGCAATAGTTGGACAGCGGACTGGTTAGTCAGTCCAATCAAAGCTAGGTCAGTCTATAGATTGCAATGGTTGGACTGCTGACTGGTTAGTCAGTCCAATCAAAGCTAGGTCAGTCTATAGATTGCAATGGTTGGACAGCTGACTGGTTAGTCAGTCCAATCAAAGCTAGGTCAGTCTATAGATTGCAATGGTTGGAGTGCTGACTGGTTAGTCAGTCTAATCAAAGCTAGGTCAGTCTATAGATTGCAATAGTTGGACAGCTGACTGGTTAGTCAGTCTAATCAAAGCTAGGTCAGTCTATAGATTGCAATGGTTGGACTTCTGACTGGTTAGTCAGTCTAATCAAAGCTAGGTCAGTCTATAGATTGCAATGGTTGGACAGCTGACTGGTTAGTCAGTCCAATCAAAGCTAGGTCAGTCTATAGATTGCAATGGTTGGACTGCTGACTGGTTAGTCAGTCTAATCAAAGCTAGGTCAGTCTATAGATTGCAATAGTTGGACAGCTGACTGGTTAGTCAGTCTAATCAAAGCTAGGTCAGTCTATAGATTGCAATGGTTGGACTGCTGACTGGTTAGTCAGTCTAATCAAAGCTAGGTCAGTCTATAGATTGCAATGGTTGGACAGCTGACTGGTTAGTCAGTCCAATCAAAGCTAGGTCAGTCTATAGATTGCAATGGTTAGACAGCTGACTGGTTAGTCAGTCCAATCAAAGCTAGGTCAGTCTATAGATTGCAATGGTTGGACTGCTGACTGGTTAGTCAGTCCAATCAAAGCTAGGTCAGTCTATAGATTGCAATGGTTGGACTGCTGACTGGTTAGTCAGTCCAATCAAAGCTAGGTCAGTCTATAGATTGCAATGGTTAGACAGCTGACTGGTTAGTCAGTCCAATCAAAGCTAGGTCAGTCTATAGATTGCAATGGTTGGACAGCTGACTGGTTAGTCAGTCTAATCAAAGCTAGGTTAGTCTATAGATTGCAATGGTTGGACTGCTGACTGGTTAGTCAGTCTAATCAAAGCTAGGTCAGTCTATAGATTGCAATGGTTGGACAGCTGACTGGTTAGTCAGTCTAATCAAAGCTAGGTCAGTCTATAGATTGCAATGGTTGGACTGCTGACTGGTTAGTCAGTCCAATCAAAGCTAGGTCAGTCTATAGATTGCAATGGTTGGACTGCTGACTGGTTAGTCAATCTAATCAAAGCTAGGTCAGTCTATAGATTGCAATGGTTGGACTGCTGACTGGTTAGTCAGTCTAATCAAAGCTAGGTCAGTCTATAGATTGCAATAGTTGGACAGCTGACTGGTTAGTCAGTCTAATCAAAGCTAGGTCAGTCTATAGATTGCAATGGTTGGACTGCTGACTGGTTAGTCAGTCTAATCAAAGCTAGGTCAGTCTATAGATTGCAATGGTTGGACAGCTGACTGGTTAGTCAGTCCAATCAAAGCTAGGTCAGTCTATAGATTGCAATGGTTGGACAGCTGACTGGTTAGTCAGTCCAATCAAAGCTAGGTCAGTCTATAGATTGCAATGGTTGGACTGCTGACTGGTTAGTCAGTCTAATCAAAGCTAGGTCAGTCTATAGATTGCAATAGTTGGACAGCTGACTGGTTAGTCAGTCTAATCAAAGCTAGGTCAGTCTATAGATTGCAATGGTTGGACTGCTGACTGGTTAGTCAGTCTAATCAAAGCTAGGTCAGTCTATAGGTTGCAATGGTTGGACAGCTGACTGGTTAGTCAGTCTAATCAAAGCTAGGTCAGTCTATAGATTGCAATGGTTGGACTGCTGACTGGTTAGTCAGTCTAATCAAAGCTAGGTCAGTCTATAGGTTGCAATGGTTGGACAGCTGACTGGTTAGTCAGTCTAATCAAAGCTAGGTCAGTCTATAGATTGCAATGGTTGGACTGCTGACTGGTTAGTCAGTCTAATCAAAGCTAGGTCAGTCTATAGATTGCAATAGTTGGACAGCTGACTGGTTAGTCAGTCTAATCAAAGCTAGGTCAGTCTATAGATTGCAATGGTTGGACTGCTGACTGGTTAGTCAGTCTAATCAAAGCTAGGTCAGTCTATAGGTTGCAATGGTTGGACAGCTGACTGGTTAGTCAGTCTAATCAAAGCTAGGTCAGTCTATAGATTGCAATAGTTGGACAGCTGACTGGTTAGTCAGTCTAATCAAAGCTAGGTCAGTCTATAGATTGCAATGGTTGGACAGCTGACTGGTTAGTCAGTCCAATCAAAGCTAGGTCAGTCTATAGATTGCAATGATTGGACAGCTGACTGGTTAGTCAGTCTAATCAAAGCTAGGTCAGTCTATAGATTGCAATGGTTAGACAGCTGACTGGTTAGTCAGTCTAATCAAAGCTAGGTCAGTCTATAGATTGCAATGGTTAGACAGCTGACTGGTTAGTCAGTCTAATCAAAGCTAGGTCAGTCTATAGATTGCAATGATTGGACAGCTGACTGGTTAGTCAGTCTAATCAAAGCTAGGTCAGTCTATAGATTGCAATGGTTGGACAGCTGACTGGTTAGTCAGTCTAATCAAAGCTAGGTCAGTCTATAGATTGCAATGGTTGGACAGCTGACTGGTTAGTCAGTCCAATCAAAGCTAGGTCAGTCTATAGATTGCAATGGTTGGACAGCTGACTGGTTAGTCAGTCCAATCAAAGCTAGGTCAGTCTATAGGTTGCAATGGTTAGACAGCTGACTGGTTAGTCAGTCTAATCAAAGCTAGGTCAGTCTATAGGTTGCAATGGTTGGACTGTTGACTGGTTAGTCAGTCCAATCAAAGCTATGTCAGTCTATAGGTTGCAATGGTTGGACAGCTGACTGGTTAGTCAGTCTAATAAAAGCTAGGTCAGTCTATAGATTGCAATGGTTAGACAGCTGACTGGTTAGTCAGTCTAATCAAAGCTAGGTCAGTCTATAGATTGCAATGGTTAGACAGCTGACTGGTTAGTCAGTCTAATCAAAGCTAGGTCAGTCTATAGATTGCAATGGTTGGACTGCTGACTGGTTAGTCAGTCCAATCAAAGCTAGGTCAGTCTATAGATTGCAATGGTTGGACAGCTGACTGGTTAGTCAGTCTAATCAAAGCTAGGTCAGTCTATAGATTGCAATGGTTGGACTACTGACTGGTTAGTCAGTCCAATCAAAGCTAGGTCAGTCTATAGATTGCAATGGTTGGACAGCTGACTGGTTAGTCAGTCTAATCAAAGCTAGGTCAGTCTATAGGTTGCAATGGTTGGACTGCTGACTGGTTAGTCAGTCTAATCAAAGCAGGGTTAGTCTATAGATTGCAATGGTTAGACAGCTGACTGGTTAGTCAGTCTAATCAAAGCTAGGTCAGTCCATAGGTTGCAATGGTTAGACTGCTGACTGGTTAGTCAGTCCAATCAAAGCAGGGTTAGTCTATAGATTGCAATGGTTGGACTGCTGACTGGTTAGTCAGTCCAATCAAAGCTAGGTCAGTCTATAGATTGCAATGGTTGGATAGCTGACTGGTTAGTCAGTCTAATCAAAGCTAGGTCAGTCTATAGGTTGCAATGGTTGGACTGCTGACTGGTTAGTCAGTCTAATCAAAGCAGGGTTAGTCTATAGATTGCAATGGTTAGACAGCTGACTGGTTAGTCAGTCTAATCAAAGCTAGGTTAGTCTATAGGTTGCAATGGTTAGACTGCTGACTGGTTAGTCAGTCCAATCAAAGCAGGGTTAGTCTATAGATTGCAATGGTTGGACTGCTGACTGGTTAGTCAGTCCAATCAAAGCAGGGTTAGTCTATAGATTGCAATGGTTGGACTGTTGACTGGTTAGTTAGTCTAATCAAAGCTAGGTCAGTCTATAGATTGCAATGGTTGGACTGCTGACTGGTTAGTCAGTTCAATCAAAGCTAGGTCAGTCTATAGGTTGCAATGGTTAGACAGCTGACTGGTTAGTCAGTCCAATCAAAGCTAGGTCAGTCTATAGGTTGCAATGGTTGGACAGCTGACTGGTTAGTCAGTCCAATCAAAGCTAGGTCAGTCTATAGATTGCAATGGTTGGACTGCTGACTGGTTAGTCAGTCCAATCAAAGCAGGGTTAGTCTATAGATTGCAATGGTTGGACAGCTGACTGGTTAGTCAGTCCAATCAAAGCTAGGTCAGTCTATAGATTGCAATGGTTGGATAGCTGACTGGTTAGTCAGTCTAATCAAAGCTAGGTCAGTCTATAGGTTGCAATGGTTGGACTGCTGACTGGTTAGTCAGTCTAATCAAAGCAGGGTTAGTCTATAGATTGCAATGGTTAGACAGCTGACTGGTTAGTCAGTCTAATCAAAGCTAGGTTAGTCTATAGGTTGCAATGGTTAGACTGCTGACTGGTTAGTCAGTCCAATCAAAGCAGGGTTAGTCTATAGATTGCAATGGTTGGACTGCTGACTGGTTAGTCAGTCCAATCAAAGCAGGGTTAGTCTATAGATTGCAATGGTTGGACTGTTGACTGGTTAGTTAGTCTAATCAAAGCTAGGTCAGTCTATAGATTGCAATGGTTGGACTGCTGACTGGTTAGTCAGTTCAATCAAAGCTAGGTCAGTCTATAGGTTGCAATGGTTAGACAGCTGACTGGTTAGTCAGTCCAATCAAAGCTAGGTCAGTCTATAGGTTGCAATGGTTGGACAGCTGACTGGTTAGTCAGTCCAATCAAAGCTAGGTCAGTCTATAGATTGCAATGGTTGGACTGCTGACTGGTTAGTCAGTCCAATCAAAGCAGGGTTAGTCTATAGATTGCAATGGTTGGACAGCTGACTGGTTAGTCAGTCCAATCAAAGCTAGGTCAGTCTATATATTGCAATGGTTGGACAGCTGACTGGTTAGTCAGTCCAATCAAAGCTAGGTCAGTCTATAGATTGCAATGGTTGGACAGCTGACTGGTTAGTCAGTCCAATCAAAGCTAGGTCAGTCTATAGGTTGCAATGGTTAGACAGCTGACTGGTTAGTCAGTCCAATCAAAGCTAGGTCAGTCTATAGATTGCAATGGTTGGACTGCTGACTGGTTAGTCAGTCCAATCAAAGCTAGGTCAGTCTATATATTGCAATGGTTGGACAGCTGACTGGTTAGTCAGTCTAATCAAAGCTAGGTCAGTCTATAGGTTGCAATGGTTAGACAGCTGACTGGTTAGTCAGTCCAATCAAAGCTAGGTCAGTCTATAGATTGCAATGGTTGGACTGCTGACTGGTTAGTCAGTCCAATCAAAGCTAGGTCAGTCTATAGGTTGCAATGGTTAGACAGCTGACTGGTTAGTCAGTCTAATCAAAGCTAGGTCAGTCTATAGATTGCAATGGTTAGACTGCTGACTGGTTAGTCAGTCCAATCAAAGCTAGGTCAGTCTATAGATTGCAATGGTTGGACAGCTGACTGGTTAGTCAGTCCAATCAAAGCTAGGTCAGTCTATAGATTGCAATGGTTGGACAGCTGACTGGTTAGTCAGTCCAATCAAAGCTAGGTCAGTCTATATATTGCAATGGTTGGACAGCTGACTGGTTAGTCAGTCCAATCAAAGCTAGGTCAGTCTATAGGTTGCAATGGTTAGACAGCTGACTGGTTAGTCAGTCCAATCAAAGCTAGGTCAGTCTATAGATTGCAATGGTTGGACTGCTGACTGGTTAGTCAGTCCAATCAAAGCTAGGTCAGTCTATATATTGCAATGGTTGGACAGCTGACTGGTTAGTCAGTCCAATCAAAGCTAGGTCAGTCTATAGATTGCAATGGTTGGACAGCTGACTGGTTAGTCAGTCCAATCAAAGCTAGGTCAGTCTATAGGTTGCAATGGTTAGACAGCTGACTGGTTAGTCAGTCCAATCAAAGCTAGGTCAGTCTATAGATTGCAATGGTTGGACTGCTGACTGGTTAGTCAGTCCAATCAAAGCTAGGTCAGTCTATATATTGCAATGGTTGGACAGCTGACTGGTTAGTCAGTCTAATCAAAGCTAGGTCAGTCTATAGGTTGCAATGGTTAGACAGCTGACTGGTTAGTCAGTCCAATCAAAGCTAGGTCAGTCTATAGATTGCAATGGTTGGACTGCTGACTGGTTAGTCAGTCCAATCAAAGCTAGGTCAGTCTATAGGTTGCAATGGTTAGACAGCTGACTGGTTAGTCAGTCCAATCAAAGCTAGGTCAGTCTATAGATTGCAATGGTTGGACAGCTGACTGGTTAGTCAGTCCAATCAAAGCTAGGTCAGTCTATATATTGCAATGGTTGGACAGCTGACTGGTTAGTCAGTCCAATCAAAGCTAGGTCAGTCTATAGATTGCAATGGTTGGACTGCTGACTGGTTAGTCAGTCTAATCAAAGCTAGGTCAGTCTATAGATTGCAATGGTTGGACTGCTGACTGGTTAGTCAGTCCAATCAAAGCTAGGTCAGTCTATAGATTGCAATGGTTAGACAGCTGACTGGTTAGTCAGTCCAATCAAAGCTAGGTCAGTCTATAGATTGCAATGGTTGGACAGCTGACTGGTTAGTCAGTCCAATCAAAGCTGGGTCAGTCTATAGATTGCAATGGTTGGACTGCTGACTGGTTAGTCAGTCCAATCAAAGCTAGGTCAGTCTATAGATTGCAATGGTTGGACAGCTGACTGGTTAGTCAGTCCAATCAAAGCTAGGTCAGTCTATAGATTGCAATGGTTGGACAGCTGACTGGTTAGTCAGTCCAATCAAAGCTAGGTCAGTCTATAGATTGCAATGGTTGGACAGCTGACTGGTTAGTCAGTCCAATCAAAGCTAGGTCAGTCTATAGATTGCAATGGTTGGACTGCTGACTGGTTAGTCAGTCCAATCAAAGCTAGGTCAGTCTATAGGTTGCAATGGTTGGACTGCTGACTGGTTAGTCAGTCCAATCAAAGCTAGGTCAGTCTATAGATTGCAATGGTTGGACTGCTGACTGGTTAGTCAGTCTAATCAAAGCTAGGTCAGTCTATAGATTGCAATGGTTGGACAGCTGACTGGTTAGTCAGTCCAATCAAAGCTAGGTCAGTCTATAGATTGCAATGGTTGGACTACTGACTGGTTAGTCAGTCTAATCAAAGCTAGGTCAGTCTATAGGTTGCAATGGTTGGACAGCTGACTGGTTAGTCAGTCCAATCAAAGCTAGGTCAGTCTATAGATTGCAATGGTTGGACAGCTGACTGGTTAGTCAGTCCAATCAAAGCTAGGTCAGTCTATAGATTGCAATGGTTGGACTGCTGACTGGTTAGTCAGTCTAATCAAAGCAGGGTTAGTCTATAGGTTGTAATGGTTAGACTGCTGACTGGTTAGTCAGTCTAAGCAAAGCTAGGTCAGTCTATAGATTGCAATAGTTGGACAGCTGACTGGTTAGTCAGTCCAATCAAAGCTAGGTCAGTCTATAGATTGCAATGGTTGGACAGCTGACTGGTTAGTCAGTCTAATCAAAGCTAGGTCAGTCTATAGATTGCAATGGTTGGACTACTGACTGGTTAGTCAGTCCAATCAAAGCTAGGTCAGTCTATAGATTGCAATAGTTGGACAGCTGACTGGTTAGTCAGTCCAATCAAAGCTAGGTCAGTCTATAGGTTGCAATGGTTAGACAGCTGACTGGTTAGTCAGTCCAATCAAAGCTAAGTCAGTCTATAGATTGCAATGGTTGGACTGCTGACTGGTTAGTCAGTCTAATCAAAGCTAGGTCAGTCTATAGATTGCAATGGTTAGACAGCTGACTGGTTAGTCAGTCCAATCAAAGCTAGGTCAGTCTATAGATTGCAATGGTTGGACTGCTGACTGGTTAGTCAGTCCAATCAAAGCTAGGTCAGTCTATAGATTGCAATGATTGGACAGCTGACTGGTTAGTCAGTCTAATCAAAGCTAGGTCAGTCTATAGATTGCAATGGTTGGACTGCTGACTGGTTAGTCAGTCCAATCAAAGCTGGGTCAGTCTATAGATTGCAATGGTTGGACTGCTGACTGGTTAGTCAGTCCAATCAAAGCTAGGTCAGTCTATAGATTGCAATGGTTGGACTACTGACTGGTTAGTCAGTCCAATCAAAGCTAGGTCAGTCTATAGATTGCAATGGTTGGACTACTGACTGGTTAGTCAGTCCAATCAAAGCTAGGTCAGTCTATAGATTGCAATAGTTGGACAGCTGACTGGTTAGTCAGTCCAATCAAAGCTAGGTCAGTCTATAGATTGCAATGGTTGGACAGCTGACTGGTTAGTCAGTCCAATCAAAGCTAGGTCAGTCTATAGATTGCAATGGTTAGACAGCTGACTGGTTAGTCAGTCTAATCAAAGCTAGGTCAGTCTATAGGTTGCAATGGTTGGACAGCTGACTGGTTAGTCAGTCTAATCAAAGCTAGGTCAGTCTATAGATTGCAATGGTTGGACTACTGACTGGTTAGTCAGTCTAATCAAAGCAAGGTCAGTCTATAGATTGCAATAGTTGGACAGCTGACTGGTTAGTCAGTCCAATCAAAGCTAGGTCAGTCTATAGATTGCAATGGTTAGACAGCTGACTGGTTAGTCAGTCCAATCAAAGCTAGGTCAGTCTATAGATTGCAATGGTTGGACAGCTGACTGGTTAGTCAGTCCAATCAAAGCTAGGTCAGTCTATAGATTGCAATGGTTAGACAGCTGACTGGTTAGTCAGTCCAATCAAAGCTAGGTCAGTCTATAGATTGCAATGGTTGGACAGCTGACTGGTTAGTCAGTCTAATCAAAGCAAGGTCAGTCTATAGATTGCAATAGTTGGACAGCTGACTGGTTAGTCAGTCCAATCAAAGCTAGGTCAGTCTATAGATTGCAATGGTTAGACAGCTGACTGGTTAGTCAGTCCAATCAAAGCTAGGTCAGTCTATAGATTGCAATGGTTGGACAGCTGACTGGTTAGTCAGTCCAATCAAAGCTAGGTCAGTCTATAGATTGCAATGGTTAGACAGCTGACTGGTTAGTCAGTCCAATCAAAGCTAGGTCAGTCTATAGATTGCAATGGTTGGACAGCTGACTGGTTAGTCAGTCTAATCAAAGCTAGGTCAGTCTATAGATTGCAATGGTTGGACTACTGACTGGTTAGTCAGTCCAATCAAAGCTAGGTCAGTCTATAGATTGCAATAGTTGGACAGCTGACTGGTTAGTCAGTCCAATCAAAGCTAGGTCAGTCTATAGATTGCAATAGTTGGACAGCTGACTGGTTAGTCAGTCTAATCAAAGCTAGGTCAGTCTATAGATTGCAATGGTTAGACTGCTGACTGGTTAGTCAGTCTAATCAAAGCTAGGTCAGTCTATAGGTTGCAATGGTTGGACAGCTGACTGGTTAGTCAGTCCAATCAAAGCTAGGTCAGTCTATAGATTGCAATGGTTGGACAGCTGACTGGTTAGTCAGTCCAATCAAAGCTAGGTCAGTCTATAGGTTGCAATGGTTGGACAGCTGACTGGTTAGTCAGTCCAATCAAAGCTAGGTCAGTCTATAGATTGCAATGGTTAGACTGCTGACTGGTTAGTCAGTCTAATCAAAGCTAGGTCAGTCTATAGATTGCAATGGTTAGACTGCTGACTGGTTAGTCAGTCTAATCAAAGCTAGGTCAGTCTATAGGTTGCAATGGTTGGACAGCTGACTGGTTAGTCAGTCCAATCAAAGCTAGGTCAGTCTATAGATTGCAATGGTTGGACAGCTGACTGGTTAGTCAGTCCAATCAAAGCTAGGTCAGTCTATAGGTTGCAATGGTTGGACAGCTGACTGGTTAGTCAGTCCAATCAAAGCTAGGTCAGTCTATAGATTGCAATGGTTGGACAGCTGACTGGTTAGTCAGTCCAATCAAAGCTAGGTCAGTCTATAGGTTGCAATGGTTAGACAGCTGACTGGTTAGTCAGTCCAATCAAAGCTAGGTCAGTCTATAGATTGCAATGGTTGGACTGCTGACTGGTTAGTCAGTCTAATCAAAGCTAGGTCAGTCTATAGATTGCAATGGTTAGACAGCTGACTGGTTAGTCAGTCCAATCAAAGCTAGGTCAGTCTATAGATTGCAATGGTTGGACTGCTGACTGGTTAGTCAGTCCAATCAAAGCTAGGTCAGTCTATAGATTGCAATGATTGGACAGCTGACTGGTTAGTCAGTCTAATCAAAGCTAGGTCAGTCTATAGATTGCAATGGTTAGACAGCTGACTGGTTAGTCAGTCTAATCAAAGCTAGGTCAGTCTATAGATTGCAATGGTTGGACTGCTGACTGGTTAGTCAGTCCAATCAAAGCTAGGTCAGTCTATAGGTTGCAATGGTTGGACAGCTGACTGGTTAGTCAGTCTAATCAAAGCTAGGTCAGTCTATAGATTGCAATGGTTAGACAGCTGACTGGTTAGTCAGTCCAATCAAAGCTAGGTCAGTCTATAGGTTGCAATGGTTGGACTACTGACTGGTTAGTCAGTCCAATCAAAGCTAGGTCAGTCTATAGATTGCAATGGTTGGACAGCTGACTGGTTAGTCAGTCTAATCAAAGCTAGGTCAGTCTATAGGTTGCAATGGTTGGACAGCTGACTGGTTAGTCAGTCTAATCAAAGCTAGGTCAGTCTATAGATTGCAATGGTTGGACAGCTGACTGGTTAGTCAGTCCAATCAAAGCTAGGTCAGTCTATAGATTGCAATGGTTGGACGGCTGACTGGTTAGTCAGTCCAATCAAAGCTAGGTCAGTCTATAGGTTGCAATGGTTGGACAGCTGACTGGTTAGTCAGTCTAATCAAAGCTAGGTCAGTCTATAGATTGCAATGGTTGGACTGCTGACTGGTTAGTCAGTCCAATCAAAGCTAGGTCAGTCTATAGATTGCAATGGTTGGACAGCTGACTGGTTAGTCAGTCAGTCCAATCAAAGCTAGGTCAGTCTGTAGATTGCAATGGTTGGACAGCTGACTGGTTAGTCAGTCCAATCAAAGCTAGGTCAGTCTATAGATTGCAATGGTTGGACTGCTGACTGGTTAGTCAGTCCAATCAAAGCTAGGTCAGTCTATAGATTGCAATGGTTAGACAGCTGACTGGTTAGTCAGTCTAATCAAAGCTAGGTCAGTCTATAGATTGCAATAGTTGGACAGCTGACTGGTTAGTCAGTCTAATCAAAGCTAGGTCAGTCTATAGATTGCAATGGTTAGACTGCTGACTGGTTAGTCAGTCTAATCAAAGCTAGGTCAGTCTATAGGTTGCAATGGTTGGACAGCTGACTGGTTAGTCAGTCCAATCAAAGCTAGGTCAGTCTATAGATTGCAATGGTTGGACAGCTGACTGGTTAGTCAGTCCAATCAAAGCTAGGTCAGTCTATAGATTGCAATGGTTAGACTGCTGACTGGTTAGTCAGTCCAATCAAAGCTAGGTCAGTCTATAGATTGCAATGGTTAGACTGCTGACTGGTTAGTCAGTCTAATCAAAGCTAGGTCAGTCTATAGATTGCAATAGTTGGACAGCTGACTGGTTAGTCAGTCTAATCAAAGCTAGGTCAGTCTATAGATTGCAATGGTTAGACTGCTGACTGGTTAGTCAGTCTAATCAAAGCTAGGTCAGTCTATAGGTTGCAATGGTTGGACAGCTGACTGGTTAGTCAGTCCAATCAAAGCTAGGTCAGTCTATAGATTGCAATGGTTGGACAGCTGACTGGTTAGTCAGTCCAATCAAAGCTAGGTCAGTCTATAGGTTGCAATGGTTGGACAGCTGACTGGTTAGTCAGTCCAATCAAAGCTAGGTCAGTCTATAGATTGCAATGGTTGGACAGCTGACTGGTTAGTCAGTCCAATCAAAGCTAGGTCAGTCTATAGGTTGCAATGGTTAGACAGCTGACTGGTTAGTCAGTCCAATCAAAGCTAGGTCAGTCTATAGATTGCAATGGTTGGACTGCTGACTGGTTAGTCAGTCTAATCAAAGCTAGGTCAGTCTATAGATTGCAATGGTTAGACAGCTGACTGGTTATTCAGTCCAATCAAAGCTAGGTCAGTCTATAGATTGCAATGGTTGGACTGCTGACTGGTTAGTCAGTCCAATCAAAGCTAGGTCAGTCTATAGATTGCAATGATTGGACAGCTGACTGGTTAGTCAGTCTAATCAAAGCTAGGTCAGTCTATAGATTGCAATGGTTAGACAGCTGACTGGTTAGTCAGTCTAATCAAAGCTAGGTCAGTCTATAGATTGCAATGGTTGGACTGCTGACTGGTTAGTCAGTCCAATCAAAGCTAGGTCAGTCTATAGGTTGCAATGGTTGGACAGCTGACTGGTTAGTCAGTCTAATCAAAGCTAGGTCAGTCTATAGATTGCAATGGTTAGACAGCTGACTGGTTAGTCAGTCCAATCAAAGCTAGGTCAGTCTATAGGTTGCAATGGTTGGACTACTGACTGGTTAGTCAGTCCAATCAAAGCTAGGTCAGTCTATAGATTGCAATGGTTGGACAGCTGACTGGTTAGTCAGTCTAATCAAAGCTAGGTCAGTCTATAGGTTGCAATGGTTGGACAGCTGACTGGTTAGTCAGTCTAATCAAAGCTAGGTCAGTCTATAGATTGCAATGGTTGGACAGCTGACTGGTTAGTCAGTCCAATCAAAGCTAGGTCAGTCTATAGATTGCAATGGTTGGACGGCTGACTGGTTAGTCAGTCCAATCAAAGCTAGGTCAGTCTATAGGTTGCAATGGTTGGACAGCTGACTGGTTAGTCAGTCTAATCAAAGCTAGGTCAGTCTATAGATTGCAATGGTTGGACTGCTGACTGGTTAGTCAGTCCAATCAAAGCTAGGTCAGTCTATAGATTGCAATGGTTGGACAGCTGACTGGTTAGTCAGTCAGTCCAATCAAAGCTAGGTCAGTCTGTAGATTGCAATGGTTGGACAGCTGACTGGTTAGTCAGTCCAATCAAAGCTAGGTCAGTCTATAGATTGCAATGGTTGGACTGCTGACTGGTTAGTCAGTCCAATCAAAGCTAGGTCAGTCTATAGATTGCAATGGTTAGACAGCTGACTGGTTAGTCAGTCTAATCAAAGCTAGGTCAGTCTATAGATTGCAATGGTTGGACTGCTGACTGGTTAGTCAGTCCAATCAAACCTAGGTCAGTCTATAGGTTGCAATGGTTAGACAGCTGACTGGTTAGTCAGTCTAATCAAAGCTAGGTCAGTCTATAGATTGCAATGGTTGGACTACTGACTGGTTAGTCAGTCTAATCAAAGCTAGGTCAGTCTATAGGTTGCAATGGTTGGACTGCTGACTGGTTAGTCAGTCCAATCAAAGCTAGGTCAGTCTATAGATTGCAATGGTTGGACTGCTGACTGGTTAGTCAGTCCAATCAAAGCTAGGTCAGTCTATAGATTGCAATGGTTGGACAGCTGACTGGTTAGTCAGTCTAATCAAAGCTAGGTCAGTCTATAGATTGCAATGGTTAGACAGCTGACTGGTTAGTCAGTCCAATCAAAGCTAGGTCAGTCTATAGATTGCAATGGTTGGACTGCTGACTGGTTAGTCAGTCCAATCAAAGCTAGGTCAGTCTATAGATTGCAATGGTTGGACTACTGACTGGTTAGTCAGTCTAATCAAAGCTAGGTCAGTCTATAGATTGCAATGGTTGGACTACTGACTGGTTAGTCAGTCTGATCAAAGCTAGGTCAGTCTATAGATTGCAATGGTTGGACTGCTGACTGGTTAGTCAGTCTAATCAAAGCAGGGTTAGTCTATAGATTGCAATAGTTGGACAGCTGACTGGTTAGTCAGTCCAATCAAAGCTAGGTCAGTCTATAGATTGCAATGGTTGGACAGCTGACTGGTTAGTCAGTCCAATCAAAGCTAGGTCAGTCTATAGATTGCAATAGTTGGACAGCTGACTGGTTAGTCAGTCTAATCAAAGCTAGGTCAGTCTATAGATTGCAATGGTTGGACAGCTGACTGGTTAGTCAGTCCAATCAAAGCTAGGTCAGTCTATAGATTGCAATGGTTGGACTACTGACTGGTTAGTCAGTCCAATCAAAGCTAGGTCAGTCTATAGATTGCAATAGTTGGACAGCTGACTGGTTAGTCAGTCTAATCAAAGCTAGGTCAGTCTATAGATTGCAATGGTTGGACAGCTGACTGGTTAGTCAGTCCAATCAAAGCTAGGTCAGTCTATAGATTGCAATAGTTGGACAGCTGACTGGTTAGTCAGTCTAATCAAAGCTAGGTCAGTCTATAGATTGCAATGGTTGGACTACTGACTGGTTAGTCAGTCCAATCAAAGCTAGGTCAGTCTATAGATTGCAATGGTTGGACTGCTGACTGGTTAGTCAGTCCAATCAAAACTAGGTCAGTCTATAGATTGCAATGGTTGGACAGCTGACTGGTTAGTCAGTCTAATCAAAGCTAGGTCAGTCTAAAGGTTGCAATGGTTGGACTGCTGACTGGTTAGTCAGTCCAATCAAAGCTAGGTCAGTCTATAGATTGCAATGGTTGGACTGCTGACTGGTTAGTCAGTCCAATCAAAGCTAGGTCAGTCTATAGGTTGCAATGGTTGGACTGCTGACTGGTTAGTCAGTCTAATCAAAGCTAGGTCAGTCTAAAGGTTGCAATGGTTGGACTGCTGACTGGTTAGTCAGTCCAATCAAAGCTAGGTCAGTCTATAGATTGCAATGGTTGGACTGCTGACTGGTTAGTCAGTCCAATCAAAGCTAGGTCAGTCTATAGATTGCAATGGTTGGACTGCTGACTGGTTAGTCAGTCCAATCAAAGCTAGGTCAGTCTATAGGTTGCAATGGTTGGACAGCTGACTGGTTAGTCAGTCCAATCAAAGCTAGGTCAGTCTATAGATTGCAATGGTTGGACTGCTGACTGGTTAGTCAGTCTAATCAAAGCTAGGTCAGTCTATAGATTGCAATGGTTGGACTGCTGACTGGTTAGTCAGTCCAATCAAAGCTAGGTCAGTCTATAGGTTGCAATGGTTGGACTGCTGACTGGTTAGTCAGTCCAATCAAAGCTAGGTCAGTCTGTAGATTGCAATGGTTGGACTGCTGACTGGTTAGTCAGTCCAATCAAAGCTAGGTCAGTCTATAGGTTGCAATGGTTGGACTGCTGACTGGTTAGTCAGTCCAATCAAAGCTAGGTCAGTCTATAGGTTGCAATGGTTGGACTGCTGACTGGTTAGTCAGTCTAATCAAAGCTAGGTCAGTCTAAAGGTTGCAATGGTTGGACTGCTGACTGGTTAGTCAGTCCAATCAAAGCTAGGTCAGTCTATAGATTGCAATGGTTGGACTGCTGACTGGTTAGTCAGTCCAATCAAAGCTAGGTCAGTCTATAGGTTGCAATGGTTGGACAGCTGACTGGTTAGTCAGTCCAATCAAAGCTAGGTCAGTCTATAGATTGCAATGGTTGGACTGCTGACTGGTTAGTCAGTCTAATCAAAGCTAGGTCAGTCTATAGATTGCAATGGTTAGACAGCGGACTGGTTAGTCAGTCCAATCAAAGCTAGGTCAGTCTATAGATTGCAATGGTTGGACTGCTGACTGGTTAGTCAGTCCAATCAAAGCTAGGTCAGTCTATAGATTGCAATAGTTGGACAGCTGACTGGTTAGTCAGTCCAATCAAAGCTAGGTCTGTCTATAGGTTGCAATGGTTGGACAGCTGACTGGTTAGTCAGTCCAATCAAAGCTAGGTCAGTCTATAGGTTGCAATGGTTGGACTACTGACTGGTTAGTCAGTCCAATCAAAGCTAGGTCAGTCTATAGGTTGCAATGGTTGGACTACTGACTGGTTAGTCAGTCTGATCAAAGCTAGGTCAGTCTATAGATTGCAATAGTTGGACAGCTGACTGGTTAGTCAGTCCAATCAAAGCTAGGTCAGTCTATAGATTGCAATGGTTGGACTGCTGACTGGTTAGTCAGTCCAATCAAAGCTAGGTCAGTCTATAGATTGCAATGGTTGGACTGCTGACTGGTTAGTCAGTCCAATCAAAGCTAGGTCAGTCTATAGATTGCAATGGTTAGACAGCTGACTGGTTAGTCAGTCTAATCAAAGCTAGGTCAGTCTATAGGTTGCAATGGTTGGACTGCTGACTGGTTAGTCAGTCTAATCAAAGCTAGGTCAGTCTATAGGTTGCAATGGTTGGACTGCTGACTGGTTAGTCAGTCTAATCAAAGCTGGGTTAGTCTATAGATTGCAATGGTTGGACTACTGACTGGTTAGTCAGTCCAATCAAAGCTAGGTCAGTCTATAGATTGCAATGGTTGGACTACTGACTGGTTAGTCAGTCTAATCAAAGCTAGGTCAGTCTATAGATTGCAATGGTTGGACTGCTGACTGGTTAGTCAGTCTAATCAAAGCTAGGTCAGTCTATAGATTGCAATGGTTGGACAGCTGACTGGTTAGTCAGTCCAATCAAAGCTGGGTCAGTCTATAGATTGCAATGGTTGGACTGCTGACTGGTTAGTCAGTCTAATCAAAGCTAGGTCAGTCTATAGATTGCAATGGTTGGACAGCTGACTGGTTAGTCAGTCTAATCAAAGCTAGGTCAGTCTATAGATTGCAATGGTTGGACAGCTGACTGGTTAGTCAGTCTAATCAAAGCTAGGTCAGTCTATAGGTTGCAATGGTTAGACAGCTGACTGGTTAGTCAGTCCAATCAAAGCTAGGTCAGTCTATAGGTTGCAATGGTTAGACTGCTGTCATTAAAGAAGGTCACTTTGGAATCAAAAGCACTATTAAACCCACCTGTTGCAGTGTAAATATGGCATACTCCATAAATCCTATTCATCTCCAATTTTCTACACATCACCTTCTCTTTCTGTAATGGATAAACCACTTTAGTAATAGCAGAACTAATCCTCCTCCATTCTAGAATGACACCGGGCAGTGGATGAAATGCTTTCAACTTTTCAAGAATATCCTTGCAAGTGCTAAATTGTTTAGGTAATCTATGGCGCCCTCTACCAGTAGTTCCAAGAGTTCTTTTGTTTTGAAGAGTTTGAGCTGATGCTGGGTCTCCATTGGGAGGTAGTCTCAATTCTATGTACAAAACCTATTGATGAGAGGATCAGTATATTAGTTATGTTAGAGATGCAGTGCAGAACCATGGTGTTATTTCAAACAACAAATAAGTATATTCTGTCTAAAGTTAACACTGTAAGCCCTAGGGTGAAATCTGCAATGCATCTAAACCATACACCAAAATTACTTTTTGGTTTGAAGTAACTAAAAAATATCAGCTCATATGTTTCAGGCATAAAGATAATACAGCCGGTCACTGGTAGCATAGTGGTTGTCGCTCCAGACTCATGAACGGTAGACCCAAGTTCAAATCCTACCTTAGGCTGAATATCAAAGGGTCAACCCCTACCCTGGGTGAGTGTGCCATAGACTCAATGGGAAGGCCAATTCCACTGGCCGAGATTCATTCACTAACGAATGCGACTTTGGGGGTCCGCTTGTGTTCGACCGAGCCTGGTTGACGCCAGGATAGCGCATTACAAATTGCCATTTGACAGAGAGATGGCCACACAGCCCTGTCATGTAGTCCCAAACATGAATATGACTTCTGTGGCAAAATGCACTATGTGTCAGCACTAGCACTTGCAATTTGCTCATACAAAAAAAAGTCAGGAGAGACAACAGTGACATTCAATGTCCAGAACTGTCACCTGGCACAAAAATATTTAAAAAAAAAAAAAAAAAATGATACAGTTTTACTGCAATATATTTTCTTAATTTCTTCTTTATAGAGTTTCTACTACCGTACTAGCTCTTGTGAGTCAAAAAAGAAAATAGAAATTTGAGTGAGTCAATTTAGACCTCTACTATACATACATGTAGCAACGCAATGTGTGTAGCAAAATTCTTTGTTTGTCAATCGTTGGGTGAGAATAGAATAGTATCATCGGTTAACGATTTTTAGCGGTTAATTAAATCAAGAAATTCAAAATATTTATTTTCACAATTATGATATGCATTGTTGCTACCAAATTGTGAACCATGTTTTTTTTTATGTTAAAAAATATGTTTGGTTGCGTCATTGCATCAGTGACAAGTCAAAATCGCTTAGAGAAAAGACCTCTGTCATCAGCCGTGAAAAAATTTCCATTTTTATGGATTATACTGGTAGCATATCAGTAGTAGAGGATGTCGCAATGAAGCAGCTTGCCTGATTTGCTGTTCTTGTTCTAAGTACAGTGAGAGAAACCTCATCACAGAGGGGTCCAGATCGCAAAGTAAATGACTGACACTCTCTTGAAAAAGTAAACTTACCCGTGCAATATCCTCGGTTGAAGTGAGAGAGAAACTGTGATTCGCTAGCTGATAAGCTTCTGCTTCCAAAGCACTGAGTTTCGCAAGCATAATGGCTTTCTGATTTTCACTTTCTGTTTCACTAAATCCAATCCCATTCAGTTCCATTTTTGCAAGCGTCATTAAAGATGGCATTTCAACCTGAAAAACAAGCATTTTGCAGGTATTATAAGTCATGATTTCAAAACATAAGAATCAGAAACAAAACTAAGAATGCAGCATCTCAAGAAAAAATAGTCCATTTTCCATTCTCTGCGAGAAATCGAATGCAAAAACAGGACAAACAAAGGTCACAGTGTCGTAGTGATGACAAACATCGCATGGGATTTGACAAATACGAAATTATTTTGGAAGATATTTCCATGCTTAATAATGTGCTGTCCACATTTGATGATGGTCAATTTCAATGAAGTAAGGGTATTCAAATGCAATATTCCCTTGTCAAAGATCAGACTTTCGAAGTGAGCTACAAAAGTTCAAAATCAAATCTTTTGATTTTTGACGTAGACGTTCAGTGCACGTCTTTCACACAACTCACAAGATCTTGCAGTTGAACAGAAAATCACCTATTCAAACTTTATTACAGTGACCATGCATTTACCCAGCTTTTGACCTGTGATTTGGACCTCACTATGGACCTACTATTTGGTCCCAACTATCGACCTACTATTTGAACCCGACTATCAAATTACGATGTGGTCCCAACTATTGAACTATAATTTGATCCCAACTATCGACAAAATGTTCAGTGACAAGCTTTTTAGCTTATTCCAAAAAATTCCAAAATTAAAAACACATTTTGGCAAGTAAACTGAAAGGTTTGTTTCTATTATTGATTTCAAGGCAGACTTGTCCACCTGTAGGAGCAGTAATTCAGATATCAAATGTTATAATATTAATTATGTTTGTGAGAAGGTTCAAACCGTTTTCAGTGGTCGACATTATTGGTAACAACAGCAACCATATAAGACCATAACTATAACCATATATGAATATAATTTGCATAAAATGTCTGGCTGAAGTGACTGATAAGACAACTATTCCCAGAATGGGACTATATTCACTATCATGATTCATATGTTATTAGAAAAGAAAAGCTAAATATATGCAGTCTGCAGTAGGAGGCATTTCAATTGCAGAATTTTAAGACTATTTGTCATGGATAATAGTTTTTGTGTTGGATACAAATGTATTGTGCCAACCTGACTTGGTGTTATAGCTGTGTTGCTATCACATGTACTAACCTGAGTAAATATGTCATAAAGCTGACTTGGTGTTATAGCTGTGTTGCTATCACATGTACTAACCTGAGTAAATATGTCATAAACCTGACTAGGTGTTTTAGCTGTGTTGCTATCACATGTACTAACCTGAGTAAATATGTCATGAAGCTGACTTGGTGTTATAGCTGTGTTGCTATCACATGTACTAACCTGAGTAAATATGTCATGAAGCTGACTTGGTGTTATAGCTGTGTTGCTATCACATGTACTAACCTGAGTAAATATGTCATAAAGCTGACTTGGTGTTATAGCTGTGTTGCTATCACATGTACTAACCTGAGTAAATATGTCATAAACCTGACTAGGTGTTTTAGCTGTGTTGCTATCACATGTACTAACCTGAGTAAATATGTCATGAAGCTGACTTGGTGTTATAGCTGTGTTGCTATCACATGTACTAACCTGAGTAAATATGTCATAAACCTGACTTGGTGTTATAGCTGTGTTGCTATCACATGTACTAACCTGAGTAAATATGTCATAAAGCTGACTTGGTGTTTTAGCTGTGTTGCTATCACATGTACTAACCTGAGTAAATATGTCATAAACCTGACTAGGTGTTTTAGCTGTGTTGCTATCACATGTACTAACCTGAGTAAATATGTCATAAAGCTGACTTGGTGTTTTAGCTGTGTTGCTATCACATGTACTAACCTGAGTAAATATGTCATAAAGTTGACTTGGTGTTTTAGCTGTGTTGCTATCACATGTACTAACCTGAGTAAATATGTTATAAACCTGACTTGGTGTTTTAGCTGTGTTGCTATCACATGTACTAACCTGAGTAAATATGTCATAAACCTGACTTGGTGTTTTAGCTGTGTTGCTATCACATGTACTAACCTGAGTAAATATGTTATAAACCTGACTTGGTGTTTTAGCTGTGTTGCTATCACATGTACTAACCTGAGTAAATATGTCATAAAGCTGACTTGGTGTTTTAGCTGTGTTGCTATCACATGTACTAACCTGAGTAAATATGTTATAAACCTGACTTGGTGTTTTAGCTGTGTTGCTATCACATGTACTAACCTGAGTAAATATGTCATAAACCTGACTTGGTGTTTTAGCTGTGTTGCTATCACATGTACTAACCTGAGTAAATATGTCATAAACCTGACTTGGTGTTTTAGCTGTGTTGCTATCACATGTACTAACCTGAGTAAATATGTCATAAACCTGACTTGGTGTTTTAGCTGTGTTGCTATCACATGTACTAACCTGAGTAAATATGTCATAAAGCTGACTTGGTGTTATAGCTGTGTTGCTATCACATGTACTAACCTGAGTAAATATGTCATAAAGCTGACTTGGTGTTTTAGCTGTGTTGCTATCACATGTACTAACCTGAGTAAATATGTCATAAAGCTGACTTGGTGTTTTAGCTGTGTTGCTATCACATGTACTAACCTGAGTAAATATGTCATAAACCTGACTTGGTGTTTTAGCTGTGTTGCTATCACATGTACTAACCTGAGTAAATATGTCATAAACCTGACTTGGTGTTTTAGCTGTGTTGCTATCACATGTACTAACCTGAGTAAATATGTCATAAAGCTGACTTGGTGTTTTAGCTGTGTTGCTATCACATGTACTAACCTGAGTAAATATGTCATAAAGCTGACTTGGTGTTTTAGCTGTGTTGCTATCACATGTACTAACCTGAGTAAATATGTCATAAAGCTGACTTGGTGTTTTAGCTGTGTTGCTATCACATGTACTAACCTGAGTAAATATGTCATAAAGCTGACTTGGTGTTATAGCTGTGTTGCTATCACATGTACTAACCTGAGTAAATATGTCATAAAGCTGACTTGGTGTTTTAGCTGTGTTGCTATCACATGTACTAACCTGAGTAAATATGTCATAAACCTGACTTGGTGTTTTAGCTGTGTTGCTATCACATGTACTAACCTGAGTAAATATGTCATAAAGCTGACTTGGTGTTATAGCTGTGTTGCTATCACATGTACTAACCTGAGTAAATATGTCATAAAGCTGACTTGGTGTTTTAGCTGTGTTGCTATCACATGTACTAACCTGAGTAAATATGTCATAAACCTGACTTGGTGTTTTAGCTGTGTTGCTATCACATGTACTAACCTGAGTAAATATGTCATAAAGCTGACTTGGTGTTATAGCTGTGTTGCTATCACATGTACTAACCTGAGTAAATATGTCATAAAGCTGACTTGGTGTTTTAGCTGTGTTGCTATCACATGTACTAACCTGAGTAAATATGTCATAAAGCTGACTTGGTGTTTTAGCTGTGTTGCTATCACATGTACTAACCTGAGTAAATATGTCATAAACCTGACTTGGTGTTTTAGATGTGTTGCTATCACATGTACTAACCTGAGTAAATATGTCATAAAGCTGACTTGGTGTTTTAGCTGTGTTGCTATCACATGTACTAACCTGAGTAAATATGTCATAAAGCTGACTTGGTGTTATAGCTGTGTTGCTATCACATGTACTAACCTGAGTAAATATGTCATAAAGCTGACTTGGTGTTTTAGCTGTGTTGCTATCACATGTACTAACCTGAGTAAATATGTCATAAAGCTGACTTGGTGTTATAGCTGTGTTGCTATCACATGTACTAACCTGAGTAAATATGTCATAAACCTGACTTGGTGTTTTAGCTGTGTTGCTATCACATGTACTAACCTGAGTAAATATGTTATAAACCTGACTTGGTGTTTTAGCTGTGTTGTCATCACATGTACTAACCTGAGTAAATATGTCATAAACCTGACTTGGTGTTTTAGCTGTGTTGCTATCACATGTACTAACCTGAGTAAATATGTCATAAAGCTGACTTGGTGTTATAGCTGTGTTGCTATCACATGTACTAACCTGAGTAAATATGTCATAAAGCTGACTTGGTGTTATAGCTGTGTTGCTATCACATGTACTAACCTGAGTAAATATGTCATAAACCTGACTTGGTGTTTTAGCTGTGTTGCTATCACATGTACTAACCTGAGTAAATATGTCATAAAGCTGACTTGGTGTTTTAGCTGTGTTGCTATCACATGTACTAACCTGAGTAAATATGTCATAAAGTTGACTTGGTGTTATAGCTGTGTTGCTATCACATGTACTAACCTGAGTAAATATGTCATAAAGCTGACTTGGTGTTTTAGCTGTGTTGCTATCACATGTACTAACCTGAATAAATATGTCATAAAGCTGACTTGGTGTTTTAGCTGTGTTGCTATCACATGTACTAACCTGAGTAAATATGTCATAAAGCTGACTTGGTGTTTTAGCTGTGTTGCTATCACATGTACTAACCTGAATAAATATGTCATAAAGCTGACTTGGTGTTTTAGCTGTGTTGCTATCACATGTACTAACCTGAGTAAATATGTCATAAAGCTGACTTGGTGTTTTAGCTGTGTTGCTATCACATGTACTAACCTGAGTAAATATGTCATAAACCTGACTAGGTGTTTTAGCTGTGTTGCTATCACATGTACTAACCTGAGTAAATATGTCATAAAGCTGACTTGGTGTTTTAGCTGTGTTGCTATCACATGTACTAACCTGAGTAAATATGTCATAAAGCTGACTTGGTGTTTTAGCTGTGTTGCTATCACATGTACTAACCTGAGTAAATATGTCATAAAGCTGACTTGGTGTTTTAGCTGTGTTGCTATCACATGTACTAACCTGAGTAAATATGTCATAAACCTGACTTGGTGTTTTAGCTGTGTTGCTATCACATGTACTAACCTGAGTAAATATGTCATAAAGCTGACTTCGTGTTTTAGCTGTGTTGCTATCACATGTACTAACCTGAGTAAATATGTCATAAAGCTGACTAGGTGTTTTAGCTGTGTTGCTATCACATGTACTAACCTGAGTAAATATGTCATAAAGCTGACTTCGTGTTTTAGCTGTGTTGCTATCACATGTACTAACCTGAGTAAATATGTCATAAAGCTGACTTGGTGTTTTAGCTGTGTTGCTATCACATGTACTAACCTGAGTAAATATGTCATAAAGTTGACTTGGTGTTATAGCTGTGTTGCTATCACATGTACTAACCTGAGTAAATATGTCATAAAGCTGACTTGGTGTTTTAGCTGTGTTGCTATCACATGTACTAACCTGAGTAAATATGTCATAAACCTGACTTGGTGTTTTAGCTGTGTTGCTATCACATGTACTAACCTGAGTAAATATGTCATAAAGCTGACTTGGTGTTTTAGCTGTGTTGCTATCACATGTACTAACCTGAGTAAATATGTCATAAAGTTGACTTGGTGTTATAGCTGTGTTGCTATCACATGTACTAACCTGAGTAAATATGTCATAAAGCTGACTTGGTGTTTTAGCTGTGTTGCTATCACATGTACTAACCTGAATAAATATGTCATAAAGCTGACTTGGTGTTTTAGCTGTGTTGCTATCACATGTACTAACCTGAGTAAATATGTCATAAAGCTGACTTGGTGTTTTAGCTGTGTTGCTATCACATGTACTAACCTGAATAAATATGTCATAAAGCTGACTTGGTGTTTTAGCTGTGTTGCTATCACATGTACTAACCTGAGTAAATATGTCATAAAGCTGACTTGGTGTTTTAGCTGTGTTGCTATCACATGTACTAACCTGAGTAAATATGTCATAAACCTGACTAGGTGTTTTAGCTGTGTTGCTATCACATGTACTAACCTGAGTAAATATGTCATAAAGCTAACTTGGTGTTTTAGCTGTGTTGCTATCACATGTACTAACCTGAGTAAATATGTCATAAAGCTGACTTGGTGTTTTAGCTGTGTTGCTATCACATGTACTAACCTGAGTAAATATGTCATAAAGCTGACTTGGTGTTTTAGCTGTGTTGCTATCACATGTACTAACCTGAGTAAATATGTCATAAACCTGACTTGGTGTTTTAGCTGTGTTGCTATCACATGTACTAACCTGAGTAAATATGTCATAAAGCTGACTTCGTGTTTTAGCTGTGTTGCTATCACATGTACTAACCTGAGTAAATATGTCATAAAGCTGACTAGGTGTTTTAGCTGTGTTGCTATCACATGTACTAACCTGAGTAAATATGTCATAAAGCTGACTAGGTGTTTTAGCTGTGTTGCAATCACATGTACTAACCTGAGTAAATATGTCATAAAGCTGACTTGGTGTTTTAGCTGTGTTGCTATCACATGTACTAACCTGAGTAAATATGTCATAAAGCTGACTTGGTGTTTTAGCTGTGTTGCTATCACATGTACTAACCTGAGTAAATATGTCATAAAGCTGACTTGGTGTTTTAGCTGTGTTGCTATCACATGTACTAACCTGAGTAAATATGTCATAAAGTTGACTTGGTGTTTTAGCTGTGTTGCTATCACATGTACTAACCTGAGTAAATATGTTATAAAGCTGACTTGGTGTTTTAGCTGTGTTGCTATCACATGTACAAACCTGAGTAAATATGTCATAAAGCTGACTTGGTGTTTTAGCTGTGTTGCTATCACATGTACTAACCTGAGTAAATATGTCATAAAGCTGACTTGGTGTTTTAGCTGTGTTGCTATCACATGTACTAACCTGAGTAAATATGTCATAAAGTTGACTTGGTGTTTTAGCTGTGTTGCTATCACATGTACTAACCTGAGTAAATATGTCATAAAGCTGACTTGGTGTTTTAGCTGTGTTGCTATCACATGTACTAACATGAGTAAATATGTCATAAAGTTGACTTGGTGTTTTAGCTGTGTTGCTATCACATGTACTAACCTGAGTAAATATGTTATAAAGCTGACTTGGTGTTTTAGCTGTGTTGCTATCACATGTACTAACCTGAGTAAATATGTCATAAAGCTGACTTGGTGTTATAGCTGTGTTGCTATCACATGTACTAACCTGAGTAAATATGTTATAAAGTTGACTTGGTGTTTTAGCTGTGTTGCTATCACATGTACTAACCTGAGTAAATATGTCATAAAGCTGACTTGGTGTTTTAGCTGTGTTGCTATCACATGTACTAACCTGAGTAAATATGTTATAAACCTGACTTGGTGTTTTAGCTGTGTTGCTATCACATGTACTAACCTGAGTAAATATGTTATAAACCTGACTTGGTGTTTTAGCTGTGTTGCTATCACATGTACTAACCTGAGTAAATATGTTATAAACCTGACTTGGTGTTTTAGCTGTGTTGCTATCACATGTACTAACCTGAGTAAATATGTCATGACGTTGACTTGGTGTTTTAGCTGTGTTGCTATCACATGTACTAACCTGAGTAAATATGTTATAAACCTGACTTGGTGTTTTAGCTGTGTTGCTATCACATGTACTAACCTGAGTAAATATGTCATAAAGTTGACTTGGTGTTTTAGCTGTGTTGCTATCACATGTACTAACCTGAGTAAATATGTCATAAAGCTGACTTGGTGTTTTAGCTGTGTTGCTATCACATGTACTAACCTGAGTAAATATGTCATAAAGCTGACTTGGTGTTTTAGCTGTGTTGCTATCACATGTACTAACCTGAGTAAATATGTCATAAAGCTGACTTGGTGTTTTAGCTGTGTTGCTATCACATGTACTAACCTGAGTAAATATGTTATAAACCTGACTTGGTGTTTTAGCTGTGTTGCTATCACATGTACTAACCTGAGTAAATATGTTATAAACCTGACTTGGTGTTTTAGCTGTGTTGCTATCACATGTACTAACCTGAGTAAATATGTCATAAAGCTGACTTGGTGTTTTAGCTGTGTTGCTATCACATGTACTAACCTGAGTAAATATGTCATAAAGCTGACTTGGTGTTTTAGCTGTGTTGCTATCACATGTACTAACCTGAGTAAATATGTTATAAACCTGACTTGGTGTTTTAGCTGTGTTGCTATCACATGTACTAACCTGAGTAAATATGTCATAAAGCTGACTTGGTGTTTTAGCTGTGTTGCTATCACATGTACTAACCTGAGTAAATATGTCATAAAGCTGACTTGGTGTTTTAGCTGTGTTGCTATCACATGTACTAACCTGAGTAAATATGTTATAAACCTGACTTGGTGTTTTAGCTGTGTTGCTATCACATGTACTAACCTGAGTAAATATGTTATAAAGCTAACTTGGTGTTTTAGCTGTGTTGCTATCACATGTACTAACCTGAGTAAATATGTTATAAACCTGACTTGGTGTTTTAGCTGTGTTGCTATCACATGTACTAACCTGAGTAAATATGTCATAAAGCTGACTTGGTGTTTTAGCTGTGTTGCTATCACATGTACTAACCTGAGTAAATATGTCATAAAGCTGACTTGGTGTTTTAGCTGTGTTGCTATCACATGTACTAACCTGAGTAAATATGTAATAAAGCTGACTTGGTGTTTTAGCTGTGTTGCTATCACATGTACTAAC
This sequence comes from Saccoglossus kowalevskii, assembly GCF_978046115.1. Taxonomy (NCBI): domain Eukaryota; kingdom Metazoa; phylum Hemichordata; class Enteropneusta; family Harrimaniidae; genus Saccoglossus; species Saccoglossus kowalevskii. The sequence goes on from NC_140651.1 coordinate 2,893,824, forward strand.
CTGAGTAAATATGTTATAAACCTGACTTGGTGTTTTAGCTGTGTTGCTATCACATGTACTAACCTGAGTAAATATGTCATAAAGCTGACTTGGTGTTTTAGCTGTGTTGCTATCACATGTACTAACCTGAGTAAATATGTTATAAACCTGACTTGGTGTTTTAGCTGTGTTGCTATCACATGTACTAACCTGAATAAATATGTCATAAAGCTGACTTGGTGTTTTAGCTGTGTTGCTATCACATGTACTAACCTGAGTAAATATGTCATAAAGCTGACTTGGTGTTTTAGCTGTGTTGCTATCACATGTACTAACCTGAGTAAATATGTCATAAACCTGACTAGGTGTTTTAGCTGTGTTGCTATCACATGTACTAACCTGAGTAAATATGTTATAAACCTGACTTGGTGTTTTAGCTGTGTTGCTATCACATGTACTAACCTGAGTAAATATGTCATAAAGCTGACTTGGTGTTTTAGCTGTGTTGCTATCACATGTACTAACCTGAGTAAATATGTTATAAACCTGACTTGGTGTTTTAGCTGTGTTGCTATCACATGTACTAACCTGAATAAATATGTCATAAAGCTGACTTGGTGTTTTAGCTGTGTTGCTATCACATGTACTAACCTGAGTAAATATGTCATAAAGCTGACTTGGTGTTTTAGCTGTGTTGCTATCACATGTACTAACCTGAGTAAATATGTCATAAAGCTGACTTGGTGTTTTAGCTGTGTTGCTATCACATGTACTAACCTGAGTAAATATGTCATAAACCTGACTAGGTGTTTTAGCTGTGTTGCTATCACATGTACTAACCTGAGTAAATATGTCATAAAGCTGACTTGGTGTTTTAGCTGTGTTGCTATCACATGTACTAACCTGAGTAAATATGTCATAAAGCTGACTTGGTGTTTTAGCTGTGTTGCTATCACATGTACTAACCTGAGTAAATATGTCATAAAGCTGACTTGGTGTTTTAGCTGTGTTGCTATCACATGTACTAACCTGAGTAAATATGTCATAAACCTGACTTGGTGTTTTAGCTGTGTTGCTATCACATGTACTAACCTGAGTAAATATGTCATAAAGCTGACTTCGTGTTTTAGCTGTGTTGCTATCACATGTACTAACCTGAGTAAATATGTCATAAAGCTGACTAGGTGTTTTAGCTGTGTTGCTATCACATGTACTAACCTGAGTAAATATGTCATAAAGCTGACTAGGTGTTTTAGCTGTGTTGCTATCACATGTACTAACCTGAGTAAATATGTCATAAAGCTGACTTCGTGTTTTAGCTGTGTTGCTATCACATGTACTAACCTGAGTAAATATGTCATAAAGCTGACTTGGTGTTTTAGCTGTGTTGCTATCACATGTACTAACCTGAGTAAATATGTCATAAAGCTGACTTGGTGTTTTAGCTGTGTTGCTATCACATGTACTAACCTGAGTAAATATGTCATAAAGCTGACTAGGTGTTTTAGCTGTGTTGCTATCACATGTACTAACCTGAGTAAATATGTCATGACGTTGACTTCGTGTTTTAGCTGTGTTGCTATCACATGTACTAACCTGAGTAAATATGTTATAAACCTGACTTGGTGTTTTAGCTGTGTTGCTATCACATGTACTAACCTGAGTAAATATGTCATAAAGCTGACTTGGTGTTTTAGCTGTGTTGCTATCACATGTACTAACCTGAGTAAATATGTTATAAACCTGACTTGGTGTTTTAGCTGTGTTGCTATCACATGTACTAACCTGAGTAAATATGTCATAAACCTGACTTGGTGTTTTAGCTGTGTTGCTATCACATGTACTAACCTGAGTAAATATGTCATAAACCTGACTTGGTGTTTTAGCTGTGTTGCTATCACATGTACTAACCTGAGTAAATATGTCATAAACCTGACTTGGTGTTTTAGCTGTGTTGCTATCACATGTACTAACCTGAGTAAATATGTCATAAAGCTGACTTGGTGTTATAGCTGTGTTGCTATCACATGTACTAACCTGAGTAAATATGTCATAAAGCTGACTTGGTGTTTTAGCTGTGTTGCTATCACATGTACTAACCTGAGTAAATATGTCATAAAGCTGACTTGGTGTTTTAGCTGTGTTGCTATCACATGTACTAACCTGAGTAAATATGTCATAAACCTGACTTGGTGTTTTAGCTGTGTTGCTATCACATGTACTAACCTGAGTAAATATGTCATAAACCTGACTTGGTGTTTTAGCTGTGTTGCTATCACATGTACTAACCTGAGTAAATATGTCATAAAGCTGACTTGGTGTTTTAGCTGTGTTGCTATCACATGTACTAACCTGAGTAAATATGTCATAAAGCTGACTTGGTGTTTTAGCTGTGTTGCTATCACATGTACTAACCTGAGTAAATATGTCATAAAGCTGACTTGGTGTTTTAGCTGTGTTGCTATCACATGTACTAACCTGAGTAAATATGTCATAAAGCTGACTTGGTGTTATAGCTGTGTTGCTATCACATGTACTAACCTGAGTAAATATGTCATAAAGCTGACTTGGTGTTTTAGCTGTGTTGCTATCACATGTACTAACCTGAGTAAATATGTCATAAACCTGACTTGGTGTTTTAGCTGTGTTGCTATCACATGTACTAACCTGAGTAAATATGTCATAAAGCTGACTTGGTGTTATAGCTGTGTTGCTATCACATGTACTAACCTGAGTAAATATGTCATAAAGCTGACTTGGTGTTTTAGCTGTGTTGCTATCACATGTACTAACCTGAGTAAATATGTCATAAACCTGACTTGGTGTTTTAGCTGTGTTGCTATCACATGTACTAACCTGAGTAAATATGTCATAAAGCTGACTTGGTGTTATAGCTGTGTTGCTATCACATGTACTAACCTGAGTAAATATGTCATAAAGCTGACTTGGTGTTTTAGCTGTGTTGCTATCACATGTACTAACCTGAGTAAATATGTCATAAAGCTGACTTGGTGTTTTAGCTGTGTTGCTATCACATGTACTAACCTGAGTAAATATGTCATAAACCTGACTTGGTGTTTTAGATGTGTTGCTATCACATGTACTAACCTGAGTAAATATGTCATAAACCTGACTTGGTGTTTTAGCTGTGTTGCTATCACATGTACTAACCTGAGTAAATATGTCATAAAGCTGACTTGGTGTTATAGCTGTGTTGCTATCACATGTACTAACCTGAGTAAATATGTCATAAAGCTGACTTGGTGTTTTAGCTGTGTTGCTATCACATGTACTAACCTGAGTAAATATGTCATAAAGCTGACTTGGTGTTTTAGCTGTGTTGCTATCACATGTACTAACCTGAGTAAATATGTCATAAACCTGACTTGGTGTTTTAGCTGTGTTGCTATCACATGTACTAACCTGAGTAAATATGTCATAAACCTGACTTGGTGTTTTAGCTGTGTTGCTATCACATGTACTAACCTGAGTAAATATGTCATAAAGCTGACTTGGTGTTTTAGCTGTGTTGCTATCACATGTACTAACCTGAGTAAATATGTCATAAAGCTGACTTGGTGTTTTAGCTGTGTTGCTATCACATGTACTAACCTGAGTAAATATGTCATAAAGCTGACTTGGTGTTTTAGCTGTGTTGCTATCACATGTACTAACCTGAGTAAATATGTCATAAAGCTGACTTGGTGTTATAGCTGTGTTGCTATCACATGTACTAACCTGAGTAAATATGTCATAAAGCTGACTTGGTGTTTTAGCTGTGTTGCTATCACATGTACTAACCTGAGTAAATATGTCATAAACCTGACTTGGTGTTTTAGCTGTGTTGCTATCACATGTACTAACCTGAGTAAATATGTCATAAAGCTGACTTGGTGTTATAGCTGTGTTGCTATCACATGTACTAACCTGAGTAAATATGTCATAAAGCTGACTTGGTGTTATAGCTGTGTTGCTATCACATGTACTAACCTGAGTAAATATGTCATAAAGCTGACTTGGTGTTTTAGCTGTGTTGCTATCACATGTACTAACCTGAGTAAATATGTCATAAAGCTGACTTGGTGTTATAGCTGTGTTGCTATCACATGTACTAACCTGAGTAAATATGTCATAAACCTGACTTGGTGTTTTAGCTGTGTTGCTATCACATGTACTAACCTGAGTAAATATGTTATAAACCTGACTTGGTGTTTTAGCTGTGTTGTCATCACATGTACTAACCTGAGTAAATATGTCATAAACCTGACTTGGTGTTTTAGCTGTGTTGCTATCACATGTACTAACCTGAGTAAATATGTCATAAAGCTGACTTGGTGTTATAGCTGTGTTGCTATCACATGTACTAACCTGAGTAAATATGTCATAAAGCTGACTTGGTGTTATAGCTGTGTTGCTATCACATGTACTAACCTGAGTAAATATGTCATAAACCTGACTTGGTGTTTTAGCTGTGTTGCTATCACATGTACTAACCTGAGTAAATATGTCATAAAGCTGACTTGGTGTTTTAGCTGTGTTGCTATCACATGTACTAACCTGAGTAAATATGTCATAAAGTTGACTTGGTGTTATAGCTGTGTTGCTATCACATGTACTAACCTGAGTAAATATGTCATAAAGCTGACTTGGTGTTTTAGCTGTGTTGCTATCACATGTACTAACCTGAATAAATATGTCATAAAGCTGACTTGGTGTTTTAGCTGTGTTGCTATCACATGTACTAACCTGAGTAAATATGTCATAAAGCTGACTTGGTGTTTTAGCTGTGTTGCTATCACATGTACTAACCTGAATAAATATGTCATAAAGCTGACTTGGTGTTTTAGCTGTGTTGCTATCACATGTACTAACCTGAGTAAATATGTCATAAAGCTGACTTGGTGTTTTAGCTGTGTTGCTATCACATGTACTAACCTGAGTAAATATGTCATAAACCTGACTAGGTGTTTTAGCTGTGTTGCTATCACATGTACTAACCTGAGTAAATATGTCATAAACCTGACTTGGTGTTTTAGCTGTGTTGCTATCACATGTACTAACCTGAGTAAATATGTCATAAAGCTGACTTGGTGTTTTAGCTGTGTTGCTATCACATGTACTAACCTGAGTAAATATGTCATAAAGCTGACTTGGTGTTTTAGCTGTGTTGCTATCACATGTACTAACCTGAGTAAATATGTCATAAAGTTGACTTGGTGTTATAGCTGTGTTGCTATCACATGTACTAACCTGAGTAAATATGTCATAAAGCTGACTTCGTGTTTTAGCTGTGTTGCTATCACATGTACTAACCTGAATAAATATGTCATAAAGCTGACTTGGTGTTTTAGCTGTGTTGCTATCACATGTACTAACCTGAGTAAATATGTCATAAAGCTGACTTGGTGTTTTAGCTGTGTTGCTATCACATGTACTAACCTGAGTAAATATGTCATAAAGCTGACTTGGTGTTTTAGCTGTGTTGCTATCACATGTACTAACCTGAGTAAATATGTCATAAAGTTGACTTGGTGTTATAGCTGTGTTGCTATCACATGTACTAACCTGAGTAAATATGTCATAAAGCTGACTTGGTGTTTTAGCTGTGTTGCTATCACATGTACTAACCTGAGTAAATATGTCATAAACCTGACTTGGTGTTTTAGCTGTGTTGCTATCACATGTACTAACCTGAGTAAATATGTCATAAAGCTGACTTGGTGTTTTAGCTGTGTTGCTATCACATGTACTAACCTGAGTAAATATGTCATAAAGCTGACTTGGTGTTTTAGCTGTGTTGCTATCACATGTACTAACCTGAGTAAATATGTCATAAAGTTGACTTGGTGTTATAGCTGTGTTGCTATCACATGTACTAACCTGAGTAAATATGTCATAAAGCTGACTTGGTGTTTTAGCTGTGTTGCTATCACATGTACTAACCTGAATAAATATGTCATAAAGCTGACTTGGTGTTTTAGCTGTGTTGCTATCACATGTACTAACCTGAGTAAATATGTCATAAAGCTGACTTGGTGTTTTAGCTGTGTTGCTATCACATGTACTAACCTGAATAAATATGTCATAAAGCTGACTTGGTGTTTTAGCTGTGTTGCTATCACATGTACTAACCTGAGTAAATATGTCATAAAGCTGACTTGGTGTTTTAGCTGTGTTGCTATCACATGTACTAACCTGAGTAAATATGTCATAAACCTGACTAGGTGTTTTAGCTGTGTTGCTATCACATGTACTAACCTGAGTAAATATGTCATAAAGCTGACTTGGTGTTTTAGCTGTGTTGCTATCACATGTACTAACCTGAGTAAATATGTCATAAAGCTGACTTGGTGTTTTAGCTGTGTTGCTATCACATGTACTAACCTGAGTAAATATGTCATAAAGCTGACTTGGTGTTTTAGCTGTGTTGCTATCACATGTACTAACCTGAGTAAATATGTCATAAACCTGACTTGGTGTTTTAGCTGTGTTGCTATCACATGTACTAACCTGAGTAAATATGTCATAAAGCTGACTTCGTGTTTTAGCTGTGTTGCTATCACATGTACTAACCTGAGTAAATATGTCATAAAGCTGACTAGGTGTTTTAGCTGTGTTGCTATCACATGTACTAACCTGAGTAAATATGTCATAAAGCTGACTAGGTGTTTTAGCTGTGTTGCTATCACATGTACTAACCTGAGTAAATATGTCATAAAGCTGACTTGGTGTTTTAGCTGTGTTGCTATCACATGTACTAACCTGAGTAAATATGTCATAAAGCTGACTTGGTGTTTTAGCTGTGTTGCTATCACATGTACTAACCTGAGTAAATATGTCATAAAGCTGACTTGGTGTTTTAGCTGTGTTGCTATCACATGTACTAACCTGAGTAAATATGTCATAAAGTTGACTTGGTGTTTTAGCTGTGTTGCTATCACATGTACTAACCTGAGTAAATATGTTATAAAGCTGACTTGGTGTTTTAGCTGTGTTGCTATCACATGTACAAACCTGAGTAAATATGTCATAAAGCTGACTTGGTGTTTTAGCTGTGTTGCTATCACATGTACTAACCTGAGTAAATATGTCATAAAGCTGACTTGGTGTTTTAGCTGTGTTGCTATCACATGTACTAACCTGAGTAAATATGTCATAAAGTTGACTTGGTGTTTTAGCTGTGTTGCTATCACATGTACTAACCTGAGTAAATATGTCATAAAGCTGACTTGGTGTTTTAGCTGTGTTGCTATCACATGTACTAACATGAGTAAATATGTCATAAAGTTGACTTGGTGTTTTAGCTGTGTTGCTATCACATGTACTAACCTGAGTAAATATGTTATAAAGCTGACTTGGTGTTTTAGCTGTGTTGCTATCACATGTACTAACCTGAGTAAATATGTCATAAAGCTGACTTGGTGTTATAGCTGTGTTGCTATCACATGTACTAACCTGAGTAAATATGTTATAAAGTTGACTTGGTGTTTTAGCTGTGTTGCTATCACATGTACTAACCTGAGTAAATATGTCATAAAGCTGACTTGGTGTTTTAGCTGTGTTGCTATCACATGTACTAACCTGAGTAAATATGTTATAAACCTGACTTGGTGTTTTAGCTGTGTTGCTATCACATGTACTAACCTGAGTAAATATGTTATAAACCTGACTTGGTGTTTTAGCTGTGTTGCTATCACATGTACTAACCTGAGTAAATATGTTATAAACCTGACTTGGTGTTTTAGCTGTGTTGCTATCACATGTACTAACCTGAGTAAATATGTCATGATGTTGACTTGGTGTTTTAGCTGTGTTGCTATCACATGTACTAACCTGAGTAAATATGTTATAAACCTGACTTGGTGTTTTAGCTGTGTTGCTATCACATGTACTAACCTGAGTAAATATGTCATAAAGTTGACTTGGTGTTTTAGCTGTGTTGCTATCACATGTACTAACCTGAGTAAATATGTCATAAAGCTGACTTGGTGTTTTAGCTGTGTTGCTATCACATGTACTAACCTGAGTAAATATGTCATAAAGCTGACTTGGTGTTTTAGCTGTGTTGCTATCACATGTACTAACCTGAGTAAATATGTCATAAAGTTGACTTGGTGTTTTAGCTGTGTTGCTATCACATGTACTAACCTGAGTAAATATGTCATAAAGCTGACTTGGTGTTTTAGCTGTGTTGCTATCACATGTACTAACCTGAGTAAATATGTTATAAACCTGACTTGGTGTTTTAGCTGTGTTGCTATCACATGTACTAACCTGAGTAAATATGTTATAAACCTGACTTGGTGTTTTAGCTGTGTTGCTATCACATGTACTAACCTGAGTAAATATGTCATAAAGCTGACTTGGTGTTTTAGCTGTGTTGCTATCACATGTACTAACCTGAGTAAATATGTCATAAAGCTGACTTGGTGTTTTAGCTGTGTTGCTATCACATGTACTAACCTGAGTAAATATGTTATAAACCTGACTTGGTGTTTTAGCTGTGTTGCTATCACATGTACTAACCTGAGTAAATATGTCATAAAGCTGACTTGGTGTTTTAGCTGTGTTGCTATCACATGTACTAACCTGAGTAAATATGTCATAAAGCTGACTTGGTGTTTTAGCTGTGTTGCTATCACATGTACTAACCTGAGTAAATATGTTATAAACCTGACTTGGTGTTTTAGCTGTGTTGCTATCACATGTACTAACCTGAGTAAATATGTTATAAAGCTGACTTGGTGTTTTAGCTGTGTTGCTATCACATGTACTAACCTGAGTAAATATGTTATAAACCTGACTTGGTGTTTTAGCTGTGTTGCTATCACATGTACTAACCTGAGTAAATATGTCATAAAGCTGACTTGGTGTTTTAGCTGTGTTGCTATCACATGTACTAACCTGAGTAAATATGTCATAAAGCTGACTTGGTGTTTTAGCTGTGTTGCTATCACATGTACTAACCTGAGTAAATATGTCATAAAGCTGACTTGGTGTTTTAGCTGTGTTGCTATCACATGTACTAACCTGAGTAAATATGTAATAAAGCTGACTTGGTGTTTTAGCTGTGTTGCTATCACATGTACTAACCTGAGTAAATATGTTATAAACCTGACTTGGTGTTTTAGCTGTGTTGCTATCACATGTACTAACCTGAGTAAATATGTCATAAAGCTGACTTGGTGTTTTAGCTGTGTTGCTATCACATGTACTAACCTGAGTAAATATGTTATAAACCTGACTTGGTGTTTTAGCTGTGTTGCTATCACATGTACTAACCTGAATAAATATGTCATAAAGCTGACTTGGTGTTTTAGCTGTGTTGCTATCACATGTACTAACCTGAGTAAATATGTCATAAAGCTGACTTGGTGTTTTAGCTGTGTTGCTATCACATGTACTAACCTGAGTAAATATGTCATAAACCTGACTAGGTGTTTTAGCTGTGTTGCTATCACATGTACTAACCTGAGTAAATATGTTATAAACCTGACTTGGTGTTTTAGCTGTGTTGCTATCACATGTACTAACCTGAGTAAATATGTCATAAAGCTGACTTGGTGTTTTAGCTGTGTTGCTATCACATGTACTAACCTGAGTAAATATGTTATAAACCTGACTTGGTGTTTTAGCTGTGTTGCTATCACATGTACTAACCTGAATAAATATGTCATAAAGCTGACTTGGTGTTTTAGCTGTGTTGCTATCACATGTACTAACCTGAGTAAATATGTCATAAAGCTGACTTGGTGTTTTAGCTGTGTTGCTATCACATGTACTAACCTGAGTAAATATGTCATAAAGCTGACTTGGTGTTTTAGCTGTGTTGCTATCACATGTACTAACCTGAGTAAATATGTCATAAACCTGACTAGGTGTTTTAGCTGTGTTGCTATCACATGTACTAACCTGAGTAAATATGTCATAAAGCTGACTTGGTGTTTTAGCTGTGTTGCTATCACATGTACTAACCTGAGTAAATATGTCATAAAGCTGACTTGGTGTTATAGCTGTGTTGCTATCACATGTACTAACCTGAGTAAATATGTCATAAAGCTGACTTGGTGTTTTAGCTGTGTTGCTATCACATGTACTAACCTGAGTAAATATGTCATAAAGCTGACTTGGTGTTTTAGCTGTGTTGCTATCACATGTACTAACCTGAGTAAATATGTCATAAAGTTGACTTGGTGTTTTAGCTGTGTTGCTATCACATGTACTAACCTGAGTAAATATGTTATAAAGCTGACTTGGTGTTTTAGCTGTGTTGCTATCACATGTACAAACCTGAGTAAATATGTCATAAAGCTGACTTGGTGTTTTAGCTGTGTTGCTATCACATGTACTAACCTGAGTAAATATGTCATAAAGCTGACTTGGTGTTTTAGCTGTGTTGCTATCACATGTACTAACCTGAGTAAATATGTCATAAAGTTGACTTGGTGTTTTAGCTGTGTTGCTATCACATGTACTAACCTGAGTAAATATGTCATAAAGCTGACTTGGTGTTTTAGCTGTGTTGCTATCACATGTACTAACATGAGTAAATATGTCATAAAGTTGACTTGGTGTTTTAGCTGTGTTGCTATCACATGTACTAACCTGAGTAAATATGTTATAAAGCTGACTTGGTGTTTTAGCTGTGTTGCTATCACATGTACTAACCTGAGTAAATATGTCATAAAGCTGACTTGGTGTTATAGCTGTGTTGCTATCACATGTACTAACCTGAGTAAATATGTTATAAAGTTGACTTGGTGTTTTAGCTGTGTTGCTATCACATGTACTAACCTGAGTAAATATGTCATAAAGCTGACTTGGTGTTTTAGCTGTGTTGCTATCACATGTACTAACCTGAGTAAATATGTTATAAACCTGACTTGGTGTTTTAGCTGTGTTGCTATCACATGTACTAACCTGAGTAAATATGTTATAAACCTGACTTGGTGTTTTAGCTGTGTTGCTATCACATGTACTAACCTGAGTAAATATGTTATAAACCTGACTTGGTGTTTTAGCTGTGTTGCTATCACATGTACTAACCTGAGTAAATATGTCATGACGTTGACTTGGTGTTTTAGCTGTGTTGCTATCACATGTACTAACCTGAGTAAATATGTTATAAACCTGACTTGGTGTTTTAGCTGTGTTGCTATCACATGTACTAACCTGAGTAAATATGTCATAAAGTTGACTTGGTGTTTTAGCTGTGTTGCTATCACATGTACTAACCTGAGTAAATATGTCATAAAGCTGACTTGGTGTTTTAGCTGTGTTGCTATCACATGTACTAACCTGAGTAAATATGTCATAAAGCTGACTTGGTGTTTTAGCTGTGTTGCTATCACATGTACTAACCTGAGTAAATATGTCATAAAGTTGACTTGGTGTTTTAGCTGTGTTGCTATCACATGTACTAACCTGAGTAAATATGTCATAAAGCTGACTTGGTGTTTTAGCTGTGTTGCTATCACATGTACTAACCTGAGTAAATATGTTATAAACCTGACTTGGTGTTTTAGCTGTGTTGCTATCACATGTACTAACCTGAGTAAATATGTTATAAACCTGACTTGGTGTTTTAGCTGTGTTGCTATCACATGTACTAACCTGAGTAAATATGTCATAAAGCTGACTTGGTGTTTTAGCTGTGTTGCTATCACATGTACTAACCTGAGTAAATATGTCATAAAGCTGACTTGGTGTTTTAGCTGTGTTGCTATCACATGTACTAACCTGAGTAAATATGTTATAAACCTGACTTGGTGTTTTAGCTGTGTTGCTATCACATGTACTAACCTGAGTAAATATGTCATAAAGCTGACTTGGTGTTTTAGCTGTGTTGCTATCACATGTACTAACCTGAGTAAATATGTCATAAAGCTGACTTGGTGTTTTAGCTGTGTTGCTATCACATGTACTAACCTGAGTAAATATGTTATAAACCTGACTTGGTGTTTTAGCTGTGTTGCTATCACATGTACTAACCTGAGTAAATATGTTATAAAGCTGACTTGGTGTTTTAGCTGTGTTGCTATCACATGTACTAACCTGAGTAAATATGTTATAAACCTGACTTGGTGTTTTAGCTGTGTTGCTATCACATGTACTAACCTGAGTAAATATGTCATAAAGCTGACTTGGTGTTTTAGCTGTGTTGCTATCACATGTACTAACCTGAGTAAATATGTCATAAAGCTGACTTGGTGTTTTAGCTGTGTTGCTATCACATGTACTAACCTGAGTAAATATGTCATAAAGCTGACTTGGTGTTTTAGCTGTGTTGCTATCACATGTACTAACCTGAGTAAATATGTAATAAAGCTGACTTGGTGTTTTAGCTGTGTTGCTATCACATGTACTAACCTGAGTAAATATGTTATAAACCTGACTTGGTGTTTTAGCTGTGTTGCTATCACATGTACTAACCTGAGTAAATATGTCATAAAGCTGACTTGGTGTTTTAGCTGTGTTGCTATCACATGTACTAACCTGAGTAAATATGTTATAAACCTGACTTGGTGTTTTAGCTGTGTTGCTATCACATGTACTAACCTGAATAAATATGTCATAAAGCTGACTTGGTGTTTTAGCTGTGTTGCTATCACATGTACTAACCTGAGTAAATATGTCATAAAGCTGACTTGGTGTTTTAGCTGTGTTGCTATCACATGTACTAACCTGAGTAAATATGTCATAAACCTGACTAGGTGTTTTAGCTGTGTTGCTATCACATGTACTAACCTGAGTAAATATGTTATAAACCTGACTTGGTGTTTTAGCTGTGTTGCTATCACATGTACTAACCTGAGTAAATATGTCATAAAGCTGACTTGGTGTTTTAGCTGTGTTGCTATCACATGTACTAACCTGAGTAAATATGTTATAAACCTGACTTGGTGTTTTAGCTGTGTTGCTATCACATGTACTAACCTGAATAAATATGTCATAAAGCTGACTTGGTGTTTTAGCTGTGTTGCTATCACATGTACTAACCTGAGTAAATATGTCATAAAGCTGACTTGGTGTTTTAGCTGTGTTGCTATCACATGTACTAACCTGAGTAAATATGTCATAAAGCTGACTTGGTGTTTTAGCTGTGTTGCTATCACATGTACTAACCTGAGTAAATATGTCATAAACCTGACTAGGTGTTTTAGCTGTGTTGCTATCACATGTACTAACCTGAGTAAATATGTCATAAAGCTGACTTGGTGTTTTAGCTGTGTTGCTATCACATGTACTAACCTGAGTAAATATGTCATAAAGCTGACTTGGTGTTTTAGCTGTGTTGCTATCACATGTACTAACCTGAGTAAATATGTCATAAAGCTGACTTGGTGTTTTAGCTGTGTTGCTATCACATGTACTAACCTGAGTAAATATGTCATAAACCTGACTTGGTGTTTTAGCTGTGTTGCTATCACATGTACTAACCTGAGTAAATATGTCATAAAGCTGACTTCGTGTTTTAGCTGTGTTGCTATCACATGTACTAACCTGAGTAAATATGTCATAAAGCTGACTAGGTGTTTTAGCTGTGTTGCTATCACATGTACTAACCTGAGTAAATATGTCATAAAGCTGACTAGGTGTTTTAGCTGTGTTGCTATCACATGTACTAACCTGAGTAAATATGTCATAAAGCTGACTTCGTGTTTTAGCTGTGTTGCTATCACATGTACTAACCTGAGTAAATATGTCATAAAGCTGACTTGGTGTTTTAGCTGTGTTGCTATCACATGTACTAACCTGAGTAAATATGTCATAAAGCTGACTTGGTGTTTTAGCTGTGTTGCTATCACATGTACTAACCTGAGTAAATATGTCATAAAGCTGACTTGGTGTTTTAGCTGTGTTGCTATCACATGTACTAACCTGAGTAAATATGTCATAAAGTTGACTTGGTGTTTTAGCTGTGTTGCTATCACATGTACTAACCTGAGTAAATATGTTATAAAGCTGACTTGGTGTTTTAGCTGTGTTGCTATCACATGTACAAACCTGAGTAAATATGTCATAAAGCTGACTTGGTGTTTTAGCTGTGTTGCTATCACATGTACTAACCTGAGTAAATATGTCATAAAGCTGACTTGGTGTTTTAGCTGTGTTGCTATCACATGTACTAACCTGAGTAAATATGTCATAAAGTTGACTTGGTGTTTTAGCTGTGTTGCTATCACATGTACTAACCTGAGTAAATATGTCATAAAGCTGACTTGGTGTTTTAGCTGTGTTGCTATCACATGTACTAACATGAGTAAATATGTCATAAAGTTGACTTGGTGTTTTAGCTGTGTTGCTATCACATGTACTAACCTGAGTAAATATGTTATAAAGCTGACTTGGTGTTTTAGCTGTGTTGCTATCACATGTACTAACCTGAGTAAATATGTCATAAAGCTGACTTGGTGTTATAGCTGTGTTGCTATCACATGTACTAACCTGAGTAAATATGTTATAAAGTTGACTTGGTGTTTTAGCTGTGTTGCTATCACATGTACTAACCTGAGTAAATATGTCATAAAGCTGACTTGGTGTTTTAGCTGTGTTGCTATCACATGTACTAACCTGAGTAAATATGTTATAAACCTGACTTGGTGTTTTAGCTGTGTTGCTATCACATGTACTAACCTGAGTAAATATGTTATAAACCTGACTTGGTGTTTTAGCTGTGTTGCTATCACATGTACTAACCTGAGTAAATATGTTATAAACCTGACTTGGTGTTTTAGCTGTGTTGCTATCACATGTACTAACCTGAGTAAATATGTCATGACGTTGACTTGGTGTTTTAGCTGTGTTGCTATCACATGTACTAACCTGAGTAAATATGTTATAAACCTGACTTGATGTTTTAGCTGTGTTGCTATCACATGTACTAACCTGAGTAAATATGTCATAAAGTTGACTTGGTGTTTTAGCTGTGTTGCTATCACATGTACTAACCTGAGTAAATATGTCATAAAGCTGACTTGGTGTTTTAGCTGTGTTGCTATCACATGTACTAACCTGAGTAAATATGTCATAAAGTTGACTTGGTGTTTTAGCTGTGTTGCTATCACATGTACTAACCTGAGTAAATATGTCATAAAGCTGACTTGGTGTTTTAGCTGTGTTGCTATCACATGTACTAACCTGAGTAAATATGTTATAAACCTGACTTGGTGTTTTAGCTGTGTTGCTATCACATGTACTAACCTGAGTAAATATGTCATAAAGCTGACTTGGTGTTTTAGCTGTGTTGCTATCACATGTACTAACCTGAGTAAATATGTCATAAAGCTGACTTGGTGTTTTAGCTGTGTTGCTATCACATGTACTAACCTGAGTAAATATGTTATAAACCTGACTTGGTGTTTTAGCTGTGTTGCTATCACATGTACTAACCTGAGTAAATATGTTATAAAGCTGACTTGGTGTTTTAGCTGTGTTGCTATCACATGTACTAACCTGAGTAAATATGTTATAAACCTGACTTGGTGTTTTAGCTGTGTTGCTATCACATGTACTAACCTGAGTAAATATGTCATAAAGCTGACTTGGTGTTTTAGCTGTGTTGCTATCACATGTACTAACCTGAGTAAATATGTCATAAAGCTGACTTGGTGTTTTAGCTGTGTTGCTATCACATGTACTAACCTGAGTAAATATGTCATAAAGCTGACTTGGTGTTTTAGCTGTGTTGCTATCACATGTACTAACCTGAGTAAATATGTCATAAACCTGACTTGGTGTTTTAGCTGTGTTGCTATCACATGTACTAACCTGAGTAAATATGTCATAAAGCTGACTTGGTGTTTTAGCTGTGTTGCTATCACATGTACTAACCTGAGTAAATATGTAATAAAGCTGACTTGGTGTTTTAGCTGTGTTGCTATCACATGTACTAACCTGAGTAAATATGTTATAAACCTGACTTGGTGTTTTAGCTGTGTTGCTATCACATGTACTAACCTGAGTAAATATGTCATAAAGCTGACTTGGTGTTTTAGCTGTGTTGCTATCACATGTACTAACCTGAGTAAATATGTTATAAACCTGACTTGGTGTTTTAGCTGTGTTGCTATCACATGTACTAACCTGAGTAAATATGTCATAAAGCTGACTTGGTGTTTTAGCTGTGTTGCTATCACATGTACTAACCTGAGTAAATATGTTATAAACCTGACTTGGTGTTTTAGCTGTGTTGCTATCACATGTACTAACCTGAGTAAATATGTCATAAAGTTGACTTGGTGTTTTAGCTGTGTTGCTATCACATGTACTAACCTGAGTAAATATGTTATAAACCTGACTTGGTGTTTTAGCTGTGTTGCTATCACATGTACTAACCTGAGTAAATATGTCATAAAGCTGACTTGGTGTTTTAGCTGTGTTGCTATCACATGTACTAACCTGAGTAAATATGTCATAAACCTGACTAGGTGTTTTAGCTGTGTTGCTATCACATGTACTAACCTGAGTAAATATGTTATAAAGTTGACTTGGTGTTTTAGCTGTGTTGCTATCACATGTACTAACCTGAGTAAATATGTCATAAAGTTGACTTGGTGTTTTAGCTGTGTTGCTATCACATGTACTAACCTGAGTAAATATGTCATAAAGTTGACTTGGTGTTTTAGCTGTGTTGCTATCACATGTACTAACCTGAGTAAATATGTCATAAAGCTGACTTGGTGTTTTAGCTGTGTTGCTATCACATGTACTAACCTGAGTAAATATGTTATAAACCTGACTTGGTGTTTTAGCTGTGTTGCTATCACATGTACTAACCTGAGTAAATATGTTATAAACCTGACTTGGTGTTTTAGCTGTGTTGCTATCACATGTACTAACCTGAGTAAATATGTTATAAACCTGACTTGGTGTTTTAGCTGTGTTGCTATCACATGTACTAACCTGAGTAAATATGTCATGACGTTGACTTGGTGTTTTAGCTGTGTTGCTATCACATGTACTAACCTGAGTAAATATGTTATAAACCTGACTTGGTGTTTTAGCTGTGTTGCTATCACATGTACTAACCTGAGTAAATATGTCATAAAGTTGACTTGGTGTTTTAGCTGTGTTGCTATCACATGTACTAACCTGAGTAAATATGTCATAAAGCTGACTTGGTGTTTTAGCTGTGTTGCTATCACATGTACTAACCTGAGTAAATATGTCATAAAGCTGACTTGGTGTTATAGCTGTGTTGCTATCACATGTACTAACCTGAGTAAATATGTCATAAAGCTGACTTGGTGTTTTAGCTGTGTTGCTATCACATGTACTAACCTGAGTAAATATGTCATAAAGCTGACTTGGTGTTTTAGCTGTGTTGCTATCACATGTACTAACCTGAGTAAATATGTCATAAACCTGACTTGGTGTTATAGCTGTGTTGCTATCACATGTACTAACCTGAGTAAATATGTCATAAAGCTGACTTGGTGTTTTAGCTGTGTTGCTATCACATGTACTAACCTGAGTAAATATGTCATAAAGCTGACTTGGTGTTTTAGCTGTGTTGCTATCACATGTACAAACCTGAGTAAATATGTCATAAAGCTGACTTGGTGTTATAGCTGTGTTGCTATCACATGTACTAACCTGAGTAAATATGTCATAAAGCTGACTTGGTGTTATAGCTGTGTTGCTATCACATGTACAAACCTGAGTAAATATGTCATAAAGCTGACTTGGTGTTATAGCTGTGTTGCTATCACATGTACAAACCTGAGTAAATATGTCATAAAGCTGACTTGGTGTTATAGCTGTGTTGCTATCACATGTACTAACCTGAGTAAATATGTCATAAAGCTGACTTGGTGTTATAGCTGTGTTGCTATCACATGTACTAACCTGAGTAAATATGTCATAAAGCTGACTTGGTGTTTTAGCTGTGTTGCTATCACATGTACAAACCTGAGTAAATATGTCATAAAGCTGACTTGGTGTTATAGCTGTGTTGCTATCACATGTACTAACCTGAGTAAATATGTCATAAAGCTGACTTGGTGTTTTAGCTGTGTTGCTATCACATGTACAAACCTGAGTAAATATGTCATAAAGCTGACTTGGTGTTTTAGCTGTGTTGCTATCACATGTACTAACCTGAGTAAATATGTCATAAAGCTGACTTGGTGTTATAGCTGTGTTGCTATCACATGTACTAACCTGAGTAAATATGTCATAAAGCTGACTTGGTGTTTTAGCTGTGTTGCTATCACATGTACTAACCTGAGTAAATATGTCATAAAGCTGACTTGGTGTTTTAGCTGTGTTGCTATCACATGTACAAACCTGAGTAAATATGTCATAAAGCTGACTTGGTGTTTTAGCTGTGTTGCTATCACATGTACAAACCTGAGTAAATATGTCATAAAGCTGACTTGGTGTTTTAGCTGTGTTGCTATCACATGTACAAACCTGAGTAAATATGTCATAAAGCTGACTTGGTGTTATAGCTGTGTTGCTATCACATGTACTAACCTGAGTAAATATGTCATAAAGCTGACTTGGTGTTTTAGCTGTGTTGCTATCACATGTACAAACCTGAGTAAATATGTCATAAAGCTGACTTGGTGTTTTAGCTGTGTTGCTATCACATGTACTAACCTGAGTAAATATGTTATAAACCTGACTTGGTGTTTTAGCTGTGTTGCTATCACATGTACTAACCTGAGTAAATATGTCATAAAGCTGACTTGGTGTTTTAGCTGTGTTGCTATCACATGTACTAACCTGAGTAAATATGTCATAAACCTGACTAGGTGTTTTAGCTGTGTTGCTATCACATGTACAAACCTGAGTAAATATGTCATAAAGCTGACTTGGTGTTTTAGCTGTGTTGCTATCACATGTACTAACCTGAGTAAATATGTCATAAAGCTGACTTGGTGTTTTAGCTGTGTTGCTATCACATGTACTAACCTGAGTAAATATGTCATAAAGCTGACTTGGTGTTTTAGCTGTGTTGCTATCACATGTACTAACCTGAGTAAATATGTCATAAAGCTGACTTGGTGTTTTAGCTGTGTTGCTATCACATGTACTAACCTGAGTAAATATGTCATAAAGCTGACTTGGTGTTATAGCTGTGTTGCTATCACATGTACTAACCTGAGTAAATATGTCATAAAGCTGACTTGGTGTTTTAGCTGTGTTGCTATAACATGTACTAACCTGAGTAAATATGTCATAAAGTTGACTTGGTGTTTTAGCTGTGTTGCTATCACATGTACAAACCTGAGTAAATATGTCATAAAGTCCTTCTGTTTGTAGATTAGACTTAATTTGGTCCATTACCATATATATCATAACACATTCAACAGTTGAACGTAGTCTTCCTGATCCAGGGTTTTGTGGCACTAATCCAAGCCCACCTGTACCAATACCACCACCAATATCTAAAAATACATGTAAGTAATACCATGATGTCTCTGTTATAAGCAGCCCTCAATATGTGAATGTAAAAAAATTGTACTCTGAATATATTTTATACAGAATTTGTAGCATAGATTTCTGATACATAGTTCAGGGCATGTTATTTTATGCACATTTCAGCTTACCGAAATCAAGACCCTAATAAGCTAATTATCACTTTTCGAAGTCAGTCTATTTTGAATGGTTTTTAAAAACATACCTCCAATCAATTGCAATATTGTGTTCAAGAGAGCCAATGTACTGTAGCTCACCATTTTCAAAAGACAAGGGCGGGGCGGGGCAGGTAAGTGTGGAAATTCAATGATCATCATTACAGTTCTTTGCGACAGTGATTGTTTTGTATACAGTCAAATAGTTATGAGGATGGCCCAAAATATACATGGTGAATTCAGTAGCTTTGTGTATGAATGAAACTTGTTTGCAACGTTTGAATTATGAATATATAATAAGGTGGAAGGGAGATACTGTAAAATGGCTAATTATTCACTGGGTTTTAATCTAGCTTATTCCGCTGGCTGGAAAATGCGCTAAATTAAAACCCAGTGAATATGTAAAATTTAGCATAGAACAAATTATATAAATGATAAAACTGTGAATTTAAAACCCACTGAATATGCCAGAAATGGTAAATCAGTGAAATTTAAACCCAGTGAAAATTAGTCATTTTACAGTACTCCAGTCTATAATGCAAATATACTGTAGGCAGTAACTTGTGCAGCTTTAAGTTATTTTACAACAAATATATTCAATCTTTAAATAAAAAACAAAATACTTTACCATCTAAGAGATATACTTGATCTGGTATGAAATTAGAAACCATCCTGTGTAAATTCTTCTCCTTCGTAGCTGGGTCTAACAACCAACAGGCAACTTTAGGGTCTTGTAGATTACCAATTAAAGTTACACCACAGCTAGTGGAAAGATATTTGAACTAAAACAAATAACAGATACACCAACATAACTACCTTGACTTTTAGGTCACAATAAAACACCATGGTCTGATAGAATACATAAAAAACTCATTTCATTTACTATGAGGTCCTAACAGAATTGCATATTATACAGTTATGGTTCAATACAACAACAAAAAAGTTATTTTTTCAGTTTGCTATGAAATACATGTAAACTTCAAGTTTATGTTATCATGAACAAATGTTTTATAAAACACTCCATCGATTCCATATCCAACATGTTTTGTTGATCTTTCTGGAGTTGACCTATCATGGTATTCTTTGACCTCATAGGTCTAGAAAACCATTTGCAATCGTATTGTGAAAGTAAAAATCATTATTATCAAAGTTGTAGTATGATAAGTTGGCATTGATTTTGCTGCAACAATGTTTGTTTAAAGAGACAATTAGCACTTTTTAAACGATAGAACATGTACTGAAATAGTTTTAACAGTTTTTTTAAACAGATGATTCAGAAGTATTTCACCCATCCATGCAATAAATCTGCATACAGCGATAAAACTCGGCCCTACCTGTAATCTGTTGTTTTTTATATGAGTTTTACAGTAGTTTTCATTGGAGACCCTGGAATAAAATATTTTCACACCCACAATTCGCTTGTTCACATTTCCCTTATACCATTTGTTTTTCGAAAGAAAAAAGTGAAAGAAGAATTTTTAATTTTAAAATTTTTCACTAAATCAGATATTGCATTTGAGCCATAGTATGTCTGTCATGGTTCATTATAATTTGACACCTGGGTTTTGGGATAACAGTTGAATGAACAGTGCAGTGATACAAGCTCTCATCTAGTGAATGAGATTAGAATGGCTTTATAAACTATACCTGTTGCTTAATATCAATAGCTACTTTGGTAACCTGACATCCCCGTCTATTAATGGTAGATTCTAATACTGACTTGACACACTGTAATCGTTTTGTAACAGTTATATTTTCATCCAATGGTGGTGCAGCCATACTGTCATCAGGATCATCTGTGCCAAAAATTAAAATTAGATTTAATGTACACCTTAACTGCTAGTATTCTTTAACGTTACACTCTGAGATCATTTCTTAAGTTTTATTAGGGTGATGGGAATATTATACAAAATATCTAATGGAAACATTAAAATGTTGCTGAACATTTAGGCTTCCAACTTGATTGTTTGTTCAACTCTTCACATATTGAAGGCAATTTAAATATATTCATTTAATATAATACATGTTGTAGTTCCATAATACAGTAATGGTGACTGACACTTACCATCATAGGATGATGACTGAATACTGACATAATAGACAGTAATGGTGACTGACACTTACCACCATGGGTTGATGATTGACATAGTAGACAGTAATGGTGACTGACACTTACCACCATGGGTTGATGACTGACATAGTAGACAGTAATGGTGACTGACACTTACCATCATGGGTTGATGACTGACATAGTAGACAGTAATGGTGACTGACACTTACCACCATGGGTTGATGACTGACATAGTAGACAGTAATGGTGACTGACACTCACCACCATGGGTTGATGACTGACATAGTAGACAGTAATGGTGACTGACACCACCACGGGTTGATGATTGACATAGTAAACAGTAATGGTGACTGACACTTACCATCATGGGTTGATGACTGACATAGTCGACAGTAATGGTGACTGACACTTACCATCATGGGTTGATGACTGACACAGTAGACAGTAATGGTGACTGACACTTACCAGCATGGGTTAATGACTGACACAGTAGACAGTAATGGTGACTGACACTTACCACCATGGGTTGATGACTGACATAGTAGACAGTAATGGTGACTGATACTTACCACCATGGGTTGATGACTGACATAGTAGACAGTAATGGTGACTGATACTTACCACCATGGGTTGATGACTGACATAGTAGACAGTAATGGTGACTGATACTTACCATCATAGGTTGATGACTGACATAGTAGACAGTAATGGTGACTGATACTTACCATCATGTGTTGATGACTGACATAGTAGACAGTAATGGTGACTGACACTTACCATCATGTGTTGATGACTGACATAGTAGACACTAATGGTGACTGACACTTACCATCATAGGTTGATGACTGACATAGTAGACAGTAATGGTGACTGACACTTACCATCATAGGTTGATGACTGACATAGTAGACAGTAATGGTGACTGACACTTACCACCATGGGTTGATGACTGACATAGTAGACAGTAATGGTGACTGACACTTACCATCATGGGTTGATGACTGACATAGTAGACAGTAATGGTGACTGACACTTACCATCATGGGTTGATGACTGACATAGTAGACAGTAATGGTGACTGACACTTACCACCATGGGTTGATGACTGACATAGTAGACAGTAATGGTGACTGACACTCACCACCATGGGTTGATGACTGACATAGTAGACAGTAATGGTGACTGACACTTACCATCATGGGTTGATGACTGACATAGTCGACAGTAATGGTGACTGACACTTACCATCATGGGTTGATGACTGACACAGTAGACAGTAATGGTGACTGACACTTACCAGCATGGGTTAATGACTGACACAGTAGACAGTAATGGTGACTGATACTTACCACCATGGCTTGATGACTGACATAGTAGACAGTAATGGTGACTGACACTTACCACCATGGGTTGATGACTGACATAGTAGACAGTAATGGTGACTGATACTTACCACCATGGGTTGATGACTGACATAGTAGACAGTAATGGTGACTGATACTTACCATCATAGGTTGATGACTGACATAGTAGACAGTAATGGTGACTGATACTTACCATCATGTGTTGATGACTGACATAGTAGACAGTAATGGTGACTGACACTTACCATCATGTGTTGATGACTGACATAGTAGACACTAATGGTGACTGACACTTACCATCATAGGTTGATGACTGACATAGTAGACAGTAATGGTGACTGACACTTACCATCATAGGTTGATGACTGACATAGTAGACAGTAATGGTGACTGACACTTACCACCATGGGTTGATGACTGACATAGTAGACAGTAATGGTGACTGACACTTACCATCATGGGTTGATGACTGACATAGTAGACAGTAATGGTGACTGACACTTACCATCATGGGTTGATGACTGACATAGTAGACAGTAATGGTGACTGACACTTACCACCATGGGTTGATGACTGACATAGTAGACAGTAATGGTGACTGACACTTACCATCATGTGTTCATGACTGACATAGTAGACAGTAATGGTGACTGACACTTACCATCATGGGTTGATGACTGACATAGTAGACAGTAATGGTGACTGACACCATCATGGGTTGATGTCTGAAGACTGACATAGTAGACAGTAATGGTGACTGACACTTACCATCATGGGTTGATGTTTGAAGACTGACATAGTAGACAGTAATGGTGACTGACACTTACCATCATGGGTTGATGACTGAAGACTGACATAGTAGACAGTAATGGTGACTGACACTTACCATCATGGGTTGATGTCTGAAGACTGACATAGTAGACAGTAATGGTGACTGACACTTACCACCATGGGTTGATGACTGACATAGTAGACAGTAATGGTGACTGACACTTACCACCATGGGTTGATGACTGACATAATAGACAGTAATGGTGACTGATACTTACCACCATGTGTTGATGACTGACATAGTAGACAGTAATGGTGACTGACACTTACCATCATGGGTTGATGACTGACATAGTAGACAGTAATGGTGACTGACACTTACCACCATGGGTTGATGACTGACATAGTAGACAGTAATGGTGACTGACACTTACCACCATGGGTTGATGACTGACATAGTAGACAGTAATGGTGACTGACACTTACCACCATGGGTTGATGACTGACATAGTAGACAGTAATGGTGACTGATACTTACCACCATGGGTTGATGACTGACATAGTAGACAGTAATGGTGACTGATACTTACCATCATGTGTTGATGACTGACATAGTAGACAGTAATGGTGACTGACACTTACCATCATAGGTTGATGACTGACATAGTAGACAGTAATGGTGACTGACACTTACCATCATAGGTTGATGACTGACATAGTAGACAGTAATGGTGACTGACACTTACCACCATGGGTTGATGACTGACATAGTAGACAGTAATGGTGACTGACACTTACCATCATGGGTTGATGACTGACATAGTAGACAGTAATGGTGACTGACACTTACCACCATGGGTTGATGACTGACATAATAGACAGTAATGGTGACTGACACTTACCATCCTGGGTTGATGACTGACATAGTAGACAGTAATGGTGACTGACACTTACCATCATGTGTTCATGACTGACATAGTAGACAGTAATGGTGACTGACACTTACCATCATGGGTTGATGACTGACATAGTAGACAGTAATGGTGACTGACACCATCATGGGTTGATGTCTGAAGACTGACATAGTAGACAGTAATGGTGACTGACACTTACCATCATGGGTTGATGACTGAAGACTGACATAGTAGACAGTAATGGTGACTGACACTTACCATCATGGGTTGATGTCTGAAGACTGACATAGTAGACAGTAATGGTGACTGACACTTACCACCATGGGTTGATGACTGACATAGTAGACAGTAATGGTGACTGACACTTACCACCATGGGTTGATGACTGACATAATAGACAGTAATGGTGACTGATACTTACCACCATGTGTTGATGACTGACATAATAGACAGTAATGGTGACTGACACTTACCATCATGTGTTGATGACTGACATAGTAGACAGTAATGGTGACTGACACTTACCACCATGGGTTGATGACTGACATAGTAGACAGTAATGGTGACTGACACTTACCATCATGGGTTGATGACTGACATAGTAGACAGTAATGATGACTGACACTTACCACCATGGGTTGATGACTGACATAGTAGACAGTAATGGTGACTGACACTTACCACCATGGGTTGATGACTGACATAGTAGACAGTAATGGTGACTGACACTTACCATCATGGGTTGATGACTGACAGAGTAGACAGTAATGGTGACTGACACTTACCATCATGGGTTGATGACTGACATAGTAGACAGTAATGGTGACTGACACTTACCACCATGGGTTGATGACTGACATAATAGACAGTAATGGCCACTGATACTTACCACCATGTGTTGATTGTAGAGTATGCATTATGCAAATGAGTTCACATCTCATTGACCTCTGTATTTGACCTTTATGTTGTATTGTATTCACTACCTGAGCCATGGTGTGATGGCTGCACCTATAGTTGTGTGTAATAAACCAATCCTGTGTAATCCTCTACCTGGTCTAACCATCCTTGATTCTACATGGTGTCAGAAGTGGGATCCTGCTATCCACAACATTACTACACGTATATTTATTGTGTATGGTGTAAAGAAAATCTGTTTTGACTGACAGGTAACAAACAAAGACATTCTGGTAAGACACTGCTAAATTTCTTTGTATAATTTCAAGAAGTCTTCCAGTGAGTATTATGGCCGATTCATTTCGAAAACCAAACATCTTAATATTTGAAGGGGATGTAGCTGAAAATTGGAGGATTTTTGAACAGGAATATGACATTTTCATAAGTGCAGCTCATGGTGATAAAACTCCCAAGACAAAAGCATTCATCTTGTTGAATCTTGCGGGTAGTGAAGCTATAGAAAGGGAGAGGTCATTTGTGTATGCTGCTGCTATACGTGCAGATGATGGTTCTGTCACAACTGCTGCAGAAACCAGGGAGGACCCAGAGTGTCTGAAACGCAAGTTTAGGGAAGTATGCAACCCTCAGTCTAATGTCACTATGGAAAGGCATAAATTTAATACTCGTAATCAGAAACAGGGTGAAACTGTCCAGGCATATGTGAGCGATCTTCGAAATAAAGCGAAAAGCTGCAAGTTTGATGCATTACAAGACGAGCTAATTCTCGATAGACTAGATTGTGGCATTGCCAATGAGAGTGTTAGACGACTCCTTCTTCGAGAAAGTGATTTAACATTAATTAAAGCCATCAGCATCTGTCAAATACATGAAATAAGTGAACAGCATTCAAAAACATTGCAGTGCAGATCAAACATAGATGCAGTACAAAGGGGTACACGTCCTAAGCAGCGACCAATTCCAAATTACAAGGCTAACTCTTCATCAGATCAAAACCAGAAATATACTAGTAAACAAATTAAGAATTGTCGAAACTGTGGAAACACTCATCCTGTTAGGAAATGTCCAGCATTTGGTAAATCATGTCATGGTTGCCATAAAATGAACCATTTTCAGAAATGCTGTCGATCTAGTGGAAACAATCGTGGGTTCAACAGAGCAATTCATGAAGTTGAAGAATATGATGATGACATGTATCAGTTTGTGATTGAAGATTTTGACATAGAAACTATTGGTATGAATTCTGCTGTAAACAAAGATGAAATCCATAGTTGTGTATATATTAATGACAGACGTGTTGACTTTAAAGTTGACACAGGTGCTAAATGTAATGTCTTGCCCATGGGAGTATATCAGCAATTGTGTGCAGGACATAAAGAACAAATTGATACACGTAAAAGAGTACAATTAATTGCATATGGAGGTGATAGTATGAACACTGTAGGAACCACACATTTGACACATTTGCAGTGGTAACCATACTTACAATTTGGAATTCCACATTGTTGACAAGAATGTCAAACCACTACTTGGCTTGCGCGACTGCCTACGAATGCATTTAATCTCACTTGGCCAAGAAGTTCATCAAATAGAAACTGTACAATCATTCTCCGAATCTATTCTCAAAGATTATTCTGACCTTTTCAATGATGATCTTGGTAAATTGCCTTGTGTTTACAAAATGAAAGTCGACCCTAGTGTACCTCCAGTGGTTAAACCTGCTCAAAGAATTCCTAAAGCAATGAATGACCAGGTCAAAGCAGAGTTGAGTAGAATGACTAACATAGGTGTAATCACTCCTGTAACAGAACCTACTGAATGGGTGTCGTCAATGGTTGCCGCCAAAAAAAGAGTAGCAATGAAATAAGAATATGCTTAGACCCTCGAGATCTTAATAAGGCAATTCAGCGTCCACACTATCCTATGCGCACTGTGGAAGAGGTAGCAGCAAATATGGCAAATGCTACCGTGTTTTCGAAACTGGATGCAAAATGTGCATTTTGGCAAATACCACTAGATACAGAATCCTCATTGCTTACTACTTTTAGTACACCATATGGAAGGTACAGATTTCTTCGAATGCTGTATGGTATAAATTCAGCATCTGAGGTCTATCAATGTTCAATGGAACAGATATTTGCTGGATATCCATGCGAAATAATTGTAGATGATATATTTGTAGCAGGCAATGGTAATGATGAGCATGATGATAACTTAAAGCAAGTATTGGATCGGGCTAGACAAGTCTCCTTAAAGCTGAATCCTGATAAATGCAAGTTCCGATTGAAACAAGTCAGCTATGTAGGAAATCTTTTCACAGATCAAGGCTTGAAACCAGATCCCGAGAAGGTAAGGGCGATCAAGGAAATGCCTGTTCCAGATGGTCCAGCTGCCCTGCATCGTTTCTTAGGTATGATCAATTATCTATCAAGGTTCATCAATAACCTTAGCGAAATTGCAGCACCA
Source organism: Saccoglossus kowalevskii (assembly GCF_978046115.1). NCBI lineage: Eukaryota > Metazoa > Hemichordata > Enteropneusta > Harrimaniidae > Saccoglossus > Saccoglossus kowalevskii. The sequence continues at coordinate 2,921,884 of NC_140651.1, forward strand.
TTGTATGAGTTGATACACAATGATGTAACATGGTATTGGCTTGATCAGCATCAGAAAGCATATGAACAACTGAAACAATCTATAACTAGCCCAGCAACTCTTAAGTACTATGATGTTTGTAAGCCAGTGACGTTAACATGTGACGCTTCACAATTTGGATTGGGAGCAGCATGCTTACAAAATGGAGAGCCAATAGCTTTTGCCTCTCGAATGATGACTCCAACGGAACGAAACTATGCTCAAATTGAAAAAGAATTGTTGGCTGTTGTATTTTCATGTTGCAAGTTCTATGATTATGTCTACGGGAAAGAAATAACAGTTGAGACTGATCATAAGCCACTAATTTCCATAATGAGCAAACCACTTCATTCAGCACCAGCTCGCCTACAGCGAATGATGTTACTGCTACAAAAGTTCAACATAACACTGGTGTATAAACAAGGTAAAGAATTATACTTAGCCGATACATTGTCCAGAGCTCCATGCAGTAACGCTGTGCAATGTGATTCAGAAGACATGAAATTTGATGTAATGACCATCATGCCAATATCAGATGAAAGATTAGCTGAATTAAAAATTGAGACAAGTACTGATAGCACTCTAAGAAAGCTAACTAATGTAATTCAGCACGGATGGCCAATGTACAAGAAGCTTTCGCCTGAAATTCGATCTTACCATGCATTCCGTGATGAACTCACAATTGATGACGGTCTTGTAATGAAAGGACTTAGATTAGTTATACCGATATCATTACGAGCCAAATACATAGCTCTACTACATGGAGGACATCCGGGAGTTGAAGCAACTAAGCGCAGAGCCCGAGATATTGTCTTTTGGCCATGCATGTCTGACGACATTGATAAGGCATTGTCTTCCTGTGCTGTGTGTAATAGCTTGAGAGCACACCAACAGAAAGAGCCACTAAAATCCTATCCTATACCAGATCTACCATGGTCAACAGTAGCAACAGATATATTTCAATGGAATGGTCTACATTATCTTGTGCTTGTGGACTCATACTCGGGATGGTTTGAAATGGACACGCTACGTAATATGACATCCAGGACTGTGATAAGTAAAATCAAGAGACATTTCACAGTACATGGTATACCTCACACTATTATTTCAGATAACGCAGGACAATTTGCAAGTATAGAGTTTAAACAGTTTTCAAAGGAATGGAATTTTAACCATATAACAAGTAGCCCTGAATATCCGCAGTCAAATGGTCTTGCAGAAAGAGCAGTACAGAGCGCTAAGAAACTTCTAGAGAAAACAGAGCGAGAAGGATCCGATTTGTATCTCAATTTATTGAATCTTCGCAATGTGCCTAGTGATAATACATTAGGATCTCCAGCTCAACGATTAATGTCAAGAAGAACGCGCACTTCAGTACCGATCAGCAAACCACTACTAAATCCACACATTAAGAATTCAAGAAAGATTTCATCACAACTTAGCAAGAAGCGTGGACAAAAGAAGAAGCATTTTGACAAATCAGCTAAAGCACTAACACCACTTAAGCCAAACCAAACAGTACGGTTACAAACCCCAAATGGCTATAATTGCTTAGGATTAGTCAAACATATTTCCAACAATCCACGATCCTACATTGTTGAAGTAGGAAACTCAGAACTGAGAAGAAATCGTCGTCACATACTACCAGTCGCTGAACCTTCACCTAAACAAGAATTTCATGAGAGTGAATTACCTGATGAAATCCGCATACCAAATAAAAAACCCATTACTACATCAGCTGAGAACACAATCCATACGGAAGACAATGAACATGTTCAAAATGATATACCTACATCACCTGGCCGAGCAATTACACCAATTAGATCTCCAGTCAAGACACGTTACGGTCGTACTGTCAGACCAAATCCCAAGTACAGAGATTATGTTGTATAGGATATTACAATTTTTCACTCGTTTAGATCAAGCTGAAAAAGCTTAGGAGGCAGAATAAACCTCAGCTTTTTGGCTTGGAGGAAGAGCAGTCCACCTCTTCTCCATAAAAAAAAAAAAAAATATAAAATAAAAAAAAAAAAAAAATGTGTATATTTATGATAATCTATTCGTTAAACAAAAAAACAAACAAAACAATATATAAATAACAAAATCGATTATCACAGGATTCTCATATTTATGTGCTTATTATTATGAAGTCAATGAACTTGAGCAATGAACTCTTTAACAAATATGAACTGAACTTGAAAAGATTTTAAATTCACAATTGTATGAATTTCGACATATCTTGAAAAGGAGGATGTAGAGTATGCATTATGCAAATGAGTTCACATCTCATTGACCTCTGTATTTGACCTTTATGTTGTATTGTATTCACTACCTGAGCCATGGTGTGATGGCTGCACCTATAGTTGTGTGTAATAAACCAATCCTGTGTAATCCTCTACCTGGTCTAACCATCCTTGATTCTACATCATGTGTTGATGACTGACATAGTAGACAGTAATGGTGACTGACACTTACCATCATGTGTTGATGACTGACATAGTAGACAGTAATGGTGATTGACACTTACCACCATGGGTTGATGACTGACATAATAGACAGTAATGGCCACTGATACTTACCATCATGGGTTGATGACTGACATAGTAGACAGTAATGGTGACTGACACTTACCATCATGTGTTGATGACTGACATAGTAGACAGTAATGGTGACTGACACTTACCACCATGGGTTGATGACTGACATAGTAGACAGTAATGGTGACTGACACTTACCATCATGGGTTGATGACTGACATAGTAGACAGTAATGGTGACTGACACTTACCATCATGGGTTGATGACTGACATAGTAGACAGTAATGGTGACTGACACTTACCATCATGGGTTGATGACTGACATAGTAGACAGTAATGGTGACTGGTGACTGACACTTACCACCATAGGTTGATGACTGACATAGTAGACAGTAATGGTGACTGACACTTACCACCATGTGTTGATGACTGACATAGTAGACAGTAATGGTGACTGACACTTACCATCATGTGTTGATGACTGACATAGTAGACAGTAATGGTGACTGACACTTACCACCATGGGTTGATGACTGACATAGTAGACAGTAATGGTGACTGACACTTACCATCATGGGTTGATGACTGACATAGTAGACAGTAATGGTGACTGACACTTACCATCATGGGTTGATGACTGACATAGTAGACAGTAATTGTGACTGATACTTACCACCATGGGTTGATGACTGACATAGTAGACAGTAATGGTGACTGACACTTACCATCATGGGTTGATACAATACAATACAATTTTATTTCACCAGATAAATTACATTACAAAGTACAAAACGAAGATAGAGATATACATAACTATCTGGCGAGGACAAGAGAGGTAGTTCTAGTAGAACTAATCTAGTCTCTAGCCCTTGCATATTCACTGATAGCAGAAAAAAAACTGATAAGGACAGTGAAATCATAAATCATATTAATATATTGTTTAAGAGTACATAATACATAAAGAGAAAAATTATATGAAATATGGTGGTAATAGTGAAATGACAATACTGTAAATTGAATGATAGAGAAATAACAATAAAATTGATGTTCAATTATTTAAAAGAAATTGTTTTAGGGTAAGCTTGAAGCGATTTCTTGATGTTAATGTTTTAATGGAAATTGGAAGATCATTCCAGTGTTTTACTAATGAATATGTTAAACTGTTTTTAGTTGAGCTTAGTTTTACTTTTGGAATTTCAAGTTTGTCAGAAATAACTGAACGTGTCAAATAAGAGTGAGAGATTGAAGAAGCATAATGACCCAGAGAACGAGCATAACGATCGCCCTTCAGGTCATAAATAAACATGCACGTTTGGAACTTGCATAATTTATGCACATCAAGAATGCCCAATCTTTTAAAGAGTTGTGAGCTACTTGCACAGGGATTTGAAAAAGTGGCTAAGCGAATAAATTTTTTCTGTAATTTTAAAATTGGATCTATAACGGTACTAAAAGTGTTGCCCCATATTTCAATACAATAGCTTATGTGTGGAAGAATGAGTGAATTATACAGTAATATTATAAGTGATTTGGGTAGGTAGTGACGCAGATATGAAATGAGTCCAATCATTTTACTAATTTTTTTAACAATATTATTAATGTGAGGTCTCCAAGTAAGTGATCTGTCGAGAGTGACACCAAGATATAGCACAGAGGAAGCAAGTTCAATAGGAGAGTTATCAATATTTAATAAACTTTGCATATTTGTCTTCTTTTGAGCTGTTTTGAAAACCATAAAATTTGTTTTATCAATATTTATGGTTAATTTATTTGCTTTGCACCATGTGCAAACCTTATTCAATTCTGAATTAAGTAGGCCAATATCAATAGAATCATTTTTAACGGAGTGAAACAGATTTGTGTCGTCAGCAAAAAGCCTAAACTGGAAAGTGTTGGATGATTTTACAATATCATTTATATAAATTAAAAACAAAAGTGGTCCAAGAATGGACCCTTGTGAGACCCCACAAGAAATTACTTTATAATCAGAATTACAATTATTTAAATTAACATATTGCTGGCGGTCTTCTAAATAAGATTCAAACCAACTCAAAGTAGACCCTCTTATACCATAATAATGTAATTTAGACAATAATATGGTATGGTTAATGGTGTCAAAAGCCTTTCTGAGGTCTAGAAAAATACCAAATGTGATAAAACCGTCATCTATTTGTTTTGAAATCTCGGCAGTAAGGTCAGCTAAAGCTAATTTGGTGCTGTGATGCTTACGGAATCCATATTGGTTTTCATCAAGAATTTGGAATTTTTCTAGAAAAGCACACATCTGTTTATTTACTAAAGATTCAAACAATTTGCTAATAATGGGTAACACTGATATCGGCCTATAATTACCAACTTCAAATGCACAACCTTTTTTAAATAATGGAGAAACCCGGGCTATTTTTAATTTATCAGGGAATATACCCGTGTACACAGAACAGTTAAAAATATGAGCCAGTGGTTCAGCAATTTGTTCAGCAGCCTGCTTGATAAGTTTAGGGAACATATTGTCATAGCCAACTGCTTTATTAGGATCTAATTTATCGATCTCTTTTAAAATATCATGAGCACAAACTGGGCTGAAAAATAATGAATGTGATTGTCTACTATCAAGGTAATCATTGAAGTTGGCATTACAATTGATTTTAGATGCATAATTTGGACCAACATTAACAAAATACGAATTAAACTTCTCAGCAATATCCCTACCCTCTGTCACAAATTCATCTGGGTTAGTACTCACTCTAAGTTTATGTGGAAAACGATCATTACATGACTGATTATTCCGCAGTTCGTTTATAACCTGCCATGTTTTATTGCTATTTCCAATAACATTTGCCAGCTTGCCAGAAAAGTAAGACTTCTTAGCAATTTTTAATAATTTTGACAAAATATTACGATAAATTTTGTATTGAATGTGAATTGGTGAACTGGGACTATGTCGCTTAGTTTTTGAGAAAAGTCTATGTTTTGTTTTAATTGAAATGAGAAGCCCCTTAGATAACCATGGTTTTTGTAATGATTTTGATGCAGAATAAATCATTTTCTTAGGTAGATGTTTAGTAATTATATCACTAAACAAATTATAAAAATAATCATATGCCAAATTCGGATCCAATAAATTATAAATATTTGTCCAAGAAATATTGGCCATTTCCGCTTCAAATGCATCTGAATGAAACTGCGAGAAGTCAAATTTATATCTAACAGACTTTCTGTTAAAAACATGATGTAGATCCCTGAAAAGGGCAAACACTGGGAAATGGTCACTAATATCAGTTTCAATAGTACCTCCTTCGATGAAATAATCAGAAAAATTTATGAGACAATGGTCTATTGTTGTGCATGTAGTACTAGTTACTCTGGTCGGAACATCTATGATTTGTTGAAAATTATTTTCATTAAGTAAGGTACCATATTCAAATTGTGAAATATTTGTACAACTAACGTCTATATTGAAATCACCGAGGATAACACAACGTTTTTTGTTACTTGAAAAATGTTCGAGACAGACTTCAAAACTCTCCAGAAATTCATGTACAGGTGTATTTGGTTTGCGATAGATAACTCCTACTGTGATTTGTTTAATGCTGATGATGATGACTGAAGACTGACATAGTAGACAGTAATGATGACTGACACTTACCATCATGGGTTGATGACTGACATAATAGACAGTAATGGTGACTGACACTTACCATCATGGGTTGATGACTGAAGACTGACATAGTAGGCATCTTTGTCACCCCAACATATCGATATACCAGTTACAATGACATCTTCACCATCAATAACAAACCCATCTACCACAGAACTAATGTCTTTTGAACTCCCTAAAAATGTTATATAGTATCATATTTGGTTAAAACTCATTCATGTTTCATAGTTCAAGCATTAACTAAATGTTGGTGTTATAGCTATGACTATTGATATGGGCTGGGGTTGGTATGAGCTGAAATTGTTAGGGGCTGAGATTGTTATGGGCTGGGATTGGTATGGGCTGAGATTGGTATGGGCTGGGATTGGTATGGGCAGGGATTGTTAGTGGCTGGGATTGGTATGGGCAGGGATTGGTATGGGCTGGGATTGGTATGGGCTGAGATTGGTATGGGCAGGGATTGTTAGTGGCTGGGATTGTTATGGGCAGGGATTGTTAGTGGCTGGGATTGGTATGGGCAGGGATTGGTATGGGCTGAGATTGGTATGGGCTGAGATTGGTATGGGCAGGGATTGTTAGTGGCTGGGATTGGTATGGGCAGGGATTGTTAGTGGCTGGGATTGGTATGGGCAGGGATTGGTATGGGATTGGTATGGGCTGGGCTTGGATTGATATCAGCTGGGCTGGGATGGGATGGGATGGGATCTGATTGGGCTGGGCTGGGCTGGGCTGGGATTGGTACTTCCTGGTCTATAGAACTACTGTTAGAGTCAGGCCCTGATATATACCATTTTTTTTTTTTTTAAATTTCTTTCAGGGCACAGTTCCATATTATGCAAGCAATCCGTCACATAGCTACCCTACTAAAGCAACAACTGAAGGAAACCTGTCAATTCCGAAATTACATTTGTCCATTTCCCAGCATAATTTTAAATATGCAGCTGTTACACATTGGAACTCTCTCACAGTTTTATTAAAAAGTTCAAATAATAGAAATCAATTTAAATCAGATTTAAAGAACCATCTCATAAGTAGTTAACTGGCATATCCATCTTTCTTGACTATTATTAGTATTTTAGTTACTTTATTTTCTTTGTGTTATATTTGCTAACCAGGGCATATTTGTTACTTCTTTGGAAGATTTTGTTTATTGTTTTTTTTCCCTACCAATTCATTATTTATATTTCTTATTTTTGTTTGATTAGCAGTTTGATTCATTTAATTGTTTCATAACAGGTTAATTAATTATTATATCAACTCGTTGCTTGGTTATTTATTAATTTTTTTTTGATAAATAGTTATTGATTAATTGTATTTTTCATCTATTTTGTTTCCTAATATAGATTTAAAATTATAAATAATTTCTATGCACATAAGTTTACTAGCATGGCAGGGCTGTGGACTAGACTAGTTCAGTAGAACTATTTTCACAGTCCTCATCAGATTTTTTATTTTATCTATTTAATTACTTGTATTTTAATTTTTTTTTTTCTGATGAAATAAACATATACTGTAGATTATACACTGAAACTGTCATCTTTCTCATATATTTTCATGTAAAAAAAATATTTCATTTTTGGGAATAAGTGGCCATCCTCCTACCACATTATGTCAATTTAATATGCTATACTAACATAAAATTACAACAATGCATCTACAGAGACTACAAATAAAACACATTACTTAGATTCAACTTAGTATGGCTATATATGAGAATATTCAAATAACATGGTAGACATATTCAAATCTTACCTTTGTGGAAATTAGCTCCAATTCCTTTACCTTGAATAATATTCTTACGATGTTTCTCACAGGCCAAAGAAAATGAATATTTGGATTTACTTCTCCATTCTTTCATAAATGTTTCAAATAGTTGAACATTAGTGCACACATCAACTATGGCAAAGGATCCATCTGTGCAAGCAATGCTGGGAGATGGTGATGATACAGGAATAGGGTCATTGCAGGGATTGCTGGGAGATGAGAGAATATCAAAATCTTGGGTATTGATGTCAAGAAAAAGATCCAGCTCTTCAGATGGAGAGTCATCCAATTCCTCACTTTGCTTTTCAGAATGTTTATTTTGTTGTGACTTCAGATTTCTTTTGTCATTTCTAGATATTTCTATGATACCACGAGTCTCCTTTGAAGACTCTCTTTCTGCTTGCAAAGAATTTGGATGTTTTTTGAAATTCAGAGGAGAACCTCGTTTGTTGGAAAAGCCCTGAGTACGTAATAACTTTGGTGTTTTGGAGAATGTTTCATCGGGTGGAGTTGGAGGAATAAAATCACCCCCACTGTCATTTGGAGAGTCTGTAGTTTTAGTTATTGTGCTGCGTTTTGGACTTACAAGTTCAGAATCAGAATCTGCTGTTGTTATATTTTCATTCATTTCATTACTTCGTCTTTTTCTAGTTTTAATATTTTTTACATTTGATATGTTTTTAACACCATCAGACTTGCTTTTGACTTGGCACATAGTTTGTCTACACTTTGGTTGTTCAGCTTTGTCTGATGTAGTACCTCCTATTGATTCTGGAACACATTTGTTAATCACAGCAGTATCTCTAACACTTCCTTCTTTCAGATGTACTTGTAAAGGTCCTGTCTCTTTAATAAGCATTCCAGGAACATTTGTTGATGCCTTACCAAAAATACTGACAACAGGTACTTTAAGATCTTTATTTCCAGACAAGCATGCTTTACTTAACTCAGATTTAAGATCAGCATCATCATATTGTCCAGCATCAGCATCATCATATTGACCAGCAGCACTACTAGCAATGCCAGCAGATGCACTGGTTGGATTATGACCTTCATCAGTGACAAAGCAATTATCACTAAACGAGAATGAATCAGTGATTTCAGCTGCAATGGCTAAATCATTAGCCAACTGTGAATATGCCATACCAACCGGATCACCACTGTCATCAGGATTCCCTATCACATGTCCACCTTCTGATCTTCTAACTACAGGACTTAGACTACTAAGATTGTCTTCTTCCACTCTTTGATTAGAATTACCTGCAACATTGGCATGGTCCACATGTCTAGCATGCTCATGAGGTAGTGGTGTACTGGAGGTTACATTCTGTGATGGAGCAGGTGTCTTAGCATAGCTACTGCTAAATGTATCACTCATATTCATTGCTAATGCTAAGTCCTCTTGTAAGCCATCATAGGAGCAACCAAAAGCACCTGGACTAATGTCTCTTTTCACCTCAGATATAAATATTGGGGATGTGCATTCAGATAACTTTGGCCTTTGACTCTGTATTCTAGTGGTTGTCTTGTTATCCAATATTGGAGAAGCACTTTCAGCAACTATGTCATGCTGTGTACAGAAATCAGTCATATAATTTAAAACCTGTGAATCTACTGATGCCATGCTCACATCAAACAGTTGATTGTGAGAGAATTCTGCTCCTGTCACCTTATCAATGTGATCTGCTTTTGATGTTTTTCCACACTCCATGTTTTCATTCCTAGCAAAAGACAAATCAGCAGAAACCATACTGATGTCATTAGCAGAAACATCATGAGTGGCAACAACTTTATTCTGGAGATCATCTTCTTCTACATCATCTTTGAGACATGCGCCATCCAAACATTTTAATGTTACTCTATCATTTGTTGTTATTCTATCATTTGTTGTTCCTTCATCGTTGTTACTGTCTTGTTGGTGATTTCTTGTTTCAGGAAGTCCCTTTAGTCCTGTCTCTACTTTCTTTACTACATCTTTTGGCAACTGTGCTGGACTGATCTTGTTAATGACTTCAGGACTGTAAAGATCTTGCGTATAACTGTCATTGCCACCACCATTTATCAGAACACCCTTTTGTGCTTGACTACTTACATCATTTACAATAACACATGTCTCAGTCGGCTGTATTGCTACGTTACCCATCTTTTCAGTATTGGTGACTATATTTTCTTCAAGAGGGAGATGAATTTCAGAAGTCACATGTTCACCTCTATGCTGCATTGATAATTCAACTGTAGTATGTTTATCAGTACCACCTGCTTTACAACAGTCAGTAGACAAACCACCTTCTTTCAATTCCATGCAAGTGTTGACACCAGTTTTATCATAGACATGTTCTTTTGAAACATCTTCAGAAGCACAGCCAAGTTTCAGTTGTTTATCCACAGAATTAGTCTTCCATGGTGGAGATAAAACACATGTCATACCACTTACTTTCTTACCAGACATTTTTTTTGCAGCTGGTATTGCACAATCTCTAGGAGACTTACTCTTTCTTCTATTCCGGACTCTACTCAAGATGGAACGCTTTTCACTAGATGAATGTCGTACAGGAATTTTCTGTGACTGCATACTAGGAGAGGTTAAGGCAGCCCCAACTCCACCATCTACAGTTGTTTTCACATCATTTGGATTCCACTGAACACCAAGAAGTCCAACATCTCCTTTTAAACATTGCTTAGCCTCAGCTACAATAAGATTAGCAGCCTCCGCTTCTGTCAAACCTTTCTTCCCAGTTGCCCAGATACACCTTGTTTTCTTTCGTTCTTCTGCTTCATATTGTTCTTCGTGTTCAGCTTTTCTCACACTGGAAAAGTAAGAAAGACATAATTCATAATCAACTGACAAAAAACACACTATTATTATATTCAGTTATTTGTTTTATATTCCATCACATTAGGTACTTCTATTTTGTAACCAAAACTTACCAGCAAATAAATTAATATAATTTAAAAATAAAATGAATAAATGAACAAATAATAATTAAAGCTGCAAGCAGATTTACAGGTTACGAGAATGTTGTTAACATTTTCTCAGTGTTTGGTAAATGTAACCTCAATAATTAAATTGTAAATATACTATTAACCAATCTCCCTCCTGTTATTATTTATATTATCATATTTGATAATAAAAAGTATTTGAAAATGTAATTTCTAAACAGAAATGACCAAATAAAACCATAGTGCATATGGAACAATCAAAAGTAAATCAAATTTCTGCACATCTATAATGTAGAGGGCGCTATACTGACTGCAAGTATTGAATATTTGTTTTATTTTTAAAATCCAATATGGCATGAAAAGGCACAAGTCAGATGAAGTTTTTTTGTAAAATAGCTAGTCTAAACATCAATAATGTGACAACAACAAATTCAGAGTGCCTGGACCCTCAGAAAGGGTTCAAAATGGCAACTTCTGATTTAATACTTCAATCTAATATGGTCTAACCAGTTGACCTAACAAAACTCTGAAAGTTAGGTTCATCGGATCAAATACTACCGGGTACATGTCTAATTTTAAGTTGATTGGTTAAAGCACTCATGAAGAACAAATGCACAAAATGTATTTGACAAAAGTTTCAGATGATGACAAATTCCTGTGACAGGTCTAAACAATTTTTTGTATATTGATGCAACAAACTGGTAGCTAATTTAAATCGATCAGCTAACTGTGGCATCAGTATAAAACTACTTCCTGTTTAGAAAAAATCTAAGATGGCAGCCAAACCATGTGAGCAATCATTAAGAGGTTTACAAAAGTAATGTCCAATATACATAATTTGTTATGCTAAACATAAAATTTCAGATTACAGCCAAAACAAGGTCAGCTTGGACGTTCAGTTGCGAGACATAACAAATAAAACGCAGCCAGTGATACATTTTGAAAATAAAAATACAAAATAAACGCAATCAGAGGCGTCGACCACGCGCGTTGGCAATAAATAGAACGCGTTGTGACACAGTCTCACCAGCCTCTTTCACTGACGCAATATAATTATGCTATTTCCCAACGCACTTATATTTAATACATCGACAAAAAAACCACAAGAAAAATGTAAATCAGGCTTGTAATTACTAGTAACTCAACTCGAACACAATATTTATCACTGTAAAAGAGGATAAATTCGAACCAGCCAGCTCATGGCCGGAGACGTTCGGTCGTCTTTGTTGATAACTCGCCAATTCACCATAAGTAAGTAAGTAATTTATTATAGTGACCTGCAGCTCAGAGAACTGCCCAGCCCAGTGGACTTATAAGTCACCTTAAATAATAACAATTACATTCACAAATAAAGGTTATAAAAGAGAGCTTGAAATAATATATCAACAATACAATCGTGTAGTTCATAAAAATTCAGACGTACAACAAATTTCTTCTTTTGTAAAAGGCCTTTTCCATAAAAAGAGCAAGTTTTCTTATTGGCCCTGAAAATAAACGAACCAGTATTTGTTCCCGTGATATGCCAGTTATTTCATTAAGAATTGAATCTAGATACTCATGCCTCAATTCATTGTATTGCTGACAGTCAAACAAAAAATGAATTTCGTTCTCAACAACGTTTGCATCACAAAGTTTACAGATTCGTTCATTTACAGGCTCGTGTCTAAATCGCCCAGTCTCAGTTAGCGCAGTTGAGCTAATAGTGACCTTTGACCCTGACTTAAATTTATTAGCATGTACTTTTCTGGTTTATATTCAAATTTAAAAGTTGCATAGACACGTAACTTTGGGGCTAATCTGCACTGGCTCGGAAGGTTGTAAATGATTAGCTAGTTTGAATTTGCATAACAATACTGACAATGAACGTGCATTCAACGCCACAAGTTTTTTTGTTTTTTTAGCCAATCAGAATTCATCTTCCGAGCTAGTGCAGATCAGCCGTAACTTTGGTTTGTGACTAACATCTTCTGACCAAGATGACTCTGACCTCCTCGCAATATTTTCTCTTAATGAATGCAAGTATATTTACGTCAATTAGGTGTTCATAATTTAAGTCGACAGCTCCATAATTTGGTAAATCTCTGATGACCAATTATTATAATTTAGGGAGTGATCCCACAGAAATACTCGTTTAACTAGTCTATTGTCATCAAGTTCAGTAAGACGCTTCCACAGTCTAACCATATGGGCCCATCTCTGATCTCTGCATGAGACCCACCCAGTGTCACCTTTAACCGCCTGGAGTGGGGAAAACCTATGGGTGCCAAGAAAAAATCTTAAAGCCCTATTTTGAATCATTTCACACTTTTCAAACTTACTAAAACCCCAAACTCCGGAATAATAGTCAAGTATAGGTGCGACACTGGCATCATACAACTTTGTAAATGTGGAGAACCCAAGATTCTTGGGAGTTGGAATGCACTTCTAGCTTCACTGGCTTTTCTAAAATGTAACATTTTCGATTTCACATTATTAACCCTAATTTTCCATTTAAATGACTTAACATCATTTGCATATCAATTTCATTATCAGCTAACAACACGATATCATCAGCGTATAACAAAATACTAACATTAACGTTATTATCAAGAGTTATTTCTTTTTGTTTCAGGTTAATTTCAACTGCCAAATCATTAATAAAGATGGAGAATAATGTAGGAATAAGATTATCACCCTGACGTACGCCTTGCTCAGTGTTAAACCAGTTTGTTTTAAAATCATTTAGTTTTACAGAAGAATTTGTGTCGCTATACATAGCTCGTATAGACTTGTACATTTTACCGTTAATTCCGTTAATAAGTAATTTGTATAGCAATGCGTCTCCATTGACACTGTCGAACGCTTTTCGTAAATCAATAAAAGCGGCAAAAGTTGATAAATCATGGGATATTCTATTTCTGATAATAGATGTCAAAATATAAATGTGATCTTCGCAGTTTCTATCCTTTCTGAAACCATTTTGCTCATCTACTAAAATATTATTATTTTCTAAAAACCTTGTGATTCTGTTATTAAGCAATGCGCTGTAAAGTTTTGATAAAGTGGACTGTATGCTTATGGTCCTATAATTCATTGGAACGCGAGGGTCACTCAACCTCACCTTAAGAATTGGACAAATTAATGTTTTTTTCCAGATGCATGGAACTTTTGCACTGTCAAAGCAAAGTTGATAAAGATGAGTTAAAATGGCAACAGAACTGTCATTCTTAAGCACTTCATACAGGATTTTATCTACTCCAACTGCCTTCCCTGACTTTGCTTTTGCTACCACTGTCTTAATTTCTACAGTGGGGAAATTCTTATTTAATTCAGAATTACTATCATACAGTGGATCATCCAAATGATGTAAAATATGTTCGTAGAAATTAGCGTCAAATCCATCTAGATCAGATTGATTATAAAGGGATGAAAAATCGTGTTTCCACTTATTTTAAACAATGTCATGATTACTTGTAATATGACCCCCGTCATCGTAAACTTCCATTGGGATATCTTTACGTTTGACTGGCCCTAATTTATTAATATGCTCCCAAAATTGGTGTGGGTTTTCAGTACATACCTTTTCAATGCTAGAAACAAGATCATTTCTACAATTTCGTTCGCAACACCGAAGTTTTTTGTCAAATGCCCGTCTCGCTGCTTTGAAATCATTACATAATATCGTTCTAATATTCTTAGGGCCGCCAAATCGAGTGTAAGAGCATTCTTGTTCTTTCATAACACGCCACATACTATATAGCTCGTCGTTTCAGTATGGTTTATGATGATGGAATCTTTTCCGTGTCCCACTGGAGCAGTTATAATTTGGAACGGTCAAATTCATTTCATTTAAAATACATTTACATAGATCATCATAAATCTCATCAATTTCTTGTTGCGTTTCCCTACAAATTTCAATCTTAGAAATTATATGTAATAATGCTTCCCTAGCTACTTCTGATTCTAGAAAAGTAATAGGAGTCTGATTGAGACAATACTTTCTAACAGTCGCACTGTGCCGGTTATTACCGATATTAATATCATTTGGCAAACTGTGTTCCACTATTGAACCCAGTGGTCTATCCAGAAAATCAAAAATTAAAAGTGAGTGGTCAGGGAGTTTACTTCTATCAGTGTGTGCATCATATAAATTGTACTTCTCAACCAGAGACGACATAGTTATAACATTAAAATTATTACAATAACTTAAATGATCTTGGAGAACGCACACGTAATCAACTACTGATCTCCCCTTACGAGAAATAAAAGTAAAATCATTTTGGTTTCTATTAAAACGACCATTCAAAATACATAGCTTTGATTCCTGCAGGAACTCGCAAAAACTGTGAACATGTTGATTAATTTTAGTATCAATCACGTGTCTATTCCTAATGTTATACACTACATCAATATTATCATTCAAATTTCCCAAACGAGCATTGAGATCACCACATATAATAATTGTATCAACATCATCTGTCATATAAAGCTGACTAAGTAGGTGACTAAAAAATGCATTTGCATCTCTTCCCCAAGGCGAATTTTCAGGTGGCAAATAACAGGAAAGTGAACCCAGGTAATTTATTCTCAAACCGAACTCCGACTATGTCTCTGTGTCCCTTGTCAATTATTGATATCAAATAATCATTATATAATGAGCACTTAACAAATAATCCAACCCCGCCAAATGTCCGGTTTGCGTCAACATGAACTAGATTTCTATTGTGTCCAAACCAATTGTAATTATCAATACTAATCACGTCATCGCGAGGTAAATGGGATTCGTTAATACTAATGATATCGGCGTTTACACCTACTAGTAATCTTTCGCGAAGATTACAGTTCCATTGTGACCAGCCACAAATGTTAATATGTGCAATTTTCAGTCCACTGAGCTGAGTTGAATCCTATTCTGTATTACCGTGCATAGTCTCCAGGCGACCTTGGTTCACTTCTTTTCGATTTCCACGTTGGTTGTAAGTCTTACGCACAGTTTTACCACTACCGGTGATGCGAAAATCGCTACCATTTGGCAATTCGTTGAGTAGGGTACGAGCATTAAGCTCCAGTAGCCTATCCGTATGTGTTTTACTAGACCGAAGAAACACCCGTTGAAATTCGGCACTGTCTTTCAAACGATGTTTTGCACGAAGTATTTGCTTCTTTTGTTCTAGATCCTTACATGCAAATTTTACTAACCCCGGGACACCTGGTTGTCGAGATTGTAATCGGACTGCTTTTAAATTAATAATTGTTGTATTATCCGCAACGTCATCGCCAAGTTTTTTAAGCATACTATTAAGTACACCAACAAGATTTTCATCAACATTTTGTTTAAGACCAGACACAATTAATGTAATGTCGGGGTTATCCAAAGGGTCGACATCTAACGTGCCACGAGCCACCTGTTGTACCTTGCTTTCCATGTCTAATAACTTTGCGTCTAATCGACCAATTTCCAGTGCAAATGAATCAGAAAGCTCCTTCATTTTACTTGCCATGGTTTTAGTTAAATCTGTTCTCAGGCGATCTATCTTACTGTCGATCAAACGTTGAATTGTATTCTGACCGTCACACAACTGCTTCAACATTGCTCCCTCATTGTTAGTGGCTTCGTCCATCGTGTCCGAGTCATTAGAATTTGGCCTCGGGCGTTTTTCTTGTCCAGCCATAATCATTCATAAACGAGATGAACACGAGAGGAAACGTTGTACTCACTAAAAGTTAGTAAGACGTCTCGTAGTTGCTTGCGTAGTCGAATAACTAAAATTCGGCAGGTTTTGTTAAGAGCGATCACAACACGTTGTACACCAGATAATCACGCCCTACTATGATTGTGGTGGTGAACTGTTTAGCTGATTTTTCAAAAGATGGATACTCAATACATATTCATCCCAATTTATTTGAATATTCTTTCGGAAATTTGAGACATTGTTCAAAAAATCCTGTACAGGGATATGTCTGATGTCAACTAATAACACGCAGATATCCAGGCAGTACTTTAATTATTGCTGATACTAATTATGGTTTGTATTGGGGAGTTGGATACTTGAACGTGTAGTTCCCGGGCGTGTAGTAGACAAGCATAATCGTACTGTCACATGTTTTTCGTCTTAGCCTTGTCTTTTCGTCGCAGTCCGCTTCATTGAATGTTTATAAACATATATTCAGTGTGAGACTGTTTCTTTCAAGTTGTATTAATACAAAGATGATTTAAACTTGTGCCTTCCATTGCCAATGTATTCAATATACGGAAATAGCATGTGTGTGCGTTTGCGTGAGTGAAAAATGCAGGTGAGATTTCACGTCCCAACGCGTTCTATTTATTTCCAATGCGCGTGGTCGGCGTTTATTTTGTTCTTCCTTTCGCGAAATCTATCGCTATTTATTTTGTTATGTCTCACAACTGAATGTCCAAGCTGACTTTGTTTTGACTGTAATGTGCTGCATGGTTCTGAAGAAAATTATTAATAATGTTTGCTATTTTTCATGTTCACCCCATTTTCAGAATATTAAATGTGACGAGAAAAAGTCATGTGACTGCTAATATACAGAATGCTCATATCCAGAATATGCCTATCTCTTAAATAAGGGTTCAAAATGGCAACTTCCGGCTTAACTTCATTACAAGATGGAAAACAAGGTTTCATAAACGTCTGATTAATCATTTCTGAGATTTGGATGATGAAAGATTCTGTTGCAGAAAAAGAGACACGACCCTAATTAAATACAACTGTATTGGAAAAAAAAATGAAAAAATAAATAATAAAAATAAAAAATGAAAAAACAAGCATCTAATTTTGATATGATTGCTGTTGGAGATGGTTAAATTGATTCAGGTGTAACTTATCAAGAATTACAACTGTACATGTAATTAATTGACTATAATATGAATCAACAAAATGCACATCCTTACCTATGAAATGGTACAGAATTCCTGAGTAAATTCTCTATATCTATGGGATCAGCCTGTGCAATGTTAGCTATGGTATGATATCCACCATTGTACAGGATTCTAGCTCTTTGGCCATTCAATAAAGAGATTCTCACCAAGTCACAAAGCTCTCGCTGAACACCAAAGTTTAAACGACTCTGAAACTGTTCTAGTAAAATCTCCAAGTTGATCCAACCAAGTCTGCTACAGAACACAGTCACCATACCTTCAAGTAAAGTTAACACTGTCAACATTGCATTACTAGCTTACACAAAATCTAGAAGTCTATAACTACAGCTGATTTTTGAATGCCAGTCACTGCACAACTGAACTTTGCATACATGTATATGCATGTAATTTAGGTAGCCAAGGTGTGTCTCTTCTCACTCAAAGTTGAACATGGTGATCAGAATTATTCTACCTTTTATCAACTCATGTTTTTGGAATTGCAAACATCATCTAAATATTGACACCAATGCTTGAGTCTCTGAAGCATACCTATATATAGAATGTCTTATGGTGAATTCCTCATGATATCACATGCAAAGGATCACTGGCTGGAGGTAATTTTGTTCTGACAATATTATTAAGTAAATTTAGACTATTCATTTTTTCTCCAATTGCTGAGACCAAACAGATCAACACTGTTTGGCTTGAAGAAACTGATATAACAATACGCTAAGAATGTTCAAAATATAATGCATACTCTAAACAGATTTAAGTTCAAGAAAGACAAATATTTTGTGAATTTTGCAAGTTCATGACAATCATGAAATTCTGTAGCAGTGACAATTTCTCTGGGGTCCTACAACTTTCACAAATTTTTTTCTCTATGAATGCCATAAAATTACAAAATTGTAAAAATTACTAACAGGAAAAATGAAGTGAAGTACTCACCAGAAAATGTTGCTGCCGATTGTTGTAACGACTGCAATTGACCTTTTGGTACACTATATTTCCTGGATACCTCAGCTATTGGAATTTCATTGACTAAATCCTCTAATATCATTGCAGTATAGAAACGTTTATGGATTGCTAGAACTCTCTGTTGTTTAAACGTAGACGTTGATATGCTTCCTCCGACAGCTCTGGCTAGGAATCGTTCTTCAATGCCGACAAGTTCACCAACACGTTTCTTATCAATAGACAAGGTTTCCCAAATATCAATGTATCTGTACCAGTCATTAACAATGCCTTGATCATAGATGGGAGTTACCTAAAAATCAAAAATAAACACTAGTACATGAAACAAAAAAACAATATTAGCCTTGCCCAATGATTTATGAATGAAGAGCAATCACTTGAGTGCAGGCACAATGATGCCAAAACATTTCAGAATCTATTTGAATGGTACATGTACATGTATAACGCCTTTGCCTGGAATGAGCCAAAAGTACCTTATTTTAAATGATATTCACATCAAAGCAGCAAAAAGAATAAGATACCCGGTACCTTAGACTGGCCCAGCTGTGGTGATTTAAAAAAAAAAAATAGTTTTGCGAAATAGTTTTTGCATGAAAATAACACGCCTCCAGTCCAAGTTTCTGTAGCTTTGATATTTGCTCTTGCATCAACGCAACCAAAGGAGAGATGACAATTACTATGGTTTTCAAGTTATCTGATTTGACAGTGCCAAACTGATTTTCATCTAAACAGAACGGAGCAACTTCAAATACAGCCTATTTGCTGCTTCCGGTCGGAGGGGCAACGAAAACGTTGTGGCCGTCAGGAAAACCATCAATTATTGTCTTCTGTGCAGATCGCAATACACTGTAACCCAATCTACACACGGGCTACTTCTCTCCATTAGAATAATTTGTACGGAACATTATTCATTTGTTATGATTGACGATCGAGAAACTTGACGAAAAGTGAAATCTTCAGGTACAAAGGTTAACTAGATATAGTTTAAAGGTCAAATTATTGTGATTGGATAACGTTCTTGCCTGTCATTCTGCTCATTAACATAAAAACTAGTATGAAAACACACTAGTTCCTGCTTTCACCACAGAGGGCGCATCAAAAACGTTCAGTCTGGGTGATTTCGAGGTTACAGGGGATTTTGCGTTAACACCTCCATTTCGCTATTTTTTTTATTATTTAATTTTCAATTTAAAAAGAAATAAATCGCCCAGACTGTGCCAGTCTACCGGTACCTATGAGCCACATCGACAGGGGCTGATTTACCTGATAAAGAATATGCAGTTCGTTTTCTAGGACAAAGCTTTTCCTGGCTCTTTGTAGTTCTGAAAATACCACCAATGCTTCATCTGGTGATAATGATGATGATAATGTAGCCGAGCCGAGCTGAGTAGCCACATATTTATCACTGCTTTCTGCACCTAAAACACAACATATTTATCAGTACATGTACATGTGTGTATGTAAACTGCTGTCTTTTACATTTATTAATACAAATTATCAACTGAAGGGATGAACATCGCTTAAGGTTCAGTGAAAAAATATCACATGTATATCACAAATCAAAGACAGTAGACACATTTCAAGTTCTCAGGTGTTTTCCATGCTTACCATATTACTGAATGCACTGGGGACAGAAAAGGGGGGGGGGGGGTTACTATCGGTTATCCATGAGTCTGTTTGCATCAGTTGTATTAAATTATAATTTCTTCTTATTCCTTTTGAGAGTATTAGTATAAAAACACTTTTTCTTAACTTTACAAAATTTTGTGAGCTTTCAAAGTGTGAGCTTTCAAGGAAAATGTCTACAATACAGAATCAATATGTGAGGTACAAAACTGAAATTGGTATAGTAACTTAACTGCCCAATACTGCGTATTTCAACTGGCCATAAGTAAATCCATGTTAATTCGATCCCCTTTACAAGCTAAGCTAAGCTAAGCAACTAGGGAACATTGGAAACCTCAAACAAGTCTGTTGACTGAAACATAAATTCACCATTTTTAACTTGATGTAGTCTTATGAATTCATTGTCCACCAAGAACTTGATACAATTCTGAATACTACCAAAGTTTGATGTAGATTCTGAAGTAGTCAAACTTGCTGCTAGTAGTGTGCACGATGCATATTTATCGACATCGGATGGACTGGTTGCGACACCACTTACAATCACCTACAAACAAACATGTATGCATTTAATTTTTGTCCATACTATAAATGTGTGTATTTTATTACCATTAGCGTTTGAAAAAGAGAATGCTAGGTTCCAAGTTATGACAAACAAAGTAGTGTCATTGTTTGTGTGTTCTCTGGATGACTTAGACTTTTTCATTTTATTTACCATATCTTCAGTATGATTCATACTGTAAAGAGTTCACAAATCAGTTTATTTTTGATCTCACACAGGATTAGAAACCCTTATGTGTAATGTACACAGTTACAATAAAGGTGAATGTTCAATCTGTGAGGTCAATATCAATAACTTATATACTGTAAAGTCATTAATTCACAGGGTTTTAATTTCAAATTTGTGAAATTAAAACCAAATGAAATTGCTCAAAATAGCAAAATAGTGAAATTAAATGGCAATAAAATAATAATTACCTCTAAAATAGCTCTCTTCATACTGGATGTAGTTTCTTCACCATTTTCTTTTACCAAACAACTACACACTGGTTTTAGCTCCGTCTGCATCAGATGTTGTCCTTTACTTCTCTCATTTGATTTACATATGAGAATACTTTCACCTAAAATAAAAATTTAATTTAAAGTTTATAACCTTTCTCATTGTCCCTTGTAAATATTTAAATGCGTTCATGGTCAAAATAAGTCATGTTTTTAATGATCCAACATATGATAAATGTAATTTTTTGTTTATGTGCACTTTTAGTAAAAACTCACTACTACCGGTATATATAGATTACATAACATGCTTTTAGTATTATTTGTTTTGTTAACAGCCAAACCTTATCATGACATTCATCATACAAGGTACAGATTTTGTTAAACTCAAGTCAAATAACACTCTTTGCCTCTGCTTATTGCTTTAAGTGTTTTTTTTTTTAATAATAATTTTTGTGCCAGGCAATAGTTTGCTGATACATAGTGGGCTGTGCGGTCATCTCTCTATCAAATGGCAATTAATGCGCTATCCTGTCGTCAACCAGACTCAGTCGAACACAAGCACCTGCGGACCTTAACCAAGGTTCCCCCAAAGTCGCATTTATTAGTGAATGAATCTCGGCAAGTGGAATTGACCTTCCCATTGAGTCTGTGGCACACTCTCCGAGGGTAGAGGTCAACCCTTTTAATGTTCAGCCTAAGGTAGGATTTGAACTTGGGTCTACCGACCATGAGTCTGATGCGACAACCTTAAGTGTGATGCTTATTTTTGATAAGGAGAATACTTTGAGTTTTTATGCTCTAAACAATACCCATTTACTAGGTAAGTACTTTTTCTTTGTTGAAAACAGTCTACATTAACATGTAATCAGAATGTTTTTCAGAACATGATCCAAACAGAGAGTACAACATTGTCTTCACTATTTCATCATTTTTTCAAGCAACAACACCCTGGATTCAAACCAACAATTATGAGAAGGTTCAATTTTAAAAACAAATATTTGATTGGCTAACTCTTACCCATGGTGTCCACTCCCTTCCTGCCAGCCCTACCAGACATCTGTTTATATGTCAATACATCCAGTAAACGTCTATTAAACATCGGGGTTCTGATGATGACACGTCTTGCTGGAAGATTTACACCTGATGATAAGGTGGACGTTGCAATCAAGATTTTCAGTATTCCCTGTCGAAAAGCGCCCTCTATGATGTCCCTTTCATCAAAGGTCAGACCTTGAGGAATAAACCAAACATAGTAATAACATGTTCCATTTCAACTTGAATGCAAAGAATAAATCGTTTGTTGACTTATTGTACATGAATAATAGATTATGTTACAATTACCTGCATGATGATATGCTACTGCATATGGTACTGTTCTTTTTAAGACTGAGTCAATACCAACTGGTGTTCTTTTCAGCTGTTCTAGTACATCAATGATACCCTGTTTGTTGAACTGAGCAGGAACAAGTTGAGATGCCTTTACAGGACCTACAATAACAAATTGATGACTGTAAAAACAGTGTTATAACAAGCTCCAATCAACTTTGTCGACAGCAGATGATGGCTTCTAAATTGAAATGAAGCTGACAATTCAGTATTCAACTTTTATGTTAAAATAAACTGATCCAATGTTGATCATAATGCCAATAAAATCTAGATTAGAATTCATACTGTCAATGCTAACTCTTGAATTCCAGCATGTCAAATCCAACACCCATTATTTCCAGCATGTCAAATGCCACACCCATTATTTCCAGTGACAAATACATTATATCACAAACCTGCAGTTGTGTGTCCAGTAACAGCAGCACCACTACTCAATACTTTAAAAATCTGCTTAGCAATCATCTCTGATAACTTCTCACACCAGTTTTTAGTAGGACAGAAAATCAGCACTGAGTGACCATTAGTAATAGTTTCAAAACACAGTGGTATGATGTGTTCATCATCGCCAGAAACTTGCACAGCAGGACTAATTTCTCGTAACTTCTTCATTTCAGAATTGTATATCTTGTCACCTATCTTGACACATTCTTCCAATGGTACTGGTCTAAAGTCTGTTTTGTAGAGATCTGCATCTAACCATCGAGCCAAGAGGTCTAGATTTGGCAATGTAGCACTCATTCCAATAATCTGAATAGGGTTGGTATTAGATAATATCCTGCTATCACCCCTACAGATAATAAATAGACAACTATAAAACCATTATATTATGGGTGCTAAAGATGAATACATGTAATAGTGCTAGTATTAGGTATGTCCTGCTATCACAAATCCACAAGCAATATGGCCACGCATCCACAAGAATATGGCCGCCAATTCACAAGAATATGGTCTCCAATCCACAAGGAATATAGACAAAAATCCACAAGAATATGGCCACCAATCCACTAGCAATATGGCCACCAATCCACAAGCAATATGGCCAGAAATCCACGAGTAAAATGGCCACAAATCCACAAGCAATATGGCCACCAATCCACAAGAATATGGCCACCAATTCACTAGCAATATGGCCACCAATTCACTAGCAATATGGCCACCAATTCACTAGCAATATGGCCACCAATTCACAAGCAATATGGCCACCAATCCACAAGCATTATGGCCACCAATCCACAAGCAATATGGCCACTAATCCACAAGCAATATGGCCACCAATCCACAAGCAATATGGCCACAAATCCACAAGAATATGGCCACCAATCCACAAGAATATGGCCACCAATTCACTAGCAATATGGCCACCAATTCACAAGCAATATGGCCACCAATCCACAAGCATTATGGCCACTAATCCACAAGCAATATGGCCACTAATCCACAAGCAATATGGCCACCAATCCACAAGCAATATGGCCACAAATCCACAAGAATATGGCCACCAATCCACAAGAATATGGCCACCAATTCACTAGCAATATGGCCACCAATCCACAAGCAATATGGCCACAAATCCACAAGAATATGGCCACAAATCCACAAGAATATGGCCACCAATTCACTAGCAATATGGCCACCAATTCACTAGCAATATGGCCACCAATTCACAAGCAATATGGCCACCAATCCACAAGCATTATGGCCACCAATCCACAAGCAATATGGCCACTAATCCACAAGCAATATGGCCACTAATCCACAAGCAATATGGCCACCAATCCACAAGCAATATGGCCACAAATCCACAAGAATATGGCCACCAATCCACAAGAATATGGCCACCAATTCACTAGCAATATGGCCACCAATTCACAAGCAATATGGCCACCAATCCACAAGAATATGGCCACCAATTCACTAGCAATATGGCCACCAATTCACAAGCAATATGGCCACCAATCCACAAGAATATGGCCACCAATTCACTAGCAATATGGCCACTAATCCACAAGCAATATGGCCACCAATCCACAAGCAATATGGCCACCAATCCACAAGCAATATGGCCACAAATCCACAAGCAATATGGCCACCAATTCACAAGCAATATGGCCACTAATCCACAAGCATTATGGCCACCAATCCACAAGCAATATGGCCACTAATCCACAAGCAATATGGCCACCAATCCCAAGCAAAATGGTCACAAATCCACAAGCAATATGGCCACCAATTCACAAGCAATATGGCCACTAATCCACAAGCATTATGGCCACCAATCCACAAGCAATATGGCCACTAATCCACAAGCAATATGGCCACCAATCCACAAGCAATATGGCCACTAATCCACAAGCAATATGGCCACCAATCCCAAGCAAAATGGTCACAAATCCACAAGCAATATGGCCACCAATTCACAAGCAATATGGCCACTAATCCACAAGCAATATGGCCACCAATCCACAAGCAATATGGCCACTAATCCACAAGCAATATGGCCACCAATCCCAAGCAAAATGGTCACAAATCCACAAGCAATATGGCCACCAATTCACAAGCAATATGGCCACTAATCCACAAGCATTATGGCCACCAATCCACAAGCAATATGGCCACTAATCCACAAGCAATATGGCCACCAATCCCAAGCAAAATGGTCACAAATCCACAAGCAATATGGCCACCAATTCACAAGCAATATGGCCACTAATCCACAAGCATTATGGCCACCAATCCACAAGCAATATGGCCACTAATCCACAAGCAATATGGCCACCAATCCACAAGCAATATGGCCACTAATCCACAAGCAATATGGCCACCAATCCCAAGCAAAATGGTCACAAATCCACAAGCAATATGGCCACCAATTCACAAGCAATATGGCCACTAATCCACAAGCAATATGGCCACCAATCCACAAGCAATATGGCCACTAATCCACAAGCAATATGGCCACCAATCCCAAGCAAAATGGTCACAAATCCACAAGCAATATGGCCACCAATTCACAAGCAATATGGCCACTAATCCACAAGCAATATGGCCACCAATCCACAAGCAATATGGCCACAAATCCACAAGCAAAATGGTCACAAATCCACGAGCAAAATGGTCACAAATCCACGAGCAAAATGGTCACAAATCCACGAGCAATATGGCCACCAATCCCAAGCAGTATGGCCACAAATCAATGAATTATTTTTTTACACATGTATCACTTACATGCATCAGTAAAATTACACCTCTACTATCACTTATCAGTATTACAAATAAATGTTACCAAGAACATACCATAATGATTGCGGTCACATAGTTATGTGTCATGTATACTTATTACATATAAATGTTACCAAGAACATACCATTGCAGCCACATAGTTATGTGTCATGTATACTTATTACATATAAATGTTACCAAGAACATACCATTGCAGCCACATAGTTATGTGTCATGTATACTTATTACATATAAATGTTACCAAGAACATACCATTGCAGCCACATAGTTATGTGTCATGTATACTTATTACATATAAATGTTACCAAGAACATACCATTGCAGCCACATAGTTATGTGTCATGTATACTTATTACATACAATGGAATTGTGGTCACTGCATTAGTCCTATATTTGTGTAGACAAAAAACATTTACTGTTACACTGCATTTGCCAAATTACAAGTGTATGTAAATTTAACAGTTACATTTGACATATTTTTACCACAGACTCACCTCTGTCATTTACATATTAAGTATATGCAGTACTAATAAAATACAATATGCAATGTACATGGCATGTCAACCACCACCCCATGATAAAGAAAGAACAAAGAAACAAAAAAGAACTCAGAATGAATGCCATGACTTACTTGTCACCATTAGTACCGGTATCTTCTTTTTTCTGGACCACTTTACTGCTAACATATCTGATTTTTGTCAGTAGGAGTTCAAGAAGATAACCTCTATGTGAGTCTCCTACCATGTGTAACTCGTCTACTACAATAGCACCTATAGATATACAACACAGTGAAATGTTGTGGTAGACTCTTTATCTGACCTTCACTATGTGTGGGTTGATACTATGCTGTGACCTTCACTATGTGTGGGTTGACACTATACTGTGACCTTCACTGTGTGTGGGTTGATACTATGCTGTAACCTACACTATGCGTGGGTTGATACTATGATGTGACCTTCACTATGTGTGGGTTGATACTATGCTGTGACCTTCACTATGTGTGGGTTGATACTATGATGTGACCTTCACTATGTGTGGGTTGATACTGTGCTGTGACCTTCACTATGTGTGGGTTGATACTGTGCTGTGACCTTCACTATGTGTGGGTTGGTACTATACTGTGACCTTCACTATGTGTGGGTTGATACTATACTGTGACCTTCACTATGTGTGGATTGATACTATGATGTGACCTTCACTATGTGTGGGTTGATACTATGATGTGACCTTCACTGTGTGTGGGTTGATACTATAATGTGACCTTCACTGTGTGTGGGTTGATACTGTGCTGTGACCTTCACTGTGTGTGGGTTGATACTATGCTGTGACCTTCACTGTGTGTGGGTTGATACTATACTGTGACCTTCACTATGTGTGGGTTGATACTATGCTGTGACCTAAACTATGTGTGGGTTGATACTATGCTGTGACCTTCACTATGTGTGGGTTGATACTATACTGTGACCTTCACTATGTGGGGGATGAAACTATGCTGTGACCTTCACTACGTGTGGGGTGAAACTATACTGTGACCTTCACTATGTGTGGGTTGATACTATGCTGTGACCTTCACTATGTGTGGGTTGACACTATACTGTGACCTTCACTGTGTGTGGGTTGATACTATGCTGTAACCTACACTATGCGTGGGTTGATACTATGATGTGACCTTCACTATGTGTGGGTTGATACTATGCTGTGACCTTCACTATGTGTGGGTAGACACTATACTGTGACCTTCACTGTGTGTGGGTTGATACTATGATGTGACCTTCACTATGTGTGGGTTGATACTATGCTGTGACCTTCACTGTGTGTGGGTTGATACAATGCTGTGACCTTCACTGTGTGAGGGTTGATGCTATGATGTGACCTTCACTATGTGTGGGTGGATACTGTGCCGTGACATTCACTATGTGAGGGTTGATACTACACTGTGACCTTCACTGCGTGTGGGTTGATGCTACACTGTGACCTTCACTATGTGAGGGTTGATACTATACTGTGACCTTCACTATGTGAGGGTTGACACTGCTGTGACCTTCACTATGTGAGGGTTGCCACTGCTGTGACCTTCACTATGTGTGGGTTGACACTGTGCTGTGACCTTCACTATATGTGGGTTGATACTACACTATGACCTTCACTATGTGTGGGTTGATGCTATGCTGTGACCTTCACTATGTTTGGGGTGATACTACACTATGACCTTCACTATGTGTGGGTTGATACTATATTGTGACCTTCACTATGTGTGGGTTGAAATTATACTGTGACCTTCATTATGTGTGGGTTGATACTGTGCTGTGACCTTCACTGTGTGTGGGTTGATACTATGCTGTGAACTTCATTATGTGTGGGTTGATACTATACTGTGACCTTCACTATGTGTGGGTTGATACTATACTGTGACCTTCACTATGTGTGGGTTGATACTATGCTGTGACCTTCACTGTGTGAGGGTTGATGCTATGCTGTGACCTTCACTATGTGTGGGTGGATACTGTGCCGTGACATTCACTATGTGAGGGTTGATACTACACTGTGACCTTCACTGTGTGTGGGTTGATACTACACTGTGACCTTCACTGCGTGTGGGTTGATGCTATACTGTGACCTTCACTTTGTGGGGGTTGATACTATACTGTGACCTTCACTATGTGAGGGTTGACACTGCTGTGACCTTCACTATGTGAGGGTTGCCACTGCTGTGACCTTCACTGTGTGTGGGTTGATACTACACTGTGACCTTCACTGTGTGTGGGTTGATGCTATACTGTGACCTTCACTATGTGAGGGTTGACACTGCTGTGACCTTCACTATGTGAGGGTTGCCACTGCTGTGACCTTCACTATGTGTGCGTGGATACTGTGCCGTGACATTCACTATGTGAGGATTGATACTACACTGTGACCTTCACTGTGTGTGGGTTGATACTATACTGTGACCTTCACTATGTGAGGGTTGACACTGCTGTGACCTTCACTATGTGAGGGTTGCCACTGCTGTGACCTTCACTATGTGTGCGTGGATACTGTGCCGTGACATTCACTATGTGAGGGTTGATACTACACTGTGACCTTCACTGTGTGTGGGTTGATACTACACTGTGACCTTCACTATGTGAGGGTTGCCACTGCTGTGACCTTCACTATGTGTGGGTTGATACTATGCTGTGACCTTCACTATGTGTGGGTTGATACTACACTGTGACCTTCACTGTGTGAGGGTTGACACTGCTGTGACCTTCACTATGTGAGGGTTGCCACTGATGTGACCTTCACTATGTGTGGGTTGATACTATGCTGTGACCTTCACTATGTGTGGGTTGATACTTCACTGTGACCTTCACTGTGTGAGGGTTGACACTGCTGTGACCTTCACTATGTGAGGGTTGCCACTAATGTGACCTTCACTATGTGTGGGTTGATACTATGCTGTGACCTTCACTATGTGAGGGTTGACACTGCTGTGACCTTCACTATGTGAGGGTTGACACTGCTGTGACCTTCACTATGTGAGGGTTGACACTGCTGTGACCTTCACTATGTGAGGGTTGCCACTGCTGTGACCTTCACTATGTGTGGGTTGATACTATGCTGTGACCTTCACTATGTGAGGGTTGCCACTGCTGTGACCTTCACTATGTGTGGGTTGATACTATGCTGTGACCTTCACTATTTGTGGGTTGATACTATGCTGTGACCTTCACTATGTGTGGGTAGATACTATAATGTGACCTTCATTATGTGTGGGTTGATACTGTGCTGTGACCTTCACTATGTGCGGGTTGATACTATGCTGTGAACTTCATTATGTGTGGGTTGATACTATACTGTGACCTTTACTATGTGTGGGTTGATACTATACTGTGACCTTCACTGTGTGGGGGTTGATGCTATACTGTGACCTTCACTATGTGTGGGTTGATACTGTACTGTGACCTTCACTATGTGTGGGTTGATACTATGCTGTGACCTTCACTGCGTGTGGGTTGATACTGTGCTGTGACCTTCACTGTGTGTGGGTTGATACTATACTGTGAACTTCATTATGTGTGGGTTGATACTATACTGTGACCTTCACTATGTGTGGGTTGATACTATACTGTGACCTTCACTATGTGTGGGTGGATACTGTGCTGTGACCTTCACTGCGTGTGGGTTGATACTGTGCTGTGACCTTCACTGAGTGTGGGTTGATACTATACTGTGACTTTCATTAAGTGTGGGTTGATACTATACTGTGACCTTCACTATGTGTGGGTTGATACTATACTGTGACCTTCACTACCTGTGGGTTGACACTATGCTGTGACCTTCACTATGTGTGGGTGGATACTGTGCCGTGACCTTCACTATGTGTGGGTTGGTACTATGATGTGACCTTCACTATGTGTGGGTTGATACTATTATACTGTGACCTTCACTATGTGTGGGTTGATACTATGCTGTGACCCTCACTATGTGTGGGTTGAATCGTTGATACTATACTATGACCTTCACTATGTGTGGGTTGATACTATGCTGTGACCTTCACTATGTGTGGGTTGATATTATACTGTGAACTTCATTATGTGTGGGTTGATACTGTGCTGTGACCTTCACTGTGTGTGGGTTGATACTATGCTGTGAACTTCATTATGTGTGGGTTGATACTATACTGTGACCTTCACTATGTGTGGGTTGATACTATACTGTGACCTTCACTATGTGTGGGTTGATACTATGCTGTGACCTTCACTGTGTGAGGGTTGATGCTATGCTGTGACCTTCACTATGTGTGGGTTGATATTATACTGTGAACTTCATTATGTGTGGGTTGATACTATGATGTGACCTTCACTATTTTGTAATAACCTAACTCACCAAGCTGATTTAGTTTATTTTCCTCCAATAACCTGTTAATCAAACTATTAGCTTTTTCAATAGTACAGACAGCTACATCTAGTGAAGCAAATCCACCAGCAGGAGACATATTACCCATGTATCCTTCCACTCTAACACCACACTCTTCAAACATTCTCTGTTTAAAAACAAAGTAATAATACAGTTACAGTAGCAAATCAATTACAGGGAAAAACACAATGACAGGTACATTTTGTATATCAGAATTAATATTTGATTGTGAGGTAGCAGACGAAAAATCTAAAAGACTTCCATGTAATATTATTTGTTTTGGTATTTGGTGAAAAATGACTTGTGATAAACAAGTACCCTAGACAGAAGAATGTTCAGGTTAACAGTATTTTTCACGATCATTGATTAAGGTTGATCCATATTTTGACAAATATCGATACAAGCACTCTATGATAACTATCAGGGTTGGTTTCTAATATAACAATAATGAATTCTCTCACCACATTGGATGAGGAATTGATACTACGCAATAGGTCACACTCAGTGTAGAATCCAAATTCAACATGGCACTATGAGACCTTTATTGCTATTATGATATATTGGCAATCTGCTCCGCTAGGATTGCCATTAAAATCACTTTTGTGTGTGTGTGATTTTCTATGTCGTCTGTGATTTTTTTTGACCGGGCTGATTTTGCTATAACTTGGCAGGCAGGTCATACCGTCACTCTTGTTGGGTGGGAAAATTGAAAAAAACGTTGCATTGCATCAGCCATAAAACTAATTTTTGAATACTTTCGCCCAAATGTATTACTGCCTACCTGTCTTGTAATAGCAGTGTTCAAATGATCATGCTTTTTATTTTGGCTAAGTTGCACACTTACAAGAGATCACCGGCACTGACATTGTTACGCTGTATCAACGTAAGTTCCAACACAACTTTGAATGAAATGTAAATGCTGTGTTCAAACAAAGAATCTAGAAAATGCAATCGCAAAACAGTTAGAAAGAAAAAAAATAATTAATAACAGCAAAATATATGCTAGTAATAAAGTGACTTCTGAAGATTGATTGAATGCGTTTTGCAAATTTTGCATACAGGACCCTGGTTTTAGTTATAAACTGACATTTGCTTCATGTTCATGTCCTACCCTGGCAACAGCCAAAAACATGTTGCTTGTTTTTTGAGCGGAGCGGATCGTCAACCAGCCTACCAGCTTCTCATCAGTATGTATTACATGTATAGTGGTGTAATTGCCTTTTGGCTTTATGACAATATATTCGAAACCTGACTGGTGCATGGGGAAGTATGCAGAATTGAATGACATTGGCAAAAATTTGAAACATGCATATCGCTCTATGTTGACACATGCAAACAAACCAGACAGATGCCACACCAAGTGCATTATAAACAAATGTTTAATTCTGATACACTCTTTATGTGAAGTGCTTTGTTTGAGAGAGCTACCAGGGGTAGTTTATATTAATATGTTTTTATTTTTACATCACAAAGCCTGTAACACTGTGAAAGTTGCATGAATTTGACATCAGCCTACAGATTCTGTGTCAATATATAGCCATGATGTAATGCAAAGTATGCTATAATAGAAGATATAGAATACATAAATTAAGACACTGTAAAACACAAACTAGAAAGCACAATATGACCTTACCTGTAAATAAAACATTTTCTCTCGAGCAACAGAAACAAATGGTAAAATGACAATAGCTTTCTGTTTTGTTTCTAATACCCTCTTCAAAATTAGTAATTCAGCAACCATTGTTTTTCCTGCACTGGTTGGTGCTGAATACACTAGGTTACCGCCTGATAGCACCTTGCCTTGACTGAGACACTCTGCTTGCCAATCAAACATCTCAGTGATTTTGTTGTCATGGTAGCGTTGAAGTACACTCGAAGGCAAACCCCATGATGAAAGTAGTTTTCTGTTTGGTGTTGACTCAACAGGCGACTTTTGACAATCGGAATTGCTATTTTGTTGATTTATTGCACTTGTGCTAGCACCTGAAATAAATTGACAAAAGTTAAAGAGTGTGGCCTCTAAGCTGCACCATAGATGTACAAAGATTTGCTATGTCACAAATACCGGTAGTTGTTCATAGGCACTGAAGATCATATACTGAACTACAGTTATGAAATTTGTAGTTTGATAAAATGAAATTTTATAAACAAGTTTAAATACAAAAGAAATCAGGGGCAATTTGTGTTGGTGACTCAAGTCATCTATATAGTCACATAAAATTTTATTTTTTCCTGAAGACTGACCTCCCAAACAACTTTTGAATTTTGAAGCACACCATATCAACTCAGGATTCCTACAAAATAAGTGAATTGTCAGTCAAATTTACATTGACTATCATATTTACTCTATGAGAAGCACAAAACCAAAACCTTACATTTATAACAGATCATTGAAATGACATATTTTAACCTTTGAAAGTATTTTGACTTAAATCTGATAACTGAAAACTTTCATTGACCCAGGTCCAAAATCTCAGAGTTCACAAGTGCAACCAAACTATGTCTCATACATGTATACATGCTCAAGAAACTGCATTCATAAATCTAGTAATCATTGATGTACCTTTAATAACAACTTGTTAATTCATGTCTTTGTATATTACCAGGACCTGGGTTTGTTTCAGTATCACCACTATAATTCCCATCAAAAAGTAGCCCTGACACACCTCTACAGTTTCCACTGAGATTGGTAATGGTATGACCCATCTGTCACTGATTCAGATCAAGGTCATGACATCACTAAAAACCCTAGCATTACAATCTAAGCTAATCATTTATTCTGAGCATGCTCAGTTGTTCTCTCAGTGGAGTTGGGAGAGGTAGTTTTGGATAAAAATCATGAAAAGGACTTTCAGACCTGGAAAAAAAATGACATGCATATTCGGCAGAGACTTGTTCATCAACCTGCCAAGTTTCATTGATATTTTCTCAGAAATTCTGAGAAAATGTTAGAGACGTCACAGACGGAAACTGAAAATAAGAATTAATAGTCCGCCTTTGAGGCTGCGTCTGAAACGGGGACAAATTAGAGTTGATGATGCATGCAGCCCACTTATTATAGTATAATATGAGGTTATTACGAGAATACCTCAAAGCATGCACAAAGACTGTACAGCTGAAGTATTAACTGATGTGCAGCGGAGGTCGATGCGACGGCGTACTGTCTGAGTGCATACTTTGAGGTATTCACGTAATAACCTTATTATTATACATCTTTTTCTTTCCAAGGATACACCATGGGAATGCCGAAATTCAAAATGTTTGGAACAGAATCAACAAACTTTGTGTGGAGTCTGGTCAAACTCTGGTGGCAGCCATGTTTGTTTTTATTTTATTATCATTCCATATTTGGAATTTGCATTTCCTAATATGGTAGGATGAAAATACCCCCGTAAAATCCTGCAAAATTAAGGCACGCTGCAACTTATGACAGATGTATAATAATGTGTATGATGAACGTTACCTTGATTACATTTGACAGCACTTCCAGTGTTCTGCACAGCATCTACATTCTCCTTCACTCTATCATCCAACATTTCAGATTTCTTCCTTCTTGCATGTTTGTCTTGCTTCACAGTTTTGTTAACTTGTAGAGTATTATGAGGTAGTGGTTGTATATGGTGAGTTACTCCGTCTGGGCTCTGGGAATCCACACAATAAACTGTCCCATTCACATTTGTTGGTGATTCATTCCCTAAGTTTGGAAGTATTCCTGAGAAAAGTTGTTTTGGGTTGACACAAAACAGTAAGTGTTCATCATCTGTATCTGTAACTTGAACATTATTTTTTGAAGTATTGCACATTTTTATATCTCTTTTCTTCATTTGCATTGAGTTTCTCAAATTTATTGTGTTTGTTTTGATTGTTTTTCCATCGTCAAGAGTCAATTGCTTTTGAATGATATTCGTAAAATTAGTAGTATTTGTTTTGATTTCATTACTAGTAAATGTAGTATCATCATCTTCAGTTACATCAGCTGTAACATGAGAGTCTCCAGCATCAGACTTCTGTATACAGCTGCTGATTTGTTTAATACCCTTACTTGTCTTTGACCTAGAATTTACGGGAGCTTGTGAGATTTTAACAGAAACTATGGATGCATTATGTTTCTGTCCAGTGATATATTCAGCTTCTAACTGCTCAGCAAGTAATAGCATATCATCATCAAAATCAGATTCCATACTAGTAATAGATGTACAGCTAACAGACAACTTCCCTGGAGTTTCAGCTTTAGAAACCACTCCAGTGACGACACAGGAAGAATTCTCCTTATTTGTACATGGAGTAGAACAAGAGTTTGGAAAACATCTTGGTGCATTTTTTGTGCGAAGCCTAGGTGACCTCCTGGGTACTTCGAATAAACCAACCGATGCTGGTAAAACTCTCCTTTTTTTGTTGTCAATATCAATTCCTTTGTTTGTGGTAACAGAGGTTTTATCAGCATGAAAGATGGGACTATTAGTTTTTGAAACAAGAATTGTGTGCTGACCAAGTCGTTTTCTAGCATGAACACCTTTACAATTTCCAAGGTTTTCATCTTGTATACTGTTTCCTACAAGCAGAATAGATTTCTGAGCAACAACAGTGGATGTGATTGGTTTGGGAAAACTACTACTACCTCCACTACTATCACTCTGAGACTTGAGGAATGTTGATTTACCAACATTGCCACCACATTGGGGCTTTTGCTGCCTCCAGGTTTGCGATATCTTCTTCATCTTGTCATTTTTCTTTTACTTTCTCCATTTCATCACACAGTTCTGATAAATAATTAGAATAAAATTAAAAGAATTGATTTACAATACAAATTTATTTATGACATCACACAACGATACAAAACAAGCCATGCATGGCACAGTCCCTGTTAGTTATTAAATATAAGATATATAGTTTTGTTTATAGTAATATAGTTGGAACATAAAAGATTTAACATTAAAATGACTGACATTCAGTCAAACAAACAAATTATTATTTAAAACAAAATGGCTACCAGTCAACAATTTTGAATCAGATAATTAAACCAATACATCTGTATATCTATGACATAATGTATAATGAATATTTAAACAATCAGATTTATTAAAACAAAATGGCTGCCATTCAGCCATTTTGAATCCGATCTGAAAAACAAAATAACCTGCATCAAGGTCCTATAATGTGCAATGTATGCACCACGTTTGAACAAAATCTATCCTTAAACAGCCGAGATTCAGTTCCGGAACGCCAGAAATGCTTGAAATTGATGATTTTTCAGCACAAAAATGGACGCCATTCGGCCATCTTGAATCTGATTGTAGCGCAAATTGATGTGCAAATGTATAAAATTATGTATGATGTATGTATGAAGTTTGAATGTAATCAGTCCAGTGAGGTCCAGACGCACACATGCACGCACACACAGAGGTCAATCCATAAGTTCCCGTTTTCAGACTGTGTCTGAACAATGACTAAAAAAAGATGTGAACACATTACACATCACCAAATGTACATATATGTATATTATTATCACATTCTATATGACCTAGAATTGTCAAATACTATTGCTTGATTGAAAAAGTACACAAGAGACAGAAATATCTGATCAACTGAAACATTGCCATAGGGCACTGCTGGTGTGATTGCAAGATCATGAAATATTTATTTCCGGTTGCAACTTACACAAACGTAATTTTTCTAGTGAGTATTGGAGAGTGATAAAAAAGATGTTAATCATCTAGTTGTCTAAAGATAATTGACATTGCATTTAGACAACTCAAGTCAGATAAACACAATTATGATAATCCTCTTTAATAATAATCCTCTTTTTGTAGACTGAGGTCTTTTGAAATACAAATAATATACAGCCCCGGGAATCAATGTAAGAATAACAGAAAAAACACAATTGAATTTTTACAAACAACTACTAGAACTAAACAAATTTGTGACAAACATTGCATGCAGAGCTGAAGTAGGAGAATTCCCACTCTTAGTAGACAAAAAATGATGAACAACATGAATTTTTCACGAGAACAACAGAATGATTTGTTAACAAAACATATACAGCAAATTGGCAAAGTTGTCAAACAAAAATACATAAATTTCTGGAGAAAAAATATAACTGAAAAAACAAACCTGAGAATTTATGAAAAATTCAAAGACTCTTATAATTTTGAAAAATACTTGGATGTGTTGAATTTGAAGCAAAGAATTTCAATGACAAAATTTCGAACTAGTAATAACAATTTAGCAATAGAAAAAGGGAGGCATATGCAACCAAAAATACCTACTGAAAATAGAATTTGCAAACAATGTACACAGAATAAAATAGAAGATGAACTGCACTTTGTCATGATATGTCCACAATATAAAGTAATACGCCAACAAATCATTCAAGACATTACATTTCCAGCAGAAACACAGGATGATCTCCAGAAATTTAATTTCTTGATGACTTCAAAAGATGATGTAATAATAAAAAAGATTGGCAATTATATTCATAACGCATTTCAATCAAGGAATGAAAATGCCATTTGATATGTAACACTTGCTTTATCCTATTAACAACTAACTTTTTTTTGTAGTAGTAGTTATCACAACTAATCTTTATCGCTATTAACTGATCGAAACATTGTATTTCTAGGGATGCATTATTATTATTATTATTATTATTATTATTATTATTATTATTATTATTATGTATATTATATTTTACAAGAAACTTCAGGTTCAGGTATTTGTGTTGTCAAAAAAATTTCCGGAAAGAATGAGGTGTAGATACATTGTATAAGAAAACCACAACGATAGTTATATATTTAAGCAATAATTTTGTGTACTTGTCCATACATTCAATAAAACTGTTTTATTGAATATAGTAGGAAGGAATATACATGTAGATGCAAAAAAAACAAAAAAAAAACTGTGCCAATGCTATGGTATAATGTCATTAATTCAAGATAGGTTATTGCGTTGTAAATCACTCCGGGGACGAAAAATCGGCGATAACAGGGGGTGAGAGACTGAATTTCAAAAACATATTTTATATAAAGAGTATATAATAAATATTTACACCCCCATGATTTCAAACGGGCGACCACAGTCCCTCTATCAGAGGGATAGATAGAGGGACTGTGGGTCGACCAATAATGTACATCCACCCTAAAATCAATACAATACATACACTAGTGTACAGATCAAACCATGAACCCCGATTGAAGGCCATGTATTTTCTGAAGTCACCAGTTCGTGTTAATTGACATGTTTAGATTCAATAACAGTCCCTCTGTGACTTAGCCCTAGGGTCGATTGATTAGCGGAAGGAGGCCAGCCTACAAGACTTTACTCAGGGATATCTGTGACTGTGATCCAATTTCGATGAGAAACCTTACACAATCTGTCAAAACATTGATAAGCCATTTATACGTGAGTTGTAATAACATTAACTGTTCGCAGCTGAATCTTCGGCATTCTATACATAATAAGTGCTATACTTATAGTTATACATGCATTATGGATTTACCTTTTATAGGCTCAAAGTCCCAACAACGGCGCAGTGTTTTTGTTCAGTTTAAATTGTCCGCCATCTTTGTTCACACAGTAGCAAAGCATCACGGGAAAAGAAGCTGAAAAAAGAACCTCGGCGCTTAATAAATAAAGTACTGATTACAAATGGATGAAACCCCGGGGTTACCGATGCGCTTCTGTGATTCTTGGATTACGTTAATTACGTTTGATCCGTAATTCTGCCCGGGAGTGCCCGAGACGAAATGGGACTGCCGGGGCGCAATGGAACTGCCGGGTCGAAATGGGACTGCCCGGACCGATATTCAACTAACTATTCAACTTGAGACAGGAATTTGACTGATCAAAATTATACTCGGCTAAAAACCTGCAATATTTCCTCAATGTTTGCGTATTTTTCTGCGTTTTTTTTTTTTGGCCGTGGAGAATTCACACTAATGAGCGAAGCATATAAGCTTGGCTTGACAATTTGGTATCTAGTGTGATTCAAATAGATGAATTACATGTAATACATAATACTGAAAGAGAAATACAAATGTACTTCCCACTTTTCAATCAGAAAACAATATAAACAAATTTAAATATATTATTAATACAAAAGAAAGTAAAATAATCAAGCATGTGACTAAATACTTAAAACATTGTTTCAAGAAACATGACACATAGACATGTACTTATCATACATAATTGTATATCACCACACTGTCTTAGTCTAATTTGCCATTTTAAACTGCATTTATCTTAATTTTCTTTAACTTCTATTTTTGTCACTGTTTTTTTTAAATTTATTACATAACAGCCTAAATGATTTGTTAACTTTCATTATGGTGTAATAAATGAAATTATTATTATTATTATTATTATTATTATTATTATTATTATTATTATTATTATTATTATTATTATTATTATTATTATTATTATTATTATTATTATTATTATTATTATATTATTATCTGGTAAAACAATGAGCTAAACACCGCGAAGTCTTAATAAAAGACATTCGTGAAAAACTTACATATGTCGGAAAAGATATAAGGAATTTATGCACAATGACGACAAAGGCACAAACAATAACAATAAACTGAGAACGTACAGAAAATTAAAAACAGCTTTTTCACCAGAAAAATACTTTCAAATAATAAAAAAACGCTGTATCGCTCTGCAATGACCAAACTGAGGATAAGTGCCCATCGCTTACAGATTGAAATGGGAATGTACAATAATATACCAATCTCTGATAGAAAATGTTCAGTTTGTGAAATTAAAGAAATTGAAAGTGATCAACGCTTTTGTGTCATGTCAGGTATACTCTAAAGAAAGAGAAAGTTTGTTAAAAAGACACAACATTATTCATGACGACAAAAATAATGAACAATTATTCATTAATATTTTAAATAATAAAGATGAAAATATTATAAATAATGCAGCGAAACACATCTATATAACTGTTTTAATATACGAGAACTTTCAAATGCTTAGTAAACCAACTGCTTCAAAAATACAAATTAATCATTTTTCCTATGTTTAGAAATGTGAGCGTATTGCTTGATTTTTATTTATTTTGTTGTTGTTGTTGTTGTTGTTAGTGTTAGTTATTTTTTAGACGATTTTCAGATTGTATTACTTTATTTTACTTTTCATCAAAACCTCAAATATGGGGTACGATGGCAATATACATTCTATTCTATTCAATAATGACGTCCGTTTTGACCGTACCATTATTCTGGTGGGGTGTGAAGCATGAACCTACAGTTAACGTATTTATTATGACAGATGACATCAATATCAAGGTTTCCCACATTGGTTTTGAGAATTAAAAACTGATTGAATCCGATTTTTTTTTAAATTATCATTTTGCAAACTTTAGTTGGCTGAAATCATTTTAACAGAGTACCTGTCGTAAAATGCCACGTGATTGTATATATAATAAAGACACAGATTATGCCTGTATATAAAATAAACTTTGAAGACACAGATTTAACATTATACACAAGAGTATAGACCTATCCCTTCTGTGACAGGTCATTTCCATCCCGCGTGAT
Organism: Saccoglossus kowalevskii; assembly: GCF_978046115.1. NCBI lineage: Eukaryota > Metazoa > Hemichordata > Enteropneusta > Harrimaniidae > Saccoglossus > Saccoglossus kowalevskii. Next base: position 2,962,327 of record NC_140651.1, read on the forward strand.
AATTCTGTGGCAGTCACATTAAGTTGTAAATTGGAACACAGTGAATTGGAACCAAACATGAGATACAATTTATCAATTTGTAAAACATCTGGGGTAAAACTTATTGTAGACGCAGGAGGCCTATTGTACACTGTAACATAAAATGCTGCTATTGTCGCGTTGCATTGTACTAAATATAAAAACGAAAAATATTTCTATAAATAAATGATATCCATATGATATGTTCACATATTGTTTCATTTTGTTTGTATTGTGGCGATGTAAAACTAAAGTATACCGCTACTAATGGACGTCTGTTCTAGTGTCAATCACGAAAAGCTTGAGTATGCCGATATTAATGGACGTCTGTTCTAGTGTCAATCACGGAAAGCTGAAGTATACCGATATTAATGGACGTCTGTTCTAGTGTCAATCACGGAAAGCTAAAGTTACACGAGGTTTTGGCAAAATTACATATATTTTTTACACTGCTAACTTTTTGACGCAATGTTACACAATATAATATAATAGCAAATGAATGTTCCTTCTTAATTCAATCAAAAATATTCTCCGTACACAGGTACATCGCCGATGCGAGGTAAAGCTTCGGGCCAATCAATGATGCGGTGATTGACTCGCTCTCGTCCATAGCTTTGACATTAAATTGTACAGTTTATTTATTATGACTATATGCGATCGAAGCTAAAGTACCATTGTACGAAGCCTTATCTACTATTATTTTTGTTGTTAGTGACATTCACGGTTCTTGCTATTTCAATATACAGACCCGCCATCAAGTATTTATGCACCACACTATACGCAGTTACTACCTACGATATCATTCTACTTGGATAAAATAAACTCAATAACGGTTTGAATAAATATATTCATATATCTAATAATATATGAAATTTACACACAATAAAAACAACAAATTGGAATTGTCATGCAACATTGAATAAAAACGACAGTCTGAATGAAACAGTGAAAAAAGTTCGAATTCCCTATGGAGAATACCGTGTATACGCAAAATCATGAATATTCATGAAGAAATAGAACGCGACGAATGTTAATAATGCGTGTGTGTCCACCTCTTCGCAGTGAGTATTTTCGCCTGGGCAATCCCGGGCAGTAATCATTAGTAGGACCCAATTTAAGGATGTAAGCAACATTTTTTTCTGCCTCACGTGTATGTGTGTGTGTTTTAAATAAATATAGCTGGTTCATTCCTAATTCCCCCTCCCGCCCCCCACTCCCTATGGGCCTATGCTTGTTCCCTCATTTTTTTTGACACCCCCCCCCCCTATCTAGGGAAAAGAAGAAAATTTAACCCCCCTTTCACGGGCTTTTCCGATGAATTTCACCCCCTATCTAGGGAACTTTTCAGTCTAGAACTCCTTTAAAACCCCCCTTTTTTGTATATCTCGGGAAGTGTTTTGAAATACACCCCCTATTTTGAGAATCTCGGGAAAACAAGCAAAAAATACCCCCTTTTCTACGATTTTCTCGGGAAAATGTTCCCGAGACAGATCGTCAAAAAGTACCCTCTTTCCCGAGAAAATGGGAACGCGCATGCGGCCCCCTATGGATCCTGAGTGGGGGGGGGGGGGTTCCCCCTGCACTATCATTTTACACTCTCCACACAGAGGACGCTCGCTCTCAGCATGCTTCACGCTCACAAACGAGCGTGAAGCATGCTGGGAGAGAGCGCCCTCTGTGTGGAGAGTGATCATTTTAAATACGCAAACAGTTGGAATTAGTATTCGAAAACATTGCGTGCTCGTCTATGAGTACCAGCAAAGATACATAATATTGTCAATACTAGTAATATATAGAAATATAATACATGGTTCCATCGCTAGAAGTGATTCGAGCGGTTATCTTTACACATTAGACGGATAAATCCTGAAATGATATCAGACATTAGTCCTGTCTCCTAAACGCTGTAATAATGTCGTAATATTATCTTGTCCCTCTTGAGTATTACCAAGCATATAGAAATGTAATAATAATAAAGCCATATTTTTAGTACCAGCGGGACTGTATGAAGCCACATTTTTCCGGTCGGACCTACCATATTTTTACCACGGTACCTGCATAAACACATATTTTCACAGTAGGCCTCCAGTAGGGAAAATGTTACCTTTCACACCACAGTACTTTTGTCATTTGTTCATTTTTGTCTTTTTTTTGGTGTAATATTATTTTGGTTTTGATGCCTAATGTCAATGATTGTACGTTATATAAATAGCAATAACATATGAAGTAAACTAAAAATTAATGCTAGTACAAATGACTTGATATTCAGATCACACAAATTTGGCAGTATGACAACAGAAATGATATTTTATCTGTTTTGTTGATGGTACTTTGATTTTATTTCTATTCCATGTGTAATTCTTGATGAAACTTTTTTCATGGAATGAGCACGATGAATGTTTATGTAAAAGCCATGCAAACATATTGGTTTAATCCACAGGTTATGTTCATATATCCCTACGTATTGTCAAATGGTGCTTTTCTATGGTCTGGTACAGCCTCACTTTGGTAGAATCTATCCACCAGCTGATTGGGGAGTGTTGAACCTTTGGTCCAATCTAGTCACTCGCTGAGTAGGTAGTGTTGAATCTTTGATAGAATCTATCTACTAGCTGATTGGGGGTGTTGAACCCTTGGTCCAAGCAAGTCACTCGCTGAGTAGGTAGTGTTGAATCTTTGATAGAATCTATCTACTAGCTGATTGGGGGTGTTGAACCCTTGGTCCAAGCAAGTCACTCGCTGAGTAGATAGTGTTGAATCTTTGATAGAATCTATCTACTAGCTGATTGGGGGTGTTGAACCCTTGGTCCAAGCAAGTCACTCGCTGAGTAGGTAGTGTTGAATCTTTGATAGAATCTATTCACTTGCTGATTGGGGGTGTTGAACCCTTGGTCCAAGCGAGTCACTCGCTGAGTAGGTAGTGTTGAATCTTTGATAGAATCTATTCACTTGCTGATTGGGGGTGTTGAACCCTTGGTCCAAGCGAGTCACTCGCTGAGTAGATAGTGTTGAATCTTTGATAGAATCTATTCACTTGCTGATTGGGGGTGTTGAACCCTTGGTCCAAGCGAGTCACTCACTGAGTAGATAGTCTAGAACCTTTGATAGAATGTATACTCACTAACTGAGTGTTATGTAGAAGATAATATTTGGTAATCGTAGTCCTAAGTAACTATTAAAAATAGCTAGACGTTTCGAGCAATGGCTCTTTATCGATAGCATATAAGAAAATGTTTAAACGTACAGGTAAAACCACAGTCAGCTGGCGCACACGTGATAATAAAATAAATACGATATTTACTATATGGGGGCCGCCATCTTGAATGACGCATAAAACTAAATAAGAGACAAGTTGTGAATCCGTATCCCTTGCATACGAACACTATAAATTACGCTAAGAACCTAGAACACTAAGCCGGGGTATTTGAAACCGAAATTGTCATCTTAGCGTTAGGCCGTCGCTGATTTTCTGCTGTGCTGGAATGCAAATTTTTAGTTTTAAATACCCCGACTTAGTGTTCTATGTTCTTCGCGTAATAAGGTGTTCGTATGCAAGGGGATTTTTCCACACAAAAACGACAAATTCGGCCGAATTTTGTTATCGGTTGGCTTAATATAACCCCAACGGACCGTATTTTTGTGAAAGATTGGTATTTTTGTCCTGATTTGTAGGAATCTGAAAAACGCGTTTCACAACTTGTCTCTTTAGTTTTATGCGTCATTCAAGATGGCGGCCCCATATAGTAAATATCGTATTTATTTTATTATCACGTGTGCGCCAGCTGACTGTGGGTAAAACATAGGAACGCAAGAACGCACAAGAACTTGTTACGCGCCTTAGGTAGTAAGCTCAACTAATGAGTTAAACTCATAGTTGCTGTTGACATAGAAAGTAAAGTAAGTCAAATCAAAAGCAGCCTGTCGGCTGAGATATCTCCGCGGTTAGCAATGCACAATTTAATTAAAGAACTGAAGATATCATTAGAGAATGAACAATATGTATAGTATCAAAGCATTCAGACTTGTAGTTTCCAAGAAGAAGTAGAAAAAGTAAAAAGTTGACACGAATTCATATGATAAGCTCCACTCGACAAAGTTGTATGATGGTGAAGTACATGTTTACTATGATTTGACGTAGTATATACCTTGCCCTTTATTTGGTGTTATTTGCTCACTTTATTTTCTATGTCAAAAGCAACTATGAGTTATTGTTTCTCAGTTCTTATTCACTGTTATAATGCTGTACCATTACTTTCACCATCCTCGTACAGCCAGATCTGAAGGCCTTTGATCAAATATAGCTACTTACTGTACGAGGAGTGTTGAATGTTTGGACCAATCTAGTCACTAACTGAGTAAGAAGTGTTGAATGTTGGTCACATTTACTCACTAGTTGAGTGGATAGTGTTGAACCTTTTATAAAATCTAGCCACTTGCTGAGTGAGGAGTGTTGAATGTTTGGTTCAATCTAGTCACTAATTGAGTGAGGAGTGTTGAATGTTTGATCCATTCTAGTCACTAACTGAGTGAGGAGTGTTGAATGTTTGGTTCAATCTAGTAACTAATTGAGCGAGGAGTGTTGAATGTTTAGACCAGCCAAGTCAACATCTGAGCGAGGAATGTTAAATGTTGGTCACATTTACTCACTAGCTGAGTGAGGAGTGTTGAATGTTTAGTCCAATCTAGTAACTAATTGAGCGAGGAGTGTTGAATGTTTGGACAAGCCAAGTCACTAACTGAGCGAGGAATGTTAAATATTGGTCACATTTACTCACTAGCTGAGTGGATAGTGTTGAATGTTTGGTTCAATCTAGCCACTTTCTGAGTGAGGAGTGTTGAATGTTTGGTTCAATCTAGTCACTAACTGAGGAGTGCAGAAATTTTGGTCCAATCTTGTCACTAACTGAGTGAGGAGTGTTGAATATTTGGTCCAATCTAGTCACTAACTGAGTGAGAAGTGTTGAATGTATTGTTCAATCTAGTCACTAACTGAGTGAGGAGTGTTGAATGTTTGGTCCAATCTAGTCGCTAACTGAATGAGGGGTGTTGACTGATTAGTCCAATCTAGTCACTAAGTGAGTGAGGAGTGTTGAATGTTAGTTCAATCTAGTCACTAACTGAGTGAGGAGTGTTGAATGTTTAGTTCAATCTAGTCACTAACTGAGCGAGGAGTGTTGAATGTTTAGTCCAATCTAGTCACTAACTGAGTGAGGAGTGTTGAATTTTTGGTCCAATCTAGTCACTAAGTGAGTGAGGAGTGTCGAATGTTTAGTCGAATCTAGTCACTAACTGAGTGAGAAGTGTTAAATGTATTGTTTAATCTAGTCACTAACTGAGTGAGGAGTGTTGAATGTTTAGTCCAATCTAGTCACTAAGTGAGTGAGGAGTGTTGAATGTTTAGTTCAATCTAGTCACTAATTGAGTGAGGAGTGTTGAATGTTTAGTCCAATCTAGCCACTAACTGAGCGAGGAGTGTTGAATGTTTTGTTCAATCTAGTCACTAACTGAGTGAGGAGTGTTGAATGATTAGTCCAATCTAGTCACTAACTGAGTGCGGAGTGTTGAATTTTTAGTCCAATCTAGTCACTAACTGAGTGAGAAGTGTTGAATGTTGGTCACATTTACTCACTAGTTGAGTGGATAGTGTTGAACCTTTTATAAAATCTAGCCACTTGCTGAGTGAGGAGTGTTGAATGTTTGGTTCAATCTAGTCACTAATTAAGTGAGGAGTGTTGAATGTTTGATCCAATCTAGTCACTAACTGAGTGAGGAGTGTTGAATGTTTGGTCCAATCTAGTAACTAATTGAGCGAGGAGTGTTGAATGTTTAGACCAGCCAAGTCAACAACTGAGCGAGAAATGTTAAATGTTGGTCACATTTACTCACTAGCTGAGTGAGGAGTGTTGAATGTTTAGTCCAATCTAGTAACTAATTGAGCGAGGAGTGTTGAATGTTTGGACAAGCCAAGTCACTAACTGAGCGAGGAATGTTAAATAGTGGTCACATTTACTCACTAGCTGAGTGGATAGTGTTGAATGTTTGGTTCAATCTAGCCACTTTCTGAGTGAGGAGTGTTGAATGTTTGGTTCAATCTAGTCACTAACTGAGGAGTGTATAAATTTTGGTTCAATCTAGTCACTAACTGAGTGAGGAGTGTTGAATGTTTGGTCCAATCTAGTCACTAACTGAGTGAGAAGTGTTGAATGTATTGTTCAATCTAGTCACTAACTGAGTGAGGAGTGTTGAATATTTGGTCCAATCTAGTCGCTAACTGAATGAGGGGTGTTGAATGATTAGTCCAATCTAGTCACTAAGTGAGTGAGAAGTGTTGAGTGTTAGTTCAATCTAGTCACTAACTGAGTGAGGAGTGTTGAATGTTTAGTTCAATCTAGTCACTAACTGAGCGAAGAGTGTTGAATGTTTGGTCCAATCTAGTCACTAAGTGAGTGAGGAGTGTCGAATGTTTAGTCGAATCTAGTCACTAACTGAGTGAGAAGTGTTAAATGTATTGTTTAATCTAGTCACTAACTGAGTGAGGAGTGTTGAATGTTTAGTCCAATCTAGTCACTAAGTGAGTGAGTGTTGAATGTTTAGTTCAATCTAGTCACTAAGTGAGTGAGGAGTGTTGAATGTTTAGTCCAATCTAGTCACTAACTGAGCGAGGAGTGTTGAATGTTTTGTTCAATCTAGTCACTAACTGAGTGAGGAGTGTTGAATGATTAGTCCAATCTAGTCACTAACTGAGTGCGGAGTGTTGAATTTTTAGTCCAATCTAAGCACTAACTGAGTGAGAAGTGTTGGATGTTTAGTCCAATCTAGTCACTAACTGAGTGAGAAGTGTTGAATGTTTAGTTCAATCTAGTCACTAACTGAGTGAGGAGTGTTGAATGTTTGGTCCAATCTAGTCACTAACTGAGTGAGAAGAGTTGAATGTTTTGTTCAATGTAGTCACTAACTGAGTGAGAAGTGTTGAATGTTTGGACCAACCGTGGAAGGTACTAACGGAGTGAGAAGTGTTGAATGTTTAGTCGAATCTAGTCACTAACTGAGTGAGGAGTGTTGAATGTTTAGTCCAATCTAGTCACTAACTGAGTGAGAAGTGTTGAATGTTTAGTTCAATCTAGTCACTAACTGAGTGAAGAGTGTTGAATGATTAGTCCAATCTAGTCACTAACTGAGTGAGGAGTGTTGAATGTTTAGTCCAATCTAGTCACTAACTGAGTGGGAAGTGTTGAATGTATTGTTCAATCTAGTCACTAACTGAATGAGGAATGTTGAATGATTAGTCCAATCTAGTCACTAACTGAGTGTTGAATGTTTAGTCCAATCTAGTCACTAACTGGGTGAGAAGTGTTGAATGTTTAGTTCAATCTAGTCACTAACTGAGTGAAGAGTGTTGAATGATTAGTCCAATCTAGTCACTAACTGAGTGAGGAGTGTTGAATGTTTAGTCCAATCTAGTCACTAACTGAGTGGGAAGTGTTGAATGTATTGTTCAATCTAGTCACTAACTGAATGAGGAATGTTGAATGATTAGTCCAATCTAGTCACTAACTGAGTGTTGAATGTTTAGTCCAATCTAGTCACTAACTGGGTGAGAAGTGTTGAATGTTTAGTTCAATCTAGTCACTGACTGAGTGAGGAGTGTCGAATGTTCAGTCTAATCTAGTTACTAACTGAGTGAGAAGTGTTGAATGTTTAGTTCTATCTAGTCACTAACTGAGTGAGGAGTGTTGAATGTTTAGGCAATCTAGTCACTAACTGAGTGAAAAAGTGTTGAATGTTTAATCCAATCTAGTTACTAACTGAGTGAGAAGTGTTGAATATTGGTCAAATGTAATCACTAGTAATCAGCTGAGTGAACAGTGTTGTGGTGGTGGTCGATACTCTTTGCAATGTACAAAACACATATAAAACGTCTCGATTGTTTGTTTACAAGAAATTCTAATTCGACTAGTGCCCTTTAAAGCTGCACTAAAAGATCGTTCGTAAAGCTGGAAATACTCAGTCGTTTGATCCTGAGCGAATTGCGGGAAATTGGTTATTCGCCTGGATTCATCCATAATAAACAACGTTTTATGAAAAAAGCGTTAGCAAATGAAATAAAAAGCCGGAACAATAGTACGTTTAATCATGAACATGTACGTTTATTACATATTTATACCATATAATACTTCACATAATGTTTCCACCCAGAGACCCAAACCCGTTGTACAGTTTTCGTAAGATTAAGTTATTTTACCAAATTTGCAAAACCAAAGCGGAACCATACAAATAACTTATACGTATTTTTGTGTGGTAAAAACAAGTCTTTGTGTCTTCAAAATACCAACCAAGTTTGAGATTATTTAAATACGGAAATGATACAGTATACAAACTAACATGTACTGTACATCTTTTGAAAGTTGTTTCATACGTACCGCATAAATTCGGACGTTTATTTTCAACAAAAAAGTTTGTTTTTTATTTGAAATAATTATCTTGAATATTCATGAATCCATTGAATCAATATGATTAAAATATGATATGATCTCGACTCGCGTCAAGGTTATTGCTAGGGATTATGTCGTGTAGGACCCCTTCCGAATAAATTGTGTCCTCTATGGACAAGTCGCTAAAATGACGTCAATATGACGTAGATGGTGGCTTTCAATTATGGTCACCGATGTGCATCGTTCTAATTACATTCTCAGACCATAATATTTTTAATGGTATCAGCATCATCACAAATTGATTGGACTATAAAACGAGAACTCACTGGTTGCTGATGTAAAAGATTTGGACTGCGTCATCATTTATTTCTGTTTGGATTTGGTGTATTTTTATATACTATAAAATACTTTATTTTTGCTTGGAATTGATTTTCGCTATTTTCGCTAGGAATGATTCAATGCAAATAAAATCCAGTGAATATACCTGTTTTCCTATATTTTACATTCAACTTGTAAAAAATCAGTGAAAATAAATTCCATACAAAACACCCAAACAGTGTTTTCAGTGAAAATTAATTCCAGCTAAAATAAAGTATTTTACAGTCAACGCCGCCTTGTTGTTGATCAAAAAGATAATTTGGGCGCAGAATATGCAAATGTCGCAAAATCCAGCGCGTATTTTGAAATAAGCTGCCGTAGATCTTCATCGGAAATCTTCGCAAGTTCTTCTTGGATGATTGAAGATGTCGTAACATTGTAATATGTTTGAATATTCGGAAATTGTACGAGGTCCTGTACCGATAAATCTTTGAATATAGTTTGTACGTCGTTGTGAAGGTTTTCGATTGAGCCAATGAAACTGTAGTTGACAGCGCAGGGCTGGCATATCTCAAACATCGGACGCCAGTGCTGATCCATCAAACTAGTTGGAGTGTCAATCAAATATTTCACAAATTCACCGAACGTAATCTTGATGTCAGACGAGTTTCCTGTGACCTCCCATAGGGGGCGATATTTTTTTGCAATCTTTTTTCCGTATCTTTCAATGAATGAAACTTTCGTTCGGGTAAATTTGTCACGGTAAGCTGACAAAAGGCGGGTAATTGGATTCCGGACGAACATGAATTTATAATAATGTTTTAGCCTATACTCAATCTCATCATCTGAGTAGTTTGCAAGAAATCTGAAACCTTTTCGGTGGTCCATTTTACGTCCCATGTCCACTTTTTCCCATTGACCGTTTAGTACCCGAATGACCCGTTTCCAATTTGAACAGGCAACTTTAGGAACCGCGCAATACAGAAACCTGTATTGGTCGTTTACTATAATCTGACGAGTCAGCACATTACGTTCATTCGCCGGGAGTGTTTTCAATCTCTGGTGGGTCTTGTCGTTTTTACACATCATGTCCACTGTTCGATCCCTCAAGGCCCGTATAATCTGTAAAAAAATAAGAATCAAATTAAGATTAATATATATTCGAAATATTTAAGCTCATTACGGTAGCCAGTCCCAACTACCTGTCGAGTAAGACCGCGTAAATTCGAACCGCATAAGAAGAGAATGGCTTATGTAGTCAATGTCAAATTAACATAATTTAATTAAATTACAAACCAAGGTAAATATTTATTTTCAAATTTAAAGCTCTAAATTAATTATTAATAGTTAACTTTTCAATATTTTAAGTATACCATTAAAAGCCATCGATATATGTGAGCGAGTGACTATCTGTCTGTCTGTCCATGTTGAGGGTGGTGTCACACGCAACGTAATATTACCGTAATTGGTATAGTACAGGTGTGATGGTTCAAATACCAAAATGGCAACAGTAACAGAAAGACATCCCTGGCGGCGATGATAAAATACGAACACGGAGCCAACAGATGAGGTTTCAACTGATACTGGTATTATTATACTCTGCAAACATCAAGTACAATAACGCGGAAAAACTCCACTACTCCAATAACTAGATACTTAAACTCCAATACAATTCAACGAGATCTCCGATCTGATCTCAGTGCTGAACAACTCCCCTATATATACCCACACTGTCTATAAATAGACCATTACATCAGCATACATATTGAGTCTGGAATTTACTATAAATTTCTAGAATGTTCTATTACCTTCTATTGCCTCCTAAAGTGTTCTATTACCTATTCAACCAGTTTCTAAAAAAATCTAGAATATTCCACCCAGACACAGTACAGTTCTAGAACATTCTCAGTGACACGGAAGTGGTAAATAAGTCGTATGCGACAGGTGGATAAATGCCATCGATATATGTGAGTGAGTGAGTGAGTGAGTGAGTGAGTGAGTGAGTGAGTGACTATCTGTCTGTCCATCCATGTTGAGGATGGATAAATGCCATAGATATATGTGAGTGAGTGACTATCTGTCTTTCTGTCCATGTTGAGGATGGATAAATGCCATAGATATATGTGAGTGAGTGAGTGAGTGACTATCTGTCTGTCCATCCATGTTGAGGGTGGATAAATGCCATCGATATATGTGTGTGAGTGACTATCTGTCTGTCTGTCCATGTTGAGGATGGATAAATGCCATAGATATATGTGTGTGAGTGACTATCTGTCTGTCTGTCCATGTTGAGGGTGGATAAATGCCATCGATATATGTGTGTGAGTGACTATCTGTCTGTCTGTCCATGTTGAGGATGGATAAATGCCATAGATATATGTGTGTGAGTGACTGTCTGTCCATGTTGAGGATGGATAAATGCCATAGATATATGTGAGTGAGTGAGTGAGTGAGTGACTATCTGTCTGTCCATCCATGTTGAGGGTGGATAAATGCCATCGATATATGTGAGTGAGTGAGTGACTATCTGTCTGTCTGTCCATGTTGAGGGTGGATAAATGCCACCGATATATGTGAGTGAGTGACTATCTGTCTGTCTGTCCATGTTGAGGGTGGATAAATGCCATCGATATATGTGTGTGAGTGACTATCTGTCTGTCTGTCCATGTTGAGGATGGATAAATGCCATAGATATATGTGAGTGAGTGACTATCTGTCTGTCTGTCCATGTTGAGGATGGATAAATGCCATCGATATATGTGAGTGAGTGACTATCTGTCTGTCTGTCCATGTTGAGGGTGGATAAATGCCATCGATATATGTGTGTGAGTGACTATCTGTCTGTCTGTCCATGTTGAGGATGGATAAATACCATAGATATATGTGAGTGAGTGACTATCTGTCTGTCTGTCCATGTTGAGGATGGATAAATGCCATCGATATATGTGTGTGAGTGACTATCTGTCTGTCCGTCCATGTTGAGGGTGGATAAATGCCATCGATATATGTGTGTGAGTGACTATCTGTCTGTCCATCCATGTTGAGGGTGGATAAATGCCATCGATATATGTGAGTGAGTGAGTGACTATCTGTCTGTCTGTCCATGTTGAGGGTGGATAAATGCCATCGATATATGTGTGTGAGTGACTATCTGTCAGTCTGTCCATGTTGAGGATGGATAAATGCCATAGATATATGTGAGTGAGTGACTATCTGTCTGTCTGTCCATGTTGAGGGTGGATAAATGCCATCGATATATGTGTGTGAGTGACTATCTGTCTGTCTGTCCATGTTGAGGATGGATAAATGCCATAGATATATGTGTGTGAGTGACTGTCTGTCCATGTTGAGGGTGGATAAATGCCACCGATATATGTGAGTGAGTGACTGTCTGTCTGTCTGTCTGTCCATGTTGGGGGTGGATAAATGCCACCGATATATGTGAGTGAGTGACTATCTCTGTCTGTCCATCTTGAGGGTGGATAAATGCCACCGATATATGTGAGTGAGTGACTATCTGTCTGTCTGTCCATGTTGAGGGTGGATAAATGCCACCGATATATGTGAGTGAGTGACTATCTGTCTGTCTGTCCATGTTGAGGATGGATAAATGCCACCGATATATGTGAGTGAGTGACTATCTGTCTGTCTGTCCATTTTGAGGGTGGATAAATGCCACCGATATATGTGAGTGAGTGACTATCTGTCTGTCTGTCTATGTTGAGGGTGGATAAATGCCATAGATATATGTGAGTGTGTGACTATCTGTCTGTCTGTCCATGTTGAGGGTGGATAAATGCCATCGATATATGTGAGTGAGTGACTATCTGTCTGTCTGTCCATGTTGAGGGTGGATAAATGCCATCGATATATGTGAGTGAGTGACTATCTGTCTGTCTGTCCATGTTGAGGGTGGATAAATGCCATAGGTATATGTGAGTGAGTGACTATCTGTCTGTCTGTCCATGTTGAGGGTGGATAAATGCCATCGATATATGTGAGTGAGTGACTATCTGTCTGTCTGTCCATGTTGAGGGTGGATAAATGCCATAGATATATGTGAGTGAGTGACTATCTGTCTGTCTGTCCATGTTGAGGGTGGATAAATGCCATAGATATATGTGAGTGAGTGACTATCTGTCTGTGGTGGTAGATGGGTATACATTCGTGTTCCATCATGGCTATCACATTCAGAGTTCAGGGTGACAGGTATATTAATGCCACTATCACTACAACTACCCCAGACCATTCGTCCCGGTGTTATCGCTATCGCCACACGAGACTCCTGTGGCGATAGCGATAACACCGGGACGAATGGTCTGGGGTACACTACAACATATGATAAACATACGGGATTCAAGACAATATATTACTCCGTTGTTTTGGAGTAGTTGAAATCTAGTACGAGCTCTGCACTTGAAAGGAAATAAACACAGTGGTATGTGGTATTATAATAAGATGGAAGTGGTTGTCCCAGTCATATGTACACGTAGTTACAGAGAATCAAACATTTCTACTGACTGTCGTAGTGTTATTTGCCTCTGTGAACTTGTGAAATACTAATTTGCGTGAGACCAAAGAAATTTACTTACACACGTTTATACTAAAACATACGGAAGTTATCGTCGCCATTGGGCACGTCTGTAATGACTTAATTATTTTTTTTTAATTAATTAATTAATTAATTAGTTGTTTTTAGAAATCATCAAATTTGGTTGACAATTTGTTATCACTGATTTGATATAAACAAACCCAGTGGGAATTCACTATATTTTGTTTTTGATATTGTCTATTATTAAAGTATGTAAAGTATTCCCCATTCCGCCACTTATTTCATAAAACGTTGTCCAAATGTGGATAATAAGCATTGCCGCCTAATTGCTCACACGCTACACATGGCTTCAATACTATTTATTTACTTTCTTCAGATTGGTCGATATTTACATTCAAGTCAGATTAATCACCATCGATATGACTTGCGGTACTATTTTTGATTATGATAATATTAATATTTGATATTGTGAAAATATTCGACTGTTGTAATCTAATTTATTTGTAGGTTTGATAAAGGTGTTACACCAAAACGTGACTTAAATACAATTTCTAAAAAAATCAAGCTAATAGGTAGTAATGAATGCGTTTTAAACCCATACTTGTTGTGCTACGTTACTTCCATGAAAATATCTGTTTTGTTTTTTATTGCGAACATGTACACAAAAACACACATAAATACACACCCACGTGCGTCACTGTACTGCTTCGCACTGGATAAATGTCTTCATTCTGTGCACATATTTCCAACAAATGTTTTATTATAGTCAAATGTTGACCCATATATCGAGAAATAATACATGTCACACCAATATTGAACTTGATTGAAATTTGTTTGTGATTGATATGGTAATTAGGTTGACGCTAGAATGACCCGAATTGTCTCCTCCCATGTGTCGGTGAACTGTCTCCGCTATGTGTCGGTGAACTGTCTACGCTATGTGTCGGTGAACTGTCTACGTCCATGAGTCGGTAAACTGTCTACGTCCGTTCTTCCTGTGTACATGTCTGATGTTCCGGCCGCTACGCTACCCTACACACAGACATGTACACAGGGCTATAAGCCGTTGTGTTTACGTGCACCTGCAAGGGCATAGAAGACCTAACCATCTTGTCGGGAGTCGACCATCCTTACCGCGTTAGCACCTGTCTACGCCCACGCACGGTTACTATCTTTTTTAGTAACCGTGGTCCACGTAAATCTCGGTGAGTCGTTGAAGGACTGGACAACATCGGTAACGTGAAACTACACCCACATACAAACTTCAAATGTGGTATGAATTAAGTAGATAATTTTAGGAGATCAGAAAGCTGGGGAAATCGGATTTTTTAAGTACCTGATTCACACCTGATAACGTCAGAAATAAAGTAGAAATTTTGTGATGAGACGAGGAATTGTGGTATTGTTCAAACAAGTGCCCTCACTTTGCAATTGTTAGCATGTGTTTAACAAACCTCCAAATAAAATAATTGTGGTATCCCTTCCACTTTCTTCGAATCCTCAATAAATGATTTATTTACTTAGCAGTCACGTGACCATATTGTTGTATCTCACGAAACATAGATGTTTAATTAGTGTGAATTATGAGCTTCCACGATATATATAGATTATGGTTTAAAACAACTCTATGAAAATAATTACTTTAAAATAATGATTTTTACATCCTGAAAACTTCTACTACATCCTTAACTCGACCTCACAAGAAAACACACATTATGGTAATTTTAATCAATTGTGACTGAGATAAGCGTACACCTCGCTGTCTCTTTAATTTCCTGTTCCTTGGTTTCACTCTCGAATTATTCAGCACCGCAGTACGAGGAATTCAACGTACGTGACCAACATACGACCACGGATGTATACACCGCCATGATACGACATACGGGCTAATCACACTCCTAAATATCAATGAAGAAAATATGACGTCACAATCTGTACTACGAGTAGTGAAAGCCACGAGTGCACAATCCCTTAGGAAAATTAAATTCCCGTTGACAAAAACGCAATTCCTCATTACTGCCAGGAAATGCAAAATAGTATCATGCAAGATGGTTATCTATAATACAAACTTATTAAATAAAATTAATTTTAGTAATATAAATAAATTAGAAACACACAACATGTAATTCCACTCCTGTAGTATTTCAATGGGCGGAATCTAAATAACAGTCAGTAGGTTTGACACGTGTTCCACGGACATTTGATCATTAGCATTATTCGTACTATTATAAATCCATACATGACATATTCACTGGTCTGTTGCGTGGAGCGAATATTACATGAGGTTACTTAAGAATATCATGTTAATTTAATGTTTCACACGTAATTCCTTATGCTATTTTTCTAAAAGAAATGTTATAAAATAAGTACTACATGATTTCTAATTGTTAAAACCATACTCCTGTGATATTTCTAGTCAGCGTTGTGTTTTGGCAAAATGTTGCTCACCGTAGACGATCAGGATTCTTTATCTGATTTGCTCAACACTCATCCAACCTCGTAAATAAGTATGTGTATAGCTGAATACGAGTGCAATGCTTAGAATATACAATGTTTACACACAGTTCAACCATGACGTCATTTTAACGGGTTGGTAACGCCAATACGAGAATGCGACATGGTACTTATTAGGTTGGGTGGGCAGAGACGGGCGGACGGGGTGGGGGATTTCTATAAACAAAACATTGTATTTTATGTGAGAGAAATATTGGTGGCGCCAAAAATCTATTTCGTCGCTGTACCACTCTCTAAACAAAACATGATGTACCTTATGCCAAAGCTCATACTATAGTATTCTGAGGCTAACTACAAATTGAATGAACTCTAAAACTCATGCAACTATGCTGATGAATTATTGCACCTGTGAGAGTAAACATACCGAGAGACATTCAATAAGTACTTATCCGTACAGTTAATCAACTACTACTAAACTAGCGATGAAAGCATTTATGTGTTTCACGCCAAGGGGGATTTAGCTTAAAGGGGGATTTAGCTTAAAGGGGGATTTAGCTTAAAGGGGGATTTAGCTTAAAGGGGCTCAACTTGCACATTGGTAATTTCACGTATCATTGACCATGGAATGTAGGTTCGTTGACTCTAGAAACTTCCCATAAGAAGGCTTGGTTGACTTGGGACACTTCCCATATGTGAGCTTGGTTGACCTGGGACACTTCCCATATGTGAGCTTGGTTGACCTGGGACACTTCCCATATGTGAGCTTGGTTGACCGGCGACACTTTCCATATGTGCTCGGTTGACCGTGGACACTTCTTATATGTGAGCTCGGCTGACAAGAAACACTTCTCATATTTTAGCTCGGTTGACAGGGAACACTTCTCATATTTGAGCTCGGTTGAGCGGGGACACTTCCCATATGTGAGCTCGGTTGACGGGGACACTTCACATATATGAGCTCGGTTGACCGGGGACACTTCACATATATGAGCTCGGTTGACCGGAGACACTTCCCATATGTGAGCTCGGTTGACCAGGGCACTTCCCATATGTGAGCTCGGTTGACCTGGGACACTTCACATATGTGAGCTCTGTTGACCGGGGACACTTCCCATATGTGAGCTCGGTTGACCGGGGACACTTCACATATGTGAGCTCGGTTGACTGGGCACACTTTACATATGTGAGCTCGGTTGACCGGGGACACTTCACATATGTGAGCTCGGTTGACTGGGCACACTTTACATATGTGAGCTCGGTTGACCGGAGACACTTCCCATATGTGAGCTCGGTTGACCAGGGCACTTCCCATATGTGAGCTCGGTTGACCTGGGACACTTCACATATGTGAGCTCTGTTGACCGGGGACACTTCCCATATGTGAGCTCGGTTGACCGGGGACACTTCACATATGTGAGCTCGGTTGACTGGGCACACTTTACATATGTGAGCTCGGTTGACCGGGGACACTTCACATATGTGAGCTCGGTTGACCGGGGACACTTCCCATAGGTGAGCTCGGTTGACCGGGGACACTTCACATATGTGAACTCGGTTGACCGGGGGCACTTCCCACATGTGAGCTCGGTTGACTGGGGACACTTCCCATATGTGAACTTGGTTGACCGGGGACACTTCCCATATGTGAGCTCGGTTGATCGGGACACTTCCCATTTCTTGTTTTGCTAATTTTGTTCATATTGTTTAATTATCCGTGCAGTATAGAGACAAACTAGTGTCAAATGTTTAAGTACTGAGTTGTACATTAGATTGTGATATCATTTACGAAAATAACTAATATGCAAAAAATTAACAGAAATGGTGGATTTCATAATAAGTTTATATAGCATGGTACTACTATAGACTGTTCGACCTCTGGCGGACCACAGTTCCTCTGACTGTGGGCGGACTAATTCTCCCACTGACTAAAATGACGTCATCACATTGAATCAATAAATCACATAGAATTGGTCCAGGGTCGACAAAAACAAACATGAATGTAGATAGGTAAGGGTGTCAAATGTCAGCAAAGGATTGTTAATGAGAACTCCAATTAAAACTAATTTTAAACAAAATTTATAAATTATCAAATTAAACGTCAATAATTTATGGTATTAAAGCAAAACAATGACCTCTTTACACCAATAACATAACTCGATATCCGACTTGATATATATATGGGTAGATCGTGATGACCTTTCAGTTGCTGTTCCCCTCGTAAGTTTTAGTCGAAGGTTTTAGATTAAAATGTGTGACAATTTCTTTCTACTGACAACCGAGTATTGGGTCAGAGCTTCAGACCATGGAAGGTAAAAGTCCTTCTATCTCCCATGCTCAGACAGACCAAAACGTCACGTGCAGAGCAGCGCGTTATCTGTTTCAGTGTGCGGTCGGAGTCGGTTACCACTGAAACCAAGGTTGAAGTTTCCGCCATTTTGCTTTGTCTGAAAACAAATGAATGTCTGAAGGTGTTAGGACGATTCGGCCCTGATCGCTTACGGCCTTGGTCAATTTAAGACATTACGACTCTAGTTTGGACATTACGGTCCCCAAATAGGCTGTTCTTTACGGTTAGGGTATCAATTATATTGGATATGTGTTAATATCTAGTGTTATGTATTAAAAGCACAACGAACGTAGGACTTTTATATTCACAAGGCAGGAACGTCTAGAAATACTGTCTGAACTGCTACCGGTGTTTCATTGTAACTAACAGTAAATAAACCGTGCACTTATCACACCCCGGGCTTCTCTTAATGTTGATGATCAAACGTACAAAATACATCCAGTATCAAATCACGCGGCTTAAAATATAGATAGAGCATTGCCTGTTTAATTTCACCAGAATCAGATAGGAAGTTGCATGAGATTCCTATTAAGAGTGCATGTTGACAAACGCAGTCACGGTGCGGGGAAATAAGTCAACTGTGTTGAAATTAGGGAAATTTTGCATCACATAACAAAGTCACGTAAGTTGTCACTACCAGTACCGTCGTCACTTTACAATAAAACTCACCAATGTCTCAGTGAATGTCGATGTTGTCTGTCAACTTTTTTTTATAAAGACAGACATAAACATCCATTAAAGTATATAGAGTGTTCTCAAATACATCGGCCAACGGGGATTTTGTTGTAATCGATACGTAGAAATATGGCAGCAGATAACGGCAACGACATGAGTAAAATTATTGTAACCGTGACTGGCGGGTTGATGGACTTTAATTGTCTGAAGGTAGCTCTTTAGAGTAGTCATTAAGTCAATTACATATCGGAAGGGGGTAATTAAAGGATTGATTAATTAATTGGAAATTACAAGTAAATGACCTTCAAAAACAAAACGTAAATTATTCGTAGCAATAAGAAATTATGAAATTTTTACCTCGTTTTCCATATTAATTGACTGTTGGCGGAAAACTTGGTGATCAATTGCGGTCCAAACGATGGTTGACGACCGGGTTATTGCAGCAGGGAACTCAAATACTAGAAGAGCCAGTGACGTGACTGAACACAGACATACAACCAGCAAGGCTTTCTTGGAGTGTGGAAACAGTTTACGGTGTGTCATCCTGATATTTTATAGTTATTATTAAATAGTAATAATATGATATGGCGTAATACAGAGTATATTCCAATCAGGTTGGTTGTACACAACTCACGACGAGAACTTGAGAAGGTGGCGGTTGAATCCAGAACAGATCAAAACATCGTCAGAGACACTGGCATTTGAATGGAGAATGTAATGTCAATACACGTTTAAGAGGTGACCGACTTATTTACGCTCTGCTCCCAGACTGGGCACTGCAAGCAGTCTGAGTTCTTCACAAAGAGACAGACGAGTCACGAAACACACAACAGATGTGTTGTAATTTTCAGAGACGCTGGTGAGTAGCTGGACCTGACATCGTAATCGTGTCACATCTATCAAGCCCTTTGTCAAATCACAGGATTGGAATAAGTTAACGCAAACACAAATACGCATACATAGAACCACGTCGATTGTCCGTGATCACTGAAACGAATATTCAACCATCAAGACAAAGCGTCGACGCCTACGTTGATATGTACCCTACTTGAAACACAGTTCGTCTGCGACCAATTCTCTGGCGATCAACGTCAACGGCACAACGTTAACCCTGACGGCGATACCATGGCGATAAGATGATACCTATAGCATGGAGCTAATGCTTACGGCGAGAATGTTTTACGTCTGAGCTTATTTACATAGTGTAAATCCACACTAACTTATAACTATATCTAGCATGGATCTCCGTGTATCTATCAACATTCAACATACAATGATATACTGTCAATACTGCTACCAGGACGTAAACAGGCTTTGACGTCAACTGCAGTCAGAATAGCTGGCTGGAATTTATATGTACGACACTGGAGTCTTCACTTCTCTTGGGAATTGGTTAACTGAATTCTCAAATGAAGCGAAACGCGGCAAAAAATTCAATGCCCGGATCGAGGTGAATGTCGATGAAAAGTTACATAGCAACACGTCCGATACACGGTCCATTAAGTGTAGTAGATTTACTATCGTCAAGATGCATATCGTCCCCGACAGATTAGGCCCTACCAGTGACAACCCATGTACATCAGTAGAGCTTATATAAAATCGAATCTAGTCACTTTACATAAAAAACGTGTACAGTACAATGAGCTTTTATGCTGAATTCAATTATGTACAATTACATACAATTTTAGAAAATGGGCGCCAAGTTAATTATAAATCTTTTGCAGATGGCGACAGGCAAATTAAATGCTTTGAGATTACACCTCAAGTTGGCCCCTAACACAACGGAAATGACACTTCAAGGAAGGCTCGTTAACAATCTGTCAATCACCCACACAAACACATTCAGTTCTCAATCGAGTACGTGCACTTGCTACTGCAATGGATGTTCCGTGTTCGTGTGATGCGAGATAGGAGAACTCGATTCGGGCGTTGAGTGTGACGCGAGCAAACGCCATGCCACCCATTGGCTGTTGTTGTTTTTTTACTTTATGAAAGATGATGCTACGCATAAATCGATTACCGACCAGTGCGAATCAACGTATTACGTCATCCCTTGAAGCCATGGTAACAATTCTATTAAATAATTTACGGACGCGTTCATAATTCCAACAGTGTATTAAAATACTATTGGCCAGTGCTACTTACAACAATCATATCGCATTCTTGATTATCAATCAGAACTCAATTTAACAATACATCGCATGGTGCACCACTCCTTCCGTATGTCGGCATACAGTTTATTGACAAAGCCCTCGGGACCAAACTTCCTAAGAAAACATATAGACCCATCGGCGTTGCAATTAAATAAACTGGAAAACTTGTTTATCTTTCCCATGATGTCAAATAGAAAGAAAATGTCCCTTGAATGTATAACACTAACTACTCCAGTTATCATTGACACCATTGACAAACAACCCATCTTAATCAAACAAACGAATATATTTTCGGAGTAAAATAAAATAAAAGAAATATATAGCATAGAGATGGATGGTAAGGACATACTTAATTGGGTATCTGGTATCAAAAATATTTTGCACTATCTGGAAATGGATGTCATGGGAAAATAATGATCCAAATTATAACACCAATCTAATCAGCATAATTTGCTTTAAACTTAAAAAAAGTATTTGAAAACAAGAGCCAAGAACAAATGCATAATGATAATAAAAGCAAAAACCAAAAGAATAAACTGCGTACATATAGACTGCTAAAGAAAAATTGTCAGTATGAAAATTATCTAACAATAGTAACAAATGCAAAACATAGAGCAGAGTTAACGAAATTGAGAATTAGCGCCCATAATTTAGAAATAGAGAAAGAACAATACAAAAGAATTCCTTGCAGTGGTAGAAAGTGCACTGCTTGCGACCAAAATGAGATTGAAGACGAAATTCAATTCTTACCCGAATGCAAGCTGCATGAAAATGAGAGAACTGAAATGTTGAAGAAAATAAATTTAATACACTGCAACAACACAAATACCAATAAATTGATTACAATGCTAACAAGCAATAACAGCCAAAAAATAACAAAACTAGCAAGCTACATCTATAATTGTTTAATAAACTATTATTTTTATTCAATTTTAGTGCTTCAATTTTGTTACTTCCTCAGTTTTTCATTTTTATTGTAATTTTCCCTGGATGCGGTCGATAGCCACTTAGGGGGCCCTGGATGCAGTCGATATCCACTTAGGGGTCCCTGGATGCGGTCGATATCCACTTAGGAGTCCCTGGATGCGGTCGATAGCCACTTGGGGACCCTGTGGTGGTAATTTCTGACATTCGTCAGGCATTCGTCATTACATGATAGGCATTCGCCCAGTACATGACAGACATTCGTCACTACATGATAGGCATTCATCATTGCATGATAGACATTCGTCATTACATGATAGGCATTCGTTATTACATGATAGGCATTCTTCATTGCATGAATCGTGTAATGCATTCGTCATTTCATGATATGCATCCGTCGTTACATGATAGGCATTCGTCATTATATGATAGGCATTCGTCATTACATGCTAGGCATTTGTCATTACATGATATGCATTCGTCATTACATGCTAGGCATTCGCCATTACATGATAGGCATTCGTCGTTACATGATAGGCATTCATAATTGCAGGATAGGCATTCGCCAGTACATGGTATGAATTCGTGATAGGCATTCGTCATTACATAAATAGGCATTGATCATTGCAGGATAGGCATTCGCCAGTACATGATATGCATTCGTCATTACATGATAGGCATTCGTCATTACATGATAGGCATTCACCAGTACAAGTTAGACATACGTCACTACATGATAGGCATTCATCATTGCATGATAGAAATTCGTCATTACATGATAGGCATACGTCACTACATGATAGGCATTCATCATTGCATGATAGACATTCGTCATTACATGATAGGCATTCGTCATTACATGAAAGGCATTCTTCATTACATGATAGACATTCGTCATTACATAATTGGCATTCTTCATTACATGATAGGCATTCATCATTGCATGATAGGAATTCGTCAGAACATGATAGGCATACTTCATTACATGATATACATTCGTCATTACATAATTGTCATTTTTCATTACATGATTGGCATTAATCATTGCATGATTGGCATTCATAATTGCATGATAGGCATTCGTCATCACATGATATGTATTTGAGAACGCCTATTTTAGTGCTTCAATTTTGTTACTTCCTCAGTTTTTCATCTTTATTGTAATTTTCTCTGGATGCCGTCGATAGCCACTTAGGGGGCCCTGGATGCAGTCGATATCCACTTAGGGGTCCTTGGATGCGGTCGATAGCCACTTGGGGACCCTGTGGTGGTAATTTCTGACATTCGTCAGGCATTCGTCATTACATGATAGGCATTCGCCCAGTACATGATAGACATTCGTCATTACATGATAGGCATTCATCATTGCATGATAGGCATTCGTCATTACATGATAGGCATACTTCATTACATGATATACATTCGTCATTACATAATTGTCATTTTTCATTACATGATTAGCATTAATCATTGCATGATTGGCATTCATCATTGCATGATAGGCATTCGTCATCACATGATATGTATTTGAGAACGCCTATTTTGCAATTATGAATGCCTATCATGTATATAGACGAAAATCTATCATTATATGACAATTGCATATCACGTAATAACAAAAGCGTATCATGTAATGACGAAAGCGTATCATGTAATGACGAAAGCGTATCATGTAATGACGAAAGCGTATCATGTAATAACAAAAGCGTATCATGTAATAACAAAAGCGTATCATGTAATGACGAAAGCGTATCATGTAATAACAAAAGCGTATCATGTAATAACAAAAGCGTATCATGTAATGACGAAAGCGTATCATGTAATGACGAAAGCGTATCATGTAATGACAAAAGCGTATCATGTAATGACGAAAGCTACCACGTTATGGTGAATGCCTACAATGTTATGGCGAATGCCTATCACGTGATGACAAAAATCCGTCATGAAAAGACAAAAACCTATATTTATATGGCAATTTCTTATCATGTAATGACGAAAATCTATCAGGTAATGACGAATGCCTATCATTATGTGAGCTAGGTAAAATTTGACCATTGATGGGCGCTATTTATTAAGGATGCTCGATGTATGTTCTTCCAGCAATTTAACTTTATTATCATAAAATAAGCCCCAAAAATGATACAAAATGAGTAAACAATGAAAGTCATTTGCATTATTTTTCATAAAATTAGCTCTAAAAATCACTGGCGGTTTTGCTTAGTAACATCATTGGACTCTTCGTCTGAGAAGCATCTCTTCTTTCACCTTTCTGATAACTGAATCATTCAGTCCAAAGCTGGTTGTGCATGTTCTTCAGTCCAGCTGGTTTCAACGAGTAACTGACAGGATATGTACATGTTTGTTAGGCTTCTAACCATATGTTCAAAATCTTTATGCATATCTTTGTTCACGACATATGCTGACATTTTTACTCTTTTGTTCACTTTCATTGATATTGTAACAAAATTCCGCCGGGGAGCAAGGACGCAATCCCCCCCAAACACCCCTTCAGTTGATGTACCTTATGTTACTGAGGGTTAAACAGTAGCACGAAATCTACTTTAGTGAATATGACTGAAGTCTCGAAAAGGTAGCGTAAGGTAGCGTTGCCAAATAAAATAAAGATAATTGATCTTCACATATTCACAAGGTCCGGCTTCAGTTATCATAAATTGAAGGCTTATTCCCTATTGAATGGCTGGTACACCGGGTCATGACAATAGGAGATCATACCAGATGGACGAAGGGGTCAACTCGGGTCAGTTCCTATTTCGCAAAAAAATATACTCAGACAAAGAAAATATGTTTAATGGTTTAATAATATAACACCAAAAAGAAGAAAATAGTAGAGAAGAAATACAGAAAATGTGCATGGTCAACTACAGTTAAAATAGTTCCAGAAGCACAGATTAAGTTGCTGGTAATATCTGGGGTGTGTTTGTTGGAATTAAATTCACTGTCTATTCTGAAAGTTACAGAGCGTACTCGGATTTCAAACCTATATTTGAGCTGTTGAATCAAGTCTGGATTTTTAAAGAGATATCGATATCGATGGAGGTGGTGGATTGACGAACATCTCACCGACTGAGGGCAATATTGCATTAGCTTACTAAATACGTAACCACAGTCCCTCTATAGGGACTGTTGTTAAACCCTTCATCAGTCGGAACAGTACTTGACCGAATCGTTCGATTTATTTAGCTTTCAGAATGTTCGACGTTATTACTTTCATTATGCAATTTAGTTAAAATGGAAAGTAATTCTACGTCGTTTGGTGTGTCGTTTTTCACGATGTTGTTGAGATTGTTTATTGCGCATTAAATATTTGATATGCATTCTCCTAGATAGCATAGACATGTGTCTGAGCAAAGTGTGATAGGTCGGCTTAGGTGGGGTTGGTATAAATTTGAGTCCGTTGCCAAGGGCAATGACCTCTGTTGGGGTCAGAATTCTACTTGAAAAATTCCGAATAAAACCTGAGACCAACCGTTTATTTTTAGCCAGTTTAGCATTGTATTCGTTTACATCTTGCAATGTGTTTCTTACATGAGAAGTGTCTATTGCGTTTTGTGTTTTGGACAGAGTCCATAGTAATAACGGTAGTTCTCTTTTTGGAGGATGTGGTGGCCCTAAAAGGAGCCGTTTGGTTTGTGTGCCGAAGCACTAATTTAAATGAGGTTAGAAATACGTTTCCTTTCTTTTCGGGGGGGGGGGTCCTGCACTCTTTTCCTCGATTGTTTGAGAAATTGCCTCAGTTTTTCAACAGCCATAGTTTGATGCTTTACTCCAGCCAGGCGTTTGATATCTGCAAACGCGTCCTTCTCCTCCTTTACCAGAACGGCCTGAAATTGTTTCAGATGTGTCGGTAAATAAATATCCAGTAGTTTAGCGTACTGTTTAGATGCCTGGTTTGAGATAAGTTCTCACTTTTGTAGGAATGCCGTAGACGGCTTCAAACCAGGTATAACGGTTTTTTTTGAAACCACTAAACCCTTACGAATTTTTCCTGATAATGAAAATTTATGTATCGACTTGATCTGATTAACAATAGACCACTCAGTACGGTAAAGTTTGGATAAAGATTTTACCTTACCCTTAATTGCAGAGAAGAGAGCGTCTGGTAAACGTCTCTGTGCTGGCGTTGGTGCAGAATCTACAGGTTGGCTGTCTGTAGTCAAGTCAAGCATATGCGTATCAAATACCACGTCGAAATCTTCGATAGTGCTGATATCTTCTGCTGTAGACATGACGGGATTGGAATGGATAACTGATGTTTCTGACAGTATTATTTATAGGATCGACCGGCAGAGCAAAGTATTGCTACTATGTTATAGGATAGTCTGGATTTTTAAAGAGATATCGATATTTTTAGATGCAGATTCTCGTGATGACACTGGACAGTATTGCGTACTCGGTTTCCCATAGCCTGGGTTGCTATGCCAACTGAATTCCAAACTGTAGATCAACTATTATCACGATGTTGTTGCCGTTTTGGGTTTCCAGACTTGTTTCAAAGCTGAAATAATAACGGGAGGCTTTCCTCGGGTTCTGACCACTAACTAAGAGAAGACAAATATCCTGTCTCAAATTCCAAAGTCTATTTTTCAAACCTAGAAATTTTTCTGATTGAATTTGTACTATATAGATCGTGTGTATTTCCCAAATTTACAAATTCTATTATTTTGACCGATTATC
Source organism: Saccoglossus kowalevskii (assembly GCF_978046115.1). Taxonomy (NCBI): domain Eukaryota; kingdom Metazoa; phylum Hemichordata; class Enteropneusta; family Harrimaniidae; genus Saccoglossus; species Saccoglossus kowalevskii. Next base: position 2,988,895 of record NC_140651.1, read on the forward strand.
CATTGTTAAATAATGAATTTCGAATAAGTTAATGACGATATTACTTTTTTTATATGAAACTGTTTTGTAACAAATTTTTGGTTGCCAAGATTGTTATAACAACTATAACAACTATAATACGCATTCTACAGAATTTGCTGTGTCACTGGGTAGTAAATTGTTTCTCAGAAATAGTGTCCCTGTTGAGGAATACGAAATAAAGACAGTTCATTTCTAATGTTATTGATAGTCCAGACTTACAAGGAAATGTTTACAATATTCAACCAGTTCATGGAGGGGGGGGGGTCGTAATGTGAATGGAAGTGAGTTATTAGATAGAAAAGAACTAGTGAAAGATTAAAAAATAGAAAAAAAATACGTAGTACAGCTGGTAAGCATAAAGTAGTTCATATTCTGATTGGTAAATTGGGCAACTTTCTTGACTCAACGTTGGGTAAAATGATTCCTGATGGTTGGTTTAAAACTATTTCCAGCAAAAACATTGTAGCTCTGATAGTAAATGCAGAGAGAAAATGTGAGTTAAATAACATTTGACCAGTGAGGGCGTTATTAAAAACATTGTAGCTCTGATAGTAAATGCAGAGAGAAAATGTGAGTTAAATAACATTTGACCAGTGAGGGCGTTATTAAAATTGTTTCTCTCTGTCTCTCATTTTAATTCTAAACATAACATTACAAAATACGGAATGAGCTGACTAGTTTTCGGTTACAACGTAGATGGCGCACTAACTATAATGACATTACGAAAACAATACATACTTATTCAATAATAATAATAACAATTCATTTCACCACTAATATATAATCGCGTACCATCTTGGGTATATTGTTTTCTGTTGCCATTCATGCAATTCTAGTTCACTTGATACGAATTGGTAACTGTCTGCTTTCCTAATTAAGAAATATATTATTCGAAGATGAACAAAAGGAACGATAAATTTAAAATTCAACATTGTTATCAAAACTCATAGTTTGTAGCAAGATAGTATAAATAGAAGAAAACAAAGCAATGTATTGTATAAATAGAGTAAGTATAATGGGTTTAGTACAAGTTATTTGAAATGGTTGCTATCACAGCAATATGTGGGGTAAGAGAATGAACAAACAGAATGCAATGGGTCTGGAATTTTAAAAAGTCATTAAACCACAAGTATTTAGTGTAGACAAACCCACACAAACTGGGAATATAAAATAAATGCTCATTAGTTTGGCAGCCTTGTTAAGTTTGTGTTTTTAATAAAATTAAAAAACTTTCTTCACAATAACCATAATGAAAGATTGTCGCGTGAGGGCGCTTCTGATAGAAATCACTTGGAATATATTATGTATATATCAATCGTTGGGTGAAGGTTTCATACCATATATATTTATCATTGATGTAGTTTGTATTAGTATGTAGTTATGTTCTATTGTAACAAATTATTGATCTGTTCATAATCGTGTTCATTAAATTTTGTACATGTATGTGTGTGCGTTTGCTTTCATTGAAAAGGTCACAATTTGCCTATTATAGTCGGTTTAAATACGTTACTATGACGATTCTTATATGACGCTGTTATTTTCTAGCAGAGATTTGTATCCAAAGTCACAATTGAATAGATAGTCCACTTACACGTATATGCCATTGCCGTGCCAGTTTACCGTATAACAAATGTTCAACAAGGTTAACGCACTCGTGTAGTGATATAAATACAATAAAATGAAGTATGTGTTTTTTGTATCGTACATTTTCCCTGGTCATTAGTTTTTATGAATTTATAGTAGCTGTATGCAGAAAAAATCTCCACAAATTTCTAATCAATCAAAATCCAATTCCTATTACAGCATTTTACTTGAGTGGCCAGATGTTGTTGTACACGAACAATATTCTGACATGATACAATACTGTTTATTTTATTTTTGAATTATTGACCTAATGTATCTAAGAATGTGGTGGTAGATATTTCACACTATCCCAGCTTAGTGTTTTGGCCAATCGATATACTATGAAATTCTTTATTTTAGCTGGAATTAATTTTCGCTGAAAAGACTTTTTGAGTGTTTTGTATGGAGTTTAGTTTCACTGATTTTTGATGAGTTGAATGTAAAACATAGGAAAAAAGGTATATTCACTTGATTGTATTTTCACTGAAACATCCCTTCAACGTAAATAGCGAAAACAAATTCGAGCAAAAATTAAGCATTTTACAGTGTTCCATATTTTTGACGCATTAGATTGTACGTAGATGTTTACAGGCTTCTTCTCTCAGTCGATAACGGATATGCCATGAATAGCATCACTGATATTGAGAACAATAACAGAAAATAGTTCCAGATCGTCACTATTAAAATAATCAATAATTATGCATCGAAAATAAAATGAAAAGTGAAGTCAAAAATTATATTTAATTGTTGTTTATGTTATTGTAAATGTTATATAAAACATTTGCTCGGTTTTCCCAACATTTGGTATGATGACATACTTTACCCATAATCCTTTGCCGGAGAATCAAGATGGTGGACACTATAATACATATGAAAATAATAGACTGCGAAGTGGTATGAAAGTGTAAATCACCTACATTTGGAACTCTTTCATCTAGAATCATTTTGTTGTTTTCATTGAGTTAATTCAATTTACTCTTGCATGAAAGTTTGTAATTAAGACACAACAACACCACGCAGAGTTGAATAGTCTTCCTTCGTGCTTACCGTGACGTTTCCACAAAAAAACGTTATAAAAGACCTAGTCTAGAATTTCACCAACGACAGTTTCAATATACATATCTAGTACATTGTAGAGTAATGGATAAGCACATATATCGATTGCAATTATTTCAATACACTTCATTTTGTGTGCTTTCCTTTATCTCATCTCCACTGTTATAACCAAGTCTTCCTTACCCAGAGAGTTAAGCCAGTTTCTTTGTTAAAAACCGACTGCGTTTTTTACGTTTTACAATCCATTTGCAGACGGAGGTTGTCCTCCAACGTGGCGGGTGACATTTTTTGTAGCAGTGAAAGTGAAGTAAACATTTCAGCGGATTTAAACATTTCTCAATTTTGGTGTTCTATTAAATACATTGTTATATACAAAAATTCTTTCATTGCGATGGTAAATGAACGCTCCACATTTACCGTGCGTGTATTTCATATATGCAATGTAATTTAATGAAATAAATTGTCGCATCATTCTCTCTAATAAGGACAAAGGTTACTCTGAGTTCAAAGCGCTTTGCACGTGATATAATGTAGCATGTGTTCCTTTGTATTGTACATTCTTTGGTCATTAGTGCTGATTATATTGTGATAGATTTATGAAGTATGTCCAACAAATGTACATTAATGCCCATATTCTACTTTAGTATTCTACTTGAACGGGTGTTGCTGTGCGATAGTCACGATACAGAAACTGAACTATTGAATTATTGAACTAATTTTAGATTGAGATGTTTGATACCATAAAATGCAACAGAAACAAACTCGCTTCTAGTGGTAATGGGAATTCCTTAACCCGTAATTAATTTGGTTCCAACTGATGCATAGATTATGATGGCATGTACACGAACACGAACAATATTTCCGTTGAAAAGTATATATATGCGACAACCACTATCGACAAGAACCATGCAACACAGCCTGTTTTCTGTTTCAATCATTGGACACTTGGGATTATGCATCAAATTGTTAACTGCATTCAGTTTCAGAATTGTCGTTCGAGAAACAGCACAACAAAAAACGAATTATTGTGGGGATAAGAGTGTGACACACACATGGCGTTTGTTTACTCGCTCACCGTGGCGTAAATTGTCCACTTTTTTGCTAACTAGCATGTGCATGTCAGAACTAAATGTTTACTACTGACCGGAACTTGCACGCAATTTACTGTGACAGCGTTTCCTATGACCGAAGTAAGACAAACGTATCCAGTGATGGCAAAGTGCATCCTACTGTACATACTTGCAAATACATTCACGCGGAGTTAGGTTAAATCAGGATTATGACGTCACACTATTGTATTTTAATATAATATAATTTACAGTGTTTATCTGGGAAATAACCCAGGGAAAGTTTTAGTAGTACACAGAAAGATTTTTAGAAATCGCGGTAGAAATTTCGGAGGAACGAGGTTCTTCAACTTAGTTCTCAATTCTAAAAAAATAATCACAGGTTCCGTACGCTATGGAGTTGTGAGGAGTGTAACACGTGGCTTGTGATTATATATGCATGTATCAGATGTTTTCCCTGCTCATTACTTCATTTGTGTTTGTTCTCACAAAAGTTACATGCATGACACACAATGTAGTGCGCCAGACAATATTTAAATTAACAGTTGGTACTATATTGGTTCAAGGAGTAAGGATTTCTAGGGTAGCGTAGCGGCCGGAACAACAGACATGTACACAGGAAGAACGGACGTAGACAGTTTACCGACTCATGGGCGTAGACAGTTCACCGACACGTAGCGTAGACAGTTCACCGACACATAGCGGAGACAGTTCACCGACACATGGGAGGAGACAATTCGGGTCATTCTAGCGTCAACCTAACCATATCAATCACAAACAAATTTCAATCAAGTTCAATATTGGTGTGACATGTAGTATTTCTCGATATATGGGTCAACATTTGGCTATAATAAAACATTTGTTGGAAATATGTGCACAGAATGAAGACATTTATCCAGTGCGAAGCAGTACAGTGACGCACGTGGGTGTGTATTTATGTGTGTTTTTGTGTACATGTTCGCAATAAAAAACAAAACAGATATTTTCATGGAAGTAACGTAGCACAACAAGTATGGGTTTAAAACGCATTCATTACTACATATTAGCTTGATGTTTTAGAAATTGTATTTAAGTCACGTTTTGGTGTAACACCTTTATCAAACCTACAAATAAATTAGATTACAACAGTCGAATATTTTCACAATATCAAATATTAATATTATCATAATCAAAAATAGTACCGCAAGTCATATCGATGGTGATTAATCTGACTTGAATGTAAATATCGACCAATCTGAAGAAAGTAAATAAATAGTATTGAAGCCATGTGTAGCGTGTGAGCAATTAGGCGGCAATGCTTATTATCCACATTTGGACAACGTTTTATGAAATAAGTGGCGGAATGGGGAATACTTTACATACTTTAATAATAGACAATATCAAAAACAAAATATAGTGAATTCCCACAGGGTTTGTTTATATCAAATCAGTGATAACAAATTGTCAACCAAATTTGATGATTTCTAAAAACAACTAATTAATTAATTAATTATTTATTTAATTAAAAAAATACTTAATTAATTAATTAATTAATTAAAAAAATAATTAAGTCATTACAGACGTGCCCAATGGCGACGATAACTTCCGTATGTTTTAGTATAAACGTGTGTAAATAAATTTCTTTGGTCTCACGCAAATTAGTATTTCACAAGTTCACAGAGACAAATAACACTACGACAGTCAGTAGAAATGTTTGATTTTCTGTAACTACGTGTACATTTGACTGGGACAACCACTTCCATCTTATTATAATACCACATACCACTGTGTTTATTTCCTTTCAAGTGCAGAGCTCGTACTAGATTTCAACTACTCCAAAACTACGGAGTAATATATTGTCTTGAATCCCGTATGTTTATCATATGTTGTAGTGATAGTGGCATTAATATACCTGTCACCCTGAACTCTGAATGTGATAGCCATGATGGAACACGAATGTATACCCATCTACCACCACAGACAGATAGTCACTCACTCACTCACATATATCGATGACATTTATCCACCCTCAACATGGACAGACAGACAGACAGTCACTCACTCACATATATCGATGGCATTTATCCACCCTCAACATGGACAGACAGACAGACAGTCACTCACTCACATATATCGATGGCATTTATCCACCCTCAACATGGACAGACAGGTCTAATTCCATGCCTGCTGGTACGCTATTCGTGTTTAAATTGCCGGTGATGAATTATTAACACCAGGATTTATACCCTTTCTCACATTTCAACTTCTCACGATGTTTTTTAGGCAGTTAAAATACACGTAATGCGTTATTTTTACTCATTCATCGTTATTGTAAAAAACGTCAACAACGCCACCAACGAACGTGAGACAAAAAATAGTAGAAGCTTTTAAGCCAATAAAGTTCGTCGTTATTTTATTGTCAATTAATGGCTTGTCAGTTTAAACACCCTGCTTTTTTTCAAAATAGCAGTTTCTTCTCTTGTGGACCAGAGAACCAGAAATCGGGGTTAAGGCAATCATTTAATATCGTTATCTCTCGTTATAAATGAATGTATTACTGATATTGAATATAATTCATAAAATGATGCCAAGGAGTAAACTTGGCATTATAAACGTCGATGTAACCAAGCATTTTAAAAACGTTATCCTGCTTTTAGTTGAAATAATTGCATCTAGCCATGAGCCGTCAAAATAATCATACAAATGTTTACAAAATTAACACCTAATACCGATTAATCTTATTTAATTTGTTTCGCTAATTAAAATTGCTTAATATACAAAATAATCACAATTATTTTTATTATGTGTCACAAAATTCTTAAATTATTTTGCATAACAGATTTCATTTAAATGTAATTATTTTACTGCTTTGAATATATATACAAACTGCAGGTACAGCCAATTTTGCACATGAAATAAAAATAATAGGCAGAATGGGGGGAGGGTTGTACTTTATATATGAGACGGATATACCCTTTCTGAATGTCTTCACGTAATAGCTGTCATTTGACTACAGGCCATGCCATATTCACATTACGCGTGAAATGAAGCATATTACACTATATCATGAAAATTTAAGTTGTGTAAAACACCGTGGCCGTGTTTGAACAGACATGAAGACATATATAGAGCTATCAAACATTCCATTTTAACAATTAACATGACATACCTTAATAAGCCTATTCTGTTAATAATACGTACTTATATAGCTATATTTCGAGTGTGCTTGTTTTGTGTATATTATTATGTTAATTAAACAAAATGAATTTCTGGTGAACGGCTCGTTTGAATCCTGATAACTGGTGGTTGGATATCTTTTATGAGCACATAATTTCAAATGAAGTTTTCTTCAGTATTGTGTCTTGTACTTGTTTCTATGGTTACTGTAATAAATCGTCTGCATGAATGATGTTTAACTCATTACGAACTTTCATTAACGACGATCTGAACGACAACTTCTTGCTGTCAGTCTATGGCTGTCATTGGTTAGTTTTTTTATGCATCGAGCAACTTGCCGTCAATCCTTTTAATTGATTAGTTAGGTCCACAAAGTAGACGCTTGTACGGAATGAATTTACTTTCCAACATGGCGGACGCATGCCGATTCAACTTTGTGGCTGTCGTACTCTTTCGATATTAATTGCTTATCATAGATATTCACAATATATATTTACTGCTCGATGCATATTAATTTACTATATAATAATCCAACAACACAACTTTATTGTTGTGAGTGAATGAAACATTTTTTTCCGGTCAAATCTCTGCTAACTGCGACGATCGCTAGTGATCACAGCTACTCGAGGGAATCGGTAAAGTGAACACGCATACTGAAAACAACAAGTTATATGGCAATATTGATACCGAATTAATAGCATATAATTTTTTTGAACGTGGCGAATTAATAGGACACAAGTTATAATTAGTTGGGCAAATTGATAGAGACCGCGAATAAATGTAGTTTTTACGGTAGTATCAGGGAGATAAATTCTCTTCTCTCGGGTTCTCCACACTTGCCAGGGGGGAAACTCGTCTCGCCTCTCTATCTCGTCCCCTTGAGGTACGGGATCGGGAAAGTCACTTTAACTTTACAGTCAAATAAGGCACACACAACGAAATACGTTTCAACTCTCGTCTTAGTCGATCTTTTGGAGCACTCTATAAGACACAGCGCCCTGGGGAAAAGTCCCCAAGACTCTCGCAAGGCTGACCCAAGACTAGCCCAAGACTGGACTGCCTCAAGGCTCGCCCCTGGACTGGACTCTCGACTCGCCAGGACTGCACTCTCTCTACCGCCTCTATCGTGCTGTGCTCCCCAAGACCAACTCAAACTCTCTTTATTCATTTTCAAAACTCTAACCAATTACAATGCAGTAAAAAGACTCTAGGGCGTAACCTTCAATCATAAAGCCAATCACACTAAGTACTGAATACGTCATATCTTTTGATTAATCGTTCACTACATTAATAACTATGAATATAAACTGTCAGAATGGCGACGATTATCTCGTAATTAGTTCCAAATCACTGAGCCAAGTTCCGTCCAAAACTTCAAATAGGCCTAAACGATGACAGACATAACACAGCAATTCAGCTAATAATCAACTAAATAAGTCGGTTAACAGATACGCGAAAACAAATTCATGACACATCCCTTCACCCAAACTGAGATTGTGCCTCCTGGCATAACACGTTCATAAATCAAAGATACCGTCCTCTACTCATCGTCATACAGGTTAAATACAATACTAAGAAAAAGGATAAATCAAAAAGAGTAAAACACACTAATTAAGTACAATGATTATAAAGTCTAAATACAATGGTTATAAAGTCTCAAATATCAACGGTTATAAATCAAAAACAAGGGAAAGGCTACCAATCGACTCACGTTTCTCAAAACGGTTCGCTGAGGTAACCCTTCGCTGCACTGTCTCCGTTACTAAAGTTACAAACTCTATATCGAAAGGTCAGAAAAACTAAGGCGTGGCGGTGTAACCAAGCGATCAGCCAATCGCTGCAGTCGACAGCATGATCACGTGATTACCAGGGATGCGTCTCTCGGTTAAAGCATTGCAAAGCGGTAACTAATAAACAATGAATAAAAAGCTATTAATCAAACTCCTGTCATATACGCTTATAAACTTCAACTGAACTCACAAGTCGTTAATCTAAACAAAAGTCATACGGCATGGAAACAGAATGCAAAGACAAATTCGCTTTCATAATACATTACTTCTCTGGCAATAAAGACGGGAAAAAGACTAAAACGATAGAAACTACTGAGTTACATATAATCCTGTCAATCATGAACAAAAGCCTGCAATATCAAACAATACTCATATAGGCGCACCAAACTCTCACCTCCAAAAAGACATTAAAAAACGTTACAAAGGTGCTCTCCACTCAAAAAGCGTCAGAAGTATTCCGGAACAACACGTAAACAAAAACAACTCTTAAAACGTCGATATCTCTGTACTCGACATATCTCAAAACTCTTAAAAACTCATTGGGGCAACTTCATAAAACTCAAAACACTGTGTTGCAAAGACTCGTCCACTGAAGCGCGCTTAAATCGTTATAAAGGACCTCGAACATCACTAAATATCATTTCAAAACAAAGATCTGGGCGCTTACATACATACAATTCGACATCACAAAAAAAAACCGGTAAAAACAATAGAAAAAACCAGCAATACATTACATTACTGAGCAATAGTGTTAGGGTTCTGGAAAAGAGTTCAACGTCTTTGAGTTACACAGTGTCAGTTACAGTGTCCAACGAGCGGTTCTCTAAGCAATACACAGATAGCTAAAGTCAAAGTCTATAAGCGTCTCTTCTCTTGTCGCGTTATTCCGGGTCGTTCTTTGTCATCTTCTTGTCTATAACGTCGCTCAATTCTTAATTATACAGTCCTATACGATACTCGTCCTTCATAAAGGGTTCAGAAGTCTTCATCTCTTCAGCGTCGTACATTGGTGTCGTTCGGGTAAAATTGTTAGTCGTCAAGCGCAGTTTCCGAGTCGTCGAGCTGTTAGTTCGGTTCACAAGAAAGACACATCTTCGCCATTTCACTTCTCTTCACAGGATGTCAATGTGCGTAAGACGCAATGCCCGGTTTCTCCACCACGTATCAGGGGGATAAATTCTCTTCTCTCGGGTTCTCCACACTTGCCAGGGGGGAAACTCGTCTCGCCTCTCCATCTCATCCCCTTGAGGTACGGGATCGGGAAAGTCACTTTAACTTTACAGTCAAATAAGGCACACACAACGAATTCTCATAGCTGCCCCATCCATGGTGTCTGTCCATGTCTTCCACCAACCAAACTCCACCTTTCTTACTTAAACGACAAAGCAGCATATCTTTACTGTGTTTGTTTAGGGACTTCAGATTCACTAAAATTAACAAATTTTCGTCACTCATGCTTACTTTTTTGCTACCAGAAATTTCAAGGTCGCTGTCACTATACAAATCAATCTTCTGTGCCGAACAACTGCGTACAAAATTGGCGTCTTCTAAATCATCTGACACAGGATTTAATTTTCGGCTGTGCCCACTCAGTCGAACCCGTTTATTCACTCATGGGTTCAAAATACTTTTTTTGAACGACCTCTTTTCTTTCTCATGATAAAATAATGTTGCTTTGCCATGACGAAAAAATAGATGTTGGTTGTGCGTACGCTCTTCCAATAATGAATCTGTGTATACGTAAACTGTTGACACTGACAATATAACGGAAACTGATAAGATGGGTTTTTATCTACAATAGCAAACAGTCAAGCAGTAGAGACAACAGATTACTTAAAGCAACGTAATGTCGTTGTTAACAATTTGTCAATCATTTAGATTATGTATACAGATAAGTGGTTGTTTGCATGTTAAATGACAAATGGAAGTCAGCTTGCTGTGCTCAGTTTTCTCTCCAATTTACGTCTAAAATAACATTAGTATGTACTATTTTTTAGTTGTACTGAAAGAATACACTAAAAGGAAGTGATATACCGATTATTAAAATAACATGAAAATTTTACCAGGTTTCCCCTGTTGCTACCATCTCTACCTTTGTCTTTCTTCTAGTGTTCGTCAGTAGTTCCTGCATTCATTACATTACATCTAACACGAATACTAGCTTACTTTATAAAAGAATGGCATATACATCGTATTATCATGTCATGTCATCGATTCCGGCACTGATAATAACCGTTATGTGTATATGAATATATGACTCAAACAAATCAAATTATTTAGTCTCATTTAATTAATATGACGAATAATATATACTGTTACATTTCACGTGTGCTTTGCAATTTGCATAAATATTTTATGACATTAATGGAATGTTTAGTTTTATAACTATCAATATGTTTATAGTTACGGGATTGCGATGGTACTGTGACTGGAATAATTCAATGTTAGAATGACTATACCTACTATAATATAATTCACCAGAAAATATCATGAAAAACTGAGATGTTGACGTATTTAAATATTTTCAACCTTTAGTAGTACATACTAAATCATGGAGAAATCAAACACTATTTCATTGCGTTATCACAGGTAACCGTCGAATGTGTACAACTCAGTCTGCCCGAATATACTCTGGTAATGTTATATTAAAGTTTGTCTAACGTAGTGCTGCGGGCGAGAATTCCGGTATGTACAAAACGATGTTTTCACTGCGGCGGTCAATTAACAACTGGTTCATTCACTAAGAAATGTATGTTTAAATATATATCTATATGTTGGAGGGTGGGATTAAGTAAAGCAACAGCTGCCGAGGGAAGCGAGAGAGTTGTTTTTGTTCAATATGTGAATTGATTTCCATAGAAGACATATATTGTTATGTGCATGTTCGTTTGCCTATTTCCACAGCTGAATATCTCTGGTGGTGGACAGTATTTGTACACGTGGATATTAATAAACTGAGTAGTTCATAATGAATACTGGGCTTTTTATGTGTAACTTATAGGGCATGGAATGCTGAATTAAAATATATATACACATTATTTTTTTCCCAAAAATAAATGGTTGTCTATACAATAAAGAACACACATATTTAAGCATTAGTGCACATTTTATTGATGCTACAACCATACCACCACCTTTCTGAGTTGTACAAGATGAATACATGGTATATAAGATTAATTGATATCAATCAATTAATTATATATTGTATTATATATAGTAGTTCTCATTGTATCAATCAGTTATACTAAAACCGTTGTTATAGAAGTCGAAGTGTAGAAATGACGTAAACGATGTTTAGTTATAAGCGAAACAATAGCAGATAAATTGAATACTTGAGTTTTGTCTACGTTGATAATGAAGTTACCAGGTAAACCATGATAGCTACATCAGATGGAAAAGTTTAACAATCACAGTCACAATCTACAGAAACAAGAATAGAACATAATCAGATAAAACAGCATATGCATAGCTAATCAATGACCAAAATAACTCCAGAATCCGTATTTGAAAAGAATATTTCTCGAATCTTCTTGAAAAACTTTTTAAACTATGTTATAAAATTGAATAGTTACCTATAGCTATTTGGCATATGAATCCCTTCTTTTCAAAACAGTACTCATCGTCATATCTACCCTTCATCCCTGGCCTGTACCTGTTTTCAGGGTTCATAGTATAAAGATGAATATTAATTATGTATATTACAAATGAATACATAACAACTCCAAACTACTAATTAACATATTAACATATCTACCAGGAACATATTGCTTGATTACGTCAGCGAAATTCGCGGTAATAGATAAAGTTCTTGGATGGCGATCGTTAATGCAAATAAGCGTCTAGAATACACGCGAATTTTGTTTCCTATATTCAAAAAGTGTGTAAAAAATTCATATACGATGTAAACTGGATATTCGCAGTTTATTTTTCGAATGTAGCAACTTGTTTATGAATGTTAAAATGCTTACAACATTGAAAATAAATGTGTTCTCTAAATCTGGATTTCAGAGTAACACGTATGAGTTGCTCATATATCTATATATATAGTAAATAAAGGGAGAGGGAAATCATAAGAAAATGAAAACATATGACTGGCAACCAACGTCGACATATTATTACACTACACAGCACGGTGAATCAACTGTTCCTGTGGTTATTATAAATTATAGTAACAATTATCTTACCACAATTGAACGCAGTTCTGTCCGTCCACACTGTGAGTGTGGTTGTCATTAGGCTGAGCTGGCGCCCAATCCTCGAAATAAGAACACATTTTAAAGAACCATGAAAAGTACTCGGGATGTGTTTTATGTCTCGGTAGTCGAGGTGGATCTCTCATGTCTTTGAATCCAATCCAGAATCCCCAGTTACACGATTTGCCTTTCCACTCAGTAGGGATGGAATTCTTGACGTCTCTATAGGTTGCATCTGTGTCCATGGTTGCGAGTCCTACACCACCGGGAAGTCCCAAACAATATTCATTTGCATCATTCCAATTCATACCTGTGTCGGTGTCTGGATTTTTACAGTAGGCTTGGTATTCATAACACGTGCATTGGTGGGACGTGTCTAAAGGAATGTAAATAAAATATATATTGACAATGTTATTGCGTATTTATAAATATTAAACAATTTCAGCGATTCTTCTTTAAAACTGCTTCAGATAGTTTTTTTATATTTTTTTAAAATCAACATTACACCAAATAATTATCAAAATTCTACACGTAATTACAAATAAAAGCAAATAACTGACACACTTCACAAAACACGTGTCTTAAACATGTGTCCACACTTATTCAAACATGAAATGAAATGGACCTCAATATAAAATATTTAACTTACAATATTCAGCATATGACATGCCAACCAATACAAGAAGAGTCAGTACAAACAACATTTCGAGGTCTTCCAAATTCCTGGTGATTGAACACACATTGAATAACATTGATGTCAGCTGTTGTCGTAACTATATGTTCCGCAAATCAACTATCCATTGCTAACCAACCAGTAATTTCATGTCCAGTTACCGTATTTTATCAATATTAGTTAACACATATTTAGTAAATAAACAAACAATTGACTATTTTGTTAAACATGATGTTTTCACCAATGTTTTTTTACATGAAATAGAATAGTAACAACGTTGTACCCAGTTCATGTACAAGTGATTACAGAATTACGACAATAAAACATTACTTACTTCAATTCAACACTTTCTGATTTTCCACGGGCCCAGTCAAGCCAGAATAAATATAGTGGATTTAGATGGTATTTTATAGATAAAGCATAAAGGGGTGTCACTCTTCAAAATAACTTAGGAAAAGCAAAATCCTGTCATGATAATATCGTGCATGTGTCCCTAAAATACAAGTAAGCCACCCCTGTAATAACGTCACTAATCACGTGTCGTTTCATCTACCCCGCATTTCTTTGATATCCCGAGCTAGTATTAAAGTCTAAATTGCGGTCAAACCGTATGGACGTCCTCTCAGAATACAAGGTTAGATTACTGTGTTCAATACCGAATAAACTTTGTTGTCATCTCCCTTGTTGGACCACATATTTTATTAAGACAATTTGCTTTAACAGAGTTTTATTTTCAGTTTCTTTACAGGAATTAAAACCATTTGGCAATTGATAATGATCAGCAATTATGTAGTAGGATTGTTTTCAAAATCATAGTCATTGATAGCAATATTATAGAATCTCCCAAGTGAGAAAATTTATTTCCGTTCCTGCGATTTTCCTCACTAAATAATATTGGCATGCTACTCAATATTAATTGGGTATAATAATAACATATTTGCTAGCACTAAGATAAAAAAAATCCATTTATCTTGTGCATGTGCTGGATTAAGTGATTTCATCAGTTTTACGAATCCTTTACAGATTAGTACATTCTCATCTAATATTCCGACATATTGACAATCTGTTAATGTCTGCGTTTCATGGGTTAATACCACTGGTGTAGACCGATAAATATACTTTCATGTTTAGCGATCACAAAATTCCGTCTGCGTGTCAGTGTCAGCGTACCATTTCGACTAATTGAATGTTGGCTTGTGACGCTCTGCAAGATCTCAACCAGACAACTACATGTAACCAATTTTATACATTAATGAATAAGTATTAACGTAATTTAACACGAAAGATTCAATATTTGTTGTATAAATATTGTATACAAGTCTGAAAAAAGTCAGTGAAACAAATTCTTCACCAGTATAAACTGAAACCGATACATATGTTGGCGACAATTCCTGTACAAAGAGTTTATTCAGCTTGAGAAGTCGATATGTTCACAACCATACGCTGATCATGTATTAGGGTTCATTTTCAAATAACCTGAAAACGATAAGTTAGTTTCTATCATTCATAGAAGCATAGTTTAACACTGGTTAGATTATTCAGTTGTGTTCTTTTTGATTGCTGGTCAGAAGAAATGTGACCCACTTGTAGAATTTGTTCGGTCATTCCCCTTGATAACATAATTTGATAACGTATGGATGTGTTATTGTACCTGTGGTGAAGTCAAATATGTCACATTCTAGCAATATAATGGAAGATTTCATCTCTTATATTGAATATTATTTCAGTACAGCACCTTAAGATGTTAAAATAATTCAATCAAAGATAAGAATAATTAATACAAGACATTTTTGAAGCAACCCCAAAAATTATCATCATTTTCGCAATATGTGATAATTTAACTGCTAATTACAATGATAATTACACTTATCATATCATTTATACATTTTTCATACATTTTAAGCTATAATATAAAAAATGTATAAATGATATCACACGCCTGAAGTCTAAACAATCGCATGCCAAGAATAAAAACATATAGCACTTTAGGAAACCAAACTGAAACGTGACGTCACAGTGTACTAACTACATAATATATCGATATAGCAACAATATATAGCAGGTTGGTTCATATCCAATCAGACCAAACGTACATACAGTGCATTTATTTGTAGTACTGTACTTTACTGTAGCTAAGTTAATCAGCGAAACAAACTCATGTCTAATGTAGAAAATATTTATACGAGGATGTCGTAAATTTTATCTTATAGAATATGAAGTGTACAATTGAGCTTCATAAATTGTAATGAAAATTTGTCACAAGTTCAAGAACATTAAACAATTACATTAAAATGTGTGTCCTCTAGACAAATAGATATAGTGTGGTGTATAGATAATCAGGCATGTGTAACGATACCTCAATAGCAAGTAATTATCTGCAATATGGGGTTGATAAAATAACATGTACATATGTATACAAATGTTATTAAAATACATAATAAATTTTATTCAATTATTATCGTGGTAAAAAACACACCAATTTATTGAATTGACCATTGTAATTGGAGGTTAAATTAACATATTTCAAAAGTCATAATCATGTTCATTTCGAACATGTGTCATTGTATAAATCAATCTCAGCGCTAGTAAATTATTAGTAAATCCATTCTACCCATTCACTTAACACTATTAAAATCATATGGAATGTAAAACATAAGAGTATGAAACCTTTGATTACATTACTACTGCAGTATAAATAACAGCATATCCATATGATATCCGAATTTATTTATCACCCCTTACGTAGATTTTGCGGTGTTGTTTAGGGGGATACTCGTGAAAAGTTACAATATTTTTTACCTACAATTAGTGGCAGTTCTAAATGCATATTGTCTGAACTAATCAGTTTTACGCTACGTTAGTAGTATTTTTTTAATTATCAATTTATCACTAAATCCTAATAAATTGTCAACACTAGGTTGTGAAAATTGTGACCTACTTTAAAGACTTTGTTCAGGTAGTATGTGTCGTTTGAAGTTTCTACTGGTGTTGATGTTGATTCACAGACTGGTTTGTAGACTTATATACGTAGTGTATCGTATTGAGTTTTCTGTGTGCTCACATATTTAAGAGAAGAATATTTGGTTAAATGTGTCTACTTAAAATGGGAGCCTGGCGAAGATCTTTGAGAACGTGAAAGAGTGTCATATCATGATTAGAACATGTTACAGACACTGGCGTACTGACACGGAATTGTGTGATCGCTAAACATGAAAGTGCACGTATCCATCTACACCAGTGGTTTTAACCAACGAAACGCAGACATTAACGTATGGTCAACGTGTCGGAGTATTTGACGAGAATTTACTAATCTGTAAAGTATTCGTAGGATGCTGTTTTTTAGTTTTAATATCTATTGAAAATCATCTTTCTGTCAATGAATAGTGCTTACAATCAAATCTAAATGTATTTAATGCCCCGAAATCTGGTGTTGGCAAAATAACAATAAAAAGAGACATTTTTACAAATATTATTAAAATATGTAATATAGCATGATCAAAAACAATAATATATTGAATTAGTGTAATTATCATTGTAATTAGCAGTTAAATTATCACATATTGCGAAAATGATCAGCGTATGGTTGTGAACATATCGACTTCTCAAGCTGAACAAACTCTTTGTACAGGAATTGTCGCCAACATATGTATCGGTTTCAGTTTATACTGGTGAAGAATTTGTTTCACTGACTTTTTTTTCAGACTTGTATACAATATTTATACAACAAATATTGAATCTTTCGTGTTAAATTACCATAATACTTATTCATTAATGTATAAAATTGGTTACATGTAGTTGACTGGTTGAGATCTTGCAGAGCGTCACAAGCCAACATTCAATTAGGCGAAATGGTACGCTGACACTGACACACAGACGGAATTCTGTGATCGCTAAACATGAAAGTATATTTATCGGTCTACACCAGTGGTATTAACCCATGAAACGCAGACATTAACAGATGGTCAATGTGTCGGAATATTAGATGAGAATGTACTAATCTGTAAAGGATTCGTAAAACTGATGAAATCACTCAATCCAGCACATGCACAAGATAAATGGATTTTTTTATCTTAGTGCTAGCAAATATGTTATTATTATACCCAATTAATATTGAATAGCATGCCAATATTATTTAGTGAGGAAAATCGCAGGAACGGAAATAAATTTTCTCACTTGGGAGATTCCATAATATTGCTATCAATGACTATGATTTTGAAAACAATCATAGTACATAATTGCTGATCATTACCAATTGCCAAATGGTTTTAATTCCTGTAAAGATCTGAAAATAAAACTCTGTTTAAGCAAATTGTCTTAATAAAATATGTGGTCCAACAAGGGAGATGACAACAAAGTTTATTCGGTATTGAACACAGTAATCTAACCTTGTATTCTGAGAGGACGTCCATACGGTTTGACCGCAATTTAGACTTTAATACTAGCTCGGGATATCAAAGAAATGCGGGGTAGATGAAACGACACGTGATTAGTGACGTTATTACAGGGGTGGCTTACTTGTATTTTAGGGACACATGCACGATATTATCATGACAGGATTTTGTTTTTTCTAAGTTATTTTGAAGAGTGACACCCCTTTATGCTTTATCTATAAAATACCATCTAAATCCACTATATTTATTCTGGCTTGACTGGGCCCGTGGGAAATCAGAAAGTGTTGAACTGAAGTAAGTAATGTTTTATTGTCGTAATTCTGTAATCACTTGTACATGAACTGGGTACAACGTTGTTACTATTCTATTTCATGTAAAAAAAACATTGGTGAAAACATCATGTTTAACAAAATAGTCAATTGTTTGTTTATTTACTAAATATGTGTTAACTAATGTTGATAAAATACGGTAACTGGACATGAAATTACTGGTTGGTTAGCAATGGATAGTTGATTTGCGGAACATATAGTTACGACAACAGCTGACATCAATGTTATTCAATGTGTGTTCAATCACCAGGAATTTGGAAGACCTCGAAATGTTGTTTGTACTGACTCTTCTTGTATTGGTTGGCATGTCATATGCTGAATATTGTAAGTTAAATATTTTATATTGAGGTCCATTTCATTTCATGTTTGAATAAGTGTGGACACATGTTTAAGACACGTGTTTTGTGAAGTGTGTCAGTTATTTGCTTTTATTTGTAATTACGTGTAGAATTTTGATAATTATTTGGTGTAATGTTGATTTTAAAAAACTATAAAAAAAACTATCTGAAGCAGTTTTAAAGAAGAATCGCTGAAATTGTTTAATATTTATAAATACGCAATAACATTGTCAATATATATTTTATTTACATTCCTTTAGACACGTCCCACCAATGTACTTGTTACGAATACCAAGCCTACTGTAAAAATCCAGACACCGACACAGGTATGAATTGGAATGATGCAAATGATTATTGTCTGGGACTTCCTGGTGGTGTAGGACTCGCAACCATGGACACAGAGACAACCTATAAAGACGTCAAGAAATCTATTCCTACTGAGTGGAAAGGCAAATCCTGTAACTGGGGATTCTGGATTGGATTCAAAGACATGAGAGATCCACCTCGACTACCGAGACATAAAACACATCCCGAGTACTTTTCATGGTTCTTTAAAATGTGTTCTTATTTCGAGGATTGGGCGCCAGCTCAGCCTAATGACAACCACACTCACAGTGTGGACGGACAGAACTGTGTTCAATTGTGGTAAGATAATTGTTACTATAATTTATAATAACCACAGGAACAGTTGATTCACCTTGCTGTGTAGTGTAATAATATGTCGACGTTGGTTGCCAGTCATATGTTTTCGTTTTCTTATGATTTCCCTCTCCCTTTATTTACTATTTAGTAGATATATGAGCAACTCATTAGTTTACTCTGTAATACAGATACTCTGTAATACAGATTTAGAGAACAACACATTTATTTTCAATGTTGTAAGCATTTTAACATTCATAAACAAGTTGCTACATTCGAAAAAATAAACTGCTAATATCCAGTTTACATTGTATATGAATTCTTTACACACTTTTTGAATATAGGAAACAAAATTCGCGTATATTCTAGACGCTTATTTGCATTAACGATCGCCATTCAAGAACTTTATCTATTACCGCGAATTTCGCTGACGTAATCAAGCAATGTGTTTCTGGTAGATATGTTAATATGTTAATTAGTAGTTTGTTTTATCTGGTGATTTGGAGTTATTATGTATTCATTTGTAATATACATAATAATATTCATCTTTATACTATGAACCCTGAAAACAGGTACAGGCCAGGGATGAAGGGTAGATATGACGATGAGTACTGTTTTGAAAAGAAGGGATTCATATGCCAAATAGCTATAGGTAACTATTCAATTTTATAACATAGTTTAAAAAGTTTTTCAAGAAGATTCGAGAAATATTCTTTACATTTCAAATACGGATCCTGAAGTTATTATGGTCATTGATTAGCTATGCATATGCTGTTTTATCTGATTATGTTCTATTCTTGTTTCTGTAGATTGTGACTGTGATTGTTAAACTTTTCCATCTGATGTAGCTATCATGGTTTACCTGGTAACTTCATTATCAACGTAGACAAAACTCAAGTATTCAATTTATCTGCTATTGTTTCGCTTATAACTAAACATCGTTTACGTCATTTCTACACCTCGACTTCTATAACAACGGTTTTAGTATAACTGATTGATACTATGAGAACTACTATATATAATACAATATATAATTAAATGATTGATATCAATTAATCTTATATACCATGTATTCATCTTGTACAACTCAGAAAGGTGGTGGTATGGTTGTAGCATCAATAAAATGTGCACTAATGCCTAAATATTTGTGTTCTTTATTGTATAGACAACCATTTATTTTTGGGGAAAAAATAATGTGTATATATATTTTAATTCAGCATTCCATGCACTATAAGTTACACATAAAAAGCCCAGTATTCATTATGAACTACTCAGTTTATTAATATCCACGTGTACAAATACTGTCCACCACCAGAGATTCTCAGCTGTGGAAATAGGCAAACGAACATGTACATAACAATATGTCTTCTATGGAAATCAATTCGCATATTGAACAAAAACAACTCTCTCGCTTCCCTCGGCAGCTGCTGCTTTACTTAATCCCACCCTCCAACATATAGATTTCAAGTGCTATCAAATGCTTGTACTGTTATTTAAACATAGATTTCTTAGTGAATGAACCAGTTGTTAATTGACCGCCGCAGTGAAAACATCGTTTTGTACATACCGGAATTCTCGCCGGCAGCATTATGTTAGACAAACTTTAATATAACATTACCAGAGTATATTCGGGCAGACAGAGTTGTACACATTCGACGGTTACCTGTGATAACGCAATGAAATAGTGTTTGATTTCTCCATGATTTAGTATGTACTACTAAAGGTTGAACATATTTAAATACGTCAACATCTCAGTTTTTCATGATATTTTCTGGTGAATTATATTATAGTAGGTATAGTCATTCTAACATTGAATTATTCCAGTCACAGTACCATCGCAATCCCGTAACTATAAACATATTGATAGTTATAAAACTAAACATTTCCATTAATGTCATAAAATATTTATGCAAATTGCAAAGCACACGTGAAATGTAACAGTATATATTATTCGTCATATTAATTAAATGAGACTAAATAATTTGATTTGTTTGAGTCATATATTCATATACACATAACGGTTATTATCAGTGCCGGAATCGATGACATGACATGATAATACGATGTATATGCCATTCTTTTATAAAGTAAGCTAGTATTCGTGTTAGATGTAATGTAATAAATGCAGGAACTACTGACGAACACTAGAAGAAAGACAAAGGTAGAGATGGTAGCAACAGGGGAAACCTGGTCAAATTTTCATGTTATTTTAATAATCGGTATATCACTTCCTTTTAGTGTATTCTTTCAGTACAACTAAAAAATAGTACATACTAATGTTATTTTAGACGTAAATTGGAGAGAAAACTGAGCACAGCAAGCCGACTTCCATTTGTCATTTAAAATGCAAACAACCACTTAATTATTTACATAATCTAAATGATTGACAAATTGTTAACAACGACATTACGTTGCTTTAAGTAATCTGTTGTCTCTACTGCTTGACTGTTTGCTATTGTAGATAAAAACCCATCTTATCAGTTTCCGTTATATTGTCAGTGTCAACAGTTTACGTATACACAGATTCATTATTGGAAGAGCGTACGCACAACCAACATCTATTTTTTCGTCATGGCAAAGCAACATTATTTTATCATGAGAAAGAAAAGAGGTCGTTCAAAAAAAGTATTTTGAACCCATGAGTGAAAAAACGGGTTCAACTGAGTGGGCACAGCCGAAAATTAAATCCTGTGTCAGATGATTTAGAAGACGCCAATTTTGTACGCAGTTGTTCGGCACAGAAGATTGATTTGTATAGTGACAGCGACCTTGAAATTAAAAAGTAAGCACGAGTGACGAAAATTTGTTAATTTTAATGAATCTGAAGTCCCTAAACAAACACAGTAAAGATATGCTGCTTTGTCGTTTAAGTAAGAAAGGTGGAGTTCGGTTGGTGGAAGACATGGACAGACGCCATGGATGGGGCAGCTATGAGAATTTACACTACCGTAAAAACTACATTTATTCGCGGTCTCTATCAATTTGCCCAACTAATTATAACTTGTGTCCAATTAATTCGCCACGTTCAAAAAAATTATATGCTATTAATTCGGTATCAATATAATATTGCCATATAACTTGTTGTTTTCAGTATGCGTGTTCACTTTACCGATTCCCTCGAGTAGCTGTGATCACTAGCGATCGTCGCAGTTAGCAGAGATTTGACCGGAAAAAATGTTTCATTCACTCACAACAATAAAGTTGTGTTGTTGGATTATTATATAGTCAATTAATATGCATTGAGCAGTAAATATATATTGTGAATATCTATGATAAGCAATTAATATCGAAAGAGTACGACAGCCACAAAGTTGAATCGGCATGCGTCCGCCATGTTGGAAAGTAAATTCATTCCGCACAAGCGTCTACTTTGTGGACCTAACTACTCAATTAATAAGGATTGACGGCAAGTTGCTCGATGCATAACAAAAACTAACCAATGACAGCCATAGACTGACAGCAAGAAGTTGTCGTTCAGATCGTCGTTAATGAAAGTTCGTAATGAGTTAAACATCATTCATGCAGACGATTTATTACAGTAACCATAGAAACAAGTACAAGACACAATACTGAAGAAAACTTCGTTTGAAATTATGTGCTCATCAAATATATCCAACCACCAGTTATCAGGATTCAAACAAGCCGTTCACCAGAAATTCATTTTGTTTAATTAACATAATAATATACACAAA
Source organism: Saccoglossus kowalevskii (assembly GCF_978046115.1). Classification (NCBI taxonomy): domain Eukaryota; kingdom Metazoa; phylum Hemichordata; class Enteropneusta; family Harrimaniidae; genus Saccoglossus; species Saccoglossus kowalevskii. The sequence goes on from NC_140651.1 coordinate 3,011,863, forward strand.
ACAAGTACACTCGAAATATAGCTACTAGTATATAAGTACGTATTATTAACAGAATAGGCTTATTAAGGTATGTCATGTTATTTTTTTAAAATGGAATGTTTGCTAGCTCTACACAACTTAAATTTTCATGATATAGTGTAATATGCTTCATTTCACGCGTAATATGAATATGGCATGGCCTGTAGTCAAATGACAGCTATTACGTGAAGAGATTCAGAAAGGGTATATCCGTCTCATATATAAAGTACAACCCCCCCATTCTGCCTATTATTTTTATTTCATGTGCGAAATTAGCTTTATCTGCAGTTTGTATATATATTCAAAGCAGTAAAATAATTACATTTAAATGGAATCTGTTATGCAAAATATTTTAAGAATTTTGTGACACACAATAAAAATAATTGTGATTATTTTGTATATTAAGCAATTTTAATTAGCGAAACAAATTGAATAAGATTAATTGGTATTAGGTGTTAATTTTGTAAACATTTGTATGATTATTTTGACGGCTCATGGCTAGATGCAATTATTTCAACTAAAAACAGGATAACCTTTTTAAAATGCTTGGTTACATCGACTTTTATAATGCCAAGTTTACTCCTTGGCATCATTTTATGAATTATATTCAATATCAGTAATACATTCTTTTATAACGAGAGATAACGATATTAAATGATTGCCTTAACCCCGATTTCTGGTTCTCTGGTCTACAAGAAAAGAAACTGCTATTTTGAAAAAAAGCAGGGTGTTTCAACTGACAAGCCATTAATTGACAATAAAATAACGACGAACTTTATTGGCTTAAAAGCTTCGACTATTTTTTGTCTCACGTTCGTTGGTGGCGTTGTTGACGTTTTTCACAATAACGATGAATGAGTAAAAATAACGCATTACGTGTATTTTAACTGCCTAAAAAGTTAATAACACGTACATTTGAAATGTGAGAAAGGGTATAAATCCTGGTATTAATAATTCATCACCGGCAATTTAAACACGAATAGCGTATCAGCAGGCATGGAATTAGACAACCCCAATAACGTGTAACATAAAAAAGTAAAAACTACCCCGCGTATATGCATTCATTCCTTCACGGATGGCTTATTGTTGAAATGTTTAATAGTGTCGGCCAAAAACCCAAAAGCGCGATGATTTTTTGTTCGGGGTTACCGAGAAATTGGGAAAAAAACATTGATTTTCGGGGGGAGTTCTAATAAAAATGCCATATTTGTCAATCCCGCGATATATAGCCTGCTGTGGGTCTTTGTTATTGTAATAATTACATTTATTGACTCAAAACAACCGTAAATGTAAGAATATTGTAGGCGTCAGTGCTATTTGTAATTACATGGGTAATTATTCACATGTGAAATAGCTTTAATGAATTGACATTTCCACATAAATTCAGCAAAATATGTTAATAACAAATTAGATATAAAGCGAGAGATCGAATATTGTACTTCATCCATCTATAGATTAAAAACTGTATGCTATTATGTTTACCATACTGTTTGACGTCAATTTAGAACCTCGGAATAAACCTAATTATACCACGTGACATTTTCACTAATGATGTCATTCCGGGGGTGGTTATTACATGTATATTGTAACCACGCATATATGATGTTATAAAACAATTTTGTTTATCTTAATTTTTTGTAGAGTGACACCCCTTTATTGTTTTACCTATAATATACCAGATATATCCACTACATCTTTTCATTGACAGAACTCTTAGAAAACTGTCGAGTGTGGTGTAGTGTTGAACCAAACGAAGTAAGTAATAATCTATTGTCGCATTTATTTCCGTGATTATACGTTTTTTAACTGAAATATGCTCCTAAATATTTTGGATGTTATTTGCTTTTGTTATAAGCAGGCAACAACAAGAAATCGTATCATAGTATGGTAGTTTTACTCGTGGAGTTCATTTGACCGACTGGATTTTGTATTTTAGGATTTTAGGTCGAACATTGGACAGCAATATTCATATATTAGTAAAAATTTCGATTCAATATCCGTTCAATATTTGCGGGGTCTGAATAAATGACAGATAGTGGAAAATAACTATAATTATAAATACGGCATTGGAATAAAATAAATTCACTATTTTTGGTGTTCACAATAAGCATTGCGACAGAGGTAGTATGTAATTCACATTCCATTTCCTCGAGTTACAACGTATACCACCATGAAACGTACCTGCTATTCACACGATTGAATTTCAACAAAAACATTTTGGCAACATTTGTGAGCATCTAATGTAGTGTTGCAGTACCGTAAATGCAGTTTATTGTTTACACATTTCCTGAGGTATATTACCTAATGCAATAACTAGTTTGTACAGTGGAATATTACATTCCAGTTACATTTCACATCAACAAATATTTATGCAAAACATCATTTATAAAAACTGATAATTCGATTTTTTTAAAGATTTGACCAGTTTGTTTATTTTGAATTCAAATTCCGAACATAAATGCAAAAACATCAACTCTTCACTAAAAAGAAATTAATCTTGATACGAATTTGTATAGTCACTTCTAACACAAACGTCGTCTCAATGTGAAAATGTTTTTTTTTTCAATCACCAGGACTTTCCGTCTAAAATGGTGTTTGCAGTGACTCTCCTTGTATTGGTCGGCATGTCATATGCTGAATATTGTAAGTTGAATACGAAATTAGACGGTACAAATTCATGCCGCGGGGTAGAAAGGGTTTAACAGGAAAGGGGGCATATCTAAATCATACTGATAATAAAATAGTGACCTGTTTTTCTATAAATTCTCTTCAGACACGTCCCACCAATGTACTTGTTACGAGTACCAAGCCTACTGTACAAATCCTGACACCAACCAAGGCATGAATTGGATTGACGCAAACAAGTATTGTTTGTCACTTCCTGGCGGTGTAGGACTCGCTACCATAGACAAGAAAGGTACTCATAAAGGCATCAAGAAATCTATTCCTCTTGAGTGGAAAGGCGATTTGTGTAACTGGGGATTCTGGATTGGATTCAGAGATATGAGGAATCCACCTCGACTACCAAGGCACAAAAGACATCCCGAGTACTTTTCATGGTTCTTTCAAATGTGTTCTTATTATGAGGATTGGGCAGTAGATCAGCCTAATGACAACCACAGTAATGACGAAGATGGACAAAATTGTGTTCAATTGTGGTAAGCTATTAATGTATTTGTTAATGACCACATAATAAATATTGGTCCTGAGATTTATCCTGTTATATGATGCATTGTTACACATCTGATACCAAGAAAGTTGAATCCGTCCGTAAAACTACGTATAGACGTGTTCCAAAGAGTTTCCGGCGCGTCCAACTGTCTTCCTTATTTGGAAAATATTCAAAAACTTTCGGGCAATTATATCTCACTAAATTAATACTAAACACAGTAAAATATGTAAAATGACAAGGCTATCATTGCCACCAACGTTGCCTTGTGTATACTTTCTCGTAACCCGGGCCCGTTATAACCTGTGGTGTGACCCTTTTTATCCTGCAGTAAAATCTGATCCTCTATTTGATGACTTTTCAACAAAAATTATTTTTTCATCACATTTGGAATATATAATGTTATAACTTTTACTATAATGTTATAACTTTCAACCGACATTCCATTAATCGCGCAGGTAAATCCAAGCTGCATTTTGTCGAGCCGTTATTTCGTTTCAGACTCTCCAAAATGGTTAAGAAAATAATTTAGTAAACTTCATACGCAATCATGGCAAACATAATAGTTAGTTTTAAATTAATATCACGTTTAACCAAACAACAATTAAGTGTTCCGTTTCGACCGACAGCCAGTCTTTGTGTCGTTCAGTGCACACATCTCACGAGACAACTAGTTCCAAATGAAATCTACTGCGAAATCACCTGTATTTGTCCCAAAGCATATTTAGATAGTGAAACAATGACTGATAAAGAGGTTATTATACAACGACCCTATGACATCGATCACGCCCATTCACTCATAATCTTGGTAATACGACGCGATATTCTAACTTAATATGTTAGGGATTTAACATTATATTACTTGCATTTTACTGCATAGTGGGGGATATCAACTTTATGACACCACTTCATTTCACGGAAATATATAGGATAAATGATATTAATTGATTTTGTACTATAACATCGTTAACTATGTACCAGTGTATAACTTTATATCTACCATTGTAAATAGGTACAAACCAGGAAGAAAGGGTGCATATGACGACGAGTACTGCTCTGAAAAGAAGGGATTTGTTTGCCAGATAGCAAAGGGTATGTATAGCTATTCATTTTTTATAAACCGTGTCTAGTACAATTATTTGGTGAAGAATTTGACAGAATTGTGCCACGTTTTATTAGTGAATTACTGTTAGTTTAACTATGCAATGTTTACTTTACACGTTCAAGTACGTGTCACGTTCTCTTATATTGTTCTGTGTTTTTACTTGCAGACTGTGAATGTGACTGTTAAATTGTCGTAATAGACAAGCTGGCCAAGATTGTATTGATATAGACGTGATGGTGGTAATAATAAATATACAAGAACGACATTAATATTTGTGTTCTACTATATCGATTGCCGTTATTTTTCATTTGCTATCATCGAATTATGAAAAATGATTTTCATGAGTAAAAGAAATCAATGACATTGTCCTAGCCATATTACACTGAATCGAGTCAGTTTATACAAAGTAAACTTAACACAGAGTAATATAGGCGGTCGTGCATACATTATACCCCAACTACAATGACAGTTTTGATTTTCAATGTATTATACGACATTGTGTTCTATATTGATGTTTGACAAGTTACTACAAAAAGGGATCAACATATCATAACACCTAGACTGGCAAAGTCGGGACTTCTTTTTTGTTTTACAAAACGTAATAACTAATTGTTCTTTTAGTCTTTTTAGCGTGATCGCGAAAACTAACCCGACCGCTAAAGAAATCCCGACTGGACGCATCTGCAGGCATTTGACTGCTATTAATTATTAATAATGTCATTGATTATTCATGAGTGGCTGTATGAAAGTAAACATGACGTTTTTAAATGTTGATTCGATTCGATCGCAGAGATGGATACTTTAACTTTCTAAATGCAATGACGATACCATGTTTACTGAAAACAAGTCGATTTAAATGTCCAATGTATATAAACAGTCTTTCAAAATCGCCGGGACTTCGGAAGTGAAAGGTCACGTACATTAACATAGATAAGATATAATAATTTTATAATTTTTATTCAACACGAAAACCATACTACAGAAGTTGTTTTTATAGTTGTATAAACAGAGAAAAAAACAAAAAAATAACGAACAAATAAGATTAAACTAGAAACTACGTATAAACAAAAATGTATTACTTAAAAGACGAATAAAAGCTACTATAAAGCACTAATACTGCTTAGTTTGGTGAAGCTGTTACATGTATACAGCTGCACTCTGATTCGTTGTCAATGCTAGTCAACAACTTTTAATAGACATAATCTCCAGAGAGATTCCGCTCCGGTTTTCACTCCAACGCCTGCAGATGCGTCCAGTCGGGATTTCTCTCACAGTCACGCTAAATAATCAATTATATTTTTTTGAAAAATAATGACGAATTCCCCATTTTGCCAGCCTACATAACACGAGGCGGCAGTGAATAATTGATTTGTCACTCATAAACAGCGCCACCACATGACAGACACAGTAAGATAAACAATTCCAGTCCCGTGCATATATATTTGCCGTTCCTGTTTTTTTTATAATGTCATCGACAGTATATGTTATTGTACGATGGAACACATGGATGAATGGATGCTTGAGTCGTCGGAGTCAAGCCTGACAGATCCAATAACACAAAACGTTCTATTTGTAAAATAAAATATCATATACAATCTCTGGGACATTTTGTTCCTAGCTATATAACTTCTAAATAAGAATGGTTTGCGACCACAGGCTGCATTGAATATCTTTACAGACTTGCCACTAATGATTCGCTATAACCTAAAAATATTAAGAAAAAGAAAAAACAATGAGTGTTTAATGCAACGTTTTGCTTAGTGTAGTCGATCGCAATTGTCTTCATAATAATGTACAGTTAAACAATATTATATCAGCTTAAATAAAAACTTCGATCTAGAAAACGCACCTATGTTTTCGTTTCATATATGTTGTATTTGTTAATTAATTAATTTTAGCAAATCTTGTCAGATTGCAACAATGTATAGATTCAATAATGGCATGTAATTATAGACATTAATTATCACAACTCATTCGATATCAATCTTTCCATTCCAAAAACGTCTTTATCGGATAAAAAGTGACAACATATTGAAGCAAACATGTAACTCAATTTGTGTCGTACACACTCATGGTTACTAGAGGGCGCCACTCACCACAAAGATGTTTTCCTAAAAGTATATATCTGTGAGATTACACCTGTATCACACACAATGGGACAAGTACTTATTTCATCGTCGTTGATTTATGAAGTGTTAGATTTTTCTATTGATACTGAGTTGTGTCTGACCATTTGCCTTTTACCTTCACACATTCACAATAAAAAAGTTCAAATTCCTGATAAAGTCGTTACTCTGAAAAAATGCGTCTGAGCGGAATACCGCGCAATTTCTTGCACGCAGATTAACTGTTCAGATGCTATTCTAGAAACTCCAGATATTGAAAACACAGTCTGTGCTAAGATAATCCGTAGTGTGTTAAAGGACGCAGCTGATTAGATCGAATAAAAGTACTATGCATGATCAGCCAATATGGTTTGATACAGAATGCACTTCATATAAAAGGAAACAATATAAGCTATTGCCAATCTTCCGCCAAACAAATAATGTAGACCATTTACGCGAATATGGGGATGTTCGTAACAAATTCAAAAATATATGCAGGACCAAAAAACGTGAATATTTGGTAAACCAAAGAGCTAACCTTATGTCGCCCGAAACAAATCCTAAGCTGTGTTGGTCAACAATTAGACGCAATAGTTTAAAGAATAATAATATCACACCGGCCATACAAGTAAACCAATGGCATGACTACTTTGAAAAACTCTTTTTATTATGCACCAATAAGTAATCAATTCGTATATCAGAGCGAACGGTTAAGTTTCCTGTTAAGGAATCGAATTTTAGATATGCAAATGAAATTGACTGAGACATACTAACAGCATCAAACAGCTCAAGAATGATAAATCACCAGACCCTGATGATTTGCCTGTGGAGTATTTTAAACATATACTATTGCCATATCTACACGTCTTGTTCAATACGATCTTTGATTCCGGCGAAATACCAATTGACTGGTCAAATGTAATCATTATACCTATATATAGAAAGGGGTCGAGGGTCAATCGAGGAAGCTATAGCGCTATTTAACTACTTGATAATTTTGGGGGAATTTTTTACGATAATTCTTAATGTACGTTTAACTTTTTGGGCAGATGCTTTGTGGAAAATAAACGAAGAACAGGCTGGCTTTCGTTATGAATACTCGACATTCGAAAGCGAAAAACGGGGGAAATTATATTGCGCCTTCGTGGATTTCTCCTAGGTGTTCACAAAGGTTGTATATATTAGTCCATTCCTCTTCTACTTCTTATTTAATGAATTATTATTTCCTGATTTAATCGAATTATTTTGTTTTCTATTTGCTGATGACGTTGCAATTATGTCAGATTCAGTTGTCAGGCCCCAGACGTTACTAAACAAACTAGAATTGTATTGTGAGCGCTGGAGTATGTCTGTAAACTTGGACAAGACCAAAATTATTGTTTTCAAGGGCGGGGACAGTTATCAAGGAACACAAAGTAGGTTTATGGAGGGATGGCGGTCCACACCGTTTCATACTACAAATATCTTGGAATTATGTTCTCCTGTAGACTCCATTGGCCAATGGCAACAAAAATTTTGGCGCAGCAAGCGAAAAAAGCCTTCTTTTGTTCATTTAAAGCTCTGAATTGTTTACGCCCTCTATCATACAGATCCTACTTTAAGGTCTTTGATACAATGATACTACCAATACTATAGTATGTGACGGAAAATTTGGGTTTTATAGAGTGTAAACATCTGGAATGAGTCCAATATCTTGCCTGTAGAATGTTTCTTGGCGTTTCTAATAGATCACTAAATAGTATTCTAGAAGAATGTGGGAAATATCCTATTTATATGTACTCAGCGAAACGCAGCATTAAATATTGGGCAAAATTAATTCAATGTACCCCAAGAAATGTTACAATATGCTATACAATATCAAAAATTCGGCACCCAGAACAAAATACACTGGATCAGTGACATCGAAAATTTAATTTTCATTTGTAATATGAATGGTGCTTGGCATGTACAAGAAGTTGGAAATCTTAATGTGTTTATCAATATATTTGTGGAACGATTCAAACAGTATCTTTCCTTGGTATGGCGGGCTGACTTGTGTACTTTAGACAAGTTAGATACTTACTGTCAATTTAAAACTACAATAGAACCAGAAAGATATTTGATCTCTATCATATTCGAATCCATAAGCAATCACTAGCTCGGCTACGATGTTCATCACATTATTTACGAATTGAAAAAAAACAGGTCATCTAGAATAAGATCAACGTCGTGCGAGCTTTGCAATATGAATTCTATTGTTGAATTATGCAAATAAGATACTTTAATTATCAACTTATAACTAAAACATTATCAACGTATGGTGGTGAACACTGACAAATCTGAAGCTGAACAAATCATGTCGTCATATTGAAGTTACCACTAAGTATAGATTTAACAAATATGTGTACACATGTACAACAATATCGTGTTCTGTGTGTTCTTATATTTAAAATACGTTATTATCTTGCGAAAATTTGGTTAAATGTTTCTTCTTAGAAAGAGAGCCTGGTGAAGATCTTAGAGAAAGTTATGGACTGGCATGCAATCAATAAAAATGTTACACCGACACCGACACACAGACGGAACTGTGTGATCACTAAACATGGAAGTGTACTTATCCATGCACACCAGTGGTATTAACCCACAAAACGCAGATGGTCAATGTGTCGGAATATTTGACGAGAATATAAAAATCTGTAAAGTATTTTTAGTTTTCGTACCGTATAGAAAATCGCCTTGCTGCAAATGTGTAGTGCTGTATATTATACAGCTTCAATTGAAAACATCAAACATGAAAACAATATGAAAAAAACATTCCCCGTACAAAAATATATCATATTGGAGGTCGTTCCATACACGTGTCATTGTATGAACAATTCTTAACTCCGAGTAAATTATTTTAACAGCAAACCAATTTTACCTATTCACTTAATGTGATCTAATAAATCCATACTCAACGTCACCGCAGTGGAAATAAAACATATCCACATGATGTCCAATTACAAGTGCAAGAACACAGAACAAATGACTGACAAGAATACTATATAATCCTTCTGGCTAGCAATCGGTAAGAAAAAAACTTAGTATGCTAACCAGTAACTATGCTACGATGAATTTTGAAAATACTAAATTATGTTTAAAAATGCACCCTAATACATCGACTTCTCAAGCTGAGTAAACTCTTTGTATCGAATCGTCTCTGACAAACATATCGTTTTGAGGTTATATGGGTTTTGTGTCGTTTCATTGACTTATACACTATATACCATATCAAATTCCGTATTGAATGTTCCATGTGAACTTATGCTTAAAACAAGTTAATACTTATTCATTAATGTATAAAAATCGGTTAAATGTAGTTACTCGAGTTCTGTCTGTGAGAATCTACTGGAGATCTTGCTGAGCGTCACAAGCCAACATTCAATTAGTCGAAATGGTACGCTGACATTGACACGCAGACGGAATTTTGTGATCGCTAAACATGATAGTGTATTTATCGGTCTACACCAGTGGTATTAACCCATGAAACGCAGGCATTAACGGATGGTCAATGTGCCGGAATATTAGATGAGAATGTACTAATCTGTAAAGGATTCGTAAAACTGATGAAATCACCTTGGTGAAAATCTCTAGCGTTGTATATGATATTCCATTGGGAAAGGCAATTAACTTCAAGATGTACGATCTGCAATTTAGGGTTGGTAAAATATTATATAACATGTGTACATGTTATTAAAATAAATGACTAATAATGGGTGAGGGTATACGTTTAGAGAAAAAGAGCAGTCACAATTTTGATAATGACGTCACAGATGAGATCTCTCACTGAGTAGAGTTTATTATATATATTATTTACTCAGTAACAAGACGTACATTGATCTGTTAGTAATTCAAACCATCACATACAGCATCATATCTTTTCTTATGCTATCACATATGTTAATAATATATTTAATTAATATTAGTATATAAATACTATTCAGAGATGAATGTGGTCTTAATCTCGAGAATGGAAACCAAATTTTCACCAGATTCCATAATATTGTTATGAATAATATTGTTTGAAAACAACCCTACTACATAAGTGCTGATAAGTATATTTCCAGCTCGCGTCAATTGGTTATAATTTCTAAAAAAGAACTGAGAATAAAACAACATTTAGGCAAATTGTCTTGATGAAATATGTGGTCCAAAAAGGGAGATGACAACGAAGTTTATTCGGTACTGTACACAGTAATCTAACCTTGTATTCTGATAGAACGTTCATACGGTTGGACCGCATTTTAGACTTTAATACTAGCTCGGGATATCAAAGAAATGCGGGGTGGATGAAACGACACGTGATTAGTGACGTTATTTCCGGGGTGCTTGTTACTTGTGTATATGATATATATGCATTTTTGTGAGGAGTGACACCCCTTTGTTCTATAACTATAAAATACTATCGAAACCCATCATATTTATTCTGCTATTCTGGCTGAGCCGTAGAGAATCAGAAGTGTGAAGTAAGTAATGTTTTATTGTCGTAATTCTTTAATTACCTGTGCATGTACTGGGCATACCGGATGTTGTTACTCTTCTATGTTAGGTCGTGTACAAATGATCACGTTTCTATTTCTTTAACAACATAGTTGATATAATACGGTAAATGAACACGGAGCACTGTTTAGTTAGCAATGGATAGTTTCGGGATACATATAGTTACCACAACAACTGACATCAATACTATTAATTCTTGTCAAACGTGTGTTCAATCACCAGGTATTTGGAAAACATATTGACCTCGAAATGTTGTTTGTACTGACTCTTCTTGTATTGGTTGGCATGTCATATGCTGAATATTGTAAGTTCAATATTTTATATTGAGGTCCATTTCATTTCATGTTTGAATAAGTGTGGACATATGTTTAAGACACGTGTTTTGTGAAGTGTGTCAGTTATTTTGGTGTGTTTGTAATTACGTGTAGAAGATTAGAAACTTTGATAATTATTCGGTGTACTGTTATTGTTGATTTTTGTATAAATACATAATATAAAAAAAGCTATCTGAAGCAGTTTTAAAGAAGAATCTCTGAAATTTGTTAATATTTATAAATACGCAATAACATTGTCAATATATATTTTATTTACATTCCTTTAGACACGTCTCACCAATGCACGTGTTATGAATACCAAGCCTACTGTAAAAATCCAGACACCGACACAGGTATGAATTGGAATGATGCAAATGAATATTGTTTGGGACTCCCCGGTGGTGTAGGACTCGCAACCATGGACACAGAGACAACCTATACAGACGTCAAGAAATCTATCCCTACTGAGTGGAAAGGCAAATCGTGTAACTGGGGATTCTGGATTGGATTCAAAGACATGAGAGATCCACCTCGACTACCGAGACATAAAACACATCCCGAGTACTTTTCATGGTTCTTTGAAATGTGTTCTTCTTTCGAGGATTGGGCGCCAGCTCAGCCTAATGACAACCACACTCACAGTGTGGACGGACAGAACTGCGTTCAATTGTGGTAAGATAATTGTTACTATAATTTATAATAACCACAGAAACAGTTGATTCACCCTGCTGTATAGTGTAATAATATGTCGACGTTGGTTGCCAGTCATATGTTTTCGTTTTCTTATGATTTCCCTCTCCCTTTATTTACTATTTAGTAGATATATGAGCAACTCATTAGTTTACTCTGTAATACAGATACTCTGTAATACAGATTTAGAGAACAACACATTTATTTTCAATGTTGTAAGCATTTTAACATTCATAAACAAGTTGCTACATTCGAAAAATAAACTGCGAATATCCAGTTTACATCGTATATGAATATTTTACACACTTTTTGAATATAGGAAACACAATTCGCGTGTATTCTAGACGCTTATTTGCATTAACGATCGCCATCCAAGAACTTTATCTATTACCGCAAATTTTGCTGACGTAATCAAGCAATGTGTTCCTGGTAGATATGTTAATATGTTAATTAGTAGTTTGTTTTATCTGGTGATTTGGAGTTATTATGTATTCATTTGTAATATACATAATTAATATTCATCTTTTTACTATAAACCCTGAAAACAGGTACAGGCCAGGGATGAAGGGTAGATATGACGATGAGTACTGTTTTGAAAAGAAGGGATTCATATGCCAAATAGCTATAGGTAACTATACAATTTTATAACATAGTTTAAAAAGTTTTTCAAGAAGATTCGAGAAATATTCTTTACAAATACGGATTCTGAAGTTATTATAGTCATTAATTAGGTATGCATATGCTGTTTTATCTGATTATGTTCTATTCTTGTTTCTGTAGATTGTGACTGTGATTGTTAAACTTTTCCATCTGATGTAGCTATCATGGTTTACCTGGTAACTTCATTATCAACGTAGACAAAACTCAAGTATTCAATTTATCTGCTATTGTTTCGCTTATAACTAAACATCGTTTACGTCATTTCTACACCTCGACTTCTATAACAACGGTTTTAGTATAACTGATTGATACTATGAGAACTACTATATATAATACAATATATAATTAATTGATTGATATCAATTAATCTTATATACCATGTATTCATCTTGTACAACTCAGAAAGGTGGTGGTATGGTTGTAGCATCAATAAAATGTGCAGTAATGCTTAAATACTTGTGTTCTTTATTGTATAGACAACCATTTATTTTTTGGGAAAAAAATAATGTGTATATATATTTTAATTCAGCATTCCATGCCCTATAAGTTACACATAAAAAGCCCAGTATTCATTATGAACTACTCAGTTTATTAATATCCACGTGTACAAATACTGTCCACCACCAGAGATATTCAGCTGTGGAAATAGGCAAACGAACATGCACATAACAATATATGTCTTCTATGGAAATCAATTCACATATTGAACAAAAACAACTCTCTCGCTTCCCTCGGTAGCTGTTGCTTTACTTAATCCCACCCTCCAACATATAGATATATATTTAAACATAGATTTCTTAGTGAATGAACCAGTTGTTAATTGACCACCGCAGTGAAAACATCGTTTTGTACATACCGGAATTCTCGCCCGCAGCATTACGTTAGACAAACTTTAATATAACATTACCAGAGTATATTCGGGCAGACAGAGTTGTACACATTCGACGGTTACCTGTGATAAGGCAATGAAATAGTGTTTGATTTCTCCATGATTTAGCATGTACTACTAAAGGTTGATAATCTTTAAATACGTCAACATCTCAGTTTTTCATGATATTTTCTGGTGAATTATATTATAGTAGGTATAGTCATTCTAACATTGAATTATTCCAGTCACAGTACCATCGCAATCCCGTAACTATAAACATATTGATAGTTATAAAACTAAACATTTCCATTAATGTCATAAAATATGTATGCAAATTGCAAAGCACACGTGAAATGTAACAGTATATATTATTCGTCATATTAATTAAATAAGACTAAATAATTCAATTTGTTTGAGTCATATATTCATATACACATAACGGTTATTATCAGTGCCGGAATCGATGACATGACATGATAATACGATGTATATGCCATTCTTATATAAAGTAAGTTAGTATTCGTGTCAGCTGTAATGTAATGAATGCAGGAACTACTGACGAACACTAGAAAAAAGACAAAGGTAGAGATGGTAGCAACAGGGGAAACCTGGTCAAATTTTCATGTTATTTTAATAATCGGTATATCACTTCCTTTTAGTGTATTCTTTCAGTACAACTAAAAAATAGTACATACTAATGTTATTTTAGACGTAAATTGGAGAGAAAACTGAGCACAGCAAGCTGACTTCCATTTGTCATTTAACATGCAAACAACCACTTATCTATATACACAATCTAAATGATTGACAAATTGTTAACAACGACATTACGTTGCTTTAAGTAATCTGTTGTCGTTACAGCTTGGGTGTTTACTATTGTAGATGAAAACTCAGATAATTGTAGATAAATTGTCAGTGTCAACAGTTTACGTATTCACAGATTCATTATTGGAAGAGCGTACGCATAACCAACATCTATTTTTTCGTCATGGCAAAGCAACATTATTTTATCACGAGAAAGAAAAGAGGTAGTTCAAAAAAAGTATTTTGAACCCATGAGTGAAAAACGGGTTCGACTGAGTGGGCACAGCCGAAAATTAAATCCTGTGTCAGATGATTTAGAAGACGCCAATTTTGTACGCAGTTGTTCGGCACAGAAGATTGATTTGTATAGTGACAGCGACCTTGAAATTTCTGGTAGCAAAAAAGTAAGCGCGAGTGACGAAAATTTGTTAATTTTAGTGAATCTGAAGTCCCTAAACAAGCACAGTAAAGATATGCTGCTTTGTCGTTTAAGTAAGAAAGGTGGAGTTCGGTTGGTGGAAGACATGGACAGACGCCATGGATGGGGCAGCTATGAGAATTTACACTACCGTAAAAACTACATTTATTCGCGGTCTCTATCAATTTGCCCAACTAATTATAACTTGTGTCCTATTAATTCGCCACGTTGAAAAAAAAATATATGCTATTAATTCGGTATCAATATCGCCATATAACTTGTTGTTTTCAGTATGCGTGTTCACTTTACCGATTCCCTCGAGTAGCTGTGATTACTAGCGATCGTCGCAGCTAGCAGAGCTTTGACCGGAAAAAAATGTTTCATTCACTCACAACACTAAAGTTGTGTTGTTGGATTATTATATGGTCAATTAATATGCATCGAGCAGTAAATATATATCGTGAATATCTATGATAAGCAATTAATATCGAAAGAGTACGACAGCCACAAAGTTGAATCGGCATGCGTCCGCCATGTTGGAAAGTAAATTCATTCCGTACAAGCGTCTACTTTGTGGACCTAACTAATCAATTAAAAAGATTGACGGCAAGTTGCTTGATGCATAACAAAAACTAACCAATGACAGCCATAGACTGACAGCAAGAAGTTGTCGTTCAGATCGTCGTTAATGAAAGTTCGTAATGAGTTAAACATCATTCATGCAGACGATTTATTACAGTAACCATAGAAACAAGTACAAGACACAATACTGAAGAAAACTTCATTTGAAATTATGTGCTCATCAAAGATATCCAACCACCAGTTATCAGGAATTCAAACGAGCCGTTCACCAGAAATTCATTTTGTTTAATTAACATAATAATATACACAAAACAAGTACACTCGAAATATAGCTATATAAGTACGTATTATTAACAGAATAGGCTTATTAAGGTATGTCATGTTATTTTTTAAAATGGAATGTTTGCTAGCTCTATATATGTCTTCATGTCTGTTCAAACACGGCCACGGTGTTTTACACAACTTAAATTTTCATGATATAGTGTAATATGCTTCATTTCACGCGTAATGTGAATATGGCATGGCCTGTAGTCAAATGACAGCTATTACGTGAAGAGATTCAGAAAGGGTATATCCGTCTCATATATAAAGTACAACCCCCCCATTCTGCTTATTAATTTTATTTCATGTGCGAAATTGGCTTTATCTGCAGTTTGTATATATATTCAAAGCAGTAAAATAATTATATTTAAATGGAATCTGTTATGCAAAATATTTTAAGAATTTTGTGACACATAATAAAAATAATTGTGATTATTTTGTATATTAAGCAATTTTAATTAGCGAAACAAATTGAATAAGATTAATCGGTATTAGGTGTTAATTTTGTAAACATTTGTATGATTATTTTGACGGCTCATGGATAGATGCAATTATTTCAACTAAAAACAGGATAACGTTTTTAAAATGCTTGGTTACATCGACGTTTATAATGCTAAGTTTACTCCATGGCATCATTTTATGAATTATATTCAATATCAGTAATACATTCATTTATAACGAGAGATAACGATATTAAATGATTGCCTTAACCCCGATTTCTGGTTCTCTGGTCCACAAGAGAAGAAATTGCTATTTTGAAAAAAAACAGGGTGTGTAAACTGACAAGCCATTAATTGACAATACAATAACGATGAACTTTATTGGCTTAAAAGCTTCGACTATTTTTTGTCTCACGTTCGTTGGTGGCGTTGTTGACGTTTTTCACAATAACGATGAATGAGTAAAAATAACGCATTACGTGTATTTTAACTGCCTAAAAAACATCGTGAGAAGTTGAAATGTGAGAAAGGGTATAAATCCTGGTATTAATAATTCAGCACCGGCAATTTAAACACGAATAGCGTACCAGCAGGCATAAAATTAGACAACCCCAATAACGTGTAACATAAAAAAGTATAAACTACCCCGCGTATATGCATCCATTCCTTCACGGATTGCTTATTGTTAAAATGTTTAATAGTGTCGGCCAAAAACCCAAAAGCGCGATGATTTTTTTTTCGGGGTTACCGAGAAATTGGGAAAAAACATTAGTTTTCGGGGGGGTTCTAATAAAAATGACATATTTGTCAATCCCGCGATATATAGCCTGCTGTGGGTCTTTGTTATTGTAATAATTACATTTATTGACTCAAAACAACCGTAAATGTAAGAATATTGTAGGCGTCAGTGCTATTTGTAATTACATGGGTAATTATTTAGCTTTAATGAATTGGCATTTCCACATAAATTCAGCAAAATATGTTAATAAAAAAATTAGATATAAAGCGAGAGATCGAATATTGTACTTCATTCATCTATAGATTAAAAACTGTATGCTATTATGTTTACCATACTGTTTGACGTCAATTTAGAACCTCGGAATAAACCTAATTAAACCACGTGACATTTTCACTAATGATGTCATTCCGGGGGTGATTATTACATGTATATTGTAACCACGCATATATGATGATATAAAACAATTTTGTTTATCTTAGTTTTTTGTAGAGTGACACCCCTTTATTGTTTTACCTATAATATACCAGCTATATCCACTACATCTTTTCATTGACAGAACTCTTAGAAAACTGTCGAGTGTGGTGTAGTGTTGAACCAAACGAAGTAAGTAATAATCTATTGTCGCATTTATTTCCGTGATTATACGTTTTTTAACTGAAATATGCTCCTAAATATTTTGGATGTTATTTGCTTTTGTTATAAGCAGGCAACAACAAGAAATCGTATCATAGTATGGTAGTTTTACTCGTGGAGTTCATTTGACCGACTGGATTTTGTATTTTAGGATTTTAGGTCGAACATTGGACAGCAATATTCATATATTAGTAAAAATTTCGATTCAATATCCGTTCAATATTTGCGGGGTCTGAATAAATGACAGATAGTGGAAAATAACTATAATTATAAATACGGCATTGGAATAAAATAAATTCACTATTTTTGGTGTTCACAATAAGTATTGCGACAGAGGTAGTATGTAATTCACATTCCATTTCCTCGAGTTACAACGTATACCACCATGAAACGTACCTGCTATTCACACGATTGAATTTCAACAAAAACATTTTGGCAACATTTGTGAGCATCTAATGTAGTGTTGCAGTACCGTAAATGCAGTTTATTGTTTACACATTTCCTGAGGTATATTACCTAATGCAATAACTAGTTTGTACAGTGGAATAATACTTTCCAGTTACATTTCACATCAACAAATATTTATGCAAAACATCATTTATAAAAACTGATAATTCGATTTTTTTAAAGATTTGACCAGTTTGTTTATTTTGAATTCAAATTCCGAACATAAATGCAAAAACATCAACTCTTCACTAAAAAGAAATTAATCTTGATACGAATTTGTATAGTCACTTCTAACACAAACGTCGTCTCAATGTGAAAATGTTTTTTTTTTCAATCACCAGGACTTTCCGTCTAAAATGGTGTTTGCAGTGACTCTCCTTGTATTGGTCGGCATGTCATATGCTGAATATTGTAAGTTTAATAATTTCTTAACTTAATTTAATTCTTGTGAATACGAAATTAGACGGTACAAATTCATGCCGCGGGGTAGAAAGGGTTTAACAGGAAAGGGGGCATATCTAAATCATACAGATAATAAAATAGTGACCTGTTTTTCTATAAATTCTCTTCAGACACGTCCCACCAATGTACTTGTTACGAGTACCAAGCCTACTGTACAAATCCTGACACCAACCAAGGCATGAATTGGATTGACGCAAACAAGTATTGTTTGTCACTTCCTGGCGGTGTTGGACTCGCTACCATAGACAAGAAAGGTACTCATAAAGGCATCAAGAAATCTATTCCTCTTGAGTGGAAAGGCGATTTGTGTAACTGGGGATTCTGGATTGGATTCAGAGATATGAGGAATCCACCTCGACTACCAAGGCACAAAAGACATCCCGAGTACTTTTCATGGTTCTTTCAAATGTGTTCTTATTATGAGGATTGGGCAGTAGATCAGCCTAATGACAACCACAGTAATGACGAAGATGGACAAAACTGTGTTCAATTGTGGTAAGCTATTAATGTATTTGTTAATGACCACATAATAAATATTGGTCCTTAGATTTATCCTGTTATAACACAGTAAAATATGTAAAATGACAAGGCTATCATTGCCACCAACGTTGCCTTGTGTATACTTTCTCGTAACCCAGGCCCGTTATAACCTGTGGTGTGACCCTTTTTATCCTGCAGTAAAATCTGATCCTCTATTTGATGACTTTTCAACAAAAATTATTTTTTCATCACATTTGGAATATATAATGTTATAACTTTTACTATAATGTTATAACTTTCAACCGACATTCCATTAATCGCGCAGGTAAATCCAAGCTGCATTTTGTCGAGCCGTTATTTCGTTTCAGACTCTCCAAAATGGTTAAGAAAATAATTTAGTAAACTTCATAAGCAATCATGGCAAACATAATAGTTAGTTTTAAATTAATATCACGTTTAACCAAACAACAATTAAGTGTTCCGTTTCGACCGAAAGCCAGTCTTTGTGTCGTTCAGTGCACATATCTCGCGAGACAACTAGTTCCAAATGAAATCTACTGCGAAATCACATGTATTTGTCCCAAAGCATATTTAGATAGTGAAACAATGACTGATAAAGAGGTTATTATACAACGACCCTATGACATCGATCACGCCCATTCACTCATAATCTTGGTAATACGACGCGATATTCTAACTTAATATGTTAGGGATTTAACATTATATTACTTGCATTGTACTGCATAGTGGGGGATATCAACTTTATGACACCACTTCATTTCACGGAAATATATAGGATAAATGATATTAATTGATTTTGTACTATAACATCGTTAACTATGTACCAGTGTATAACTTTATATCTACCATTGTAAATAGGTACAAACCAGGGAGAAAGGGTGCATATGACGACGAGTACTGCTCTGAAAAGAAGGGATTTGTTTGCCAGATAGCAAAGGGTATGTATAGCTATTCATTTTTTATAAACCGTGTCTAGTACAATTATTTGGTGAAGAATTTGACAGAATTGTGCCAAGTTTTATTAGTGAATTACTGTTAGTTTAACTATGCAATGTTTACTTTACACGTTCAAGTACGTGTCACGTTCTCTTATATTGTTCTGTGTTTTTACTTGCAGACTGTGAATGTGACTGTTAAATTGTCGTAATAGACAAGCTGGCCACGATTGTATTGATATAGACGTAATGGTGGTAATAATAAATATACAAGAACGACATTAATATTTGTGTTCTACTATATCGATTGCCGTCATTTTTCATTTGCTATCATCGAATTATGAAACATGATTTTCATGAGTAAAAGAAATCAATGACATTGTCCTAGCCATATTACACTGAATCGAGTCAGTTTATACAGAGTAAACTTAACACAGAGTAATATAGGCGGTCGTGCATACATTATACCCCAACTACAATGAGAGTTTTGATTTTCAATGTATTATACGACATTGTGTTCTATATTGATGTTTGACAAGTTACTACAAAAAGGGATCAACATATCATAACACCTAGACTGGCAAAGTCGGGACTTCTTTTTTGTTTTAAAAAACGTAATAACTAATTGTTCTTTTAGTCTTTTTAGCGTGATCGCGAAAACTAACCCGACCGCTAAAGAAATCCCGACTGGACGCATCTGCAGGCATTTGACTGCTATTAATTATTAATAATGTCATTGATTATTCATGAGTGGCTGTATGAAAGTAAACATTACCTTTTTAAATGTTGATTCGATTCGATCGCAGAGATGGATACTTTAACTTTCTAAATGCAATGACGATACCATGTTTACTGAAAACAAGTCGATTTAAATGTCCAATGTATATAAGCAGTCTTTCAAAATCGCCGGGACTTCGGAAGTGAAAGGTCACGTACATTAACATAGATAAGATATAATAATTTTATCATTTTTATTCAACACGAAAACCATACTACAGAAGTTGTTTTTATAGTTGTATAAACAGAGAAAAAAACAAAAAAATAACGAACAAATAAGATTAAACTATAAACTACGTATAAACAAAAATGTATTACTTAAAAGACGAATAAAAGCTACTATAAAGCACTAATACTGCTTAGTTTGGTGAAGCTGTTACATGTATACAGCTGCACTCTGATTCGTTGTCAATGCTAGTCAACAACTTTTAATAGGCATAATCTCCAGAGAGATTCCGCTCCGGTTTTCACTCCAACGCAGGGGGTCGCCTGCAGATGCGTCCAGTCGGGATTTCTCTCGCAGTCACGCTAAATAATCAATTATATTTTTTTGAAAAACAATGAAGAATTCCCCATTTTGCCAGCCTACATAACACGAGAAGGCAGTGAATAATTGATTTGTCACTCATAAACAGCGCCACCACATGACAGACACAGTAAGATAAACAATTCCAGTCCCGTGCATATATATTTGCCGTTCCTGTTTTTTTTATAATGTCATCGACAGTATATGTTATTGTACGATGGAACACATGGATGAATGGATACTTGAGTCGTCGGAGTCAAGCCTGACAGATCCGATAACACAAAGCGTTCTATTTGTAAAATAAAATATCATATACAATCTCTGGGACATTTTGTTCCTAGCTATATAACTTCTAAATAAGAATGGTTTGCGACCACAGGCTGCATTGAATATCTTTACAGACTTGCCACTAATAATTCGCTATAACCTAAAAATATTAAGAAGAAGAAAAAACAATGAGTGTTTAATGCAACGTTTTGCTTAGTGTAGTTGATCGCAATTGTCTTCATAATAATGTACAGTTAAACAATATTATATCAGCTTAAATAAAAATTTCGATCTAGAAAACGCAACTATGTTTACGTGTTATATATGTTGTATTTGTTAATTAATTAATTTTAGCAAATCTTGTCAGATTGCAACAATGTATAGATCCGATAATGGCATGTAATTATAGACATTAATTATCACAACTGATTCGATATCAATCTTTCCATTCCAAAAACTCGTCTTTATCGGATAAAAAGTGACAACATATTGAAGCAAACATGTAACTCAATTTGCGTCGTACACACTCATGGTTACTAGAGGGCGCCACTCATCACAAAGATGTTTTCCTAAAAGTATATATCTGTGAGATTACACCTGTATCACACACAATGGGACAAGTACTTGTTTCATCGTCATTGATTTATGAAGTATTAGGTTTTTCTATTGATACTGAGTTGTGTCTGACCATTTGCCTTTGACCTTCACACATTCACAATAAAAAAGTTCAAATTCCTGATAAAGTCGTTACTCTGAAAAAATGCGTCTGGGCGGAATACCGCGCAATTTCTTGCACGCAAATTAACTGTTCAGATGCTATTCTAGAAACTCCAGATATTGAAAACACAGTCTGTGCTGTGATAATCCGTAGTGTGTTAAAGGACGCAGCTGGGAAATGTCACATGATTAGATCGAATAAAAGTACTATGCATGATCAGCCAATATGGTTTGATACAGAATGCACTTCATATAAAAGGAAACAATATAAGCTATTGCTTCCGCCAAACAAATAATGTAGACCATTTATGCGAATACCAGGTTGTTCGCAATGAATTCAAAAATATATGCAGGAACAAAAAACGCGAATATTTGGTAAACCAAAGAGCTAACCTTATGTCGCCCGAAACAAATCCTAAGCTGTGTTGGTCAACAATTAGACGCAATAGTTTAAACAATAATAATATCACACCGGCCATACAAGCAAACCAATGACATGACTACTTTGAAAACCTCTTTTTATTATGCACCAATAAGTAATCAATTCGTATATCAGAGCGAACTGTTAAGTTTCCTATTAAGGAATCGAATTTAGATATGCAAATGAAATTGACTGAGATATACTAAATGACCCAGTTACTGAAATATAAATAATTGAAAGCATCAAACAGCTCAAGAATGATAAATCACCAGACCCTGATGATTTGCCTGTGGAGTATTTTAAATCCGCTGTACATATACTATTGCCATATCTACACGTCTTGTTCAATAAGATCTTCGATTCCGGCGAAATACCAATTGACTGGTCAAATGTAATCATTATACCTATATATAAAAAGGGGTCGAGGGTCAATCGAGGAAGCTATAGCGCTATTTAACTACTTGATAATTTTGGGGGAATTTTTTACGATAATTCTTAATGTACGTTTAACTTTTTGGGCAGATGTTTGGGTAAATAAACGAAGAACGGGCTGGCTTTCATCATGAATACTCGACATTCGAGAGCATATATATTCTTCAGGCAATTGTCCAAAAATATATAACCGAAAAATGGGGGATTATACTTATACTGCGCTTATAGGGATTAAATTATACTGCGCCTTCGTGGATTTCTCCTAGGTGTTCACAAAGGTTGTATATGTTAGTCCACTCCTATTCTACTTCTTAATTAATGAATTACTTTTTCCTGATTTAATCGAATTATTTTGTCTTCTATTTGCTGATGACGTTGCAATTATGTCAGATTCAGTTGTCGGGCCCCAGACGTTACTAAACAAACTAGAATTGTATTGTGAGCGCTGGAGTATGCCTGTAAACTTGGACAAGACCAAAATTATTGTTTTCAAGGGCGGGGACAGTTATCAAGGAACACAAAGTAGGTTTATGGAGGGATGGCGGTCCACACCGTTTCATACTACAAATATCTTGGAATTATGTTCTCCTGTAGACTCCATTGTCCAATGGCAACAAAAATATTAGCGCAGCAAGCGAAAAAGGCCTTCTTTTGTTCATTTAAAGCTCTGAATTGTTTACGCCCTCTATCATACAGATCCTACTTTAAGGTCTTTGATACCATGATACTACCAATACTATAGTATGGGACGGAAAATTGTGGTTTTATAGAGTGTAAACATCTGGAATGAGTCCAATATCTTGCCTGTAGAATGTTTCTTGGCGTTTCTAATAGATCACCAAATGGTATTCTAGAAGAATGTGGGAAATATCCTATTTATATGTACTCAGCAAAACGCTGCATTAAATATTGAGCAAAATTAATTCAATGTACCCCAAGAAATGTTACAATATGCTATACAATATCAAAAATTCGGCAACCAGAACAAAATACACTGGATCAATGACATCAACAATTTACTTTTCATTTGCAATATGAATGATGCTTGGCATGTACAAGAAGTTGGAAATGTTAATGCGTTTATCAATATATTTGTGAAACGATTCAAACAGTATATTTCTTTGGTATGACGGACTGACTTGTGTACTTTAGACAAGTTAGATACTTACTGCCAATTTAAAATTACAATAGAACCAGAAAGATATTTGTTTTTTGTTCATATTCGAACCCATATGCAAATCACGATGTTCATCACATTGTTTACGAATTGAAAAAGACAGGTCATCTAGAAAGAGCTTTGCAATATGAATTCTATTGTTGAATTATGCAAATAAGATACTTTAATTATTAACTTATAACTAAAACATTACCATGGTGGTGAACACTGACAAATCCCTAAAGTGACGTCATATTGAAGTTACCACTAAGTATAGATTTACAACAATATCGTGTTCTGTGTGTTCTTATATTTAAAATACGTTATTATCTTGCGAAAATTTGGTTAAATGTTTCTTCTTAGAAAGAGAGCCTGGTGAAGATCTTAGAGAAAGTTATAGACTAGCATGCAATGATTAAGAAATGTTACACCGACACCGACACACAGACGAAAAAGTGTACTTATCCATCTACACCAGTGGTATTAACCCACAAAACGCAGACATTAACGGATGGTCAATGTGTCGGAATGTTTGACGAGAATTTACAAATCTGTAAAGTATTTTTAGTTTTCGTACCGTATTGAAAATCGCCTTGCTGCAAATGTGTAGTGCTGTATATTATACAGGTTCAATTGGAATAGGCAATTTACTTCAATTCGTCTCTTATTTCCCCTTCCCTCCGGGGGGAGGGTAACTTGAAAACATCAAACATGAAAACAATATGAAAAAAAAACATTCCCAATACAACAATATATCATAATGGAGGTCATTTCATACACGTGTCATTGTATGAACAATTCTTAACTCCGAGTAAATTATTTTAACAGCAAACCATTTTTACCTAGTATTCACTTAATGTGGTCTAATAAATCCATACTCAACTTCACCGCATGTCCAATTACAAGTTCAAGAATACAGAACAAATGACTGACAAGAATACTATATAATCCTTCGGGCTAGCCAGTAACTATGCTACTATGAATTTTGAAAATACTAAATTATCGTTTAAAAATGCACGCTAATACATCGACTTCTCAAGCTGAGTAACTCGTTGTATTGAATCGTCTCTGACAAATATCATTTTGAGATTATATGGGTTTTGAATCGTTTCATTGACTTATACACTATATCCCAATTCAAATTCCGTATTGAATGTTCTATGTGACCTTATGCTCACAACAAGTTAATACTTATTCATTAATGTATAAAAATCGATTAAATGTAGTTACTCGAGTTCTGTCTGTGAGAATCTACTGGAGATCTTGCTGAGCGTCACAAGCCAACATTCAATTAGTCGAAATGGTACGCTGACACTGACACACAGACGGAATTTTGTGATCGCTAAACATGAAAGTATATTTATCGGTCTACACCAGTGGTATCAACCCATGAAACGCAGACATTAACAGATGGTCAATATGTCGGAATATTAGATGAGAATGTACTAATCTGTAAAGGATTCGTAAAACTGATGAAATCACCTTGGTGAAAAGCTGTAGTATTCCATTGGGAGAGGCAATTAACTCCAAGATGTACGATCTGCAATTTAGGGTTGGTAAAATATTATATAACATGTGTACATGTTATTAAAATAAATAACTAATAATGGGTGAGGGTATAAGTTTAGAGAAAAAGAGCAGTCACATATGAGAACTCTCACTGAGTAGAGTTTATTATATATATTATATACTCAGTAACAAGACGTACATTGATCTGTTAGTAATTCAATCCATCACATACAGCATCATTTCTTATCTTATGCTATCACATATGTTAATTATATACTTAATTAATATTAGTATATAAATACTATTCAAATAAGAATGTGGTCTTAATCTCGAGAATGGAAACCTAATTTTCACCAAATTCCATAATATTGTTATGAATAATATTGTTTGAAAACAACCCTACTACATAAGTGCTGATAATTATATTTCCAGTTCGCGTCAATTGGTTTGAAATTTCTAAAAAAGAACTGAGAATAAAACAACATTTAGGCAAATTGTCTTGATGAAATATGTGGTCCAAAAAGGGAGATGACAAAGAAGTTTATTCGGTACTGTACACAGCAATCTAACCTTGTAGTCTGATAGGACGTCCATACGGTTTGACCGCAATTTAGACTTTAATACTAGCTCGGGATATCAAAGAAATGCGGGGTGGATGAAACGACACGTGATTAGTGACGTTATTTCAGGGGTGCCTGTTACTTGTGTATATGATATATATGCATTTTTGTGAGGAGTGACACCCCTTTGTTCTATAACTATAAAATACCATCGAAACCCATCATATTTATTCTGCTATTCTGGCTGAGCCGTAGAGAATCAGAAGTGTGAAGTAAGTAATGTTTTATTGTCGTAATTCTTTAATTACCTGTGCATGTACTGGGCATACAGGATGTTGTTACTCTTCTATGTTAGGTCGTGTACAAATGATCACGTTTCTATTTCTTTAACAACATAGTTGATATAATACGGTAAATGAACACGGAGCACTGTTTAGTTAGCAATGGATAGTTTCGGGATACATATAGTTACCACAACAACTGACATCAATACTATTAATTCTTGTCAAACGTGTGTTCAATCACCAGGTATTTGGAAAACATATTGACGTCGAAATGTTGTTTGCACTGACTCTTCTTGTATTGGTTGGCATGTCATATGCTGAATATTGTAAGTTGAATATTTTATATTGAGGTCCATTTCATGTACTATTTTGAATAAGTGTGGACACATGTTTATGACATGTGTTTTGTGAAGTGTGTCAGTTATTTTGGTGTGTTTGTAATTACGTGTAGAAGATTAGAAACTTTGATAATTATTCGGTGTAATGTTATTGTTGATTTTTGTATAAATACATAATATAAAAAAAAGCTATCTGAAGCAGTTTTAAAGAAGAATCTCTGAAATTTGTTAATATTTTTAAATACGCAATAACATTGTCAATATATATTTTATTTACATTCCTTTAGACACGTCCCACCAATGCACGTGTTATGAATACCAAGCCTACTGTAAAAATCCTGACACCGACACAGGTATGAATTGGAATGATGCAAATGAATATTGTTTGGGACTTCCCGGTGGTGTAGGACTCGCAACCATGGACACAGAGACAACCTATAAAGACGTCAAGAATTCTATCCCTACTGAGTGGAAAGGCAAATCGTGTAACTGGGGATTCTGGATTGGATTCAAAGACATGAGAGATCCACCTCGACTACCGAGACATAAAACACATCCCGAGTACTTTTCATGGTTCTTTGAAATGTGTTCTTCTTTCGAGGATTGGGCGCCAGCTCAGCCTAATGACAACCACACTCACAGTGTGGACGGACAGAACTGCGTTCAATTGTGGTAAGATAATTGTTACTATAATTTATAATAACCACAGAAACAGTTGATTCACCCTGCTGTATAGTGTAATAATATGTCGACGTTGGTTGCCAGTCATATGTTTTCGTTTTCTTATGATTTCCCTCTCCCTTTATTTACTATTTAGTAGATATATGAGCAACTCATTAGTTTACTCTGTAATACAGATACTCTGTAATACAGATTTAGAGAACAACACATTTATTTTCAATGTTGTAAGCATTTTAACATTCGTAAACAAGTTGCTACATTTGAAAAAATAAACTGCGAATATCCAGTTTACATCGTATATGAATTTTTTACACACTTTTTGAATATAGGAAACAAAATTCGCGTGTATTCTAGACGCTTATTTGCATTAACGATCGCCATTCAAGAACTTTATCTATTACCGCGAATTTCGCTGACGTAATCAAGCAATGTGTTTCTGGTATGTTAATATGTTAATTAGTAGTTTGTTTTATCTGGTGATTTTGAGTTATTATGTATTCATTTGTAATATACATAATTAATATTCATCTTTTTACTATGAACCCTGAAAACAGGTACAGGCCAGGGATGAAGGGTAGATATGACGATGAGTACTGTTTTGAAAAGAAGGGATTCATATGCCAAATAGCTATAGGTAACTATACAATTTTATAACATAGTTTAAAAAGTTTTTCAAGAAGATTCGAGAAATATTCTTTACAAATACGGATTCTGAAGTTATTATGGTCATTAATTAGGTATGCATATGCTGTTTTATCTGATTATGTTCTATTCTTGTTTCTGTAGATTGTGACTGTGATTGTTAAACTTTTCCATCTGATGTAGCTATCATGGTTTACCTGGTAACTTCATTATCAACGTAGACAAAACTCAAGTATTCAATTTATCTGCTATTGTTTCGCTTATAACTAAACATCGTTTACGTCATTTCTACACCTCGACTTCTATAACAACGGTTTTAGTATAACTGATTGATACTATGAGAACTACTATATATAATACAATATATAATTAATTGATTGATATCAATTAATCTTATATACCATGTATTCATCTTGTACAACTCATAGAGGTGGTGGTATGGTTGTAGCATCAATAAAATGTGCAGTAATGCTTAAATATTTGTGTTCTTTATTGTATAGACAACCATTTATTTTTGGGGAAAAAATAATGTGTATATATATTTTAATTCAGCATTCCATGCCCTATAAGTTACACATAAAAAGCCCAGTATTCATTATGAACTACTCAGTTTATTAATATCCACGTGTACAAATACTGTCCACCACCAGAGATATTCAGCTGTGGAAATAGGCAAACGAACATGCACATAACAATATATGTCTTCTATGGAAATCAATTCACATATTGAACAAAAACAACTCTCTCGCTTCCCTCGGTAGCTGTTGCTTTACTTAATCCCACCCTCCAACATATAGATATATATTTAAACATAGATTTCTTAGTGAATGAACCAGTTGTTAATTGACCACCGCAGTGAAAACATCGTTTTGTACATACCGGAATTCTCGCCCGCAGCATTACGTTAGACAAACTTTAATATAACATTACCAGAGTATATTCGGGCAGACAGAGTTGTACACATTCGACGGTTACCTGTGATAAGGCAATGAAATAGTGTTTGATTTCTCCATGATTTAGCATGTACTACTAAAGGTTGATAATCTTTAAATACGTCAACATCTCAGTTTTTCATGATATTTTCTGGTGAATTATATTATAGTAGGTATAGTCATTCTAACATTGAATTATTCCAGTCACAGTACCATCGCAATCCCGTAACTATAAACATATTGATAGTTATAAAACTAAACATTTCCATTAATGTCATAAAATATTTATGCAAATTGCAAAGCACACGTGAAATGTAACAGTATATATTATTCGTCATATTAATTAAATAAGACTAAATAATTCAATTTGTTTGAGTCATATATTCATATACACATAACGGTTATTATCAGTGCCGGAATCGATGACATGACATGATAATACGATGTATATGCCATTCTTATATAAAGTAAGTTAGTATTCGTGTCAGCTGTAATGTAATGAATGCAGGAACTACTGACGAACACTAGAAAAAAGACAAAGGTAGAGATGGTAGCAACAGGGGAAACCTGGTCAAATTTTCATGTTATTTTAATAATCGGTATATCACTTCCTTTTAGTGTATTCTTTCAGTACAACTAAAAAATAGTACATACTAATGTTATTTTAGACGTAAATTGGAGAGAAAACTGAGCACAGCAAGCTGACTTCCATTTGTCATTTAACATGCAAACAACCACTTATCTATATACACAATCTAAATGATTGACAAATTGTTAACAACGACATTACGTTGCTTTAAGTAATCTGTTGTCGTTACAGCTTGGGTGTTTACTATTGTAGATGAAAACTCAGATAATTGTAGATAAATTGTCAGTGTCAACAGTTTACGTATACACAGATTCATTATTGGAAGAGCGTACGCATAACCAACATCTATTTTTTCGTCATGGCAAAGCAACATTATTTTATCACGAGAAAGAAAAGAGGTAGTTCAAAAAAAGTATTTTGAACCCATGAGTGAAAAACGGGTTCGACTGAGTGGGCACAGCCGAAAATTAAATCCTGTGTCAGATGATTTAGAAGACGCCAATTTTGTACGCAGTTGTTCGGCACAGAAGATTGATTTGTATAGTGACAGCGACCTTGAAATTTCTGGTAGCAAAAAAGTAAGCGCGAGTGACGAAAATTTGTTAATTTTAGTGAATCTGAAGTCCCTAAACAAGCACAGTAAAGATATGCTGCTTTGTTGTTTAAGTAAGAAAGGTGGAGTTCGGTTGGTGGAAGACATGGACAGACGCCATGGATGGGGCAGCTATGAGAATTTACACTACCGTAAAAACTACATTTATTCGCGGTCTCTATCAATTTGCCCAACTAATTATAACTTGTGTCCTATTAATTCGCCACGTTGAAAAAAAAATATATGCTATTAATTCGGTATCAATATCGCCATATAACTTGTTGTTTTCAGTATGCGTGTTCACTTTACCGATTCCCTCGAGTAGCTGTGATCACTAGCGATCGTCGCAGCTAGCAGAGCTTTGACCGGAAAAAAATGTTTCATTCACTCACAACACTAAAGTTGTGTTGTTGGATTATTATATGGTCAATTAATATGCATCGAGCAGTAAATATATATCGTGAATATCTATGATAAGCAATTAATATCGAAAGAGTACGACAGCCACAAAGTTGAATCGGCATGCGTCCGCCATGTTGGAAAGTAAATTCATTCCGTACAAGCGTCTACTTTGTGGACCTAACTAATCAATTAAAAGGATTGACGGCAAGTTGCTTGATGCATAACAAAAACTAACCAATGACAGCCATAGACTGACAGCAAGAAGTTGTCGTTCAGATCGTCGTTAATGAAAGTTCGTAATGAGTTAAACATCATTCATGCAGACGATTTATTACAGTAACCATAGAAACAAGTACAAGACACAATACTGAAGAAAACTTCATTTGAAATTATGTGCTCATCAAAGATATCCAACCACCAGTTATCAGGAATTCAAACGAGCCGTTCACCAGAAATTCATTTTGTTTAATTAACATAATAATATACACAAAACAAGTACACTCGAAATATAGCTATATAAGTACGTATTATTAACAGAATAGGCTTATTAAGGTATGTCATGTTATTTTTTAAAATGGAATGTTTGCTAGCTCTATATATGTCTTCATGTCTGTTCAAACACGGCCACGGTGTTTTACACAACTTAAATTTTCATGATATAGTGTAATATGCTTCATTTCACGCGTAATGTGAATATGGCATGGCCTGTAGTCAAATGACAGCTATTACGTGAAGAGATTCAGAAAGGGTATATCCGTCTCATATATAAAGTACAACCCCCCCATTCTGCCTATTATTTTTATTTCATGTGCGAAATTGGCTTTATCTGCAGTTTGTATATATATTCAAAGCAGTAAAATAATTATATTTAAATGGAATCTGTTATGCAAAATATTTTAAGAATTTTGTGACACATAATAAAAATAATTGTGATTATTTTGTATATTAAGCAATTTTAATTAGCGAAACAAATTGAATAAGATTAATCGGTATTAGGTGTTAATTTTGTAAACATTTGTATGATTATTTTGACGGCTCATGGATAGATGCAATTATTTCAACTAAAAACAGGATAACGTTTTTAAAATGCTTGGTTACATCGACGTTTATAATGCTAAGTTTACTCCATGGCATCATTTTATGAATTATATTCAATATCAGTAATACATTCATTTATAACGAGAGATAACGATATTAAATGATTGCCTTAACCCCGATTTCTGGTTCTCTGGTCCACAAGAGAAGAAATTGCTATTTTGAAAAAAAAACAGGGTGTGTCAACTGACAAGCCATTAATTGACAATAAAATAACGATGAACTTTATTGGCTTAAAAGCTTCGACTATTTTTTGTCTCACGTTCGTTGGTGGCGTTGTTGACGTTTTTCACAATAACGATGAATGAGTAAAAATAACGCATTATGTGTATTTTAACTGCCTAAAAAACATCGTGAGAAGTTGAAATGTGAGAAAGGGTATAAATCCTGGTATTAATAATTCAGCACCGGCAATTTAAACACGAATAGCGTACCAGCAGGCATAAAATTAGACAACCCCAATAACGTGTAACATAAAAAAGTATAAACTACCCCGCGTATATGCATCCATTCCTTCACGGATTGCTTATTGTTAAAATGTTTAATAGTGTCGGCCAAAAACCCAAAAGCGCGATGATTTTTTTTTCGGGGTTACCGAGAAATTGGGAAAAAACATTAGTTTTCGGGGGGGTTCTAATAAAAATGACATATTTGTCAATCCCGCGATATATAGCCTGCTGTGGGTCTTTGTTATTGTAATAATTACATTTATTGACTCAAAACAACCGTAAATGTAAGAATATTGTAGGCGTCAGTGCTATTTGTAATTACATGGGTAATTATTCACATGTGAAATAGCTTTAATGAATTGGCATTTCCACATAAATTCAGCAAAATATGTTAATAAAAAAATTAGATATAAAGCGAGAGATCGAATATTGTACTTCATCCATCTATAGATTAAAAACTGTATGCTATTATGTTTACCATACTGTTTGACGTCAATTTAGAACCTCGGAATAAACCTAATTATACCACGTGACATTTTCACTAATGATGTCATTCCGGGGGTGGTTATTACATGTATATTGTAACCACGCATATATGATGTTATAAAACAATTTTGTTTATCTTAGTTTTTTTGTAGAGTGACACCCCTTTATTGTTTTACCTATAATATACCAGCTATATCCACTACATCTTTTCATTGACAGAACTCTTAGAAAACTGTCGAGTGTGGTGTAGTGTTGAACCAAACGAAGTAAGTAATAATCTATTGTCGCATTTATTTCCGTGATTATACGTTTTTTAACTGAAATATGCTCCTAAATATTTTGGATGTTATTTGCTTTTGTTATAAGCAGGCAACAACAAGAAATCGTATCATAGTATGGTAGTTTTACTCGTGGAGTTCATTTGACCGACTGGATTTTCTATTTTAGGATTTTAGGTCGAACATTGGAAGCAATATTCATACATTAGTAAAAATTTCGATTCAATATCCGTTCAAAATTTGCGGGGTCTGAATAAATGACAGATAGTGGAAAATAACTATAATTATAAATACGGCATTGGAATAAAATAAATTCACTATTTTTGGTGTTCACAATAAGTATTGCGACAGAGGTAGTATGTAATTCACATTCCATTTCCTCGAGTTACAACGTATACCACCATGAAACGTGCCTGCTATTCACACGATTGAATTTCAACAAAAACATTTGGGCAACATTTGTGAGCATCTAATGTAGTGTTGCAGTACCGTAAATGCAGTTTATTGTTTACACATTTCCTGAGGTATATTACCTAATGCAATAACTAGTTTGTACAGTGGAATATTACATTCCAGTTACATTTCACATCAACAAATATTTATGCAAAACATTATTTATAAAAACTGATAATTCGATTTTTTTAAAGATTTGACCAGTTTGTTTATTTTGAATTCAAATTCCGAACATAAATGCAAAAACATCAACTCTTCACTAGAAAGAAATTAATTTTGATACGAATTTGTATAGTCACTTCTAACACAAACGTCGTCTCAATGTGAAAATGTTTTTTTTTTCAATCACCAGGACTTTCCGTCTAAAATGGTATTTGCAGTGACTCTCCTTGTATTGGTCGGCATGTCATATGCTGAATATTGTAAGTTTAATAATTTCTTAACTTAATTTAATTCTTGTGAATACGAAATTAGACGGTACAAATTCATGCCGCGGGGTAGAAAGGGTTTAACAGGAAAGGGGGCATATCTAAATCATACTGATAATAAAATAGTGACCTGTTTTTCTATAAATTCTCTTCAGACACGTCCCACCAATGTACTTGTTACGAGTACCAAGCCTACTGTACAAATCCTGACACCAACCAAGGCATGAATCGGATTGACGCAAACAAGTATTGTTTGTCACTTCCTGGCGGTGTTGGACTCGCTACCATAGACAAGAATGGTACTCATAAAGGCATCAAGAAATCTATTCCTCTTGAGTGGAAAGGCGATTTGTGTAACTGGGGATTCTGGATTGGATTCAGAGATATGAGGAATCCACCTCGACTACCAAGGCACAAAAGACATCCCGAGTACTTTTCATGGTTCTTTCAAATGTGTTCTTATTATGAGGATTGGGCAGTAGATCAGCCTAATGACAACCACAGTAATGACGAAGATGGACAAAACTGTGTTCAATTGTGGTAAGCTATTAATGAATTTGTTAATGACCACATAATAAATATTGGTCCTGAGATTTATCCTG
This sequence comes from Saccoglossus kowalevskii, assembly GCF_978046115.1. Lineage (NCBI taxonomy): Eukaryota > Metazoa > Hemichordata > Enteropneusta > Harrimaniidae > Saccoglossus > Saccoglossus kowalevskii. The sequence continues at coordinate 3,046,208 of NC_140651.1, forward strand.
TTATATGATGCATTGTTACACATCTGATACCAAGAAAGTTGAATCTGTCCGTAAAACTACGTATAGACGTGTTCCAAAGAGTTTCCGACGCGCCCAACTGTCTTCCTTATTCGGAAAATATTCAAAAATCTTTTCGGGCAATTATATCTCACTAAATTAATACTAAACACAGTAAAATATGTAAAATGACAAGGCTATCATTGCCACCAACGTTGCCTTGTGTATACTTTCTCGTAACCCGGGCCCGTTATAACCTGTGGTGTGACCCTTTTTATCCTGCAGTAAAATCTGATCCTCTATTTGATGACTTTTCAACAAAAATTATTTTTTCATCACATTTGGAATATATAATGTTATAACTTTTACTATAATGTTATAACTTTCAACCGACATTCCATTAATCGCGCAGGTAAATCCAAGCTGCATTTTGTCGAGCCGTTATTTCGTTTCAGACTCTCCAAAATGGTTAAGAAAATAATTTAGTAAACTTCATAAGCAATCATGGCAAACATAATAGTTAGTTTTAAATTAATATCACGTTTAACCAAACAACAATTAAGTGTTCCGTTTCGACCGAAAGCCAGTCTTTGTGTCGTTCAGTGCACACATCTCGCGAGACAACTAGTTCCAAATGAAATCTACTGCGAAATCACCTGTATTTGTCCCAAAGCATATTTAGATAGTGAAACAATGACTGATAAAGAGGTTATTATACAACGACCCTATGACATCGATCACGCCCATTCACTCATAATCTTGGTAATACGACGCGATATTCTAACTTAATATGTTAGGGATTTAACATTATATTACTTGCATTGTACTGCATAGTGGGGGATATCAACTTTATGACACCACTTCATTTCACGGAAATATTTAGGATAAATGATATTAATTGATTTTGTACTATAACATCGTTAATTATGTACCAGTATATAACTTTATATCTACCATTGTAAATAGGTACAAACCAGAAAGAAAGGGTGCATATGACGACGAGTACTGCTCTGAAAAGAAGGGATTTGTTTGCCAGATAGCAAAGGGTATGTATAGCTATTCATTTTTTATAAACCGTGTCTAGTACAATTATTTGGTGAAGAATTTGACAGAATTGTGCCAAGTTTTATTAGTGAATTACTGTTAGTTTAACTATGCAATGTTTACTTTACACGTTCAAGTACGTGTCACGTTCTCTTATATTGTTCTGTGTTTTTACTTGCAGACTGTGAATGTGACTGTTAAATTGTCGTAATAGACAAGCTGGCCACGATTGTATTGATATAGACGTGATGGTGGTAATAATACATATACAAGAACGACATTAATATTTGTGTTCTACTATATCGATTGCCGTTATTTTTCATTTGCTATCATCGAATTATGAAAAATGATTTTCATGAGTAAAAGAAATCAATGACATTGTCCTAGCCATATTACACTGAATCGAGTCAGTTTATACAGAGTAAACTTAACACAGAGTAATATAGGCGGTCGTGCATACATTATACCCCAACTACAATGAGAGTTTTGATTTTCAATGTATTATACGACACTGTGTTCTATATTGATGTTTGACAAGTTACTACAAAAAGGGATCAACATATCATAACACCTAGACTGGCAAAGTCGGGACTTCTTTTTTGTTTTAAAAAACGTAATAACTAATTGTTCTTTTAGTCTTTTTAGCGTGATCGCGAAAACTAACCCGACCGCTAAAGAAATCCCGACTGGACGCATCTGCAGGCATTCGACTGCTATTAATTATTAATAATGTCATTGATTATTCATGAGTGGCTGTATGAAAGTAAACATTACCTTTTTAAATGTTGATTCGATTCGATCGCAGAGATGGATACTTTAACTTCCTAAATGCAATGACGATACCATGTTTACTGACAACAAGTCGATTTAAACGTCCAATGTATATAAGCAGTCTTTCAAAATCGCCGGGACTTCGGAAGTGAAAGGTCACGTACATTAACAGAGATAAGATATAATAATTTTATAATTTTTATTCAACACGAAAACCATACTTCAGAAGTAGTTTTTATAGTTGTATAAACAGAGAAAAAAAACAAAAACATAACGAAAAAATAAGATTAAACTAGAAACTACGTATAAACAAAAATGTATTACTTAAAAGACGAATAAAAGCTACTATAAAGCACTAATACTGCTTAGTTTGGTGAAGCTGTTACATGTATACAGCTGCACTCTGATTCGTTGTCAATGCAAGTCAACAACTTTTAATAGGCATAATCTCCAGAGAGATTCCGCTCCGGTTTTCACTCCAACGCAGGGGGTCGCCTGCAGATGCGTCCAGTCGGGATTTCTCTCGCAGTCACGCTAAATAATCAATTATATTTTTTTGAAAAACAATGAAGAATTCCCCATTTTGCCAGCCTACATAACACGAGGCGGCAGTGAATAATTGATTTGTCACTCATAAACAGCGCCACCACATGACAGACACAGTAAGATAAAAAATTCCAGTCCTGTGCATATATATTTGCCGTTCCTGTTTTTTTTTAATAATGTCATCGGCAGTATATGTTATTGTACGATGGAACACATGGATGAATGGATGCTTGAGTCGTCGGAGTCAAGCCTGACAGATCCGATAACACAAAGCGTTCTATTTGTAAAAAAATTATCATATACAATCTCTGGGACATTTTGTTCCTAGCTATATAACTTCTAAATAAGAATGATTTGCGACCACAGGCTGCATTGAATATCTTTACAGACTTGCCACTAATAATTCGCTATAACCTAAAAATATTAAGAAAAAGAAAAAACAATGAGTGTTTAATGCAACGTTTTGCTTAGTGTAGTCGATCGCAATTGTCTTCATAATAATGTACAGTTAAACAATATTATATCAGCTTAAATAAAAACTTCGATCTAGAAAACGCACCTATGTTTTCGTTTCATATATGTTGTATTTGTTAATTAATTAATTTGAGCAAATTTTGTCAGATTGCAACAATGTATAGATTCAATAATGGCATGTAATTATAGACATTAATTATCACAACTCATTCGATATCAATCTTTCCATTCCAAAAACGTCTTTATCGGATAAAAAGTGACAACATATTGAAGCAAACATGTAACTCAATTTGTGTCGTACACACTCATGGTTACTAGAGGGCGCCACTCATCACAAAGATGTTTTCCTAAAAGTATATATCTGTGAGATTACACCTGTATCACACACAATGGGACAAGTACTTGTTTCATCGTCATTGATTTATGAAGTGTAAGATTTTTCTATTGATACTGAGTTGTGTCTGACCATTTGCCTTTTACCTTCACACATTCACAATAAAAAAGTTCAAATTCCTGATAAAGTCGTTACTCTGGAAAAATGCGTCTGGGCGGAATACCGCGCAATTTCTTGCACGCAAATTAACTGTTCAGATGCTATTCTAGAAACTCCAGATATTGAAAACACAGTCTGTGCTAAGATAATCCGTAGTGTGTTAAAGGTCGCAGCTGATTAGATCGAATAAAAGTACTATGCATGATCAGCCAATATGGTTTGATACAGAATGCACTTCATATAAAAGGAAACAATATAAGCTATTGCCAATCTTCCGCCAAACAAATGATGTAGACCATTTACGCGAATATGGGGATGTTCGTAACATCAAAAAATATATGCAGGACCAAAAAACTTGAATATTTGGCAAACCAAAGTGCTAACCTTATGTCGCCCCAAACAAATCCTAAGCTGTGTTGGTCAACAATTAGACGCGATAGTTTAAACAATAATAATATCCCACCTGCCATACAAGCAAACCAATGGCATGACTACTTTGAAAACCTCTTTTTATTATGCACCAATAAGTAATCAATTCGTATATCAGAGCGAACTGTTAAGTTTCCTGTTAAGGAATCGAATTTAGATATGCAAATGAATTGACTGAGTCATACTAAATGACCCAATTACTGAAATATAAATAATTGAAAGCATCAAACAGCTCAAGAATGATAAATCACCAGACCCTATAGCTATAGCGCTATTTAACTACTTGATAATTTTGGGGGAATTTTTTACGATAATTCTTAATGTACGTTTAACTTTTTGGGCAGATGCTTTGTGGAAAATAAACGAAGAACAGGCTGGCTTTCGTTATGAATACTCGGGGGAAATTATACTGCGCCTTCGTGGATTTCTCCTAGGTGTTCACAAAGGTTGTATATATTCGTCCACTCCTCTTCTACTTCTTATTTAATGAATTATTATTTCCTGATTTAATCGAATTATTTTGTCTTCTATTTGCTGATGACGTTGCAATTGTGTCAGATTCAGTTGTCGGGCCCTAGACGTTACTAAACAAACTAGAATTGTATTGTGAGCGCTGGAGTATGATCTGTAAACTTGGACAAGACCAAAATTATTGTTTTCAAGGGCGGGGACAGTTATCAAGGAACACAAAGTAGGTTTATGGAGGGATGGCGGTCCACACCATTTCATACTACAAATATCTTGGAATTATGTTCTCCTGTAGACTCCATTGGCCAATGGCAACAAAAATATTGGCGCAGCAAGCGGAAAAAGCCTTCTTTTGTTCATTTAAAGCTCTGAATTGTTTACGCCCTCTATCATACAGATCCTACTTTAAGGTCTTTGATACAATGATACTATCAATACTATAGTATGTGACGGAAAATTGGGGTTTTATAGAGTGTAAACATCTGGAATAAGTCCAATATCTTGCCTGTAGAATGTTTCTTGGCGTTTCTAATAGATCACCAAATAGTATTCTAGAAGAATGTGGGAAATATCCTATTTATATGTACTCAGCGAAACGCAGCATTAAATATTGGGCAAAATTAATTCAATGTACCCCAAGAAATGTTACAATATGCTATACAATATCAAAAATTCGGCAACCAGAACAAAATACACTGGATCAGTGACATCTAAAATTTACTTTTCATTTGTAATATGAATGATGCTTGGCATGTACAAGAAGTTGGAAATGTTAATGTGTTTATCAATATATTTGTGAAACGATTCAAACAGTATCTTTCCTTGGTATGGCGGGCTGACTTGTGTACTTTAGACAAGTTAGATACTTACTGTCAATTTAAAACTACAATAGAACCAGAAAGATATTTGATCTATATCATATTCGAATCCATAAGCAATCACTAGCTCGGCTACGATGTTCATCACATTATTTACGAATTGAAAAAAAACAGGTCATCTAGAATAAGATCAACGTCGTGCGAGCTTTGCAATATGAATTCTATTGTTGAATTATGCAAATAAGGTACTTTAATTATCAACTTATAACTAAAACATTATCAACGTATGGTGGTGAACACTGACAAATCTGAAGCTGAACAAATCATGTCGTCATATTGAAGTTACCACTAAGTATAGATTTAACAAATATTTGTACACATGTACAACAATATCGTGTTCTGTGTGTTCTTATATTATCTTGCGAAAATTTGGTTAAATGTTTCTTTTTAGAAAGAGAGCCTGGTGAAGATCTTAGAGAAAGTTATGGACTGGCATGCAATCATTAAAAAATGTTACACCGACACCGACACACAGACGGAACTGTGTGATCACTAAACATGGAAGTGTACTTATCCATGCACACCAGTGGTATTAACCCACAAAACGCAGATGGTCAATGTGTCGGAATATTTGACGAGAATATAAAAATCTGTAAAGTATTTTTAGTTTTCGTACCGTATTGAAAATCGCCTTGCTGCAAATGTGTAGTGCTGTATATTATACAGCTTCAATTGAAAACATCAAACATGAAAACAATATGAAAAAAACATTCCCCGTACAAAAATATATCATATTGGAGGTCGTTCCATACACGTGTCATTGTATGAACAATTCTTAACTCCGAGTAAATTATTTTAACAGCAAACCAATTTTACCTATTCACTTAATGTGATCTAATAAATCCATACTCAACGTCACCGCAGTGGAAATAAAACATATCCACATGATGTCCAATTACAAGTGCAAGAACACAGAACAAATGACTGACAAGAATACTATATAATCCTTCTGGCTAGCAATCGGTAAGAAAAAAACTTAGTATGCTAACCAGTAACTATGCTACGATGAATTTTGAAAATACTAAATTATGTTTAAAAATGCACCCTAATACATCGACTTCTCAAGCTGAGTAAACTCTTTGTATCGAATCGTCTCTGACAAACATATCGTTTTGAGGTTATATGGGTTTTGTGTCGTTTCATTGACTTATACACTATATACCATATCAAATTCCGTATTGAATGTTCCATGTGAACTTATGCTTAAAACAAGTTAATACTTATTCATTAATGTATAAAAATCGGTTAAATGTAGTTACTCGAGTTCTGTCTGTGAGAATCTACTGGAGATCTTGCTGAGCGTCACAAGCCAACATTCAATTAGTCGAAATGGTACGCTGACATTGACACGCAGACGGAATTTTGTGATCGCTAAACATGATAGTGTATTTATCGGTCTACACCAGTGGTATTAACCCATGAAACGCAGGCATTAACGGATGGTCAATGTGCCGGAATATTAGATGAGAATGTACTAATCTGTAAAGGATTCGTAAAACTGATGAAATCACCTTGGTGAAAATCTCTAGCGTTGTATATGATATTCCATTGGGAAAGGCAATTAACTTCAAGATGTACGATCTGCAATTTAGGGTTGGTAAAATATTATATAACATGTGTACATGTTATTAAAATAAATGACTAATAATGGGTGAGGGTATACGTTTAGAGAAAAAGAGCAGTCACAATTTTGATAATGACGTCACAGATGAGATCTCTCACTGAGTAGAGTTTATTATATATATTATTTACTCAGTAACAAGACGTAAATTGATCTGTTAGTAATTCAATCCATCACATACAGCATCATGTCTTTTCTTATGCTATCACATATGTTAATAATATACTTAATTAATATTAGTATATAAATACTATTCAGAGATGAATGTGGTCTTAATTTCGAGAATGGAAACCAAATTTTCACCAAATTCCATAATATTGTTATGAATAATATTGTTTGAAAACAACCCTACTACATAAGTGCTGATAATTATATTTCCAGTTCGCGTCAATTGGTTATAATTTCTAAAAAAGAACTGAGAATAAAACAACACTTAGGCAAATTGTCTTGATGAAATATGTGGTTCAAAAAGGGAGATGACAACGAAGTTTATTCGGTACTGTACACAGCAATCTAACTTTGTATTCTGATAGGACTTCCATACGGTTTGACCGCAATTTAGACTTTAATTCTAGCTCGGGATATCAAAGAAAGGCGGAGTAGATGAAACGACACGTGATTAGTGACGTTATTTCAGGGGTGCCTGTTACTTGTGTATATGATATATATGCATTTTTGTGAGGAGTGACACCCCTTTGTTCTATAACTATAAAATACCATCGAAACCCATCATATTTATTCTGCTATTCTGGCTGAGCCGTAGAGAATCAGAAGTGTGAAGTAAGTAATGTTTTATTGTCGTAATTCTTTAATTACCTGTGCATGTACTGGGCATACAGGATGTTGTTACTCTTCTATGTTAGGTCGTGTACAAATGATCACGTTTCTATTTCTTTAACAACATAGTTGATATAATACGGTAAATGAACACGGAGCACTGTTTAGTTAGCAATGGATAGTTTCGGGATACATATAGTTACCACAACAACTGACATACTATTAATTCTTGTCAAACGTGTGTTCAATCACCAGGTATTTGGAAAACATATTGACGTCGAAATGTTGTTTGCACTGACTCTTCTTGTATTGGTTGGCATGTCATATGCTGAATATTGTAAGTTGAATATTTTATATTGAGGTTCATTTCATGTACTATTTTGAATAAGTGTGGACATATGTTTATGACATGTGTTTTGTGAAGTGTGTCAGTTATTTTGGTGTGTTTGTAATTACGTGTAGAAGATTAGAAACTTTGATAATTATTCGGTGTAATGTTATTGTTGATTTTTGTATAAATACATAATATAAAAAAAGCTATCTGAAGCAGTTTTAAAGAAGAATCTCTGAAATTTGTTAATATTTATAAATACGCAATAACATTGTCAATATATATTTTATTTACATTCCTTTAGACACGTCTCACCAATGCACGTGTTATGAATACCAAGCCTACTGTAAAAATCCAGACACCGACACAGGTATGAATTGGAATGATGCAAATGAATATTGTTTGGGACTCCCCGGTGGTGTAGGACTCGCAACCATGGACACAGAGACAACCTATACAGACGTCAAGAAATCTATCCCTACTGAGTGGAAAGGCAAATCGTGTAACTGGGGATTCTGGATTGGATTCAAAGACATGAGAGATCCACCTCGACTACCGAGACATAAAACACATCCCGAGTACTTTTCATGGTTCTTTGAAATGTGTTCTTCTTTCGAGGATTGGGCGCCAGCTCAGCCTAATGACAACCACACTCACAGTGTGGACGGACAGAACTGTGTCCAATTGTGGTAAGATAATTGTTACTATAATTTATAATAACCACAGTTGATTCACCCTGCTGTGTAGTGTAATACTTTAAGATGTCTACGTTGGCTGTCAGTCATATGTTTTCATTTTCCTGTTTATCCCGTATATTTGCTTCACGGCCTTTTCCATGGGAAGCACCATTCAAAAGCATGTATTCTAAGCTCTTATTTGCATAATATTGATCATCACCCATGTCTCATGTAACCAAGGAATGTGTTCCTGGTAAATACATGTATAACGTGTTTGTCAGTTGTTTTTTTAATCGGATGATTACTTCCCAGAATTCCCTTTCATTCATTTGTAATATAGATAATTAATATTCATCTTTATACTATGAACCCTGAAAACAGGTACAGGCCAGGGATGAAGGGTAGATATGACGATGAGTACTGTTTTGAAAAGAAGGGATTCATATGCCAAATAGCTATAGGTAACTATACAATTTTATAACATACCTAGTACAAGTTTGTCAAGATTGTTAGAGAAATATGCTTTACATTTAAATACTTAATCGATACATTTCCTCTTACAGATTCTGAAAATGTATTAGTCATTAATTAAGTATAATGTTATATATACTGTTCACGTTCACTGTACATATGATGTCTTACCTGATTATGTTCTATTCTTGTTTCTGTAGATTGTGACTGTGATTGTTAAACTTTTCCATCTGATGTAGGTATCATGGTTTACCTGGTAACTTCATTATTAACGTAGACAAAAACCTCCATTGTGTCGCTTATATTGAAAAAAAGATTCGTATACGTCATTTCAACACCTCGACTTCTATATTTTTAGTGTAACTGACTGATACTATGAGAACTACTATATATAATACACTATATAATTTGTTGATTGATTTCATTTAATCTTGTACATCTTGTATCCATCTTGTAAAACTCAGAGAGGTTGTAGCATAAATAAAATATGCAGTAATGTCTAAATATTTGTGTTCTTTATTATCACGTTGTTCATACAAACAACCACCAAAATATGTAAAATAACTCCAGGCTCTTGTCTTTGAAAATATAATATGTATACATACTAGAATTCAGCATTCAAAATATAAATATTAACTCAGTGATCAAGCAGAGAATACATGGAAAACTAAAATTACAAATTGCGTTTTCACCATTTAAGTGCAAAAGAATGAAATATTGCAAAGATATTTAATTACATATACATTAATTTAGACAAATAATATGAATATCTGGTTCAAATTGGAACAAAAAGAAAGTAACAGAAAAATGAATATTCACATAACAGCATGCTCCCTCATAAAAATTGAAATATAGACCCTCTGAAACGCTATTTCTTGTATTTTAAGAGGCAAAGTTTGCTAACACAAAGGATTTTAGCTTGATTGTGGAGGGCGCCCCAAACATGTTTTAGGGAGAGAGACTGACTTTCTACTCCCTCCCTCCTGTGCCGCCGCCAATGAACACACAACAAGAGAATCGAAGTCGCGCACACGGCGTAGCACATCACCACTGCAAGCGAACACGCTAACGGTAAACCATACTAACTGACCACAAAAAGTCACTCCGAAATGACCTGTAGTGAACTCGCCTCCAGTGACTAAATGGAAATATACTGAATCCAGAACAACACAAACAACTATATAAAAAGCCTAGTATTCATTATTCAACCTTATGAATATCCACGGAGACATATCCACCACCAGAGACAATTGGCTAAGGACATGTAATTACAGGCAAATTATACGAATTAAAAGAAGTGACTAAAAATTACAATCTAGTGATAGTGAATTATGATATAATGAACGCAAAATGTTAAACCCAAAATTATCTCAATTTTCAAGTATAACCGAGGAAAAAATAAATAATGATACTAATGACAGTAATAAAGAATTAAATTAATCAACAGTGAGTTGACTAATTGGAATAAGTGAATGTTGGCGGAGTGTCTACACGCACGAACTATGCGTTGCAGCTTCACCTAAACTCCAAAACCAAACAAAAAACTTACATACATTATTTTAAAATATATATCTCAATTAAGCTTTAAAGCCGGTCTTGGTTGACTATTTCTAATGTAGTCAATAGGGAAATCCAGTATTGTACTCTCGTGTACTTAAAGTTATGTTGGTTGAGTTTACTATTTGTTCTGGAAATGTACAGAATGTGACTGGTTGCATGTCAGGTTGGGTAACAGTAGGGAATAGGTGGGAAATATTCCACAACCATAAAAAGGGTAGTTGTTGAGGTACAAAATAAAAATTTACAGAGCTGAATAATATTAAGTATGTTAGTTAAAAATTGGAAGAGGGCGAGAACAGAATCAAAATAGGTTGAAGCAAAGAAGTAAAAGCATTTCCTCAGATGTGTATACAATAGCTTATATGAAACAAGATTAAAGTATCATAGATAAGAATTAGAATAAATTTGAGAAGACACTGACGAAATTGTGAAATGTTTCCTGTTTTGGAGGGCAATAATTTTTACAAACTTTCTTTATATGTTTATGTGTTTGTAGATGCTCACTCCAAAAATCTGGGGGAATTAAGGTTCCCAACTAGAGAACGAAACACATCAATTTTTTACTCCGTTCTTACAATCCTTTAACGTTTTTGCTACCATGTAATGGGTTTTACAATATTTATGGTAAGTTTGTTAGCACTGCTAGCAATGGCAACAAACTAACAAGGGCGCTGTTGTACGTGGATCAAGTTTCACTTCCTGTAGTATCGTGTGTTATTCCGATTGGGTATTTCGCAACAGCTTTCTTTGTAGATATATTTAGTATATAAGGTTGTAATACCAATGTGTTTAGGAATTTTCAATCATGGTTTTTGTAGTGATCTTGAAATGGTTAAATAGTCACTGTACTTGATGATGAGTTAGTACATGCGATTTGACCTGGTATATAGCCTGTAATCATTATGCATATTCTTAGGGGTCATTGCGATCGTTTGTACAAATAGATCCTTTTTTTCGTGTTTTTCAAGAAATGTGAAGTAATATAGAGTAGTATTTGTATCTAATTTGTAAAGTATTATAATTAATCATAGTTTTCTACCTTTTGTGACAAAGAATCTCTGAACAAGGTAAGTCTGACTACTGTAAATCACTTTAGATCATCACATGTAAAAGCAATTTCCTGGCCATTTGAAGGGGATATTAAAATAAATTGGTTATCTGGAGCAGAGAGATAAGAGAGAAGTTTAAACAGAGATGTGCCGAAATAAGATCTCATCGCCTACAGGCACTTAAATAGAAACAATGTGAAATTGAAGGTAAAAAGAAAAAGCAGTTAAAAGAGAAGACGAAAATCAGTGATCAAATGATATATTTTGGTCTATGGCAGACCACATATGAGGTCATTTATAAACTGGAGGAAATCCAACAATAAAAGAAAAAAAGATCTGCATTAACAGCACAGCTGAAATTAAGAAAAACAGTACTTCAGCAAACTCCCTCCAATACTCAACTTTATAAACTTTACAAAAAACTACCAAGTGGGAAATATGCACAAAAAACATCAAAGAACTTACAGAATGTATTCAGCAGTTAATTATAGAAGCCTATTCTGATGGTGTTGCGGGCGCTACCCTTAATTCTTTACTCAGAATGATAATAGCTGTAATTTCGTAGTCTTCACGAACTTTATTTTTGCTGTCTATACCATCCAGGTAAACTACAGTACAAAAGTACATATAAAACTTGAGCAACGTCGTAATGAACATGCACATTTTGAATCATCAAATACAAATCCATAAAATACAAAGAATCAAACACAATTGTAATGTCAACACCAATAGATATTACTCATTTCTATCGCTACTAGAAAATACATTTAAATTAAGTATTCACCTAGATTTCGGGGCAAACTGATGGAGCCCGGTCTTTAAATGGCTGCCATATTTACGTTGACGGCATTTCTACTCCAGTGCATAACAAACAAACAATTGTAATAGAGGGCGCTGTAGAGGAATTCCTAGATTTACCGTACGACGGTAGCAACACTCCTCTCTGCAAATGGGTAATTTATCGTACATTTGCACTCATGCCAAACTTTATAATATCTATATCAAACTATGTCTATAATAATAATTGCTCTTGAAATTCAAGTAAGAGTTCACAAAAAATAACATCAACAATAAAGGTAACAATTTAACTGTACTCAATGTTATTCATAGTCCCAATTAGTCTTCATCAACAGCAAGGAGCAGTACAAGCTTGTGGATTGGTCTGTCCACTATGGAACTGGCAGTAGTAAGCTGTACTTTGCGTACCAAACCATCTTTCCCAGGATACACTGCTGTCACTCTGCCAAGACGCCAGAAGTTACGTGGTACATTATCTTCCTTGATAATGACTATGTCACCCAATTTCAGATTGTACTGTGATGTGGTCCACTTTGGCCTTTGCTGTAGCGTATGCAGAAATTCTTTTCTCCATCGGTTCCAAAATTCATTGGTTAAGTGCTGTACTCTTCTCCATCTACGTGTTGAGTACATATCAGCCTTCTGGAAGTTGCCTGGTGGGGGAAGAAGTATTCTGGTCTTCATCGTTAACAAATGGTTTGGTGTCAGAGGTTCTGGAGAATCGGATTCACTCAGCTGATTGAGAGTAATTGGTCTTGAATTTACGATGTTCTGCACTTCGGCCATAAATGTGCGAAAGGACTCATCATCCAGCTGTGGACCTGCCTGATAGATGAGGGGTTCCAGAACACTTCGAACAGTCCTTATTTGTCTCTCCCAAATTCCTCCCATGTGACTACTGCTGGGAACATTGAATTTAAACTCAATCCAATCACACCTCTGACCTATCAAGAAATCAGCCATTTTCTTCTGATCAATCTCTTTCAGGCCCTTAATCATTTCATTGTGTGTTCCAACGATGTTAGTGCCACAATCTGCTCTCAGCTGCCTAATAGGTCTACGAATGCTAACAAACCTTCTCACCGCATTGATGAAAGAATTGGTATCTAGAGAGTTGACAGTCTCCAGATGAATTGCCTTGGATGCCATGCACACAAAAACTACACCATATCTCTTCAACTGGCTCCTCCTCTCCTTGATTAAGAATGGTCCAAAAAGATCTACACCTGAATATGTGAATGGTGGGGCTTCCTTTATGCGGTCACTTGGAAGGTCTCCCATTTTCTGAGTTTGGGGTGCTCTTCTGAACTTCCTACATGTGACACACTGATTGATCAATTTAGACACTGTATATGAGCCACTGATGATCCAATATCCATGCTGTCGGATGTAGTTGTGAGTACAGCCTCTTCCCATATGATTGATTTGTTCATGGAAGTGTCGCACTATTAGTGTTGTTATGTGAATATTCTTGGGTAAGATGACTGGATGTTTAATTTCAAAGGGCTGGCAGGATTTCTGTATTCTACCTCCAACTCTCAGCAAACCCTGGTCATTTATGAATGGATTCAGTTTATATATAGTGCTGGATTTTCTGAACTGTATATTTCGTGCCTTTAGTTGGTTTCTAGATTGTGGGTTACCCACTAGCTTCAATTCCTTCAGTATCTGTATTTCTTTCTGAAAGGCTCTACTTTGGACCTCTCGTATTATGGCTTTTTCACCTTCTGCGAGATCCTGTACAGTTAAGGGTGTATTAGTTTCTGACATGACATCTGTGAGATCTAACTTTCTATTTATGGTTTTGGTGGCTCTCAACATTTTTGCCTTAAGACGTAGACAATTAGCGGCTGCTCGTTTAGATGCGTCCCATGATGAGTACTGATCAAAGCGGTCGATCAATTGACCATCTGAACAGGCTGTGAGTGAATTAGTCTTTAATACCGTGGAAGTTCTCTTCATTTCTCTCCTCATCTCTTCTTCTGTGTCACTGGTACACTCATATCGAAATTCTGTTGCAGATAGGGACTTATCATTCCATAGAAAATCTGGTCCAGTTAACCAGTTAGAATCTTTGATAAGTTGCCTGGCAGTTATCCCTCTGCTAGCGTCATCACTTGGGTTTGAGGCAGTGTTAACATACTTCCATGCATCTGGAGAAGTCAACTCTCGTATCTGCTGGACCCTGTTGGCGACATAGGTGTGAAAACGTTTGGATTCATTATTTATGTATCCAAGAACAACTTTACTATCTACCCAAAAATACTCTTTCACATCTTTAAACTGTAGTGCTGTGGTGATGTAGTGACTCATTCTTGCAGATAAAACTGCTGCTGTCAGCTCAAGGCGAGGGATGGTGATTTGTTTGTTGAGTGGTGTGACTCTGGCCTTTCCTATGACGAAAGAACAGTATACTTCGTCATCCTGGTTGATTTGTCTCAAATATGTGCTCTGTCCATAACCTGTTTCACTGGCACAGAGAAGTAATGAAGCTCTATTCTCTTGACTTCACCAAAGTTGTTAGGTTTATAGCAACGGTTTACCTTCAAACTCTGTAACTCAAGAATGTCAGTTCTCCACTGTATCCATTTCATTCTGAGGTCTTCAGTGATGGGATCATCCCAATCAACATTATTTCTACATAATTCTTGCAAGATGATCTTTCCAGTTAGGATTACTGGGGCTGCAAAACCTAAAGGAATACCTCTGCGAGTAAGTGGTAAGTCGCGCAATAATATTCTAAATTGGAAAAAGTCACCCTCCACGACCCATGTCACTCCTAATGCTCTTTCTACAGGTAAGAGGTCTGTTTGAAGGTTTACTTCCGTCAAACTCGACGCACGAGCTTCAGGAGGTATTGCATCCAGCACTTCTCTCTTGTTTGAGATCCACTTGTGCAGTTTCAACCCAGCTTTAGCACAAATATCAATACTATTGTTAACAAGGGTGATGGCTTTGCTTACATCTGAAACTGACTTTAACCCATCGTCTACATAAAAGTCATCTCTTATAAAACTAGCTGCTTCTTCACCAAATTCCTCCTCTCCATCATCTGCTGCTCTCTTCAGACCAAAGTTGGCACATCCTGGTGAACTGGCTGCACCAAATAAGTGTACAGTCATTCTGTACTCAGACAATTCCTTATCCAAGTCACCATCTTTCCACCATAAGAAGCGTAACAGATCCCTATCATTTGGAGTGACATGAAACTGGTGGAACATACCCTGGATGTCCGCCATCACTGCCACCTCTTCTTTTCTGAAGCGACTTAAAACCCCAACTAGACCATTGGTAAGATCAGGTCCTTGGAGGAGACAGTCATTAAGAGATATGCCCTCATATCTTGCAGAGCAATCAAAAACCACACGGATCTTATCAGGTTTTTTGGGGTGATACACACCTGTATGTGGTACATAATTCACCCTGCCATCTACATTCTGTTGATCTTCAGGAACTTCTTCAGCACAGTTGGTTAGGATATCTTCCATAAATGTGAAGTAATCTTTCTTGTATTTCTGATTTCTTTGCAATCGTCTTTTGAGTTGTAATGTTCTTTTTACAGCTAATGGTTTGTTGTTTGGAAGTCGAAGATTATTGTACTTCAGTGGAAGGGGCATCTCATAGTGACCATCCTCTCTCTTGATGATATTGTCAGAGAGGCACCTGATGAACTTATGATCATTAACTGACAGAGAATCTTGTTTGTGTTTATGTTCAATAAAGTCCCGTTCAAACATCTGTTGAACCTGTTGTGTACTCACTATTTCCTTTGAGGTTGACTGAACTACCAATCTGTTAACTAATTTCGGCTTATTTGCAGGCATGGCTGTAAGCTGACTCGCTGCATTTGTTTCTGTGGTCACAATGCGGTTTGACACAACATTGTTTTCTGAATTTGAACAAATTGTTCCAACTATTCCCCATCCTAGTAGAGACCTTTGGCCATATGGATGATCTTCATCGCCAGCTATGATATCTCTAGGTCTTACAGCCGATGGAACATTGTTACCTATTAATATTCCAACCTTAACTTGAGGCATGATTGGAGGTATCTTATCAGCAATTCTTTGTAGATGGTTCCACTTCATTGCCACCTCTGAACTTGGGATTTGGTGTCTCTCTGCTGGAACATGGTCTCTGGTGTAGGATGTTGGCACTGGTATTACAACTTTTCTGTCGTAACTAAGAATCTCTAAATCCCTTATCCTCTTAGCTGAAACAACTGCACCGTTCATTTGCATTGTTGACAGTGTCAGTTCAGTATCATGCCCTATGATTCTAAGTTGTTTCTGAAGTTCTTTTGAGATGAAACAGGTATTGCTCTGTGGATCTAGAACACAATATTGTAAGATTTCTCTGTTGGGATTAACTTTGCTTCGTACCCATACAGGTACAATCATGGAGTTGTCAGTTGTCTGTCCTTCTCTGTTACATACAGAAATGCAATGACTTACACTGGTAGTACGGTTTTCATCATAGTGGATGTACATGCTCTCCCATTGTATTCTTTAGTCATCCCACAAGCATAGCACAGACCTTCTGTCTTGAAGAATTGCTTCCGTTCTCTTCTGTGAAGATTCATCAGTTTGTCACAGTCATCAATATGGTGCTGTTCTTTGCAAAAAGGGCACTTCAGATCTTCATTACCACTGATTACATTTGTGGTAAATGTTCTAGCTTTCACTTGGTTCCCTCCCCTGCTGGTGTTTTTGCTTTCTCTATTGAAAACAGAAGATTCCTTCCAGTCTTTCACTTCAGGTTCAAAAGCAGGTATGTTTGCTTCTTTTGCCTTTTCTTTCACAAATAATGCAAACCGCTCAAAGGTTGGAAAACATCCACTGCTAACACTGGCATGTGTAATACGTCTCCATTGGTTTTCTATATAAGTTGGAATTTTAGCTACCAGCTTTGCATTTTCTTGTGGGTAATCCAAGACACCAAGATCATGTATTGTTCGCTTTGCTGCAACAACTTCATTTAACATATCAGAAAATCTTCGGAGTCCAATGGAGTCACGTGGTTGGATCCTTGGTGATGATGCAAGCTTATCTATGAATGCCTTGGCAATCACTGTATTGTTACCATACCTGTCCTTCAACTCAGCTTTGGCTTGTACAAATGCCTCTTCAGTTTGGAGCAAGAGGTAACTATTAACCATTGCTTTGGGCTCACCAGACAGATGTTGGCTCAACAAATTTAATCTTTCAACCACTGAGGGGGCCTTTGACTCAATCAGAGACTTGAAAGAGGACTCCCATGAGGGAAACTGGAGTGGGTTTCCACTGAAAATTTCTAATTTGACTTGAGGAAGCCTAAATGAGTCCACCAACTGTTTCATAGCATCAGTGACTTCATTCGAAAGTGGGTTTGGAACACTGCTCACCTTGGCCCTGGCATCCTTGTTTTCTACTTTCTTGTTTACCTTTGCTTCCATTTTTGGTGACAAAATTAATGCACAGTTCTGATCGTGTACTGAAGGAACATGGCTGTAATCAACACTGCTGGCTGTACAACTAGTAGTTTGCATAGCCCTTTGTGCTTCTGTATTATTTGATTGTGAGTGTTGTTCATCCATCTCTGGTTGTGAATTTAAAAATCTGTACATATCTTCATCCTTATTGGCTGGCAGTATGCCACTCAAATTCTGACTTCCTTCATCAGATCTGTCTACTTCATATATCACTTCTTGCTGTGCCTGATTTTCAGCAAGTTTCTTATGTAACTTTAATTCTTCAATCCTCCTTCTATGTTCTAGCTCCTCTCTTTCTAGCTGTTTTTCCTTTTGTGCAAACGCTAGCTGTACTCTCAATGCAGCTTCCTGTTTCTTAAGTTCCAGTTTCATTGACCTGACACTGGAAGTTGTACGGTTGCTATGGCTACTAATTTTAGTTTTCTGTGAACTTGATTTGAGTGATTCAGGGTTTAGCATTTCCATATCAATACGATGTTGAATTTCTACTTTGATGTCATCCTCAAATTTATGCCATTCCAAAAAGTCTTGTTGTTTCTGTTTTGTGAATGCAGCAATTTCTTCCTGCTTTTCCAACAATTCAGCAAGTTCATCATAAAGTTCACTTATGTCTTGCCATGCTATCTGTGCAACTAACAGCTTTTGTTTAAGTGCTCGGGTATCTTCAAATCCTTTTTGCATAATGGCATTTCTTTTGGCTTTACTAAGTTCAGATTTCTTTGCTTTCAAATCTCTTCTAAGAATGTTGAATCTGAGCTCCTTACCTTTCAGTGTTAAAGTCCGCGTTCGCATCCCATTGACACTTGCTGCTTGATCTCTGTCATCATCGACTGGAGATTGACCTTCAAGCTGAACTTCTGTGTCCTCGGACATTTCTAGTTTACTGTTGCGGGCGCTACCCTTAATTCTTTACTCAGAATGATAATAGCTGTAATTTCGTAGTCTTCACGAACTTTATTTTTGCTGTCTATACCATCCAGGTAAACTACAGTACAAAAGTACATATAAAACTTGAGCAACGTCGTAATGAACATGCACATTTTGAATCATCAAATACAAATCCATAAAATACAAAGAATCAAACACAATTGTAATGTCAACACCAATAGATATTACTCATTTCTATCGCTACTAGAAAATACATTTAAATTAAGTATTCACCTAGATTTCGGGGCAAACTGATGGAGCCCGGTCTTTAAATGGCTGCCATATTTACGTTGACGGCATTTCTATTCCAGTGCATAACAAACAAACAATTGTAATAGAGAGCGCTGTAGAGGAATTCCTAGATTTACCGTACGACGGTAGCAACAGATGGACACACCGCTGAGTCAAAGGATTCTGGAACACCACTGCTGGTCGGGAAGACCGTATATCATACATTCTCCGGTGGTGAAATATATAGGGAAAAGTAATTAATATTGTGCCAGGTTTTGGTACCTGGTATAACATAAAATACGAGAATTATGATGCGAAGGCAAGCAAGAATATAAATAACGCAAACGTTAGTAGCAACTACTAGTATGTAACTTTATTGCGTCTACAACGGTCATTAGAGTGTCTCGGAAAGTGCCTGGGGATGTTGCAAAGTCCCTCGGTAATTACTTACCGGGTGCGGGAGTTAGGTGGATGTAAATATCTTGCGCCCGCTGTAATAAGTGATTTGACGATTTTGCTGAAAAGATCGGTCGGTAATTCCTAGCGTCTTTTTTGTAAATAGGACTGATTTTGGCAATTTTTAAGGGACTGAGGAAAATACGTTCATTTAGTGAATAATTGATTGTACAAAGGGATGGCATATGTGAATTTTTTTGGATCCAGCGATTTAATTGTTAACATCTCAATTTCATGGACTGGGTGAAAGAAATTAGAAAGAAAAGAGTAGAGAACGACTGGCTTAACATTTGTTGGTAGATAAATACAACTGTTACACAGATGATCCAAGTCGTTATTAATTTGATCATTAATCTGATGTATGCATCACGTTTCATACATAAACCACTTAATTATGACTTAGCGATATAGAACGGGTGCTACATTGCTATAGCATGCGTGCTCATCCATTTCAAAACAACTGTACCATACCATGGACTCCATATATCTTTCCCTTACTGATTTGACTATATAGTGTACTTATCGGTTGTGTTATTTTGTTCTTGTGGATTATATTGTCAATTGTCTCTGGGTTTTTCTATACGACTTTTAAATCATGGTTGGTATTATTATTTCCACTTATAAAATATACAATTCTGGAAAATCCTCACCAATTTTAGTACTCACTGAATATTTGTCATGCCATTCGGAACCTGTAAAAATGTGTAGGAATTCTGGTAAATCTAGCTACCACATGGATTTATATGAGCATACGATTTGATCCGCCACTTTTATCCAACAATATTGTTCATTTAATTCGGCATTGCAGGATTTATTCACACCTTTACACCAGTATCCGACCGTCGTCTACCCATGGAATATATATTCTCTAGTTCTCTGTACTTCAGATTTAGACTTTTTAAACATCTTCTTTCATTCAAGCTATTAAACCAGGGAACAAAGTCATAACATTCAAAGCTTTTTTTTTTTTACAGTTTGATAAACCAGTTGTTCAATATGAAAACACTGGTAAATAGAAAATTTCAGATGACATCTCAGATAATTTCAATAGTATGTCAAGAAACAATGTTTTTATTCCAATCTGTTGAAAGCATCACGCAAGACTAAATTTTATTAACTCAGTGATCTTATAAATTTAAATACCGAATTGAATTAATTTTTATTATTTATATATTTTACCCAATCTATTTAATTAGTATGTATGTTATACCTTCAAACTTTTCACATCTCACTGATTCAGAAGTTCATTGTTTAATTAGTTGATGATTTATTAAAAACAAATGTCTGTTAAATATAATGTTGACACGTGTGCTTTGCTTCCATTGTTCATATAACGTGTTAAAGTTGCCTTTCTGATCGATAGTTATTAGAATGATTTTTAGTAGAACATTAAACTATTGTATAATTCAGTTGATTTGTCAAAAAGCGACCAAAATATGAGATGGTTAATTCTCCGAAATACGAACACCAAGTTACAAAACACGCCAACCTTTGCAAAAAGCACGTCCAAATTATGTCTTGATGATTAAATAATAATTAACCGAACTCCGGAATTCCGAACTACGGGCAACGTAGATTGCTTCGTTGAGTAACGACCACATTTAGTAAATTAAACTTTTATTTACGGTTCATGGATGTTCGTAGCGCGATTACTTCAGAATCTTCCAAAATATACTTATAAAATGTCCATCCTAAATATATAAATTTAGAAGTATAAAAACCAAGAATGTACCCGATTTTCACATTCTTGAATTCGACATATATATGATTTATCATCAATCAATTATTGATGATAGAGGTATGAAATGAATGCAGGTCAGTCAAATGACAAAAAGCTAGTATTACTCGCGTGGCGTGTCAATGCGCTATAAGAAGTAACATTTTAACTTTTAAATTTCTTAACATGAATTTTGCTGTATCGACCAAAAACAAACAAAAGTATAGCTGTCATGGCAACACGAGTTTATTTATTTAGCAAATGAAGATGCATATTACTCGCTCATACACTCATTGTTACCTATTTACAAACCCGGAAATAATGGACAGATTAACTCAAACATATACATGTATTGAGAGGATACGTCAGCCTGTGTTATTATAGTCTATTGATATCAGAGCCCTCTACCGACGCCAACAACGACGGATGACGTTTCTGTCGAATGTATGTTTATAGTTTTTTCATGAGCGAAATATAGAGCACGCACCAACGCATGAAGTCGTAAATGCAATCGTTCCATTTGGAAATTTCGTCGTCAGTGGCGCTGTTCTTCAAAGTTTCGCCGTGTGCAGTGCTGTCAAAGTTGTTGAAACAATAAAATGTGTGTGCACCGTGCACCCTAAATTGTCAATTATTAATTATTACGTAATTATTACCGGGTCTATTCTCATTACAAATTAAAACTAGCATTATTCACTGTGCACGTCATGTCAGTTAATCCATGGTCTGAGTGCTAAACACTAAGAGTTACAATTTATACGACAATCCTTCTCAAAATATATTTATGATGACATGAGGAAGATTTTCAATAAACAGGAAGTAAGAATACTTTACTTGTGGGTCATTAAGACTAAATTAGCATAAGTCATTTTAACAAAGATTACATCAAAGGAAACGCACATTACTGATGTCTGTACAGGGTCTGCTGAAATAAATTTTAAAACATGCAAACCTATGATCGTTTTGCACAGGACGTTAAATTGCGAAAGCGAGTCATTGTCAAACGAAAAGTTAACTCGCCGTGAAGTTATTTTCAATCGCTTGGTTTCAAACTTGATGTACAACAAAATAAAATAAAAATTTGATAAAGAGCAGTGAACATTCATACAAATACACACGTGTTTGTACTAAATATCCATGCATCTAACCATTTTATTGAAGAACATAACTAAACGTAATATTTTATTTAACATATTTGCATCATTAACAACCATGCAGTCAATGCTAAGTTTAGAAAACTACGCGAAAAGTGATATTGAAATTTGTTGTCATGTTCCGCCATCAGCGACTGTCTTGTTGACATAAACTATGGACAGTTGCAATCTGCAGGGAAACAGAAAATATATATAAATAAGTCGTTATTTTAATATGAATTATACGAATTTTCAAATCAATTTTCCATTCACTAATTCACACATTTTTACCCAGAATACCCATAACCTTTGCGAGGGCAAGCAAAAATATAAATAACGCAAACGTTATTAGCAACTACTGGTATGAGGTAGTCAATATACTAAATGTTTATTTAATAACTAAAGCTCAATACAAAATCAATAACTCGAATTCATCGTTGGTTATTACTATCACCTAGTAAGGTAGAAATGACGTCATGCCCACAATCACAAACCAACCGAGAACTGAAATGAGTAGAAACATACTCTTAATTGCAAATACCCAGAATTTGGCATTTTGCAAGAAATTTATACTCCCGGTCAATATAAGAATATCGACTAAAATTAGGTTCGCCAGCCTAATGCTCAAGAAAAACGGTTGTAGTTTAGTGGATATCATTTGTATCTTTACGCTTTTACTTTTTTTAATCTGTTAATTAGAGTACGTTCACTGTATAAATCACAATTTGATAAATGCATGAATTCTTTCCACCATCTTTTAGTGAGTATCAAATGTTGTTTATTTCCAACTCCAGCTAAATTTCGCTCATATATTCTTTTGTTTGGAAACTTGTTTATTTTGTTTATTTTTTTTCCTTTTTTTCAATAAAACATATTTTTTTAACGAATATGTGATAGATATTCTTGATGTTTGAAAACCCACAACAGAAAATTAGAAAAAATACAACATATAACAATTAATTGAGTCCATAAACTATTACATAATTCAATGTACCTTAACATTGTCCCACTTTTGTCTCGATTTGTTGTGGCCTTTCAGATTAGAAATGGCGATGTCTGTCTGGTAATTACACTTGAATATTGGGATCATTGAACAACATCGTGGTTTGATTTTTTTAAGTTTAGAGTGATAAATGTGAAGTTTACAGAGCAAGATCAAATTACCTATTAGTGCGCGAGTGTTTATCATTACCTAATAATATGTCTTTTAATGTTAAATGGTGAATATCTATATAGTCAGTTTGGTCTTTAATCCATTTAACAAAAAGTGACCAAAAAACTCTAATGCAATCGCATTCATAAAATAAATGTTCTATTGTTTCCAGATTCGACTCGCAGAATGTGCACAAAGCCGATTCTGTTTTTCCCATTTTTAATAAACTATAGTTTGTAGCTAAAAAGCTATGAATGATTTTATATTGAAAGAATTGTAATTTGGTTTCTTTGGTTATTTTGAACGGTCTAGCAAATATTAAATGCCATTCATTATCTGGCTCGCCTAAAATTGATTCCCATTTATACATGATTTTACTCTGCATTTATTTAATTCCATTCACTAGATAGTTATAGACGATTTTTGAAGGTTTTCCAGTGCAAATAAACTTGTCTAAATATGGATTTTTAACAAGTTCAACATTTTTCTATTTCCGTTTTCCATTTCTGACAATAAAGTCGATTGGTATGTAATAAAATCACTTTTCAAGTTATATTGTTGTTGGAACTCTCCGTGTGACATAAATGTTCCATCTGGCTTAACTAAATCATTAACGTAGTTTATTCCTTCGTTGTGCCATTTTGAAATAAATATAGTTTTGTTACCTTTTTGAATTTCCCAGTTAAACCACAATGTTTGACCCAGACAGTCCTTTGCTGTCTTAATTTGTCTAGTACTGTCTCTCACCCTGCTCCACATGTTCGATATTTCCCGCCAAAATTCATTACTAACCTGATCACATATTGTACGTAGTCCATTGCTCATATAATTCCAAACAAATTTTCCCCACAGAAAGCAAACATTATGTTAAACATTTGTTTCCATAGACTGGAACTTTGGGTTGAGAGAGACCTTTTTATCGAGGATATCTTCTGACTTTTAATTACGCTTGTTATGTGTTGCATTTTCACTCCTCCAGAGTATATATTATTTACCAGATTTTTTCCACTAACCCTATCCCCCTTACCATTCCATACAATTGTTTTAATTCTTTTATTATTTTTTGTGAAGGTGAAGGCAGGGTGGAGAATAAATGATTAAATTTTGGCAATATTAGGATTTTGATGACAGTTATTTTCCCAATTGTCGCCAGGTTTCTTTATTTCCAAATGTTCAGCAGCCGTTTACTTTCCATAATTTCATCTCGAAAGTTTATTTCAATAAGATTGGTTAAGCTTGCGTTTAATGTGATACCTAGAATTTTAAAATTACCATCAGTCCACATTAAGTTACGATTTGTATTAATTCTTTCTTTTCCGTTTCGTTTAGACCCAAACCAAATCGCGTGTGTTTTTTCATAATTTGTTTGAAGGCCTGGTAGCACTTTAAAGTCATCGAGTACTTTTAGGACTGCTTTTAACGATTTTTTCGTCCTATCAATGATGATGAATGTATCCTCGGCATTTTGTCCGAGTAAAAATTGTGAGCTTGAAATTACTACACCCCTGATTTGTGGATTCGATTTTATAGCTTGAGCGAACAATTCAACACAAATAATGAACAGATATGGGGACAATGGATCTCCTTGTCTAACACCCCTTTGTAAATCAATTTTATTAGAGACATGGTCATTGCTAATAATATAGCTGTTTATATCTTTATAAAATATGCGTACCCAATTTCTTATATTTTCTCCAAAGCCAAATTTATGTAATGCTTTATCAAGAAAAGTCCATTCCAACGAATCAAATGCCTTTTCAAAGTCGACTAACAATAATAACCCAGGGATATTATAATGTTTAGCATAATGCATTATATCATACAGGAGACGAGTATGTTCACCTATATATCGATTGTTTACATACCCTACTTGGGATTCACTGATAATTTGGGGGAGAACCTTCTTTAATCGCCTTGAAATGCACGACGTCGCAATGTTATAATCAATATTCAACAGAGAAATCAGTCTCAAATTCTTTAGAAATCTCTTATCTCTGTTTGGCTTTGGAAGTAGTGTGATAATCCCTTGCCTCTGGGCTACGCTACGCTTTTACAATAGGTGTATGTGGCAGATATATTAAGCCATATCACAAATTGTAGTCCGGTGAAATTAAATACTGTAAATGATGGGGTTCCTGTGCGATCTCAAACATTATAAGTAGGATTTTACCTTTACAATAAATGGGGTATACTTACTGTATGGTATCTGGCACACAAACCCTTTGTTTTCGTAACAGTACTCGTCATCATATTTCCCTTTATGACCTGGCCTGTACCTGGTAAGTACAGAATGTTGACATTACATTACATTACATTATATTGTACTGCATAATATTATATTACATTAGATTACGTTACATTACACTGCACTGCACTATACTACTATCACGGGGAAAATTCTCTCCACGGGGTTCTCCACACTTGCCAGGGGGGAATCTCGTCTCGTCTCTATATCTCGTCCCCTTGAGGTATGGGATCGGGAAAGTCACTTAACTTTCCAGTCAAATAAGACACACACAACGAAATACGTTTCAACTCTCGTCTTAGTCGGTCATTTGGAGCACTCTATAAGACATAGCGCCCTGGGGGAAAATCCCCAAGACTATCGCAAGGCTGACACAAGACTCTTTTAGACTGCGTCAACACTCGCCCCAAGGCTCTCCAGGACTGCGTCTGTCGTGGAGTACTCGTCAAGACCAACTCAAACTCTCTTTATTCATTTTCAAAACCCTAACCAATTACGAAACAGTAAAAAGACTCTAGGGCGTAACCTTCAATCATAAAGCCAATCACACTAAGTACTGAATACGTCATATCTTTTGATTAATCGTTCACTACATTAATAACTACGGATACCAACTGTCAGAATCGTAGTCAGAATAGCGACGGTTATCTCGTAATTAGTTCCAAATCACTGAGCCAAGTTCTGTCCAAAACTTCAAATAGGTCTAAACGATGACAGACATAACACAGCAATTCGCTAATAATCAACTAATTAAGTCGGTTAACAGATACGCAAAAACAAATTCATGACACTACACGGCACTACATGACATTATATTAAACAATGACTGTTATCTACTCACCATAGTTGTACACATAGTTGTCCATGTTCACTTTCAGATCTATTGTCATTAGGTTGACTTTCTGCCCAATTCTCATAGTACGTGCACATCGGTGTCACCCATGAGAAAAACTGTGGATTTGTTTTATGACTAGGCAGATGAGGATGGGGTCTCATATCCTTGAAGCCGATCCAGAATCCCCAGTTGCACCCGTTTTCCTTCCACTCTGGCCGAATATTGCCTCGTATCCCGTTCCAGGTGTCTTCCGAGTCAATTGTAGCGAGGGTTCCGCCGAGAGTACCGCAATATGCATTGGCTTCACTCCAGTCCGATCCCGCTGGCAGTTCTTCAGGCAGCGAGCAGAAAATTCTATACTCGTAACAGGTACAGCTATAATACGATTCTAAAAAAAGTTTTAAAAAATGTAAGTCCCATTTAGATGACGAAAGTGTGAGAAGAGTCAGGCATATTAATTATGGGCCTAATTTTCACATACTTCTCTGTTTAGAACAGATAAATACATGGTTTAAATTAATCTAGATACATAGATAAAAACTCATGTGTCCTGGATTCTGTACACAGTAATATAACTGCACAATTTGGACCAGTTTGTATACAAGATGCTTTGAAACGAAGTGAATTATTGAAAACATTCATACAAACTGCATTGCTACTATAGATTTGTGTAAATTTGAAATAAATTATTATAATTTTTGCAGAGAATGCATACAAAAAACAACCATTGGTATTACAAAAAATATACTTACCATAATCGGCAACTGATGAGCCAATCAAGGCGATGAGGGTCAGAACAAATATCATCTTGAAATCACTAGTACGTGACCTGATGATTTGAATAATCAATGCAATAAATAATATTATTTGTGAATAGTTTTTTTTACCCATTCTCCAGAATACTGAACATACTTTACAACGAAGCATATTACACATTTGTGCACATTTCGAAACCTCATACAAAAAGATAACATTATTGCAGTAAAGAAATTGATACTGTGCTAGATACCACGCTGTTTCGACAATGAATTGAGAAGAATGTAAGAAAACAAGCAAAATGAAACCTACACAACAAATGTAATTATAACGACCGTTAACATAGTAGATTTGGAGAATTTCGGTTGCCGGTTTATGGCATTGAAGAAGTTAACCTTGTATTATTCACAGATACAATGTCGGAGGGGAACTTGAAAGCGGATAGCATAGCGATGCCTCGTAGACGGTCGACTGTCATCTCGCCTACGGAACGCTCATTTCTGCCATAGCACCGTAGGCGCTTATTGAGTACCTCCAGTATTCAACGTTTAGCATATGAACTGTTACAATAATATTTAATCATCTATACAAATGATTCATACAGTGAAATTCATGAAGGTCTGAATATGTTTAGGTATTTTTTAAAAATATTTTATAAATTTCAAATGATTGTTGAAGGCAACAATCTCAACACGTTAGTTGATGTATGGCAGTTATAGTCTAATGATTGAAGGGAACCTGCCATTTATACCCATATAAAAGCACATTTTTGGATTTGGCTGAAACGCAAAGAACTTTCCAGGTGAATGTTTTATAAATATTTCCCGGTAAGTGTTTTATAAATAGTTCATAAATTCATGTCTTCGTGAAATTCACTTTAGTAACAAGTGTGGACGAGTTTATTCTGTTGTGTCAATACGGCTGGTGTGAAGTGACGAAAACTTGCAGTAATGTGAAGTAATTGTACGGATTTGCATTTTAAACTACCTATGTCGCGTTCATACGTTGAATATCGTTTTATTTAAAGTTTCAGTAATTTAAAGCAAATTCTATTGCACACTAATTTACAAGTTGTTGTATATGAAGCGGCCAAACCAATGACAATGTAAATTGTCTGTTTACTGAATGGTGCCGACATGTTGTATATGAAGCGGCCAAACCAATGACAATGTAAATTGTCTGTTTCGTCTGTTTTTCAACTTTACTTCACTCATTATAATTGACGAGTAAAATTCTGGCAACTAGGCAACAGTCAAAACATCGACACTCTCGAGCTGTTACTTTACTGATTTCAACGTTATTCATTGTTACTTGGAAACAGCCAAAGTGTGGACAGCCTTCTGACCCCCCCCCCCTCCCTGTAAAACGACGCAAAATAGTTTGATTTATTTGTAGTTCAATTGCACCCAATCACGGAGAAATGTTGGTGGTATTGATTTATGCTTGTTATATATTTAGTATTGGTTGTAATCAGAAGTTTCGTCATGACAGTCAGGAATTGTAACTCTATGTGGTAAATAAAACCAGTACCGTTCAGTTCAGTCTACATAAATTATTATCAAGGAAATCACCAAAGTAATATCATCACTTTCTTTGCCACTTCGACTCAATCCCGATTGACATGCTTTAAAAACTAAAATAAAATAACATACGTCTTACCTGTGTGTAATTTGTATTATGGTTTGCCAGGTTCTGCCAGCATGGAATGAATAATCTCGATATCAGTGGCCTTTTATTGGAACAATACAGATGGGTTTCACTGCGCGGCCGGGTTGAGATGTTCAGTATGGTTAGGAGTGTCATCCCCGTACAGGGTGTCATCGATCGATTCAAAAACAAAAATCAGTTTTAACTTGAAACCGAGATTTGTTATATCAAAAAAAAAAACGTTTTCTAAGAAGATCGTGACTGTTAATCTTTTTCCACCAATATATAAATGGAAATATTTTAAATATAAGTTTCATATTTTGTAAGTAATTCAAGTTATGTGGAATCAATTAAACATTTATACACGTGCGAAGAGATACAATATTGCATTAATCCAGAGATAATAAATATAACCCAGGTCATCGATATTGGATTGCTTGCCTTTGTAAACCTCCGCTCAAAAGACCCGCGGACCGACAATCAACAATATATATCACTATTATTTTAATCTTATATCCCGTACCTGCGCTCGTGTTTATTAGTTTCAGTTTCTCAATACCTCTATAGCCTTAACTAGCAATATGTTACATATTCTGACGAATATAATGTATGTGGAGTGTAAAAAAGACTATCGCACAAACTAAACGTCTGTTCACAAAATCAACAAAAATATTGTTTTATGTCATCTTGAAATCATTATTAATCAGCAGCTGATATAACATGTGATATCCATTTTTATTCAATGTCATGTGACCGAGTCTCAACCAATCACAGCATGCGTAACAAAAGTGAGATGTGATATTGTTTTATGTCATTTTGAAATCATTGCTAATCAACAGGTGATATGACATGTAATATCCATTTTTATTCAATGTCATGTGACCGAGTCTCAACCAATCACAGCATGCGTAACAAAAGTGAGATGTGATATTGTTTTATGTCATTTTGAAATCATTGCTAATCAACAGGTGATATGACATGTAATATCCATTTTTATTCAATGTCATGTGACCGAGTCTCAACCAATCACAGCATGCGTAACAAAAGTGAGATGTGATATTGTTTTATGTCATTTTGAAATCATTATTAATCAGCAGGTGATATAACATGTACTAGTAATATCCATTTTTATTCAATGTCATGTGACCGAGTCTCAACCAATCACAGCATACGTAACAAAAGTGAGATGTGATAATGTATTATGTCATCTTGAAATCATTGTTAATCAGCAGGTGATATAACATGTAGCGATGGTACGAGCCAAATGGTGGACAAGGATAATAACAGAATGCGCGTCCGTCTCGATATGATGGCAGGAGAACAGGTAGCCGCCCACATGTTATAAGTTGAAATCATGTGAAAAAAATCATAATGGTGGAAGAAAACTGAGCGTAGACATTACTGGAAGATGCACAAATGTTGTATACGCTTGCGTTTATTTTTAAATTGTGTTTCATTCCTGAATATCGAGGGGATTTGCCGCCCCATACGTAAAGCTGGTGTATTCTAAATTTGCATACACCATGTGGCAACAACTCTCATTTCAATTGCGCCCGGGCCGATAGAATGTGTATTCAGTGTATTTGGTAATACTGTGTTATATTATGCGTAACTCAAAGATACTATTGTTTTGACACATTTGTTTACTGAAATAAAAAATACATTTTGGGGAAAAGTTTAAATAGTCCGAATGTATCATACTAGAACACTACAATAAAGACTTTCCGTTTTCGACATTGTGAAATTCTTTCGTGTTTTGGGAAAACAAATTCTGAAATAAACTGATTTTGACAAGATAATTTTGAAATTTACATTAAGAATAATTCATGACGAAATTTATTCCCTATGCACTCATAAATAATTTTGATAATTACTGATTACCCAAAAATTTAACAGAAAAAAGACAATTTGCTATATTTCCTATATTTTTACCTTTTATTTGTTTTGAATTATGACTGAAAGAAGGTGGATGAAATTACAAACTATGCAAGGTGATCAACAACTCGTGTATGAACAATAACTCTTATAAGTATGATTTTATTTGGTAAAAATACTGTATTTTTCTGCATAAAAAAAAATTCGTCATGTCGAAAAGTCTGTATCACGGTGTTTTAGGCATATGCATGGCTATGAAAATTACGTTCAAAGGAATGTGTACACTGTGATTTCACTGAAAACTTTGTGACTCCAAGGATTAGGACAGAAAACAGTAATGAAATATAATATTGGCAAATAAGGTGTTTCTCGTCTTGCCAGGATATAGAATGAACTACGTTGGAATTTATAAATAGTTGACAAAATATTGTCATTATATTTCCTAATGCCGAATCATTGGAGGAGTTATGGATTATCCATCAACAGACATAAGATTTTGCTGAACAGCAGAGAAAAAATTGCTGCATTTTGAGGGGCGAATTTTGCTGATACAAAGAGTTTCAGCTTGATTTGGAGGGGGTGACGTAATATGTAATATGTAGGAATACAATAGTCGTAGTGCCTAACTAATGTGACTGTGTGAGTATGACAACACACGTAATGTGTAGAAATACAATGGTTGTAATGCGTAGTTCATGTATGTGAGTATGACAACACACGTAATCTTTTTGCGTAGAAATATCACGTAAGGCCAGGCAAATGTCTCGGTAACCACGGTAACCACATGTTTAGTGCAACAACCGAGCAGGTACATTTTTTTTAATGACGCAATATGAATTATTTGTTCAACACGTCATTGAGGTATACGTTTTGACAAGATAAGATGAAAAAGGGAAACTCGATCGCCTGCACAGCATTGGAATTAAGTAGTGAAATAATTCAAGGGAAAGTTAATACTATTATACCTGGAGAAAGTGCACGCGTTTTATAAACGGCGATCACGACACCGAATCGCCTAGCTGTACGCTCGCGTTCGTGACGCGGCTTCCAATCGTCCGCCTAATGATCGGGTATATGAGTGAACCCTTGAGCGTATTAAACGTCAGCGGCCATATCTTTTTTTAAAATTAGAACGTAATTTATATCTTTCAATTATTTCAGACCATGCAATTTCCTTTGAACAACAATTCCTTTCTACAGAATGGTTTGTATTGTACCCGTTGTTTGGCTGTTGGAAATAGGTTCAATGCTTGGAAATAGGCTCAAGTATAGGAGATTTTCAATGTATTCTTTCATATTTTTATCAATATGTAAACTATAAATAACAGTCGGCGTTCCGTAAAGGAGCATTGCCATATGATATAACTACTTGCCAAGCTGTATAAAAGTCTCAAACCTAATTTCTAACAGTTAAATTTTAAGTCAGTATTATCCTATTATTTCTATATTGACCATCCGTTCATACTGATATCGTGCGAATTATATTTTGTGTTGTTTTTCAGCACCCGTTCAATCGATGCTGATAACTAAGAATACGTCGATGAAACACGACAGCATAACTCCATCCATCGATCGGGCACTGTTATTAATCATATGTTTGACATTATTATAATTAGTATACACTCCTGTGACGTCATATACTTATCAGACACCAGGATTATTGCAGCTTATATTTCACATTGTATTATATATTAAATATATGGTTAAAATAATAACGAAATATTAAATGTGAGAGTGATGTTTCAGTGAAGAGTTTTAAGGTTATATATTTACAGTGATAACATAGCTGGTGAAATTTTACCATGATGTCAGTGGTGGTATGATTTATTCAGCTTAATCTGTAGTAAAGTATTGGTTATGTTTGTAAGATTCCACGACTGATACATTGCCGTGATATGTTCGGCATTGGCGAGACTACACGTATGCGCCATGCTGCGCAATCCCCACAACTTAGTAGAATTTGCCGTGTTGTGGCGATTTTGGTTTTACCGTTGTGTGCATATTGTCTGACGGTAGCCATCTTTCATGCACATATTAAACACTAATATCATATATGATGCGGCAAATTACGGTTATGCATACTGTATCAGATACAACATGCATCACAGGGAGTTCAACTGCAGTTTACGTTCTATGCAAGGTAATGTTTATTGTCATCAATGAGGTTTGTCAATGTTCGCATTCGAAGCCCACACATAAGCGACGCTATCAGATATATACACCAGCTAACAAGTCACACCAACCCAGTTTAGATTGCAAATGAGTTGTACACACTCCCACCATGTCATACGCTGTGATATGCAATTACAATTCTGGTTCCCCCATGACTCTGGATATGACACGTACAACTTCTTTGTCGATTTACAACTTAGACACTCACAATAATTTGAATATTTTTCCAATCACGAATGTATATTACAGTTTGATGTTCCGGCGAACATTGGAGGAGTAGAGATGTGGGACATATTTGGTTCGTTCTCGGTTAATTGAGTTGCATCATTTTCATGTGACTGATCTTCTAAAAATGCACGTATGATTCTGAATCTTGTAATTCACTAGTAGTCGTATCTGATCTATTGGACAAAAGACTATGAGATCCGTCGTATTCCGCACTCTTCTTTGATCAATCTCGTAATAACCATGAAATAAATAATAGAAATCATCACCTCTTATCTTACATTCATCAAATATTGATTCTCCCACTATGTGACCGGTCTATTGGTCGATACTTGGAACGTTTGTTATCAAAGGAGTTAATTTGAGAACTCTGATTGGAGAACATGTAGTAACATGGGGGTGAATCGGGAATGAGGACAGGGGAAATATACACACACTGCAATCACGCAAGACAGTGAGTACCCCAAATTGTGACATTTCAGCGTTTAGTAAATGAATTACTACTGAGTTCGACATTCTATTCGTAATAACTAAAATGGGGCAAGGGTCTTTTCGTTCGTCATGTCTTTTCCCCGCTATCTTCTTTCCTTCTCCTTGCTTCTGTCATCACTGTCATTGTTATTCAAATCAGTTGCGCGATTGACGCACAAATAAATAAATCCATACAACATCTCCAACCCCAATCCCACTCCAAGTATACAAATAAAACACGTAGAGCCACAATATTAAAACAGCCTTCACATGTTTAGTCTGGGAACGTTAATAAGATCAAAGTCGTTTGGTGAACTCATGATTGCGCTATTGAAATTTAAGGGTTTTGTCAGAGGTAAGTGTCGCCGGATTCTTATGCATAGGTAATACATGTGAGGGCGTGAATCTGGTTATGCGTC
This sequence comes from Saccoglossus kowalevskii, assembly GCF_978046115.1. NCBI lineage: Eukaryota > Metazoa > Hemichordata > Enteropneusta > Harrimaniidae > Saccoglossus > Saccoglossus kowalevskii. Next base: position 3,080,324 of record NC_140651.1, read on the forward strand.
GATCGAGCAATTGTATCGGATAACAATAACAATGAAGGGGTGTGTAGCTGGTTGTTTGAAACCCCTACCCCTTATCAGGTAGAAATAAACTCAAATTGCTTACCCCCTTTTCAGATAAACTGTGGATATTTGACACCCTTTTCCAGACAGTAAGCATAAATGGTACCAAGGGAAAAGCAGGTGGCCTTGAAAGGAAAAAATCAATATGCAGTCATCAAGTTTCAAACACACGTTTATTATCACAAACATGGTTGCAAACAGAGGGGAAGTCCAGGGCAAGTATATCAGAAAGTGACAGGCCATATTAACTCCCGGGGATAAAGTTTGACGATCGAACTAAAGTTACAGAAAGAAAAAAATCAGCTTCATTCTCCTGATTGTTGGATTATTCGAGCTCTAGAAACAGTCTTTAGAAAATATGGACCCCTTTTCAGACAGAAATAATGAAAAAAGGATACCCCTTTTCAGACAGACAGGGTGAAATAACATACCCATTTTCAGACAGAAGTGGTGAATTTGGGATCACTTCAATGTGAGTATCCCTCCGGGGCTGAAAGGACTGGGAAAGGAGATAGCGTGGAGAAGGCGCGATGAACGGAGATCCCCGCCGGTCTCTGACCTCAAATATTTCGAATAGGGCACTTAGTAGTAATGGTGATTTCTTGATCTTGTTTACAAAATGTTAAAACGTCATAATTTGAGGCACGCCAGAAACCTATTTTGCATCTATTGCAGTGTGTGTATATAGTCCATGACCTTTTGTAAGCGAATTTAATTCCCCATTTATCCCCATATAGTATTCCCCAATCAGATTCCCAACATTTGATAACGCAAGCTTTCCATGTACCGACTAATAGACCGGTCACAGTAGCATCCCCATGTATGGGAAACGATTACCTACATACATTGATAGTAAGTCGTTTAGAAAAAAATATTTTAAATGAAGTGTTGCCATCAGTAACAAAAATCGTAAACGGTTTTATTTGACAACAACGGTATTCCAGGCTTCAAAACCAAAACCACTGTACTTGTATGATTGGCGTTTGAGAACACAATTTTGTATAAATATAGGAATCTCGAACAAATGGGAACGAGTCCGTTGGTGGCAGTTGATGACAGCTATGAATTATTGTTCTACATTGTCCATAGTTCACGTTGAATTGACTCAGTACTTGCCATCATACACCTACAGAAATAAAACATATATAGCAAAATGTGTCTTAATTTTACAGCTTGGAATCAGCATGCCCTCTACGCCGATATGACGCACCACTGATGCAAACAGATTTGCTGTGACGTAACGATCTTACTATAGTTATGGAACTTTCAATTTGGTAAAACAAAATTCACATTTTATAAACAAAATAAGAAAATGAAAGAAATTTTACCGCAACATTGTTATTTAATTGCGCCTCAAGTCACCTGTACGATCACATACATTTTAAAGAACAGCAGCTAATGGACTGACTCAAATTGATTGTTGGGAATTATATTGTTTTGTCACACGATACGTACACAATTAGTCGTGCTAGAGGGCTCGCTGGTATACCTTTGTCGCTCATGTAACCGTGGTCATTTCCCATGGTGCAATGAGACTGTTCCAATCACCTGTACACAATGCAAATAAACACGGTGATTTATTGACATCCAGGTAAACATACTTCCTTAATAATTTACATATCAATGTACGGACACTAATGGCGGCTGTGACTTGTACCATTTCGATTTCAACTTCCTCGTATCACCCAACAAGTGTGTAATCTGACAATAGTTCAGATTTACTATTACTACTATCGCCCAAGGACGACCTGTGAAACTGACAACCAATACAGATCAATACAGGTACCGTTTTAGTTTATTTCTGCAACGACACGCTTGTAAGTAACATACACACACTGTGAGGGAATTCTTGCCACATATCGTTCATCGTTATATAATGGAACAGGTACAATTTAATGTTGGTTCACGTCATGTCGCTAGTCAGTGATAACAGTTACAGAATAAGAGTAAAATGGTAAATGAACTACGTTTTCCATGGAAATAAAAAAAACTTGGATTAACACATCATTAAAACAATACTGTAAGTCTCTAATTAGCTAGTGTTGTCATTTTTGAACGATTAAAATAATGAATACTAATAAACACTGTACAATGATAGAAATCATATAGATTGATCGGCGCTTCCACTTACACGAAACAAAATGTGCAAGTTACTTCACATAATACAAAATTAAAGAATCACGTTGAATAATACAGATTTGCCAAATTGAGTACATAACAGTTCTATTAGGAGATAAGCAGCAATAGAATGATTAACATTGATATCATTGCAAGGACCAGTACAATAACACGCATCCACATTCGCTGTATGTCCCGGTAATCCTGGTAACCATCATGTAATCCTGAAAACAATCATAGAACAACTATGAAACATATCAAAGCGATTAAGTCAATGTTGTTTTTAAGTTCACCGCCCATACGACTCTGTCAGATTTTTTTTATTGCATTATGCGATAACCCTATAGTCGCTTAGTATTGTTAAGTTTGTATTTTGTTTTTATTGTTTCCATGTGAACATCATGTTTTCAGATTTTGTGTTTATTTTCGTGTAAAATGCAAACCAGTTAGCTTTAATGATTTAGTAGTATAATAGTATCTATAATTTTCTGATTTTAATGTCACTCGATTACATTACATGTAATGTTTTACTTTCGTGCACTTACCGTAGTATCGATCCAAAGCATCCGTGTCACGTTCATTCTGTATTTCTAGTATATGGGCAGGCCATTGCAACACTGTGTCAATATCAATATCTATAAATAGAACACACCGTACTCAATCAAAACAAACTTCCAATGTCTCTGGCGGAAGGTTGGTTGCGTTATACAACAAGGCTCATCTTAAAACTTTTACAATAGCGCGCACGTGACCATAACAAATCTATCACAAATAATAAGTCTTACATTCCTGTCAAATATACATGTACTTTTCTTACTATGAGATTAAAGTTCTATACTGACCGGCATTTTCCTGGATGGGTCCAATAAATTCCGTAACAGGACGGCGTATATGTCTAATAATGATAGTTTGTATCGCCTCGATGCATTCGTATTGTTGCATTGTCTCTAGGACCGTGACGATTTCCCGAAGTGTCCTCTTCATCAAAATTTCTCGTAGTCTACTCCGTGTTTGGTTGGCGATATTTTCACCGCGATGATATGCTCTATGAGCGCCTGGAAGTATTTCGATCAAGAATCGATTTCCAGGACCGACTGCGGGATCATTGTAAGGCAGCCGGGAAAGTAATTCAATAGATACGGCAACTGGAAAATTACATATGAATGAGGCACCAATTGTGCGAACCATCTTGTAAGAATACTACGAGGCAAATGAAATGCAAAAGTAATCTCCGCGAATTTAAATACATGTAGATGCACATCAGGTCTCTGGCGTCACTTGGCCAATAACCCCTGACACCGCGGATATATCTCTGCATTGGGAAGTTCGGATGCCAACCATGGGTTTTATGGTCCAAAATAATCTGTTGGCAAATTTTTGTTTTCTCCAATGTTGGAAACGATTAGTCGGGACTGATTTCCTCGTAATATGTCCATTATTAAAAAAACAATAAAATAGGATAATAAAAACGATAGGAAAAATCACAATCATGTTTTGAAGGGAAATGTATATTTTGAGCAATTATATTCAAAAACACATATACACTGAAATAAACACATACAACCAAACCATAACAAATTTAACATAAAATGAAATGTTGGTATAAATTTAACCTCGTAGCAATACACATAAATGAGTGAATGAAAATAAAACTACATTTCACGAGTTTTATAACAAAAATTATACTTAAAATGTATGCGACTTAGAATTGATGGAGAGTTTCTTTTAAATCTATTGACTAAAATCACGTCGACGATTGTATCAGTTGCAGAATACAATTGTTGTCTGCACTTCTTATATAACAAATCGATATAGACAGTTTGCTGACTTTTCAGAAAATGTAAAACACGGTCAAAATAATTACACAAACAGATATGTAAATCTTCAAAATTGCTTTCAGTGTGGGTCGATAATTCTGGCCACCATTGTGTGATTCTTGTATCCCTGAAAACGAACAAAGTTGAACAAATCACAAAACAACGTAATAATAGTAATTCAGACTTATTTATTCCCAATTTAATGTACACATGAAGAACGGTCCACTTACCACATCCATTCGAATCGTCCATATCCCATTCCCTCTGTGGACGTAGTACAAGAGCAGGCCATCGTAATACAGTGTCAATGTCAACATCTGATAATAAGATAATAAGAACAAAAAATTGTCAAATCTTTGTGACTCGTTGCCAATCATTAAAAAAAACTGGCACCAGAGGTCAGTGTTCCTCACTCGCTGTATGCAGTGTCTCTGGCGTTCGCTACTGAGCTAATATAGGAATAATTCTTACTTCGTAGATGGGGGTGTTAAGAGCTTAAACAAAGTATTTACATTTACATATGTTTTCAATATTGCTGTACGAAATATTATTTGACACAAAATATTAAATTCGGTGTTAAATGGATTTATCTATTGAAAATTAAATACTTACCAGTGTTTTCTTGGATTGAGCCAATTATCTCCGTAACAGGTGAATTAATACTACGAATGATAATGGATTTTATCGACTGGATGCAATCTTCTCGTTCCATCATTTGTAATATTCCGACAATCTCCTTAAATGTTTTGTCTTTTAACATATCCAGAAGTTTGATAGGAGTTTGATACACGACTGTGGCATGGGTACAACCTAAGACAAGTTCACAAAAATATATCAGTCCAAAACCGGGTATGTGATTGCCAGACCTCAGGTCGGTGAATATCGCTCGGGCGATGTCAAATTGAACGGAACGCGAGAGTTCCCCTAGAACCAAGGTACCAATCAGAGCAGACATGTTTCGTGAATGGTGACAACGGTTGCGGCAGGAGCATATATAGAGCTTGCATTCTCTGGTGGATTCTCTGGCGGTGAGAGTAAACAAACAAAAACACGGATATGAAGTTTAAATGCACTGACTTCGATTCTTTCGTCATGATGTTATATCAGCTAAGACCAATTACGTCATAAAATGCTTCTGGTTGTAAATACCTGTCTTAACAAGCTTGAAAATGAAAACATTTAACAAAATGAGACTTTAATGATATTTCGGTGAAACTCGGATTATGGTTCCCAGGTAGTCAAAGATAAGATGTGTCGAGATAATGGCATTTGCATAATTAGGTGAAAATAATTTTAGTGACACCAGCATTAACCAACAAGACGAAACTGATGCCTTGCCTTGAACTTGTTCACACTGTTAACCACAGAGGACTTCACCATTATACTGAGTACACATGAATATATTAAAGTAATTTCATAGGCGTTATCAGCCTGCTTAAAACATGTAATTTACAATAGATGAACAATTATGACAAATAGTTTCCATTGTTCAGAATTTTTTTTTACCCCGAAATATACATACCATATTGAAAGTAAATTGCAAAATAGAAAAGCATTAAATTCATATTCAGCATTATCCAACACTATGTATTGTATGCACTATGTACAGTTACAGTCCTTATATAGATGACGATGTAAAACCTAAAAACAATCACACTTATATATAAATAGTCGAATCCAGTAGAAATATATTTGATTTCTTGGTGGCCAGTGGTTAAATGATACCATGCTCTAGATTTAATTGGTTGAAACATCTCCTTGGTAACCAGATACAATTCAGTTAAACAATTATATTTGTACATGTGTGTTCCTATAGCACAGCGCACTGCAAAGTATATTGTAATGGATTAACTGGTTGCATGGATCTATCTGTTCGGTGATAGCACGGGCTATACTGTTAATGTAATGTATTTGTAATTACACACCGGGAATCTATTTTGGGCTCACTTCCAAACGGTTCATTCTCTGGCGGGTTCTCTGGCGGGCTACAAATAACCAGTAATAGTCGCATGCTATTGTTTTCGAGTGATATAATGTTTACATTGTAGTGATACGTCGACTGTACGCCACTCAATCTTACTAAACCACACATTAGTAGTAATACGCAGGTGAAACATAAAGAATGGTGAATATTATTCAGCATTCTTACATTGCTCAGAAATGTAGATATTGTTTATAATTCAAAGGTACACTACAAGCCCCAACAGTGTGGAACAGTATTAGAGAATATCAAAATGATTAGAGCAGACATATTGGATTTGATATTATAGACTTAGTAGTATACCGTGAACCAAACACAATATAGATGTATAATATAATAAGTTATCAAAACGCATATACTGTTCACCAAGAAACATCATTTTAAAAACCTGCTATTATACATGTCTAGGTCAACTTGTCACCATAGAACAACTTTGACCACCATCATTGTTATTTATTTTTCTGTGTTTTTTTTTTTCATTTTTGCTTTCCAACTGCCTATAGGTCAATGTTTTGGAAAAATTATCAAAAAACATTATGCATGTTTATTTTGCATATGCACATTTAATTAATCAGCGTTATCTGTCATATCTGTCATACTGTATCAAATGACTATATCTGTCACAAGACATCTGCACTCTAAATAGACTCTATCAACATTTTACTACTGCATTAAGCCACAAATAAAGAAAAATTAAAATATCTTTTAAATAATAAAGACGAGAAAACAATAATACAAATAAACCAGAGAAGAACAATTGAAAACACCAAAGTCAGCTACCTCTGTTTAAATAATATAAACTGTATCATTTTTCATAAAAAACATATTGTAAACCATTATATTTAATAAATTTCTTTTATGTTTTGTTATGTTTGAATGTCATTTGTCAGGTCTTCTTCTCTTTTGTACTGTAATCCTAATAAGGATACGAACGCAATGATGATTATTCATACACATTTTCATTGGACGTCTCTAGATGGCGCTGATACATTGACTATTGTCCAACATACAGTTGATATGTTTAGTCCACATACGAGATGTAGACATTTTGAAAACTATTAACGATGATCATTTTATCATTTTTTGCACACATGCCAAAATCCTCGTGGTCACAAATTAATGTTACAGTATTGCGTTTTGGAATAAGATGCATTTTGTCAAGTTCACGGGTATTGAGTTTTACGCGAGACTGTTTATTTTTTGTAGTTCAGTCGTAAACTTTGAAGATTACGACATTAATTATCAAACACAGAAAAACAAAGGCCACATTCAGGTACCATGGTTTGCGCGCGTTATAATATAATATAACCGCTGTTTCACATCAAAACTTAATCACCAACAGCTTGGGGTTTATTTTAAGATGTGTGGATGCGCCCCAACTTGGTAACTTTATCATATCGAAACATAAATCACAGTTAGTTCAAATATTGTGACAGGCACTGGCGACTTGACATTGAATTGAATACGAACCGCTGTTGAAGGCAAATCAATCAATAACTGGTAGTTAATTTTACAATCCAAGTGGTGGCTAATTTAATATGCAAACCAGGTGGTAGTTAATTTAATATCCAATCCAAGTGGTAGTTAATTTAATATGCAAACCAGATGGTAGCTAATTTAATATGCAAACCAGGTGGTAGTTAATTTAATATCCAATCCAGGTGGTAGTTAATTTAATATGAAAACGAGGTGGTAGCTAATTTAATATGCAAACCAGGTGGTAGTTAATTATGCAACCCGTCATTGGTGACACTATTTAAGACTGTGGACGTATTTCCTCAATGTCTGATATGAAACTGACGATATTATCACTCCATGATGCTCTGTGCTGTCAGCGGTGTGGCTCCTCTTTTTACGTAGAGAATGCGATCTGAAATCTTTGACTACTGTTTTAGTACTCGGCTGAAACGTCACGGTCGTGTGACGTTTGCTTTGAAGAGATATTTGAACCCAGTTGGCAGTAAATATGGCACAGTTTATGACCGAGGTATTTAATCATTATTTTTATTAGAATAACTGGGTACGGGGATTCTTCTTGCATACAAAGTCCAAGCAGGGACGAAATGTCGTGGACGCAGTGCGAGACAATTTATCGTGTGTACGTGTGTGTAGGGGAATGTATCTCGTACGACCCCGTGTACGAGGGTTTAATCTGTTCTGGACACCCATCGTGTGTACGTGTGGGGGGGTGTATCTCGTACGACACCGTGTACGAGGGTTTAATCTGTTCTGGACACCCATCGTGTGTACGTGTGGGGGGGTGTATCTCGTACGACACCGTGTACGAGGGTTTAATCTGTTCTGGACACCCATCGTGTGTACGTGTGGGGAATGTATCTCGTACGACACCGTGTACGAGGGTTTAATCTGTTCTTTACAACCAACCCTTACTGTAATATTGAGGTTAATCAGTGAATCCTGTCAAGTCTTTTGAGGAATTTAGTGTTGGGAGTTCATGTCCCTATTATTAACGGCTATAACATCATGAAACTGTTATTACGCCTTGTGTAAACAAAATACTTGTTCATTAAATAGATTTAGGGTAAAATCTTTCAGTTATTCCGTTAGTATGTTTTGTTTTAACAAGTTTGCAAGTAACGGCCCCCATATCGCGGATCCATATAATAAACTGGGTAGGATTGTACTGCGATAACTCAATAGCATTTTTTTGGGCGAAGCTATATAATTGTGTAGGCTAAGTGTTTGTTTTAATGCATCTATTGCATGCATTGCTTTCTTGACTAGATTATCAATAACAATTGTAAAATTACCACTACTTTGAAAAGTAATACCTAAGTAGGTGTAAGTAGATGCATCTTTTACTTGTTACACTCCCAGCTAAAATTCGCCATATATCTTAATTCTCCTGTTATTAAAATAATAAATTTTAGTTTTGTTAAGAGAGTTTAAGATTTGCGTACGTAACGGGAACGTAACGTGGTGTTCTAATTTAGTTTGCGTTACGTTCTCTGGTGTCGGAAAACGATTAAGTACAAGTGCCCACAACGGAGATGTAACTTATCTATCCACTAAAATTTGTTATGTCATTTAACGTCCGGAATCTGAAGTAGTTAATTCCCACAAGTTTGACAGAGCTGTCATGAATTTGTTTTTGCGTATCTGTTGACCGACTTAATTAGTTGATTATTAGCTGAATTGCTGTGTTATGTCTGTCATCGTTTAGGTCTATTTGAAGTTTTGGACGGAACTTGGCTCAGTGGTTTGGAACTAATTACAAGATACCGTCGCTATTCTGACATTCATAGTTATTAATGTAGTGAACGATTAATCAAAAGATATGACGTATTCAGTACTTAGTTTGATTGGCTTTATGATTGAAGTTTACGCCTTAGAGTCTTTTTACTGCTTTGTAATTGGTTAGAGTTTTGAAAATGAATAAAGAGAGTTTGAGTTGGTCTTGGCGAATACTCCACGATAGACGCAGTCGAGTCCAGTCGAGAGTCCGAGAGAGTCCAGGGGCGAGCCTTGAGGCAGTCCAGTCTTGGGCTAGTCTTAGGTCAGCCTTGCGAGAGTCTTGGGGATTTTTTCCCCAGGGCGCTGTGTCTGATAGAGTGCTCGATTGACCGACTAAGACGAGAGCTGAAACGTATTTCGTTGTGTGTGCCTTATTTGACTGTAAAGTTAAAGTGACTTTCCCGATCCCGTACCTCAAGGGGACGAGATAGAGAGACGAGACGAGTTTCCCCCCTGAAAGTGTGGAGAACCCGAGAGAAAGAGAATTTCCCCCTGATAGAGCTCTCACTATTTCCATCCACTCTGCTGAGGTCCATGCCAGTTTGCCGATTCCTCTTTCAGCCGATCAATTTTCAGTGGATATAAATATTAGCTAAAATGCATCCAATATTTCTTATTTCATTATAAATATACAAAATCACTCTAAATAAAACGTTTTATCAATGTCTGTGAAAAATAATCGAAATTGAAAGCGAGAAAAGCTCTCGGAAATCAACTACACGCCACGAAAAACAGTTTAACATAACAATACAATGAAACTACATTCGACGCTTTTACAAATAGTGTTTTGTGGTTATTTTAAAGATTTCAGTTCTTGTGTCGCTACTATTTGGCAACAAGCGACGGCTGTGAAGTGGAGGGAGGTGTGGCTGCAGACAGGCCACGAGAGAAAGGGTCCACGAGAGAGCGATTGATGGCGTGATCATCACGTGACTTAACATGACGTTGCTGTAGTGTTGAATTCAAGGTTCTACTCGTGTTTTTGTTGGGAAAATACTTATACACTGCGTTTGTAACTACGTTTTAAAAACTGAATTACGGGTCGTTCTTTACTGAAAAATCGACACAGCAGGACTAACGCGAGCAGTCGAGCTAGTAGTACGACCAGAGCTAGACTGGCACAGTCCGGGGCGATTAATTTGTTTTTGTAGTTTAACTAAAATAAAAAAAATCGCGAAATGGAGGTGTTCCCCTGTAACTGAGATTTCGCGCTAACACCTTCATTTCGCGATTTTTTTTAATTTTCATTTCGCGATTTATTTTATTTTATTCAAATTACAAAAAACAAAGTAATCGCCCCGACTGCGCCAGTCTAGACCAGGGCGTGCAATTGCTTGAAACTACAACCGGGAGCTAGCAATGATAAAGGCCTCCAATTTTTTTTTTTTTTTATTAATGATGAAACGTTACAAGATACAAGATCGTTATTTAACAATAAATAAATAATTCTACCACATTCATTTTTTAAACTTTGATTTGGATCCACAAAACAAACAAAAAGAGCTTGTAAATTGTTTGTATCTTTGCCAATTCTTAACCGATTCACGCAATTTGTTCAACACTTCAAGTTTGAAGCAATGTTCTGTTCGTTGCCATAGAAATGTATTATATTAATAATTTGCCTTAATTAAAACTATTTCAAGGTAATGTATTGTATACACATTGATCAACATAACTAAATGTAATTTATCTGCAGCTAAACACATCTATTCAGACTAAATATATTTCTAAGTTTATATTATTTATTGACAAATATTATTAGCTCAGTTATATCATTTGTCGATATTTAGCTCCTAATTAGCCTCAAAACTCACACTAAACTGTGTCGTGATTTAAAATAATCCAATATGCAATTCTTTCAAAGCAGTTTTTAACGATATGTCTGCTATTTAGTGCTTTCAAATGGATTCTCATCTTAGAAACTGTTCAGATTGACATACCAGGAGTAAATTGTCCAATGGCCAACTCCTTTAAACGATATATATTCAATTGTGAAAGTAATGAACAGATATCATAACAATCCATACAATACATGGATGGAATTAATTCTGAAGAAATTATGACTGTGGATTAGCCAAGACCACAAATGCAAGAAGTTTTGCTACCTGATGAGTAAAGCCGATGAGATATAATTCTTTATTACAACCCGATAGAATGAATTACATATCTATTTTGGTTTATAAAATGTAATAAAGGTGTTAAAATAAACATATCAAGTTAGATATCTAAAATCTACAATATAGTTACATGTAATATATAATGAATACAAATTTAGGCAAGATGCAAATGACCATGCAACTCGTGGCCTTGTATGATTTTCTTTGCATGGCAAATAAACAGTCCTCAAATACAGCCAAATACAATTTTGCAGGGAAAATATTTGATAAAATTAAAGAGTAAACAATGACCGAAAATTATATTACATGAAAAATGTATTAATAAAATTTAAAAAAAATGCACAATTCTCAATTAATGCTACATGTATATTATCAATCTCAACGTTCCTAATACAATAGAATAACACAATAAATAAACAGTAATTATTAAATAACAGTATACTGGAGTTAAAAATAGTAGCAAATGTTCTGTCAAGAAAAGTACACAACTTTTACATTTTGCTGTCAAAACATGATTCATACTACACAATTAAAACAATGGTTAACACTCTCTTAATTAAAAAATCTTTCGAGTGCCTTTAACTAACATCAGCAGTATAAACTTCTTCATTCTGTACATGTATTGTTTTGTCCAACAAGTTCATTTGGCCAAATTGTAATAAATTTGTAAACTCACTTCATTTTCAAAACAGAATTCAACTTTGTTGACATATTTCAGTGATAAAGATTTCCAAAATGGTTCGAGTTATTTTAACTACAATAAGCATTTTCACTAATATCAATTAAGATTTTAGAATCACTAATACAGCATCCATTTTTTTGAAAACAATCAGTTGAAAATTCTTATTTTTAACCAAAGAAACAGAAGAATGGAAATGATGAGACAGACATACTGTAACCTCAATATAATGAACACCGTTATAATGAACTTCCTGATATAATGAACACGTAGCAGGTCTCCCGCTCACAACAAACCCAATGTATTATGTGCTTCATTATAGTGAACATTTCACTATAACAAACTAATTGTATGTCCCCCAAAGAGTTTGTTATAACGAGGCTACAGTGTTATATATAATATATTTAATACAAGCGACCCTGTGGTTAGTAGAGCTTTGCTGTAATTGACACATGCTGAAGGGCAGTGGCATTTACTAGGTAGATAGGAATCTATGACAGTTCAGTAGTTGTGGCAATTGTCCCATAAGAGGATACATGTTTGTATTTGTGTATTTAGTGCATGGATATGCATAATTGATGTGGGTGTACAGGAAATTGAAGTTGAAACATGAGTTGTCACAATTACCAGAATATATACATGTGACTGAATTGAGAATGACAAAGTTAGACAATATGACAAAGTGGCATGTGATCTTGAGATGACCTTGAACTTTCTTTGAAAGATCTTGAAAGAGAGGTGACCTCCTGACACTCAACACACATGCAATCAACATGTGAACTTTGAGATGATCCTGACCAGAGGCCTTGTGATGACCCTGACCTGGCCTTTTGGGAAGATGTTTTAGTCCCTCCCACCCTCACCATTCAGTATCACCCATATAAAAGCAGCAAACACATAAACCTTGAAAAGACCTTGACCTGAACATTTCTGGAAAACATAGTCTTGGAAAATTAACTGGATGGGCCAATGTGTACTAAGAAAGCTCAGCTTCCAACTGATACAGTTGTCTACTGGAGTCCATGCATTATATATAGCCAATATAATGTAAGAGGAAATTAATAACAAAACAAGCAGCCTGTCGGCCGAGATAGCTCCGCTGTTAGCAATGCACATAACAGAAGATATCATTAGAACATGAACAATATGTATAGTATCAAAGCAACAGGACTGTTTTCAACAAGAATTCAAAAAATATCACTTTTCACCAAAAATGACAAAATTAATTATCAAAATTAGATAATTGAAGATATCATCACAAAATGAACAAATCTGAAAGTAGTCCACATGTACAATGTAGTACCTATATATGTAATATCAAATATTACTTTTTACCAAAAATGTAAAAATATTAGGGTTGTACAAACCCGTTTGTTTACCTAATCATACCTACCAGAAAGTCCGTGGAAATAATAAATTCCATTTATTACTCGTAGGCTTAAGTACAGATTACAGCCCCAATCGGAAACTATTAGGAATATACCTACAAAGAACACCTTAGGGTAGCATTCCCTATAGAAAAAAAGACCTCTCCTAAGGGACCATGCCGCGCGGGGTGGTCATGCATATGAGGTGTGATCCGATATTCCCACAAATGTTTCCGCTGCCACAATGGGCCCCCGTACGCTTGTGGAGAGGTGGGCGGGTTCCACAGACTTTCTGGTAGGTATGATTAGGTAAACAAACGGGTTTGTACAACCCTAATAGTTTACTACATCACCTACCAGAAAGTCTGTGGAAATAATAAATTCCATTTATTACTCGTAGGCAGAGTAAGCACGCTCACCGGAGGTGGGGAAGCTCCGGCGGCTGAAATGTATTTTTTTCGACCCCAAAAAGGAAGGTCCAAAAAAAACCCTGAGAAATCTAAAGCTACTCGCAGACAAGGAGTCTAGTCCCAGAATAAAACTAATTAGGTGACTTTTCAGGGACCAGGTGCCCAAAGGTAGACCCCCCCCCCCAATTCAGGGAGGCTACTAAAGCCGGTCCACTGAACAATAAATAGGGCCCCCACCAATTTTAATGCATTGAAACAGTATATTGCTCGGGTTCGATAGCGCTGAACGAAAAATGGTAGCGTCGAGCAAAGGAGGCTGGTTTCGACTGAAGGTACTATCGCGCTAATGCTTTCACGCATAGGGCCCCTTGGTGGTGCGGGCTGGGTCAGCGAACACAGTCTGACATGTCACAACCAACCTGTAGAGGCCCTCCTGCAGTGCTTGGAGGTCTCTCAGGTAATAGTTAATGAAGACATTCTGAGATCTTCATAACCCTGCTCGAAGCACCTGCTCGAGCGAGGCCCCAGACATCAAAGCCAATGAGTTAGCTACCCCGCGCACCTTCACCTGGTGGCGTTCCAAACGGACCGATGAAGAAGCAGTTAACCTATACGCTTCCACGACGGTATCAACAATCCACCGCGAAATGGTGATATTTGAAGCAGGGCGGCTCTGTTTGCCCCGCCCATAACAGACAAACGTGCGCTTCTCACTGCCCCTAGACACCTTGGTGTCTAGGGGCTCAGACCGGGCATAGAATCTGTCCCAGACGGTCCTCCTTGCCCACTATGTAAGTGCGGCGTGGGATGACTGTCGGCTCAGGGTCACACCCTGGGATTCCTTGCAAGAAAGTCCAGCCAAGTCTTCAAAATAACTAGTGAGTTCATAAAGGAGGCACATCTGCCACTAAAGGACAGTGCCCAGTCAGGAGGATTAGCTAGCCCCTTGGCGCGTGGCCCCTTGGAGCGGAAAGACTAAACAGTTGTAACATAATGGAACTCGAAACCAGTTTCAGTCCAGCAGATTCTATAAAACTGGGAATAAAACTGACCGATATCCAAGAATGGTCGATATGGATTTTCCTTGATCAAAGATATAGGAAACAATCAGCTACCTCGCTAATAGAGGGACTGAGATGATCAATCTCCCTTCCGCCACACAAATCAGTCGTCAAGATATGGGAGACCGGTGTAGCAGTTGGGTCACCTGTCTTAGCACACTGGTGAAGACGTACGGTGCTGTGCACAGACAGAAAATGAGGGCGGTAAACTTGTAAACTTTGCCCTTTATGGGATTCTGATATACCGGCTGCATGAGTGGTGAATGGGAATGTGGAGGTAAGCGTCGCTCAAATCCAGTGATGCCAGCCAATCGCCCAAGTGCACTGACAGAAGTACCAAAGCTGGTGTTTCCATCTGGAACCGCTTATTCCACAAACCCGTTCAGTCGACTGAGGTCTAGGACTGGACGCCACCCCCCCAAACTCTTGGGAACACAGAAGATGTGGGAAAGAACCCTAGCACTAAATGGGGGTTCCCTGCTAGGCGTATCACCCTTTTCTCCAGAAGGCTTGCTACTTTCTGTCGTCTCCGTCTTGAGGAGGAGACCGAAGAGGAATCTAATACCCATGCGACACTACTTAGAGTCCAGGGATCAGAAACTCTTGTGCGCCAAGCTGAAATGTGCTGCACAAGGCGCGATCCCACTGGAAAGAGTGGACGGGCGTTCGGAGCTAGTGCTTCCCGAACTCTAGCCACCAGTATGAGAGGACGAAGAGGGGGAGACTGAGCCCGAGGACTCCGGGGAAGGAGAACCAGAGTCGTACCACTATTCATGTCCAGGCAGCCGGCGAAACCTTCAAAGAGACTTCGCGGCCCCCTGGTCCCCAGAATTGTCAGAACGCCCACCACCAAGGCCACATTGCTTGGGCTTTCTTTGACGCTTCCCGCTAGTCTTCTTCTGCCCTATCGAAGTAGACCATGAGCGCTTTGATCCTCAATTGGATACGCTGATCTTCTGCAACCACCAAACCGTTCACCGCATCCACTAACCGGCCACCACATAGCCGGTCACGCCCCGAAGGCCTTCTCCGCAGGCGTACAAACTCGTCCCATGCTAGAGTAGAATAGATACACAGACCCAGAACTGCCTCACGCTCAGCCGAAACTGTTCCTGCCAATAGGGCAGTATGGACTTGTGAGATATCGTATATAGCGACTCCCTGCGCCGCCAGGAACTGGCCCATCTGCCCGAGGTTCGTTGCTGAGCACTCAGACAGTCAGAACTAAGCAAGGTGAGCTGACGCTCTAACGCTAAAGAAACACATTCTATAAAATTGATGGGTCTAAGTTCTGCCCGTAAAGTCCTATGCACTATAGGCTCTGGTGCAGGTCAAATGACCACGGAATGTGGCTTTCCCGATCCGCACTACCCGCCTTAACAAAAGTATGGGTACCGGGATCAGGACGGGGAACATGTGGAGAGGGCTGTGGTACCGCGCGAGTGTCCCACACCGGGGACTCGTCGATTGTTCGTGTAGCCCCAATGAGGTATGGATTCACCCAACAGAAGGCATTGGACGTGACCGCTTCAAAACCAGGTTCAAGCTATTTGTCCCCCCCAAAGGGTACCAATCGCCCTCTGAGCCCCCGCCATAGCCTGGGTCACATGAGGCACCTAGGGGAGTTGGTCAGCGGGCGTGATCTCCACGCTGGCAGTGGGCGAAGAGAGCGCAGATAAAAACGGGTCCAAAGGCGACTCCCCCATCAGGAGGATAGGGGAGGGAATACCACCGGCCCCGCGGCTGTCACTGCCCGGTTCACAAGCTGCGACCTTGACTGCATATTAGTAAGGGACAGCTGAGCTCCGGTTGGTTGGGTATCCTGTGACTGCCCCGACAAAGTGGGGACGAGGAGTGACAAAGCACTCGCCCCCCCTCCTGTTGGAGACTTGGTAGCTGTACCCCCATAAGTGGGTTCGGGGGAGAGGGCCCCTTCTATAAAAAAGTGGACACTCCCTTTCCCACCTTCTGAAGGAGAGATCACTGGAAGAATGGGACACACCTGACCCTAGCCCTGGTAGTGGAGGTACAGACAATATCCCCCCCCCCCCACCAGGTCCTCCTGCGTCCTACCCTGCAGAAGGGAGTTGACCTTTGAAGCCAGACTAATTATCTAAGCCATCTCTTCACCCTGGGAGAGCTTTTTTTGTTTGCCACCTTGACTAATAACGGTAAAGGCAGGCAGCAGTGATTGCGCAATCCACTCAGGCTGCGTCGGTACCGATAAAGTTCCGGTGGATTGAACCGGTTCAGTCTCTAAAGGCCGTGCCGATTCTGTGTCAATGTCCCAGAGGAAACACGCCGTTTATCAACGTCAGTCACTGGTGACTGGAAACTCTGATCTCCCAGCAAAAGCGGTTGGTCGATGTTTGCTAGTCTCGGTAATATCTGGTTGGGAAGCTAACTCGTTGGGAGAATTTAGATCCACCACCGGTGTTCCTGCGCTATCGACCGACATCACACATATGTGGGTCCCAATCGGGCATCTGCTTGAAGCAGGATGAGCATATCTTATGTCCCGTCTGTGGCGGGATGTACTGTGTCTTTTTTTGTGACTAAGGCATAATAGGGTCTGCAAAAATTACGAAAGTGAGATCATGAAAAAAAATAGTAAATTCACCGCACCAGAAATCGGAATCTGGTGAAAATGAACTGAGCCGGCAATTCAACTAACACAGGTAAAAAAAATGGGGCCCTTAATAATGGAAAGCCTTTACCGTAATGAAGTCGATCACCAATACTAGATTCCTAGATTCTCAGTCATAAAACTGTAACGTGCACTTTTGTCCATGCGTCACAACAAAGCTGAAAAATATCTGTACTCGTTGGTCGCAGAAACAAAAGAGAATATCGGATCAGGCCCCTTATGCGTGATCCCTTAGGGGTGGCCCCTTAGAAGAGGCCTTTTTTTCTATAGGGAATGCTACTCTAAGGTGTTCTTTGTGAACAGGGTATATTCCTAATAGATTCGGATCTGGGCTATAATCTGTAGTTAAGCCTACGAGTAATAAATGGAATTTATTATTTCCACGGACTTTCTGGTAGGTGATGTAGTAAACAAAATGTCCGCCAGTCGGCCATATTTGTTCGAATCACGGAAAAAATATGACGTGCACCTATAACCCAATATGTATGATCCAAATTGGGCTAGTCATCACTGAGAAACAGCTCCGGACATGTAAAAAATTATGATTTAGCACTTTTACATGAAATTTGGGCGTCAGTCAGCCATATTGAATCAAATAACAAAAATAATGATGGTGTAGTTGTATCTCTTGGTATACTATCTTTGCACAAAATTTAAACAGAAACGTTCATGGCATTCAAGAGAAAGTAGTATGGGTACCATGAAAAACTAGATGGTCGCTAGTCGGCCATATTTGTTCGAATCATGAAAAAGAAATTATGTGCACCTGCAACCCAATATGTATGATCATCATACCAACTTTCATTCAAATCGGCCCAGTCATCTTTGAGAAACTGCTGTGGACATGTTTAGGTATCAGAAATAGCAAATCTTACATCCAAAATGGCTGCCAGTCGGCCATTTTTGCTGCGTAACTTGACGCGTATATGTAAGACATTATGTATTGTCTTCATGTTGAGTTTGAATGAAATCCGTCAATGGCTGTCCAAGATATAGCTCCGGACCGATGTACGTACAGAACGAACCCAAATTAACAGTCCTCGTTTTCAGACTTCATCCGAATGGGGACTAAAACTAGAGGTTTACGTGTGATGTCATGAAATGAACAAATCTGACAGAGAAGCATTCCAGGTAGAATTGGTATGAATAGCAAAGCTGACAGTTTTGGAGAAGAAGTCGTTTGAAGGAAAAAAGTTGACGAACTAAGTATGACACATGATGGACGAGCACAGGTGTGGTCAACCTCAATAGCCAAAATGTGAACACTGAAGGCACAGCCAATACACAGTATACCGACATTGTACATTTTGCACAGTAGTTTGCCACATGTGCCATAATTTTCCCACAGTTCCAGTTACGTGTTCCAATTCAACACAAGTCATTGAAAATGACAGTCCTCATTAAATTTTTCAAAGTTCTCTTTGTACTCGTCATATTAAAGCAGAGGGGTTGTCGTGAATGCGTCCTTGAAACTTGAGTCCCAAGTGGCAAATACAACAGATTGTATATTTACATCAAATTCGAACAGCTGTTGCATGACAACCCCTCCGGTTTAAGACATAGCAAAGAAAACATAGATCACAAGTGAAAGTAATATGGCCAAAAATAAAAACGACTGCTATTCAGCCATCTTTGATCTGATTATGAAACAAACTGACATGCATGATGTATGTGCCAAATACGAATGAAAATGGTACATAAAGCTTGGAAATATAGTAGTAAGGCCATCCTTGATCCGATTTTTAAACAAATTGTCATGAACATGTATCCTAACATTTATAAAGTATGTGCCAAATTTGAAAACTGACAAAGCATGTCCAAGATACCACATTTTAAAAAACAAAGAAGATGCCTGCCACTCAGTGGCACTGCCAGTCGACCATCTTTGATCCAATTGTGAAAGAAATTGTCTTGGACATGTATCCTAACATGTAAAATCTATGTACCAAGTTTGAATGACAACTGACAAAGCATGTCCAAATTTTCAAAAAAACAAGATGGATGCCAGTCAGCCATTTTGAATCAAATCGCTAAACCACTGTATGTGCACATGTCCCATATAAAGCACTAGACATATGCAGAGAATAAGCGAAATCTGTCTGAAGGATTCTGAAATACGACTCCAGACGGACGGGCGAATTATAAGTCCCTGTTTTCAGACTTCATTCGAACGGGGAATAAAAATTGTGACTACTCGACCCTTAGTATTCGCATTCCATTTTATGTGACATTGGCTCCGTGTCGGGTCCCTTCATGATATTTTGTCTACAAGGCTTGGTTGGCCACCTTTATCTGATTATATTACATGTTGTCATTTAAATAACCCAGATCACATATGACCCAAGTTTTATTTAACTCTGTTAAGGTAGCGGGACTATTATTTGCATACTTATTTTCATCTTCTAATTATGACTAAATGACTACAAATGGACCCGGGAAAGTATATATTTTTAGAATCGCCAGACTTCAAGCTTTTCACAAGTGTATTTTGCATGCCCGTATCTGCATTCTACGACGCGTTACTCAATCAAAGGTGAAAAATTACTTTTTCTGTAAAAAAAAAATTACGCATTTATGCTGGCGATAAGAAGTATTTTTTTCACTTTTCCTAGTTGTTCAATAGTCTGGTAAATTGAATGTGTCTGGTTAGTTTTATTCAAGCAACACGTTTTAAAAAATAGTGTCCTGAATTTCAATTACTGTTTTAGTCGCATTGCCCCCAACTCAAACCACAACTCGTTGGTAAATAATCGATGAAATAGTTTGTCTGGACACATTCAAGTTCCTCTCATTGTCACTTTAAAGCTGTGAAAATTTGGTGTTAATCCGGCGACAATAAGTATACATTATTTTTTGTTAAAGACCTTGTATTTTGAAAAACATAAACTCCTAGAAAACGTCCATGAAGTAACAGCAAAGATTTTCAAGCTTGTTTATCGGCACAATCAATTTGTTTTCCCATCAAGGTCTGTTTTACCATGTGTAGGGACATCCAAATGTGTAAGGCTATTGGAAACCAAAAAAATAAAGGAATGGGATAGCTATAATTGGATAAATTCAGCATATGAAAACACCAAAATCAATGATTTTTTTCAGTGGCTGTGTGACCTTGTGTCTGATTTCAATTACTGTTTTAGTCGCATTGCCCCCAACTCAAACCACAACTCGTTGGTAAATAATCGATGAAATAGTTTGTCTGGACACATTCAAGTTCCTCTCATTGTCACCTTAAAGCTGTGAAAATTTGGTGTTAATCCGACGACAATAAGTATACGTTATTTTTTGTTAAAGACCTTGTATTTTGAAAAACATAAACTCCTAGAAAACGTCCATGAAGTAACAGCAAAGATTTTCAAGCTTGTTTATCGGCACAATCAATTTGTTTTCCCATCAAGGTCTGTTTTACCATGTGTAGGGACATCCAAATGTGTAAGGCTATTGGAAACCCAAAAAATAAAGGAATGGGATAGCTATAATTGGATAAATTCGGCATATGAAAACACCAAAATCAATGATTTTTTTCAGTGGCTGTGTGACCTTGTGTCTGACACATTCATATGCAAATGACTAATCTGTGAAACAAACAGGGGCGGAGACAAACCACTCAAATGTTTGGAAACACTCATTGTGTGTCAGATAGCTACTGATAACACATCCTAACATTGCTTTGTCTTGAGTT
Organism: Saccoglossus kowalevskii; assembly: GCF_978046115.1. NCBI lineage: Eukaryota > Metazoa > Hemichordata > Enteropneusta > Harrimaniidae > Saccoglossus > Saccoglossus kowalevskii. The sequence goes on from NC_140651.1 coordinate 3,101,515, forward strand.
TATCTTTGAAACTTATAGGCACACAGATTAAACCTGTGTTGTTGATTTTGGAAAACACTACTGAGGCTGCCTTGCTTCCCTTCAGAAAATCTACATTTTAACCAACTTACATGACATTCTATGTTATATTGACTTTATCATATGAAAGTTTATGGTGCATTTCATCAATTAATAAATAAATGTGAAAATCGTAATTTTCAACACAAATAATAGTCTCGCTACCTTAAGTGGTATATATGAACTCAGAAATTTGTGCATATTTGGCAAATTCATATACACTGATTTTAACGCCAAACTAATCAGGTCTGAGAATCATAACACAAAATTTCATCTGAATTTATTGGTAAGGGGAATCTTGGTATGAATCCCATGAACAAAGATGTTTTTGCACAACAAATATAAAAAAAGATATTACCATCGTTAATTATATAATTTTTTATACTAATTGGAATGCATATAATAATATTCGTAAGAGTAAAAATCATTCAGTACACAACATGCTCATGCAAAAACTGTGCTGAGAGACAGACAAAATGGCCTCCAATGGGCACAATTTGCATACATGATTAGTTATTACTGCATAGGGCTTAATTATTTGGTGGGTTTTATTTTCCCAGCTAAATGTGCTAAATTAAGACCCAGTAAACTTTCACAATCCAGTGAATTCAAAACCTAGTGAATATCCTTGCAACATCAAATATGCTGAAATTAAAACCCAGTGAATACTTCCTCTACAGTAACTTGAATCACTGTAGATTTCATTCAATGTAGTAGTAGCAAGTTCCATTGAAAATTACTACACCATAGATGTCAATTTAACTTCACTTTTGGTACACATTAGATTCGCCTCTTTGATGGTTATATTTTTCTTCAAAGATACCCGTAAAGCTGTCGACTCTTTCAATAATACATCCATGACAAATCTTGTCGCAAACCTGAAATTAAGTTGGAAGAAATCGTGTAAGTGACTTAATAATATAGAAAATCAAAGAAAGCTTAGAAAGAACTCCCGTGTGCTGAGAGTATTGGAGACACATTAAAAATTAATTCAAAATTACTTGAACTTGAAATGTTGATGGAAACACAGAAAACTAATTATGCAAATTAGGTAACTAATATGAACAGATTTAAGTGTAAAACTAATAAGGTCTGCACAATGTACCAAGTTTCATTGAAATGTGATTAGAACCAAAATAATATTAATTATTATGCTAATTAGAGAATTAATATGAACAGATTTTAACCCAAAATTAGTCAGGCTGTCTATTGTCCTCTAGCACTTATGTACCAAGTTTTATTCAAATGTGATGATCAATACTTGAGATATCAGTATTAATTAATTATATTAATTAGGTGATTAAGAAGCATAAATATTTACCAAAAACTAATATGGTGTATAGTCCTAGGTTCATTGAAATGTGATGGGTACTCTTTAAAAGTTTCATTGAAATCCAAAGAGTGGCTTTTAGACATCAGTGCAACAGCCATAAAACGGCAAAAAATTAACTAATTATGCAAATTAGGTAATGAATAGGCACAATTATTTATCCCAAAATTAATCAGGTCTCTGCAGTCCTAGAATATCTATGTCGCAAGTCTCATTGAAATGTGATGATTAGTACTTGAGATATCAGGTGAAAAGCTGAAAATTAACTAATTATGCTAGTAAGGTGATTAATATGCACAAATATTTACCCAAAAACTAATTAGGTCTCTGCACAGTCCTCAAGTAACTATATACCAAGTTTCATTGAAACATGATCATTACTACTTGAAATATCAAAAGCTGAAAATTAATTAATTATGCAAATTAGGTAATTAATATGTACTGATATTACCCTAAAAACTATCAGGTCTGTTAAGTGTCATATGACATATATGTACCAAGTTTTATTGACATGTTATGATTAGTACTAGCGATATCAGTGGAAAAGCCGAAAATTGATTAATCATTATGTAAATTAGGTAATTAATAATATTAACAGATTTTTACCCAAAAATAATCAAATCTGCGCATTAGTTCAGAGCATCCATGTGCCAAGTTTCATTGAAATCCAATGAGTGGTTCTTCAAATATCAGTGGAACAGTCATGGAACAGCTTGAAATCAGTTAATTATCATTCAAATTAGGTAATTAATATTCATAGATTTTTACCCAAAACTAATCAAATCTGCGCACTAGTTCAGAGCATCCATGTGCCAAGTTTCATTGAAATCCAATGAGTGGTTCTTCAAAAATCAGTGAAACAGTCATAGAACAGCTTAAAATCAGTTAATTATCATGCAAATTAGGTAATTAATATTCATAGATTTTTACCCAAAACTAATCAAATCTGCGTATTGGTTCAGAGCATCAATGTGCCAAGTTTCATCAAAATCCAATGAGTGGTTATTCAGATATCAGTGGAACAGTCTTGGAACAGCTAAAAATCTGCTAATTATCATGCAAATTAGGTAATTAATATTCATAGATTTTTACCAAAACCTAATCAACTCTGCGCATCATTCCAGAGCATCTATGTACCAAGTTTCACAAAAATTTGATTAGTGGTTCTTGAGATAACGGTGGAACAAAAAAGTGACACACATACATACAGACAGGGTAACTGCAAAGACTCCCTTTTGTGCTTCGCACACGAGAGTCAATAAAACAGTGCATGCTATAGTTCTATTATCAGGTCAATGAACAAGCAGCCTGTCGGCTGAGATAGCTCCGCTGTTAGCAATGACATTTCAATTAATGAACTGAATATATCATTAGAAAATGAACAATATGTATAGTATCAAAGCAATCGAGAAGTTTTCAACAAGTCGAAAATATCACTTTACAAAAAATGACAAAAATATTTATCAAAATTAGAGAATTAAATATATCATCACGAAATGAACAAATCTGAGAGCGATCCACATGTAGTACCTATGTATATATAAAATATCAAAGCAACCAGACTTGTGGTTTTCACCAAGAAGTTGAAAATATCACTTTACCAAAAATTACAAAAATATTTATCAAAATTTGAGAATTACAGATATCATCACGAATCGAACAAATCTAAGAGAGGTCTGCCCAAGATACATATACACCAAGTATCAAAACAATATAAATTGTAGTTTTCAAATATTGTAGAATACTTTATTTTTGCTTGGAATTTATTTTCGCTATTTTCGCTGAAGGGATGATTCCGTGAAAATAAAATCCAGTGAATATACTTTTTTTCACAATAAACTCATGAAAAAGTCAGTGAAAATAAATTCCAAGCAAAACGCCCAAAAAGCCTTTTCGGCGAAAATTAATTCCAGCGAAAATAAAGTATTCCACAGTAGTCGAAAAAGTAAAAAGTTGAAGACGACGCCGAATGACACCGAACAATCACTCATAATGATAAGCTCTGCTCGACAAAGTCGACAGCGGAGCTAAAAAGTTGACACTGACAATAACGGACACCGAACAAGCACTCGTATGATAAGCTGCGCTTGACAGTGGAGCTAAAAGTGTAACAAGCAGCCTCTTGGCTGAGATATCTCCACTGCTAGCAATTCACATTTCAATTAATAACTGAAGATATCATCACAAAGAAATCTGAGAGGAGACCATCTGTAGTACCTATATGTATAATATCAAAGCAATCAAATCCAGCTATGGAATGGCAGAAATTCTTAATTTTGATGAATTTTTAGCACTAAAATGGCAGCTATTCAGCTAAATTGAATTGAATCATAAAATAAATGCATGTGCATGTGCATGATATGATGTCTGATGTGTTTGTTGAGTTTGAATGTGATCAGTCATTGCAAGTGATAGGCATTGATTGCCCTGGGATTTATTTGTAAAAACAAAATGGCCACCAGTTGGCCATTTTGAATTAAAATATAACAAAACTGGACATTCATCAGACACCTAACATGTAAAACCTTCATACAAAGTTGAAACAAATCGATCATTTAAAACAAGCAGCCTGTCGGCTGAGATAGCTCAGCTGTTAGCAATGCACATTTCAATTAAAGAACAGAAGATATGATTAGAAAACGAACAATATGTAGACTTATATGTAGGCTGTTTTCAACAAGAACTCGAAAATATCACTTTTTACCAAAAATGACAAAAATATTTATCAAAATTAGAGAATTAAATATATCACGAAATGAACAAATCTGAGAGAGATCCACATGCAGTACCTATATATGTAATATCAAAGCAATTGGACTTTCAAATCTAAGAGAGGTCTACCCAGGGTACATATACACCAAGTATCAAAGCATTCAGGCTTATACTTTTCAAGAAGAAGTCGAAAAAGTAAAACATTGACACGGACGACGGAGACGGACAATCACTAATATGATAAGCTCCGCTAGAGAAAGTCAACAGTGGAGCTACAAAATGGCTTCCAGTTGGCCATTTTGTACACTCGATATACATCCTATACAAGCTTCGGCTTAAGTGCGTGTGTACCACTATTCCCATTAGAATGAAGGCCTACATGTACCACCACTACACGTCTACAAAGTAATTACTACACCCACCTGGATGTGATAGACCTGTAATAATTTCATTATCACTAGTATAATGTGTTCGCAGACAATAATCACGCTCTCGTGGACCTAGTCTGCAGACATAGTATTGTACCACTATTCCTATTATAATGAAGGCCTACCACCACTACATGTCTACAAAATAATTACTACACCTACCTGGATGTGATAGACCTGTAATAATTTCATTATCACTAGTATAATGTGTTCGCAGACAATAATCATGCTCTCGTGGACTTAGTCTGCAGCCATAGTAATGGTACTACTATTGCCATTATAATGAAGGCCTATCACCACTACATGTCTACAAAGTAATTACTACACCTACCTGGATGTGATATAGACCTGTAATAATTTCATAACCACTGGTATAATGTGTTTGCAGACAATAATCACACTCTCGTGGACCTAGTCTGCAGACATAGTAATGGAACTACTATTGCCATTATAATGAAGGCCTATCACCACTACATGTCTACAAAGTAATTACTACACCTACCTGGATGTGATATAGACCTGTAATAATTTCATAACCACTAGTATAATGTGTTCGCAGACAATAATCATGCTCTCCTGGACCTAGTCTGCAGACATACATTTTGTAGTAATGGTACCACTATTCCCATTATAATGAAGGCCTATCACCACTACATGTCTACAAAGTAATTATTACACCTACCTGGATGTGATAGACCTGTAATAATTTCATAACCACTAGTATAATGTGTTCGCAGACAATAAGCACGCTCTTGTGGACCTAGTCTGCAGACATAGTAATGGTATTACTATTGCCATAATAATGAAGGCCTACCACCACTACATGTCTACAAAGGAATTACTACACCTACCTGGATGTGATAGACCTGTAATAATTTCATTTTCACTAGTATAATGTGTTCGCAGACAATAATCACGCTCTCGTTGACCTAGTCTGCAGACATAGTAATGGAACTACTATTGCCATTATAATGAAGGCCTATCACCACTACATGTCTACAAAGTAATTACTACACCTACCTGGATGTGATATAGACCTGTAATAATTTCATAACCACTAGTATAATGTGTTCGCAGACAATAATCATGCTCTCCTGGACCTAGTCTGCAGACATAGTAATGGAACTACTATTGCCATTATAATGAAGGCCTATCACCACTACATGTCTACAAAGTAATTACTACACCTACCTGGATGTGATATAGACCTGTAATAATTTCATAACCACTGGTATAATGTGTTTGCAGACAATAATCACACTCTCGTGGACCTAGTCTGCAGACATAGTAATGTAACTACTATTGCCATTATAATGAAGGCCTATCACCACTACATGTCTACAAAGTAATTACTACACCTACCTGGATGTGATATAGACCTGTAATAATTTCATAACCACTAGTATAATGTGTTTGCAGACAATAATCATGCTCTCCTGGACCTAGTCTGCAGACATAGTAATGGTACCACTATTCCCATTATAATGAAGGCCTATCACCACTACATGTCTACAAAGTAATTACTACACCTACCTGGATGTGAGAGACCTGTAATAATTTCATAACCACTAGTTTAATGTGTTCGCAGACAATAATCACACTCTCGTTGACCTAGTCTGCAGACATAGTAATGGAACTACTATTGCCATTATAATGAAGGCCTATCACCACATGTCTACAAAGTAATGTGGCCCACTCAAAAGGCTAAAAATACCTTTAGCTTTATCAACTGTGAAGACAGTAAAGGTTGGAAGAGCTAACATGTTGTCTTTGGAATGTTTACTGGTAATGTGTGTGTTCAAGTTCTTTCTTAACATTACCATACCTTAAGTGGGACATTCAATCTGTGGAGGTGACAGCATCTTTGATACTTTATTTTTTCTGATGGCATCATCACTTTTTGCAATGGGCAACTTTCTTTTTTGAGTTTCTAATAGAAGCTGCAAAAAAAGAATAAGGTTGCCTCAGAGTTTATTTTGTTTAATTTAATAAATAATACAAATTACGTGACAGACATACCGAACATTCAATAATAGGAACATCCCGACCCCACCTCACCATTGCCACCCATTACAAAATTATTTGCAGCAACATTTACATTTTTCAGAATACTGTAGTTTTCAAATATCCTAAACATTCTGTAAATAATAGCCATCATGTTAACCTTCTTTACATTTGTTATCATTGAAGTTATGAATATGATATCTATGATTTTGTCAATAATTAAGAGTTTTTATAAAATAGATCAAAATTGACAACTCTAGATTTTAAAAGTGAATATAATATTCTACACTCAATACGGCTAAAAATATTCAGAAATTTAATTACAACATAAAGGATTAAGAATCAAGGATGACATAGAATTACCCATGTCACATACAAATTCTACTTTATGAGCATCACATATCTGTGGACACAGTGGGGTGCCAGAACAGATGGCCTACCTACAAGGTCTTTGCAACAATGACTCATTCCATTGCTGTTTAAATAGATGTATTAACTTTATACAAAATAGTACTATTTAGACAACAGATAATTTATGTGTACACACATCAGTAAAAATGTGTATTTCATGTGTGCAGTGGCATGCCAATTTAAATTTCTGTAACTATTGTTAATTATTAATTGAGTGAAGTAAAATATAAAAATCAACAAAATGGATAAGGCACAAATTCATTCTTGAAAGTGACAGACAATCTCCTATTGCAGTCAAGGCATACCACTGGTGAAGAAATAGAAAATCATTTTAATTACCGTCAGCATCATCTGATGTTCTCACTTTCTTTCCAATTTGAAATCTTTCAATTTCACTGCTCTGTACATTTAAATCACCACAACTACAACCAGCAAGATGTACACTCAACTTGGAACATTATGAAAATGTTTGTCAGCACAATGGACAATGCCAATGACGAGGAGTCTTCATTTTTGCAATGGAGCACTTGCACAAAACACAAGCTATACCTACAGAATTAACACAACTAAGATAATTTATTTTCAAACATGGGGGCAGACGCCAGATTAAATTCAAACTTCCAAGATACTCCTTCAATTAATGATTTGTTTTTCTATAAATATCCCACACACGAGAAGCAACAAAGTCAATTTACAAACGATTTAAAAAGATCTCTTAAACTAAGAAAATACATAGCAATTTGCACCATATGCAACCCCTTACTGAAGTAGCATAACTAATTATTAGTCTGAAGCGAATAAAAGTTACACTTGCCTTGAAACTCGAGTCTTGAACAGTACACACTGTTCAAATGTTTTTTCAGTAAATATTTGTCAGTTTTATGACCACACAGTGCCATTTTTTACATGAGCAATGTTCATCATCATTGCATCGATGTAATTATGTCAGTAGATCATCCAGGCTTGTGACAACACTTGGTACACTGGCATCTACATTTATGGAAAGAATTTATTAAATTAATTTAACTTGCTAAAAGTCCAGTCTATTCATTGGCACTGACTCAGACAACGTGCAATGGCTGTCACGGTAAATGTCAGAAGCGAGAGCTACGTTTTACAAGTTTCTAGTCCCTGTGCATATTATAAAAATGTTAGGTAATAGCTAATACACGAATTGAAACAGTTTCAGTTTTCATATACTCACCGCGCACATTTCCAGCGTGATTCACTTCCTTTGGTAACGCCATGTCAGGACAGCTGCATTACGACGCCATCATACGGCAAATACTTATGACGCGAAGATATGTGGGCGCGTCGTTGTATATCAAACAACCAATCAGACAACTATGCGTGCAAGATTGACTGATCGCGCTGTGGTGGACCTCTCTCTCGTGGACCCGCTCACGGCAAATGTGATATCCCAGAGTTCAATGCGTTTTGTACCATCCAATATACACTTTATCTCCGCACGAGGGCGCAATTTCAAATTGAAAGAAAAACTAGCATACACGCTATTACCATTCTATGACCTCAATTGACCCACCAGCCTCATTCCCAACTTGATACTGGAATTCTCATTTTTTTGATGTATTTAAAGTTTTTTACCCGGATCGTTCTAACCATTTCAATAAATAGTTATAGACTATAATTGATTATGCGAAATTACTGCATTTTTGGTGGTTTTTGGCCTACTCCTCTCACTGTTATGTTAGAATTACCGCGAGAGTGCCTTCTATGGATTGTCAACATGGCGGCTCACAAAGTTACGTTCGGTAAGTCCTTTTTTTTTACGTTTTACACAAGAAAAAAGCAATTTTTAGAAAATAACGTTCGATTTCTTCAATTGTTGGCGCCTTTTTTGTTGCAAAAATGCTGGTCGTGAAAATGAAAAACGTAATTTTGTTGGGGATTTCGAGAGCTTTACAACGATATGTAGATCGACCATATACACGTTATGTTCCTCATAGGAGTAGTGAATAAAGTGTCATAATGTATTTTGTCATTAATTTGCATACCATATATTCACTATTGAGATAATATATACACTATTGAGATACTATGGGTATAGGGATAAAATGAACATTTTCCATGTATCTGTTTTTGATACCAATGCATTTCATTCGTTTCTCTCAATATTATTTTCTGACATATTATTCATAATAAATTATGTAATATTAAAGTGAGAATATACTAAATATAGTTAATAACAAATGATTTTCAAAAAAAATGTGCCACGCCCCCTCCACTTGCCCCATTTCTCCAGTAAACGTGACACACATTGATGTGTTTGAAGTTGAAGAATTAATACCTAGAAAATAGTGTCATTACAAATTTGACAATTTAGGCTGACTTTAGAATAGTTTTACCAAGTGTAAATAATAATTTATTATTATGACAGATTTTTTATATTAAATATTGAGATTAGTTTAATAACAAATGATTTTCAAAGAAAATGTGCCAGGCCCCCTCCACATGCCCCATTTTTTACAGTCAAAGACTTCATAGAAAATAGTGTCATTACAAATTTGACAATTTAGGCTGACTTTGGAATAGTTTTACCAAGTGTAAATAATAATTTATTATTATGACAGATTTTTGATATTAAATATTGAGATTAGTAATGCATCTTGTGTTTTGTTTCAGATCTTTTGTGCTGAACTTACCATGGACAGTTTGCATGTGACGAGTGATACCTGGCTTGATTTTATATACAACATGGAGATGTGATGCACATAGTGTGCATTTGTATTCCTTGTGTGTGCCAAATAAAATTTCAAAATGTGATTCAGCAGAATCCAACAAATTCACTTCAATGTGTTCAGTGTATTTAATTTCAAATGCTAGTGAAGCTGCTTCAAGTTTCTTATCAAGTTTGTTAAGATCATCCTTTTTAGTAACTTGAAGTAACTTTGCTGAATGATTTGCTTCATTAATTTCAACCTTGGTATCAAATTGGTCGACCAGTTTTGTTTCATATTGCTTCACATCATGTTTTTGATCTTCAGATAACTTTGCAAACTTTTGTATAAATTCCAGTTGTTGGTCGATCTTTTGAGCCTCGTTGAAGAGCTTGTCAATTAGTTTACCCACGTTTCTCAATTTAGCATGAAGGTGATCCATAGTGTATTCATTTATGGGGTCATACTTTATAAGAGGATGATTACTCTGACCATTACTTTTTCCTTCTGCCCATGAATTCATATCCGCAAGAGTGATAGACATATCCCATTCATGATTTGGATTGTGACATTTATGAACTGTAGCCAAACATAAATTGCAGAAAAAACTGGTATTCTTTCCCTGCAAGACCAAACTTTTATACTTTTCATCTCGTTCCAGTTTTCTACAGTATTTCATCCCCTTTATACCATGTTGGGCAAATTTTTCAGTGCATGCCAGAACAGGAAGAATATCAACTTCTATCAGTGCATCACTCTGGGGCATTTATAATGGCAAATGGAATGCGGCTTGCATCAGAAGACTGGATTTGGATTTCTCCATACTTCATTACCATTATATTTTATCAGACGTATAGCACCACTGATGGCAAATACTTTGAAATTTTGGGACACTCCCTTGAAATTTTGGAAAGTGTGGCCACCCTCACCTACAACTATTTCTAACTTCTGTCTCTCATTTTCATCATCAAGGTCATAATCCAATTTCTTTTCAGTCAATATGTTGAGGACACTTCTCCAAACCAGGCCTTCAATATCATGAACAAACCAGCCCTTTTTATCTTGAGAGGCAGTTTCTGACACCATAGTGTGGAACCGTTTCAAATTATTTGAAAATTCTTGAAACATTTTCTTGTGTTCTCAGAGATTTCTCTAAACCATCATTGTCAGATTCAGATAGACCGCCCCCTAGATGGATAAATGTGTGTTCTGCTTCAGAATCATTCCATAATTTAGCGTCATTTGTAGTCTGATCTAATTTCTGGGAAGATGGTGCTGCTAATAAAGCCAATTTAACAGAAGGAGGCAGAATATCTGATGTAATGGCTTCCTTGAAAAATGATACAGATAATACTGATTTGGCAAATGTTTTATCTTTATTTAATCGTAATTGCCAAAGGGCACTCTCATCAAATCCAGACAACTTTTCACCTACTGCCTGGTGCTGATTTAAGATTTTACTGATGTAGGCTCGACTCCCAGTGGCTTTCTTAGAAATTGCTGATCTTTTCGTGCTAAATAGAACTGCAAGAGAGACTTCCAAATATTTCTTTGAATCATCCCATTCGTGACCCTTTAAATTTTCCAGCAAATTTCTCACCACTTGTCTTACTTGAGATGGCCCTTTTTGAATGATCAAATCGGAAAGTTGCCCTATTTCATTAGCAACGAGCGATCTCGCCTTCATCAGCTTAAATCTGTGAAAAGCACGGCTGGCAATAGAGCTTGCCGTCATTCCCATAACGAACAAATCATTCGACGCGATAGCATAAAATCGCCTACAAACCATTCGAAGTGAGCACATCGTTTTAACTTTCTCGAACTGTGAACTATAGTCATCACTGTCATTAAAAAAGCAACAAAACCCGAATATTCGAGTCAAAATCTCGGAAGAAAGATCAGAAAGCGAACGACCTTGTGTGCCGACGGACAACATCGGCGATCGAGTGAGCAGTTGAAGCCAATTTCCCACGTAATTTTGCGGCTAAACTTGCCTGCTTGACTCTTTTGGATACTCTTAGCATGATTGTGTAGGAATACGTCCAGAAAATGTGATATTGGTACAATAAATCGCACGATAAGCACATGGAAGGCTAACCCGGAAACAACTCAAGCGCTAAAAACGATTTTTGCGCAGAACGATGCCAGAATTTCAGTTCTGCGCATAGCAATATGCGTTGGTACAGAACGTGTTGAATTCTGGGTAAAACCTCGTACCGTGCCGCTGTCTCGTGGCAGGTCTGCAGCCACAGCTATATGGAAGTTTGCGGTTTAATGATGAAGAGCGCCGCCTGTGGTGACAAACTTATGAAGATCGTTTCCAACACTAGCGGCGCTCTCGCTGTCGCACGTCGGGCCATTGACGCTTCAAACTCATAGTTGCTGTCGACATAGGAAGTAAAGTAGGCAAATAACACCGAATAAACGGCAAGGTAAAGACTATGTCTAATTATAGTAAATACGTACTGCGTGCGTGACTCGAACCGGCGCTCGCGTACGGCACCTAATCGCCTAGCTTCACGCCACTACACGTCTTCCCCTCGGCCACCGGGCATCCCCCAAAAAGGATGCTTAATAACCGAGCTTATTACGTGACAAGCATAGGCCCCCCTAAATATAGGGAGTGGGGGGGTGGATTCCACACAACTGAATGATACTCCAAACTGCTACAAACTAATGAAAAAAACAATAATTTAAAAATACTATTAAAATCTTGTTAAACTTGTCTTGTTTGTCAATAAGATCATCAAAAGAAGTGTTTGATTTGAATAATGTAGTATGAAACATGCATGCTTTGTTGAATATAAATGCATGTACCAGTGTATCATTACTGCAAAACATGTATTAATAATTATAATTTAGACATTTTCTAGTCACTGGAATAGAAAGTATAATTTCATAGCTTCCAGGCTAGTTAGTTGTTACTTAATTAGCTCATTGGTTCATTCTGGGTATTTATCATGGTATGTTAAGAATTGAAGTGCATTCTGATTGGCTGACCATATTTAATGAGTTGTTGTACCACAATTCCTTGTCTGTGTTCTTCTCGGGTTGTCGAGGTATGTACGACTTAGAAATAGTGCCGTATGCGAGTACCAAGTTGCGAGTCGCAAGTAGCAAAATATGCCATATGCTAGTGGTAAAAACGGCATATGCGAGTGGTAAAATGTATCGTTTGCTAGTAGCAAAAAAGCCCTATGCGAGGAGTAATACAAAGGCTTGTAACGTTTGCTTATAATATAACAACGTTCGTTCAATTGTGTTTTATCACAGTAAAATCAAATATTTACCATGGTTATGAAATGATGTGTACATGGTTGGTTAAGATTGGCATGATGCTGTATCAAAAAGTTCGTTCAGTCGTTTGCATAGAATCGATGTTTGCTCTTCACGAAATTGCACAGGAAACGTGAAAGCACAATAATTTAATAAACTGCCATGACCAGCCAGCACACTCCGCATAACATGTGAATTTTTTTTTTCTTTCGGTAAAATTAGTATGAACCCGTGGTCAGCGATTAAAGAATCATAGAATTATAATTGTAGCATGGAGGTAGAATGATTGTAGTTAGTAACGGGTGCATGTTCACGGAAGGGTCACAGAATTCTTGTGTCACGCGCCGCCGTTTAAATGAAGACAATGGCAGGTTCCAAAAGTAGTCACACCTCGGTGAGGTGTTAAATTTGCCACAACCCAAGTGTTAACGTGCATGTTGAGTGATAAGTCCGCATGTTTACGAGACGTCCCTCACACATGGAATGTATTTACACGCAACCCGGATCAAATTTGAATTGAAACAAATTGAAACAAAGAAGTGTCTGCCGTTGCTTGGTCAGGATAGAGAGACAATTTTCATGGGTAAATGCTAGTAGAAGACTTAGCCTCAATGCCCCAAATACTTCGACCTAACCACTTTATTTGTACAAGTAGATAAAGTGTTATGTTTCGTTAAAATAAGCATGGACATGTTAGCATTGAAATAATCATAGAAGTACAGTTATCATCAGTACAAGTAGACTCGCTGAACAGGAACTCACACGCGAGCCAATGGAAACAATGGCTGATTTCAAAGCAATTTTGTCTCAGACAAGACATGGACAACAAACTCGCTGTTTTGCTGATTAGGAATAACGTGATGCTAATTTCGTGGTATTTCAACAGCTTTGTAATGAAGCACAGGCCCTTAGCTAAATTCTCCTATAAACTGTTGATTCTGTCGACCAATGGGAACGCACGTTTCAACCAGACTACTTGGACCTTGGACATTTGCGAGACGTAACAACAAAAAACGCAGCCAGTGATACATTTCGAAAATAAAAATACAAAATAAACGCAATCAGTGGCGCCGACCACGCGCGTTGGAAATAAATAGAACGCGTTCAACTGCGTTGTGACACAGTATCACCAGCCTCTTTCACTAATTATGCTATTTCCCAACGCACTCATATTTAATACATTGACGAAAAACACTAATGTTTTGTGTCAACTAATTATACGCAATTATCCAGGCAGTACTAGAAATTATTGCTGATACTAATCATGTTTTGTATTGGAAAGTTGGATACTTGAACGTGAAGTTCCCGGGCATGTAGTAATAATAATAATAACTTTATTGCCTTCGTGTATTTTTTATTACATAGGATAAGTACACCAAAAAAGAGTTTTAAAATAATAACAAGATATATGTAAGAATTGTACAAAAAACAATACAAAAGTATTTAAATGTTAAATAAATCTTTGTGTTGTGTAAATATAATTGGCAAGTTCTATAATTATGCCAGGATCTTTGCTTGAGAGTATATATGTGAACTGTATATTTTTATTGTTATTATCTTTTCTAAGGTATATGTTTTAACGAAACATATCACTTTTTCTACTTGTACAAATAAAGTGGTTAGGTCGAAGTATTTAGGGCATTGAGGGTCTACTAGCATTTACCCATGGAAATTGTCTCTCTATCCTGACCAAGCAACGGCAAACGCTTCTTTGTTTCAATTCAAATTTGATCCGGGTTGCGTGTAAATACATTCCAAGTGTGAGTGACGTCTCGTAAACATGCGGACTTATCACTCAACATGCACTTTATTTCTTTATTATATACTATGTATCATGGAATTGTGTGCTAGTTAACACTTGGGTCGTGGCAAATTTAACACCTCTCCGAGGTGTGACTACTTTTGAAACCTGCCATTGTTTTCATTTAAACGGCGGCGCGTGACACAAGAATTCTGTGACCCTTTGGTGAACATGCACCCGTTTTTACTAACTACAATTATAATTCTATGATTCTTTAATCGCTGACCACGGGTTCATACTAATTTTACCGAAAGAAAAAACAATTTTCACATGTTATGCGGAGTGTGCTGGCTGGTCATGGCCGTTTATTAAATTATTGTGCTTTCACGTTTCCTGTGCAATTTCGTGAAGAGCAAACATCGATTCTATGCAAACGACTGAACGAACTTTTTGATATAAACACTTAAATGAATAATAAACAAAAAGCACTGGAAATAGTAGTTAAAGCTGCTTTTATTTGCGACCTTCGCAATGTAATCCGCGTACACTAGTCGACTGTAATGTTGAGTACAGGGCGGCGTGCGCCGGTTGACACCTAAGCTAGATCGCGTTGACCCCGATTTGCTACCATTATTTTTATACATGAATCACCCCTGAAGTAAAAACCTTAACAGCATCATGCCAATCTTAACCAACCATGTACACATCATTTCATAACCATGGTAAATATTTGATTTTACTGTGATAAAACACAATTGAACGTACGTTGTTATATTATAAGCAAACGTTACAAGCCCTTGTATTACCCCTGGCATAGGGCTTTTTTGCTACTAGCAAACGATACATTTTACCACTCGCATATGCCGTTTTTAACACTAGCATATGGCATATTTTGCTACTTGCGACTCGCAACTTGGTACTCGCATACGGCACTATTTCTAGGTCGTACATACCTGGAGGGGTTGTCTGCCAATAAGACGTATAGATACATATTCTAGCCTTGTTATTTACAAGATGGACCATCGCAACCCAACATTCAGTGTTTTAAGCAAAAACAAATTTCGTAGAGCAGGATTTTTAGTATTAACTAGCATACGTACCAAATAATGATTTCCTATTCTCTCTTCAGATGGTGGTTTAACAAAATTTTTATGCATAACTCGGGTGAGTAAATACGCAAGATCGTTTTTTTTTTTTTTTTTTTACCTCTCATATGGTGTTCAAACTATGAAGAAAAACCTACCGTGGTTACCCATTGTGGGGGTGTGTGAAAAGACCAATCCAGTGTGGGTCTGGATTGGCATGTTTAACCACAAAATGAGATGTAGGCAAACCAGGGTTTGGGGTTAAAACTGTCCTCTAACAGCAACTCAGTGGTAGATGAATCAAGCATGAATATAGATGTGATTTGATAGTTAAATTTAAAATCAGCATGTCTGAACAAGGTACTCTGAAGCCCTGTTGTATACTTCATGAGATGAACTTGAATTGATCTGTGAATGTGGAACTGTGGAGACTAGGAAGACTGTATGTACCGGTATTCAATCTCTCAAAGAAAACAACCAGACAACTGTTAGAATGGTAGTCATCTCGGCCATGTGCTTGACAATGTCTTCAAATTCTGTGTATAAATAATCCATACTGAGCCACAGACTTATACGTTGCTATGCACAGACATGGGACCCATATTGAATGATTACTGTTGTTGAAATGTACACAAATATTATGAATGATTGTGAAAATATAATGTTTGTCATGAGTACTCCGGTATGTGGTATAAAATACAGATAACACTAATTAAATTTGCTCAGTTGAGTCTCTCATTCTAGTAGTAGGAATTGAAATATTATGACTATGTATCTATATTCACTAATAGAAAACCACCGCTCTACATGATGCAGCAAGGAATGGACACCGGGACATGGTGCAACTGTTGCTTGAGTATTTACATATAGATGACAGAGATGAAGTAAGTAACTTACTACAATTTTAATGACACCTTATCCCATAATATTTCTTTTTGGTTTGATCAGCTGTTACAAGAGATCACCAACGGTTGTTATAGCAATATCAGCTGACATCATACTAAGACGAAATACAAGATGAAATTATCGCATGAATACTGTGAAGTATCTACTTTTGATTGTTGTTTATCAGTTTATACTGTTACATGTAATTATTGGATGTTACCGTATGTTATGTTATCAGATGTCTATTTCTAATGACATTTTATATTGTATTAATACTATCCACACAGTATAATCAAACACCACTTCATCTGGCTGCAAAGAGTGGACACACTGACACAGTGAAACTACTTACAGAAATGGATTGCAATAAAGAAGCCCGTGATGATGTAAGATATTTACTTGTAGTCCTGAGTCTATTATTTTGAATTTATTCAGTCTGTAACTATTACATGTTATGGGTCAACTTTTTTTTATCAGATGTCTATTTCTAATGACATTTTATATTGTATTTATACTATCCACACAGGATAATAGTACACCACTTCATCTGGCTGCAAAGAGTGGACACACTGACACAGTGAAACTACTTATAGAAATGGATTGCGATAAAGAAGCCCAGTGTTGGTTTGTAAGTTATTTACTTGTAGTCCTGAGTCTATTATTTTGAATTTATTCAGTCTGTAACTATTACATGTTATGGGTCAACTTTTTTTTATCAGATGTCTATTTCTAATGACATTTTATATTGTATTTATACTATCCACACAGGATAATAGTACACCACTTCATCTGGCTGCAAAGAGTGGACACACTGACACAGTGAAACTACTTATAGAAATGGATTGCAATAAAGAAGCCCAGTGTCAGTTTGTAAGTTATTTACTTGTAGTCCTGAGTCTATTATTTTGAATTTATTCAGTCTGTAACTATTGCATGTTATGGATCACTTTTTTTTATCAGATGTCTATTTCTAATGATTTTATATTGTATTTATACTATCCACACAGAATAATCGTACACCACTTCATCTGGCTGCAAAGAGTGGACACACTGACACAGTGAAACTACTTATAGAAATGGATTGCAATAAAGAAGCCCAGTGTCAGTTTGTAAGTTATTTACTTGTAGTCCTGAGTCTATTATTTTGAATTTATTCAGTCTGTAACTATTGCATGTTATGGATCAACTTTTTTTTATCAGATGTCTATTTCTAATGATTTTATATTGTATTTATACTATCCACACAGGATGATCATACACCACTTCATCTGGCTGCAAAGAGTGGACACACTGACACAGTGAAACTACTTATAGAAATGGATTGCAATAAAGAAGCCCAGTGTCAGTTTGTAAGTTATTTACTTGTAGTCCTGAGTCTATTATTTTGAATTTATTCAGTCTGTAACTATTGCATGTTATGGATCAACTTTTTTTTATCAGATGTCTATTTCTAATGATTTTATATTGTATTTATACTATCTACACAGAATAATCGTACACCACTTCATCTGGCTGCAAAGAGTGGACACACTGACACAGTGAAACTACTTATAGAAATGGATTGCGATAAAGAAGCCCTTGATAATGTAAGTTATTTACTTGTAGTCCCGAGTCTATTATTTTGAATTTCTTCAGTCTGTAACTATTGCATGTTATGGGTCAACTTTTTTTTATCAGATGTCTATTTCTAATGACATTTTATATTGTATTTATACTATCCACACAGAATAATCATACACCACTTCATCTGGCTGCAGAGAGTGGACACACTGACACAGTGAAACTACTTATAGAAATGGATTGCAATAAAGAAGCCCAGTGTCAGTTTGTAAGTTATTTACTTGTAGTCCTGAGTCTATTATTTTGAATTTATTCAGTCTGTAACTATTGCATGTTATGGATCAACTTTTTTTTATCAGATGTCTATTTCTAATGATTTTATATTGTATTTATACTATCCACACAGAATAATCGTACACCACTTCATCTGGCTGCAAAGAGTGGACACACTGACACAGTGAAACTACTTATAGAAATGGATTGCGATAAAGAAGCCCTTGATAATGTAAGTTATTTACTTGTAGTCCCGAGTCTATTATTTTGAATTTCTTCAGTCTGTAACTATTGCATGTTATGGGTCAACTTTTTTTTATCAGATGTCTATTTCTAATGACATTTTATATTGTATTTATACTATCCACACAGAATAATCGTACACCACTTCATCTGGCTGCAGAGAGTGGACACACTGACACAGTGAAACTACTTATAGAAATGGATTGCGATAAAGAAGCCCTTGATGATGTAAGTTATTTACTTGTAGTCCAGAGTCTAATATTTTGAATTTATTCAGTCTGTATTTATTACATGTTATGGGTCAACTTTTTTTATCAGGTGTCTATTTCTAATGACATTTTATATTGTATTTACATGTATACTATCCACACAGTCTAATTGTACACCACTTCATCTGGCTGCAATGAGTGGATACACTGACACAGTGAAACTACTTATAAAAATGGATTGCGATAAAGAAGCCCAGTGTCAGTTTGTAAGTTATTTACTTGTAGTCCGGAGTCTATTATTTTGAATTTCTTCAGTCTGTAACTATTGCATGTTATGGGTCAATTTTTTTTTATCAGATGTCTATTTCTAATGACATTTTATATTGTATTTATACTATCCACACAGGATGATCATACACCACTTCATCTGGCTGCAGAGATTGGACACACTGACACAGTGAAACTACTTATAGAAATGGATTGCAATAAAGATGCCCTTGATTATGTAAGTTATTTACTTGTAGTCCCGAGTCTAATATTTTGAATTTCTTCAGTCTGTAACTATTGCATGTTATGGATCAACTTTTTTTTATCAGATGTCTATTTCTAATGAAATTTTATATTGTATTCATACTATCCACACAGAATAATCGTACACCACTTCATCTGGCTGCAGAGAATGGACGCACTGACACAGTGAAACTACTTATAGAAATGGATTGCAATAAAGAAGCCCTTAATGATGTAAGTTATTTACTTGTAGTCCTGAGTCTATTATTTTGAATTTATTCAGTCTGTAACTATTGCATGTTATGGATCAACTTTTTTTTATCAGATGTCTATTTCTAATGACATTTTATATTGTATTTATACTATCCACACAGAATAATCGTACACCACTTCATCTGGCTGCAGAGAATGGACACACTGACACAGTGGAACTACTTATAGAAATGGATTGCAATAAAGAAGCCCTTGATGATGTAAGTTATTTACTTGTAGTCCTGAGTCTATTATTTTGAATTTATTCAGTCTGTAACTATTGCATGTTATGGATCAATTTTTTTTTATCAGATGTCTATTTCTAATGAAATTTTATATTGTATTCATACTATCCACACAGAATAATCGTACACCACTTCATCTGGCTGCAGAGAATGGACGCACTGACACAGTGAAACTACTTATAGAAATGGATTGCAATAAAGAAGCCCTTGATTATGTAAGTTATTTACTTGTAGTCCCGAGTCTAATATTTTGAATTTATTCAGTCTGTATTTATTACATGTTATGGGTCAACTTTTCAGCTCTGCTGCCGACGAAGTCGAGCAGAGCTTACAGTATTACTGATTGTCCCTCGTCGTTGTCGCAGTCGTCAACTTTACATTTTTGACTTCTTCTTAAAAACCACAAATTGTATAGCTGTGAAACTTTCTAGGAAGGTACATGTACCTTGGGTGGTTCACTCTCAGATTTGTTCATTTCGTGTGGATATGATCAATTGTCTTACTTATAGCGAATATTTTTTGGTAAAAAGGGATATTTTAGACTTTCGCAAGTCCAATTGCTTTGATATTATACATATAGGTACTACATGTGTACCTTTTTTAGTCCCCGTTCGGACGAAGTCCGAAAACGGGGACTTATAATTCGGTCTCCGTGCGTCCGTCTGTCCGGAGTCATATCTCAGAATCCCTTAGACCGATTCCGTTCATTCTTTGCATGTGCCTAGTACTTTATATGGCACATGTGCACATGCAGTGCTTTAGCGATTCGATTCAAAATGGCCGACTGGCAGCCATCTTGTTTTTTGAAAATGTCATATTTTGGACGTGCTTTGTCAGTTTTCATTCCAATTTGGTACATACATGTAAATATATACATGTTAGGATGCATGTCCATGACAATTTGTTTCAAAATCTGGTCAAGGATGACCGATTGACAGCCATCTGACTTTTTGGCCTTACTACTATATTTCCAAAATTTATGTACCATTTTCATTCGTATTTGGCACATACATCATACATATCAGTGTGTTTCATAATCAGATCAAAGATGGTCGAATAACTGCTGTTTTTATTTTTGGCCATATTACTATGACACAAAACGCGTGTTTTGATGTAAATAAACAATCTATTGTATACGCCACTTGGAACTCAAGTTTCAAGGACACGCTCACGACAACCCCTCCACTTTAATATGACGAGCACAAAGAGAACTTAACAGGGACTGTGTCATTTTCAATGACTTGTTAATTTCATGGTGATATCTTCAATTATCTAATTTTGATGAATATTTGTAATTTTTGGTAAAAAGTGATATTCAGATTGCTCAGATACCATACATATTGTTCATTTTCTGATGATATCCTCTGTTCTTTAATTGAAGTGTGCATTGCTAACAGCAAAGCGATCTCAGCCGACAGGCTTCTTGTATATTGTATTTATAACTATCCACACAGGTTGATCATACACCACTTCATCTGGCTGCAAAGAATGGACGCACTGACACAGTGAAACTACTTGTAGAAAGGGATTGCAGTAAAGAAACCCTTGATAATGTAAGGGGGCCACGCTGCTGGGACAATCTGCCTGTACAAAGTTGAAAATGACTGACTGCCTGACAAATTGTAACTACCTAAGCTATCTAAGATAACGTGTCCCACAGCGCCCCCCAGATAGGTCAGTTAGTGACAGTACTAATGACCTTTAGCACCTGGTAACAAAACATACAGAAAACTTCTTAGAAACAAATTGCGATAAAGATAAATAAATGTTTACTATTAGTAATCAGTAATGATTATGAGGTGAAGCTGTGGCAGCTGAGATAAGACTACCTGGTAGAACAGCGAAAGCTATTAACTTACTTACCTTAGGTAGTTATCAGTAGTGCTGCGGAGGCTGCACATACTAGAAAAGACAGTGTAAGCCGAGACCACGTAAGGGTTAATAAGGCAGCTTTCGCAAGCTAGAAATGGCAAAAGCCATAGCTACAAGTATGCTAGGTTAATATACATGAGGATGAAAATAAATTGGGTGAAAATGAAAATACTTCGGCCTGGGGGGGGGGGGGGGGGAGGTGGAAGATTCCGTTTTGCCAGCTGTAAATCTCAGTTGACCCACCCCTATCAAATAAAAAAACTGGTTGACCCCCCCCCCCCCACACACACACACATTATATTTTAAAACTTTTAGACCAGGAAAGCTTTTCACCCAAAGCACAGTCTGTGCTTATGAAAACAAGGAAAACTTTGATTTTTGC
Source organism: Saccoglossus kowalevskii (assembly GCF_978046115.1). Classification (NCBI taxonomy): domain Eukaryota; kingdom Metazoa; phylum Hemichordata; class Enteropneusta; family Harrimaniidae; genus Saccoglossus; species Saccoglossus kowalevskii. The sequence continues at coordinate 3,123,668 of NC_140651.1, forward strand.
TTAAATTTATGTTTGATTTTGGTAATTTACAGAGCAAATTATGCATATTTAAAAGTTAAAAAAACAAAAAAAAACTATTTATTTTTTCATCATTTATTTTAATTTATATATCAGCATTTTCACAAATTTAACTAATTTGATTTGCTGAACAAAAACTGTCGCTGCTCTTTGTACTAATTGCTGTGTTGTCTTTTTGTCTCCTGTTATAATTGGATAAATCCAGTAAATATCTTGTACAATAGTGACTTCAGACTTTAAATAAAATAATCTGATATCAGCAGCACATGGACTTAGGATGTGTTTAAAACTTAACTGTATAATTGGGGTTCAAGCCGCATTGCATAATCTGTTCGTTACTTAGCAACTGTAACCTCAAAATATTTAGCCTATAACATTTTTTGGATCAACAAATTTATAGGCAATATAGGTAATAGTTATTATTAAGAACACATTTGTACGACTAACTTTTTGACTCCTGTGTGCGAAGCACAAAAGGGAGTCTTTGCAGTTACCCTGTCTGTCTGTCTGTCTGTCTGTCTGTCTGTCTGTCTGTCTGTGTCTGTCTCTGTCTCTGTCTCTGTCTCTGTCTCTGTCTCTGTCTCTGTCTCTTGTCTGTCTGTCTTGGTACATGGATGATCTGAACTAATGCACAGATTTGATTAGTTTTGGGTAAAAATCTGTTAATATTATTGATTACCTAATTTACATAATGATTAATCAATTTTCGGTTTTTCCACTGATATCTCAAGTACTAATCATAACATTTCAATAAAACTTGGTACATGGATGTCATATGACACTGCACAGACCTGATAGTTTTTAGGGTAATATCAGTACTTATTAATTACCTAATTTGCATAATTAATTAATTTTCAGCTTTTGATATTTCGAGTAGTAATGATCACGTTTCAATGAAACTTGGTACATGAATGTCATATGACACTGCACAGACCTGATAGTTTTTAGGGTAATATCAGTACTTATTAATTACCTAATTTGCATAATTAATTAATTTTCAGCTTTTGATATTTCGAGTAGTAATGATCACGTTTCAATGAAACTTGCGACATAGTTACTTGACGACTGTGCAGACCCCTGATTAGTTTTTAGGGTAATATCAGTACTTATTAATTACCTAATTTGCATAATTAATTAATTTTCAGCTTTTGATATTTCGAGTAGTAATGATCACGTTTCAATGAAACTTGCGACATAGTTACTTGACGACTGTGCAGACCCCTGATTAGTTTTTAGGGTAATATCAGTACTTATTAATTACCTAATTTGCATAATTAATTAATTTTCAGCTTTTGATATTTCGAGTAGTAATGATCACGTTTCAATGAAACTTGCGACATAGTTACTTGACGACTGTGCAGACCCCTGATTAGTTTTTAGGGTAATATCAGTACTTATTAATTACCTAATTTGCATAATTAATTAATTTTCAGCTTTTGATATTTCGAGTAGTAATGATCACGTTTCAATGAAACTTGCAACATAGTTACTTGACGACTGTGCAGACCCCTGATTAGTTTTTAGGGTAATATCAGTACTTATTAATTACCTAATTTGCATAATTAATTAATTTTCAGCTTTTGATATTTCGAGTAGTAATGATCACGTTTCAATGAAACTTGCGACATAGTTACTTGACGACTGTGCAGACCCCTGATTAGTTTTTAGGGTAATATCAGTACTTATTAATTACCTAATTTGCATAATTAATTAATTTTCAGCTTTTGATATTTCGAGTAGTAATGATCACGTTTCAATGAAACTTGCGACATAGTTACTTGACGACTGTGCAGACCCCTGATTAGTTTTTAGGGTAATATCAGTACTTATTAATTACCTAATTTGCATAATTAATTAATTTTCAGCTTTTGATATTTCGAGTAGTAATGATCACGTTTCAATGAAACTTGCGACATAGTTACTTGACGACTGTACAGACCCCTGATTAGTTTTTAGGGTAATATCAGTACTTATTAATTACCTAATTTGCATAATTAATTAATTTTCAGCTTTTGATATTTCGAGTAGTAATGATCACGTTTCAATGAAACTTGCGACATAGTTACTTGACGACTGTGCAGACCCCTGATTAGTTTTTAGGGTAATATCAGTACTTATTAATTACCTAATTTGCATAATTAATTAATTTTCAGCTTTTGATATTTCGAGTAGTAATGATCACGTTTCAATGAAACTTGCGACATAGTTACTTGACGACTGTGCAGACCCCTGATTAGTTTTTAGGGTAATATCAGTACTTATTAATTACCTAATTTGCATAATTAATTAATTTTCAGCTTTTGATATTTCGAGTAGTAATGATCACGTTTCAATGAAACTTGCGACATAGTTACTTGACGACTGTGCAGACCCCTGATTAGTTTTTAGGGTAATATCAGTACTTATTAATTACCTAATTTGCATAATTAATTAATTTTCAGCTTTTGATATTTCGAGTAGTAATGATCACGTTTCAATGAAACTTGCGACATAGTTACTTGACGACTGTGCAGACCCCTGATTAGTTTTTAGGGTAATATCAGTACTTATTAATTACCTAATTTGCATAATTAATTAATTTTCAGCTTTTGATATTTCGAGTAGTAATGATCACGTTTCAATGAAACTTGCGACATAGTTACTTGACGACTGTGCAGACCCCTGATTAGTTTTTAGGGTAATATCAGTACTTATTAATTACCTAATTTGCATAATTAATTAATTTTCAGCTTTTGATATTTCGAGTAGTAATGATCACGTTTCAATGAAACTTGCGACATAGTTACTTGACGACTGTGCAGACCCCTGATTAGTTTTTAGGGTAATATCAGTACTTATTAATTACCTAATTTGCATAATTAATTAATTTTCAGCTTTTGATATTTCGAGTAGTAATGATCACGTTTCAATGAAACTTGCGACATAGTTACTTGACGACTGTGCAGACCCCTGATTAGTTTTTAGGGTAATATCAGTACTTATTAATTACCTAATTTGCATAATTAATTAATTTTCAGCTTTTGATATTTCGAGTAGTAATGATCACGTTTCAATGAAACTTGCGACATAGTTACTTGACGACTGTGCAGACCCCTGATTAGTTTTTAGGGTAATATCAGTACTTATTAATTACCTAATTTGCATAATTAATTAATTTTCAGCTTTTGATATTTCGAGTAGTAATGATCACGTTTCAATGAAACTTGCGACATAGTTACTTGACGACTGTGCAGACCCCTGATTAGTTTTTAGGGTAATATCAGTACTTATTAATTACCTAATTTGCATAATTAATTAATTTTCAGCTTTTGATATTTCGAGTAGTAATGATCACGTTTCAATGAAACTTGCGACATAGTTACTTGACGACTGTGCAGACCCCTGATTAGTTTTTAGGGTAATATCAGTACTTATTAATTACCTAATTTGCATAATTAATTAATTTTCAGCTTTTGATATTTCGAGTAGTAATGATCACGTTTCAATGAAACTTGCGACATAGTTACTTGACGACTGTGCAGACCCCTGATTAGTTTTTAGGGTAATATCAGTACTTATTAATTACCTAATTTGCATAATTAATTAATTTTCAGCTTTTGATATTTCGAGTAGTAATGATCACGTTTCAATGAAACTTGCAACATAGTTACTTGACGACTGTGCAGACCCCTGATTAGTTTTTAGGGTAATATCAGTACTTATTAATTACCTAATTTGCATAATTAATTAATTTTCAGCTTTTGATATTTCGAGTAGTAATGATCACGTTTCAATGAAACTTGCGACATAGTTACTTGACGACTGTGCAGACCCCTGATTAGTTTTTAGGGTAATATCAGTACTTATTAATTACCTAATTTGCATAATTAATTAATTTTCAGCTTTTGATATTTCGAGTAGTAATGATCACGTTTCAATGAAACTTGCGACATAGTTACTTGACGACTGTGCAGACCCCTGATTAGTTTTTAGGGTAATATCAGTACTTATTAATTACCTAATTTGCATAATTAATTAATTTTCAGCTTTTGATATTTCGAGTAGTAATGATCACGTTTCAATGAAACTTGCGACATAGTTACTTGACGACTGTGCAGACCCCTGATTAGTTTTTAGGGTAATATCAGTACTTATTAATTACCTAATTTGCATAATTAATTAATTTTCAGCTTTTGATATTTCGAGTAGTAATGATCACGTTTCAATGAAACTTGCGACATAGTTACTTGACGACTGTGCAGACCCCTGATTAGTTTTTAGGGTAATATCAGTACTTATTAATTACCTAATTTGCATAATTAATTAATTTTCAGCTTTTGATATTTCGAGTAGTAATGATCACGTTTCAATGAAACTTGCGACATAGTTACTTGACGACTGTGCAGACCCCTGATTAGTTTTTAGGGTAATATCAGTACTTATTAATTACCTAATTTGCATAATTAATTAATTTTCAGCTTTTGATATTTCGAGTAGTAATGATCACGTTTCAATGAAACTTGCGACATAGTTACTTGACGACTGTGCAGACCCCTGATTAGTTTTTAGGGTAATATCAGTACTTATTAATTACCTAATTTGCATAATTAATTAATTTTCAGCTTTTGATATTTCGAGTAGTAATGATCACGTTTCAATGAAACTTGCGACATAAATGCTCTAGGACAATAGAGACATCAAGATGTGCATACGAGAACGGATACATCACTGCTTTGTGCATGACCTCCGCGCGAACCAATGATCATCGGTTGCCTGGTCGTTCGGCAGTCGTTTTGAACGTGATCAAGGTGACTGACTCGTAGTTGATTTCCGAGAGCTTTTCTCGCTGTCAATTTTGAATAATTTTCATTGACATTGATAAAATGTTTTATATTAGAGTGTTTTTGTATATTTATGATGAAATAAGAAATATTGGATGCATTTTAGCTGACATTTATACCCACTGAAAACGCATGATATTGATCGGCTGAAAGAGGATTCGGCAAATGGGCCTGGAACCTCAGCAGAGTGGATGGAAATAGTTCACAGACATTTGACAGAGCTCTCACTAACTACTAATTCTGACTCCAGACGTGAAATGACATAACAAATTTTATTAGGTAGTTATTGTTGCCCAATGAGAGACGGATTGACATGGTTCTGGTTTCAGTTACGTTCCCGTTGTTGGCGCTTGTACTTAATCGTTTTCTGACACCCGAGAACGTAACGCAAACGAAATTAGAACATCACGTTACGTTCCCGTTACGTACGCAAATCTTAAACTCTCTAATAGACAGTCTGATTAATTTTGGGTTAAAATCTGTTCATATTAATTCTCTAATTAGCATAATAATTAATATTTTTTTTGGTTCTAATCACATTTCAATGAAACTTGTACATTGTGCAGACCTTATTAGTTTTACACTTAAATCTATTCATATTATTTACCTTATTTGCATAATTAGTTTTCAGCTATTCCATTAATATCTCAAGTATAAGTAATTTTGAATTAATTTTTAATGTGTCTCCAATACTCTTCTCAGCACATGGGAGTTCTTTCTAAGCTTTCTTTGATTTATCGTTTGTTCTGAAATATTTTTTTTTAAATGTATGCATGACCGCGTGTGTGAATTCTGGAAAACATGATATCAAAAACGGGGTGACCCCTCCTATTCGCACAATCAAAAAACAGGGTACCCTCCCCTACTGATCCACCGCCCCCCCCCTAGGCCGAAGTAACTGACCAATCCCTAAATAAACTAGGGAAATAAATCTTGGGGATACAAATGTGTATAAATCCACTAATACGAAGCCCCCGAAATATGCTGTAATAAATAATTGCAGCAATACCCCCAAGATGAAATTTAAGCGTGATCATAACAGCTGTTGCTCAATACTGCATGAGCATGACCGATAGAGGCATCTGTTGTGTGAATGTACTTGACATAGCTGTCAGATGACCATCGTCCCAGGGCCTTTATCATGTGATCCTGGATCCCTGCTTCAGCTGCTGAGGAAGCGGCACCAATTCGGAAAGAATGGCCAGAATATTGTTGTATCTAACCCCGATGCAAGTAAATAGGAGTGATCTAACGAAGGTGAAGGTTGCATAGCAGCCCTAAAAGTTGAGTAACTCTGTAGTGTGCAAACTGGGCACATCCGGGGATTACTGTAAAATTTAATAACTGCCCCTCTACGAAACGGATCAGTCTTGGAAGAAGCTTGACCATCAGCGCTAAAACTGACATTGCCTATGCATAAGTGAACATTACTATCAAATTTAGATGAAACCGAATTCCCCACAATGCATAAATCCGAAAAAGGCTAGCAAAATAACAGTTTGCATAAGAATGTTGGCAAAACCAGTAAACAGGTCCTGCCTGCAACCTCAAAAACATTGAAAAAATAATAGCTGAAGTGAAAGGAAGCAGTGTCCTGGAACACTGTCCCTGATCGCGCTTGATGGCTCCGAGTAATAAGTTTACACGCAACAGTGGTATATTAACTGAACTCTGCCAGGGATTTGTCACCCCGGCCTCAATGTACTTGAATCGTATACCAGCAAGATGAAGTCGATTCTTGGAGGTGCAAATGTTTATAGCAGTGTGTAATAAATAACAACAATGAATCCTCAGAAAAAACTGGTAAATTAAAAGTTGAACATGGTACATTGTGCATAGACAGAAAATTGGTAAAGAGGACCAATCCAGAGTCGTACACCTGCCTTGTTCTATGTGATATTGTTACACTCCACAACTCGCGCACTTCAATCCCTAAATAAGTGTTACTTTGCAAAACGGTGGACACAGTGTCTTGCTCACTTCTGCCTCTGGTGCCAGACTGCGGAATTTCTGCAATTGAAAGCGTGATAAAGCGCCAGCAATAGAGTTCTGCCTGCCAGGAACAAACTGTGCCAAAACAATGAAATTGTGTTTCATGGTCGTTAAGGTTAAGCGGTGCAAGAGAGCATTAATAGTGTGGCAATGTGATGAAGCTCTTCCTTTCCTCAACAGATCAACTGTTGTCTGGTTGTCACAGATAAAGCGAATACTCTGTTGAGACCAATGCCTTCCCCACAACATTGCCGCAATTACAATAGGATAGAGTTCTAATAACGCCATAGATAGTTTATCATGTTGCACAGAGAGCAACTGTGGTGGCCATACTTCACTAAACCAACTCCCCTGGAAATAGCCCCCAAATCCTTTAGTAGATGATGCGTCAGTGAAAATATGCAGGTCTGAAGAACTAACCACTTGGCTGTTTAGAATCAAATGTATACCATTCCAAGAAATAAGAAACTGTCTCCACATAGATAATTCTGACAGACAAGCCGTAGTGAAAGTGACATGGTGATGTAATTGGGAAACTGACGACGCCAGCTGGAGCAAGTAAGAAATGAAGGACCTTCCTGGTATGATTACTCAGGCTGCAAAGTTCAGGTGACCTACATGTAACATTGATAGTACAATGTAGCTCTCGCTTCGTAACAGTGCGCTCGGTAGAGAATTCTGAGATTTTGGCAGTAATCCGACCCATCTTATTTATTGGTAAGAACACGGTCATCATCTTAGAATTGAGCATGAGGTCCAGGTATTCTAACTCTCGCACAGGTCCAAAGGTACTCTAAGTGAGTTGAATATCATGGACATACAATGTAATTGCCATAGATCTCATAGCTACTTCCTCTGTCGGATCTATGGTTAAAAAGTCATCTAGTAAATGTAGGATGAATCTCGCATTAAATCTATGTTCTGCAATCCAGCAAATGGACTGTGAAAGACTATCGAAAATCTTTGGGCTGGACCTAGATCAGAAAACCAGTTTTACAAAGAAGTAGAACTTCCCATCCCACTTTATGCTATGTAAGTGCCATACCGATGATGCAGTGGTAATTGTTTGAAAGCATCTGTTATGTTGAACTTGCACATGTAAGCACACTCATTCAGATGCTTTATCTCCTGAAAGGCATCATCAATTTTAATATAGGACATGAAATATGTCTCCTTGTCTATGAGTTCATTTAAACTAGGAACCTGTGGATTGTCATGCGGTGCGGATAAATCAACTATTAGTCTCTGTTTTTTTCGAATATTTCCCTTCAACCACCCCAAGTGGATTGGTTCTGTAAAAAGAAAAAGGTGACAATTCAAAAGGTCCTATAATATACCCCTTATCTAACTCTAACTGAAGTAAGCGGGGAAAAACTTGTGGGTTCTGTCTAGCAGATAAGTTATTACGGCATTCAAATGAAGCACTAGATGCATTTTCAATCACAGTCAGAAAACCATCTCGTAAACCACTGCACAAATATGAAACAAAGTTAGATTCTGGGTGCGCTATCAATAACTCTTCTAGTTTATCAACATTGATTGGTGTGGTGGCTGACTTTGGTAGTCACTGGGTAGCGTTGACATTACCAGGAGCAGCAGAAGATCCCTTACTTTTTGCGATAGACTTTGAGCAAGTATTAACAGAATGGTTGGCTTTGCATGAAGTGCACACATGAATAAAAGGACATGGATTCCTGGTGCAACCCTTATAAACCAAATTGAAATTGTTGCAAATTTCTCTACCATTCCAGAAAACTTTAGGACTACCACGGCTGTCATTGCTGGGATCCCCATGTTGTAGAAATTGGGGAGTGAACTGTTCACGGGGACAAAAATCAACCAAGTGCCCAGTACATCGACGTCCAAACATAAGATTCATGTACATTTCAGAGTCTCTAATCAACCAATCCACCTTAATATTACGCTGTGCTTGCCATGCTGCAGCTTGGTTTGCGAATTCCACATGATAATCATAAAACAAGCTGCCACCAAAATTGACTGCCATGTTGGTAACAAACAAGTTCTTCATGACGATGTGGAAACGCTTCGCATATAATTGATATTTGCCGAACGCCACCAAGAATTCATTGTGAGTGAGAACTTTGTTTAGTCGAGGGTCAGGATTTCCCTTCAGTTTAATCTCTCTGCCCGTTGCATCAATAGTGCAAATCTCTGAACTGTCATGAGCTGGTATCAGTAAGGTAGCCAAATTAACATATTTACCTTGAAGTATACTAGTTTTCAAGGAATCTGAAACTGGCACGATTCTAGGTAATTCGTGCAAAGCTACGCCAAACCATCGTCTCGCTGGTAAGGTAGTGGATCGAGCAGTATCGTGAAGGCTTGGTACTGTAACTGTACGTAGCGCGACCTTGTCAAACTCCCGAGGTGGCCCCCGCGATAAAACTGGGGACGGTCGATTCATCCCAAATCACATTCGTCCCAGGTCTATTCATCCCAAATCACATTCGTCCCAAAGTCGATTCGTCCCACAAGTTGATTCGTCAGATTTAAGGTTAGCCCACTACTAACTCTCCAAATAAGCACAAAAAATCCAAACAACGAACGTGGAGTTATTAGTTAGCGTGTCAGTAAAAGAGGGCATAGAAATTGACCCTGCTCAAGATCGTAATGCTGACAACAAATTAAAAAAAATGGACGAATGTGAATTGGGACGAATCGACTTGTGGGACGAATGTGATTTGGGACGAATTGACTGTGAATCGATAAAACAGCGGCCATGTTTTCAACCCTATCATCGGGTGAACGACTCCATCAGTGTACCGTTTCTCGCAACTCTCTGACCTCCTGAATAAGACTTTCCATATTAGTTGCAGCGTTAACATTGTATGAGTTGTTGGCTGTAACATCCGCTAATTCAATAGTCTGTGAAGTGAGTTCTAAAGTCTCGCGATTCTCGATTGAGTCACTGGTACGTGTAACTGGGGCTAATCTGCACTGGCTCAGAAGGTTGCACATGATTAGCTAGTTTGAATTTGCATAACAATACTGACAATGAACGTGCATTCAACGCCACAAGTGGGGGTGTGTGGGGTGGGGGGGTGTGGTGTTGTGTGTGTGTGTGTGTGTGGGGGGGGTGATGGGGGGTGTGGGTGTGGTGTGTGTGGCTAATACATTTTTGGACCAAAATGTCATAAATATTCACAATAATTGTAAAAATGAAGTTGCCACAAAATGAACAAATTCACTACGTTCAATCACCCACCATAGACTCTGTCAAAATGACTATTTTGAGCAGTAGGCATTAATCTGCAATTCAGCCAATGACCGAGAGAGAGAGAAATCTAGGTCAGGGGAAGCCCCATGACCTCAAGATTTTCCCTTGCGTCATGGACCATGTGACAGAGGCCATGAGGTGCAGCCATCTTGTCCTCTTAATCACTCTGGTTCCTTTTTTTCTCTGCCCCTTGTGGATTGATGGAAACGGTGCGCTTCAGTCTGCCAGTTTTGTTATTCCAGTCCCGGTTTTCGCTCTGGCTTGCTGCCCTCTCCGTGGCAGCTGACGCTGTGGCTGGTAGGATAAGTCTTTCTTATTTTTTACCCCTGTCGCCCTTTTTGTGTGTATATATATATACAACAAAGAATAAAAACTCGGCGACACATGACCACGTCGTTGGTTCTCTTTGTGTCAACTTGGACTTATTCTCACATGAGATGAGGGCTTTGGTTGAGGGCCTGTCAGGACAAATTGTGTCTCTTGCCGGATAGACCAAATGCAGGCGGATTGGGTGGTCTCCACTGCGACCCCTCGGTCGGCAAGCAGGAAGAAGCACTCTAAGATGTGTCATTCACATTCAAGGCATGCCTTTTCCTGATCCCAACCTCCCAATTAATTGGGATGAATGCGAGACACGCCCTAGTGGTGCCGGTCTCCGCCGAGATTTAGTTCACAGATGGTTGACGGGAGTGCTGGCAGTCAGGTCTCTGATCTGTGGAGCTGAACAACCAGGGCAGGACACACATTGCGCCTCCCCCCTGCAAAGAACCAGCCAGGGTTCATCGTGTGCAGCCGGTATCAGGAACTTACCCTCGAGTCCAGCCTCCACTGTGGGTATCGACTCCCTTCTTTCCGACCCACAGGCGTTCCCAGTGGGGACCGACCCAGCAATCAATCGAGCACGCTCTCGCTCTCAGTTTTAAGATGAGGGGAGGCAGTTCGGCCGTGTGAGACTTGCTGGGTACTACTTCGGACGGCCCCTTGGAGTCATCTATTCGTAATGAATTGGTGAGCCATGTCTTTGGGGTGATGAGTATCCTCAAGCCCAAGGATGAGATGTACATATCCCCGCCATTGATCTTGAAGCAGTTGCTTACAGTAGCTTTGACGCTTATGGGATCCCAGGCACCGGGATCCAAAGTGTTGATGTGCGGGCGTTGGTCGGCTGCAGAGGAGGTAATGCCAAAGGCACCTGGCTGGGGTAATCTGACAGAAAAGCAATCAGACAGGAGGTAGACAGTCTGCTTGCAAAGGGCGCCATACGCAGGATAGAGCATCTGACGATAAGTCTGGGCTTCTACTCAAATGTGTTCATAGTCCCAAAAGCTACAGGTGGCTAGCATCCAGGGTTGGACTTAAGCAGACTAAATCAGTATGTGCTGCTCAATAGATTTCACATGGAGACGCCAAACACTGTCTTGCTCTCCTTACTCTGTTTCAACTGGTTAGCCTCCCTAGACTTAAGTGATGCGATGCCTACTTGCATATACTGCACCCAGCGAGTCACCGACTCCTTGGATTCTCCCATCTGGGCCAAGTATTCAAATTCAGGGTGCTACACTTTGATGAAACAGGTGGTGCTGCTGCTGCACCAGGCGTCAGTACACATCAACCTGTAATTAGATGACTGGTTGCTATGCAACCCAAACAAATCAACACAAATCAGGTTCCTGGCCAAGAATCAAATCCCAGGACTCTATCCACAGCCGATTGTTATCATCAAGTTGGGAAACATTGTCGTTCTGGAGGACCAGGAGTAGTTGCTTCTTTGCCAGGTTCGAGCCCGAGTTGCTATGTGAGCCGTACTAAGGAGTTGAGGCATGGCAGCAAGCACATGTTTTTGTTTTATGGCTTGGGCAAGCAAGATCAGCCAGCCTCCTCGACTTCCATTGCCAGGTGGATCATAGCAACCGTGTTGGAAGTCAATAACCTTTTGGCTTTGTCAACACGAAGCCGAGACAAGTACGAGCGCACGAGGTTCGTGCGATTGCTAACTCATTAGCTCTTGCGTCAGGTGCCCCCTCAAGCATGTGCTGAGGGCAGGCTTCTGGAGAACGCAAAATGTCTTTACCGCTTCTACCTGAGAGATACCCAATTCATTGAAGGTTTTTTTTAGAGAGGGTCCTGTCTTAATGGATCAGGCTTTGGTTACTGACCCAGTTCAGATGACCTCAGGTATCCCTGCGCATAGGAGATAGAGTATTCTGTGCTACAGATTTGTGCACAGAAGTTTCTCCCGCAAGTGTTCAGTGGAACCTTCCAGGTCTCGCTTTCGCCCTATGTCATCATGCAGAACTTTTTTGGTCTTTCTTTTGAAATTAGGGTTTGAGTCCAGCGTTCTTGGGCATAACGAACCCTGTCGCCATTTGCTTTTCGTCCGGGGACAACACTGGCAAGGTAAGACACCATTCCTTCATTGGTCTTAACTAGGTGGTAGTCATATTAGTTGAGAGTTTTATCCCCATCTGGGGACACCCTTTTCATCGTTTTCTGCTTGCTCGGGAAAACCCGCCACCCATCGGCGTCTGACTCTGCCTACAGTTCAAAATGGTCATTTTGACGGACTGGAGTCTATGGTAGGTAATTGAAAGTAGTGAATTTAGGCAGATGGTTTTCAACCCGCCTATTCACATAGTTCATACCCACCATAGACTCCCCCGACCACCCCACTTTTTAGCTTCGCTATCGACTTTGTCGAGCGGAGCTTATCGTATGAGTGATTGTCTGTCGTCGTCTGTGTCAATGTTTTACTTTTTCGACTTCTTCTTGAAAACTACAAGCCTGAATGCTTTGATACTTGGTATATATGTACCTTGGGTAGACCTCTCTCAGATTTGTTCATTTCATGATGATATCTTTAATTCTCTAATTTTACTGAATATTTTTGTCATTTTTGGTAAAAAGTGATATTTTCGACTTCTTGTTGAAAACCGCAAGTCTGATTGCTTTGATATTACGTATATAGGTACTACATGTGGTCCTCTCTCAGATTTGTTCATTTCGTGCTGATATCTTCAATTATCTAATTTTGATGATTATTTTTGGTGAAAAGTGATATTTTTGAATTCTTGTTGAAAACAGCAAGTCCTGTTGCTTTGATACTATACATATTGTTCATTTTCTAATGATATCTTCTGTTCTTTAATTGCAATGTGCATTGTTAACAGCGGAGCTATCTCAGCCGACAGGCTGCTTGTTTCTGTAGCATTGGCTTAATCCTCGATGCGGAGAAAAAAGGAACCAGAGTGATTAAGAGGACAAGATGGCTGCGCCTCATGGCCTCTGTCACGTGGTTCATGACTTAAATGAAATCATGAGGTCATGGGGCTTTCCCTGACGTAGATTTCTCTCTCAGTCATTGACCGAATCACAGATTAATGTCTACTGCTCAAAATAGTAATTTTGACTGACGAGAGTATACATGTATGGTGGGTATGAACTATGTGAATAGGCGGGTTGAAAACCCTAAATTTTGAGTGGCAAGCATTCAGGCAAAGAGTTTACATAAAATATGAAAGCAATCAGGCGAGCCATCTCCAATATAAAGTCAAATAGCATTTTCTGCCTTAAAATGAACATGCATGTGTATCTGAAATCTACCTATTTTACCAAAATGTAGATGGTGAACATTACAAATAAATATGGTTATCGATGTTCTTGCCATATCGCAAACATAGCAATTTATTTGTATGGTTATGGCCATCGTGTTTGTAGTTGTTGCGGAATTACAAATCTTACAAATCCCCCAAAGTAAAAAAAAGTAATCACCCAGAGTGAACAGCAAATCTGAGTAAATTATGGTATTTGTATGGTCAAATGATAGAGAAATAGTTTAATGATTCAGTAAACTACAAAACATATAATTTTGGTTTATGTGAAATTCTTTCAGAGGTGAACTTCTTATTGAAAAAAATGGCAGTACATTACTAGACGTAAAACAACCACCGGTAAATGGAGAACTTTGATAAGATTTTGTTATTTTTCATGAGTTTGACAAATTGAATTGTTTAAATGTTTCATTTGAAAAATGCATCCAGTTTATTGGAAAAACTAAATTTTTGAATGTCATTGTTGAAACTATAGTTTTGTACTGTTTCTTGTCATGTCTAATGAACTTAAAATTGTAAAACATTTTCTCATTACAGTGTCAGAATACAGTATTGCATTTGGCAGCACAAAGTGGACTGACCAGTATTGTGCAAAAACTATTGGAGAGAACTGATAATGATTTGGAATCTATTAACATGGTTAGTACATACATGAATTATATTAGAAATATGTATTGTAACTTGAATCATTTATAGACAACTATTGCATTTATGTATGAATGCCATGAAACAGAATTTGCTGCTAGCTAACCAAGTAGCAAAGTCGTTTTGCCACCACTGTGGAAACCATTCTGCAACCAAGTCAGCAAAGGTATTTAAAGAGCGTTTATTAACCAAGTATTGAAGCTATTCATACATAAATTCAAGACAATCATGACAATAATGTGTATTGTTTATTTTGAATTACACACAGGATAAAGACACACCATTACATCTTGCAGCCATGGCTGGGCATACAGAGACAGTACAGATACTCTTGAATAAAGGTGCCTGCATACACTCTGTAAATAAGGTACATATTGATTACAACTGTATTATATTGCATGTGTACCAAGTTATTTATTTGTACTGGTGCATCCAATTGTATTGAATTGGTCAATTCTATAATCCAAATTGGGGTCTTGTGTATCAATTTTGTTTTGTCTTTGTGTGTCTGTTTCTAACATCATCTCTCGTACATTCCTAGACTAATTTTCTTTTGTTAAGTACAGTGACAAGATCAGATGCTTTATTTTAGCATTTCAATGAAATTGCTCAATTTCAACATTATATCATCAATAATCGGGTGGTTTCTGCTGTGATTTGATTTAAAATTGGTTTGGAAAGTTTAACTGACTGGTGAAGACTGTTCTTCTAAAAACATCATAAATTGTCAACATGTCTTCCATTTCTTGTTCATTTATACTTGGTATTACCGTCACACATGTCTTCTTGGTGGCATAATTAAAACAAAATGTTTTATCAGTAACACATGCACTATGGCTAATGTCATTACCCACTTGTAGCAACATATTTTGTGAGACAAAAATGGCTTCCAGTTGGTTAATTATCACCCAATGGAAAAACAAATTGATGTAACTTGTATGTTTTATTGTCTTAAAATGTCTTTGTACCAATTTTGAGTAACATCAGGCCCAGGTATATTTGAGAATGACAAGAGACGGATGCATGCACAGATGTACCCTATTTCGCAAATCCATGTTTTGAATGGTAAGACGGAGACTACCTGTGAGGTCACATTTATGACACAACAGCTCTGATATTGAAATCCAAGGGTACTTCCTCTGCAGTATTGGACGTCATGGTAGCATTGCCAAGTTTAGCGCCCCTTGGTAGTTGACTGTTCAGCTTGTCCAAATTTATCGCCTCTTTCCTTGCTCAGAGTTGGCTGTAAGATTATGCCAATATCCAATAGTTTTTGGTGAATTTCCTGAACTGTCCAGTTCATTAGATTTGTAGTGTCCACAGCTCACGAATTCAGAATTCCTGTGGCTGAAATTGCATTTCCCAGAGTAAATATGTGATGATGAAATCATTTGACCATGGCTCTTTCCACGTCTCTGAGGTGGTCTTGTAGTTGCATTTCCACTCTCTGGACTCTCTGTACAGTTGAAGGAGCATATGGTGTTTATGACCTCTGCCTCTAGTAGTGGAAGATTTGGCCATTTTAGAAAGAATATTTATATAGTATGACAAGTCAGAAAATGCTGCTGAAACTGTACACCACTTGAAGACACTGTTGATGTAACTACTGTAAGATGGTTGTGAATATGCAAATAATTGTAACCATAAACATTAGACTCTCATGAAATATGCTTGTCCACTACTTGTCCAGAAATGGCCAGATAAAGATATGGGTTTAACTGTTAGAGGAACTTGTTTATATTTTGTCTGTATGGACAGAAAATTAGTTGCCTAAGTAAACTTATGGCATATATACATGTGTGTATCCTGTTTAAGAAAACTTGTCACATTAATTGTCACTGTAGTTACCAAGATGGTGCTGTTTCATGTGTAATACTTTTGTCAGACATACATTTTTTCAAACCTGCCAAACACTAAAAGCTAATATGGGTGTAACCTGCCTAACTTACAACCATGTCCCAGAAAACATGGTTTTCAAACCTGGAAAATGTGGAAAACTAGTGTGCCTAACCTGCATGACCTGCAATTTTTTTCAAACCTGCCAAACAGGAAAACCAATGTGTCTAACCACATAAGATAGTTTCTTTTGTGATTTAATTTAATCGAAATGACCAACTAGTGATTCAGGGCTATGCCATGTCATAATTAGAGTTTTTGAATTCAGATTAAAAAAAGGCACCAGGCAGTTTACTACTTCCAACCAGAAAATTCGTATAAATAATAAATTTCATTTATTACTTGTTAGGCTTAATTACAGATTACAGCCTCAAATGGAAACTACTAGAGAATATACTAGTACCCAGGTCCAAAGGAAACACCTGAGGCCTGCCAGTTTCCAATTCTTCTTTTTTAGCTCCGCTGTCGACTTTGTCGAGCGGAGCTTATCATATGAGTGATTGTCCGTCGTCGTCGTCCGTCGTCGTCGTCCGTCGTCCGTGTCAATGTTTTACTTTTTCGACTTCTTCTTGAAAACTACAAGCCTGAATGCTTTGATACTTGGTGTATATGTACCTTGGGTAGACCTCTCTTGGGTTTGTTCATTTCATGTTGATATCTTCAATTCTCTAATTTTGGTGAATATTTTTGTCATTTTTGGTAAAAAGTGATATTTTCGGTTTCTTGTTAAAAACCGCAAGTGCAATTGCTTTGATATTACATATATAGGTACTACATGTGGACCTCTCTCAGATTTGTTCATTTTGTGATGATATCTTCAATTCTCTAATTTTGGTGAATATTTTTGTAATTTTTGGTAAAAAGTGATATTTTCGACTTCTTGTTAAAAACCACAAGTCCAATTGCTTTGATACTACATATATAGGTACTACATGTGGACCTCTCTCAGATTTGTTCATTTTGTGATGATATCTTCAATTCTCTAATTTTGGTGAATATTTTAGTCATTTTTGGTAAAAAGTGATATTTTCGACTTCTTGTTAAAAACCACAAGTCCAATTGCTTTGATACTACATATATATAGGTACTACATGTGGACCTCTCTCAGATTTGTTCATTTTGTGATGATATCTTCAATTCTCTAATTTTGGTGAATATTTTTGTAATTTTTGGTAAAAAGTGATATTTTCGACTTCTTGTTAAAAACCAAAAGTTCAATTGCTTTGATATTACATATATAGATACTACATGTAGACCTTTCTCAGATTTGTTCATTTCGTGATGATATCTTCAATTCTCTAATTTTGGTGAATATTTTAGTCATTTTTGGTAGAAAGTGATATTTTCGACTTCTTGTTAAAAACTGTAAGTCCGATTGCTTTGATACAATACATATTGTTCATTTTCTGATGATGTCTTCAGTTCTTTAATTGAAATGTGCATTGCTAACAGCGGAGCTATCTCAGCCGATAGGCTGCTTGTTTTTCTTTGCGTGGTTTGGAATATTTTTTCTCTGCAAACGTGTAATGGACAAAAGAGGCAGATTACAGTTTGGTAACTGGGCTTTCCTAGAAATCTAGTGTTTGGCGATCGCCAGCTCAGTTTGAATTCGCTTTGATTCCTTTTTTGGCGGGGTGAATTTACTCCTTTTTTCTTTTTTTTTCACGTTCTCATTTCTTGTCTTTTTTTTGATTGCTTTATGCTTTAATCATTAAAAGACTAAGATTGTGCCGACTAAAATCGGCACATAAGATACGTTCATCTTGCCACTTAGAGCTGCAAGTTTGGGACCCAAAACATATGTGTTGTAATTTTTGTTATAGTCGCAAACAGGACTCAGGATTTTGCCTCGACGGAATTTGCGATGTGTGACATTCTCGGTCGGGGTAGCACTTTAAGTAGGGTTGAAACTGAGGGCAAGCGATTGCAAAAAAAAAGCTGGTATGTGTCGTTCTATGTACCAGTGCCTCATCTCTTGCCCCTTCTTTGTTGGGACAAGCACAGGCTATCCAACCACCGGGAACCCAGCTGACCCTTACCATTATACGGTTAAGAAATTGGTTCGGTCCTGTCCCATGTCTCCCGTTTGGGGGTGATACCCCATCATTACTATGCAAACCGTCAACAGGTTCCTGATTTGGGTTACTCGTGCAGTGCCACAGCCTTCTTGACGGGTCCCCTGCCCGATCCTGGTACTCATGCCTTTGTTTAGGTGGGTTACCTGGATCGGGAAGGCCATGTTGCAGGGTCATTTGACCGGCACCAGAGCCTGGCTTCGGTCTGGGCTATTTTATTGTTCAGGCGACCGGCTTTAGTAAGCCTCCCTAAATTTGGGGGGGGGGGGTCTACTCTCTGGCAGCTAGTCCCTAAAGAGTCAGCTGATTGGTTGTATCCCAGGACAAGACTCCTCGTTAGTGAGTAGTTTTAGATTTCTCTCAGTTTCTTGACCTCTGATCCTGGATTGGGTCGGTCCTGTCCCATGCCTTTCGTTTGGGGATGATACCCCATCGGGGCTACGCAAACTAACAATGGGTCCACAGCCTTCTTGGCGGGTTAGGGCACAACTGAGACAGGAAGGTGTCAGCGAAGCAAGTGCAATAAATATTAAATAAGTCCAACCCCATACTGTCCCACAACATAGCTTTTTTCTGGGTATACAGTTTGAAACTGAATAAGGGCTTGTTCTCCCCTCTCAGGCGCGGACCAATTCCTTTGTGGAGCTCGACAGCCAACTCCGGTCAACGGATCAGCATCTATGCGCGAGCTGATGCGCCTTATTGGCAGTATGACTTCAGTTTGTCATCTAGTTTCGTCAGCAGCTCTCCAGCCTCATTTGATTCAGATGTGCTTGTTGGACCGCTAGTCCCACATGCGAAACCTGATGTTCAGAGTTCACTTGTCCTGGTGGCCCTCCCTAAGTGGAAGGACGCTTGGAACTTGGAGAGGGGAGTGCCCCTAGATCTGACTACTCCCTCTCTCACTCTCATTACGGATGCGTCGCTCCAAGGGTGGGGCAGCCATCTGATGGACCTTGTAGTCCAAATGACGTGGCCGACCATGTATGAGGGCCGCCAGATCTATTGGTTGGAGTTGCAGATCTTTTTTGTTGCCTGGAACCAAGTGAAGCTATGACTCGCCACCTTCCGAGGATATGCAACAGTGCCGCAGATGCCCTCTCGAGATGTATTCGGTTTTAGAACACTGAGTGGCAGATCCCCCAGTGGATAGTGAACGCTTTTTATTCGTCTCTGGGATTGTCCCCGGATAGATCTGTTTGCCATTCACCGGAATGCGAAGCTTCTGACGTACGTGTCCCCTGGACGCTTGCGCCTTTCCATCCTTCCTACTAGTGCCCCAAGTGTTGCAGAAACTGTGCATGGTTTTCCAGATCTGTTGTTCCAGCCGGACGGTACTCTTCCGATCAGCCCCATGTTCCATCTTCAGGCGTAGAGGCTGTCGACAAACTCATGCAAGTACAAGGCTTTTCGGGAGAGTTATCAAAGTTCCTCGCTTTCAGCACAGTCGGACGGCACCAGACAGTTGTATGAGCCAAGTTAGAGACTCTACATCAATTGGTGTAATGGAAGGGAGATTGATCATCTTCGTCTCTCTATTAGCGAGGTAGCCAATTTTTCCTTGTATTTATTTGATCAGAGAAAATCAGTATCGATGATTCTTGGATATTGGTCAGTTTT
Source organism: Saccoglossus kowalevskii (assembly GCF_978046115.1). Taxonomy (NCBI): domain Eukaryota; kingdom Metazoa; phylum Hemichordata; class Enteropneusta; family Harrimaniidae; genus Saccoglossus; species Saccoglossus kowalevskii. Next base: position 3,143,580 of record NC_140651.1, read on the forward strand.
GTTCCTATTTTGTCTGCTGAACTGAAACTGGCCTTGAGATCAGTTAGGCTTCTACTGTTTGTCTTTCTGCTCGAAGAGGCCGCACGCCAAGGGGCTAACATATCCTCCGACTGGGACTAGTCAAGGGAAGATGCCGAGAGATTTTTAGCCGCGATCAGTCCTGTACTTACAAAGAAAAGAAATGAAGACTGCCAGAACCAAATTCAACAATGCGACAGTGACAGCGATCATTCAGAGACAGAACTGAAACGTTTTGATACTGAAATAGTTTCAAACAACGATGTCAGCCACAGTAGTAAGGTAAATAACGATAAAGACAACGAAAAAAACATATTTGCTCAAACTCTACACGACGTTGTCGAACTTACCCCTCCACGACGACAATGTATTTCTCCCCAGTCTATCATCGCTGAACATCTCAAAGCAGTTGACGAAAAAAATAGAAACTATGATGAGAGTATACATCTTTTAGAAGAGAAATTTACTGAGGTTGTAGACCAATGTAATGAAGGAAAACGTATCAATACGCAGACCATGAATGAAGTGAAAGAAACAATGGATTTGATGCGATCGGAAAATGCAAATATGGCAGCGGAAATCGATAAGCTGAACAAATCATTCGCCATGGTCTACGAACTTATTGACAACAAATTGCTTGCACTACATACCGCCGTTGATAAAGAGATGAGGGATCTTTCTACCAAAGTAGAAGAAAGGATAAAAGAACAAGCTAGTTGCACAGAAGACAGAATGAAAAAAATGTTTGAAGAGAGGTTGGTAGAAGTTGAAAGGAAATTAAACACAAAGGCTGACAACATCGACACTGAATACTTGACCGTACACGATAAAGATAAAGAACCGGAACCACATGGTGAGTCCGACAAATCTTACGCTGTTTCGATGGCCGATTCAGATTACGTTTCACCAAAACGTAAACACTTGGCCAGTAAACAACAAAGTCGTGGTGATTTTGTTTTAATTACATCCAACAGTTTTCCAGCCGAACTTGCGAATGAGACTGAAGAACAAAGTAATCTTACTAACATAGCCACCACCAGCGACACAGATAACCATATCGTAACTGAAGAACACAAAGACATCAATACCCCTAGCAACCAGGAAAATAAATCAAAGGACATATACCTAAAAAATAAGCCATTGAATAATAATAGCACAGAAGTAAAGAAACTACTCATTGGTGACTCGTTAACTCGTGACATTTCAATTCGCCGTTTTTTTCCCCGCACACAGGCTGACCATCTACGCATATCTACTCTGAGAAAGGCTAGCCATGATTTAAACAAAGTACAATCGACTACGGTAGATGAAATTATAATACACCTAGGTACTAATGACTTGAAAGACGGTACCTCGCCTGAAAATTGCCGTAATTTCGTCATGGAAATAATCAAAATAGTCAACACAAATTTGCCAAACGCCAAGATTATTTTTTCGGAAATATTACACCGCCAGGACAACAACACTATTCTGAATAGGAAAATTGCACACTTCAATTCACTACTCAAAGAGATTCACGCTATAACTGTTATTGAACACGACATTCTCTCAAAGTCGCGTAATTTGTATGAAGAAGATGGCGTACACATTAACAGCAGCGGAGTCGCTCGTCTAGTTTGTGACATGAAAACTTGTGATTCGCCCGAGAAAGATACAGAAGTATCACGTTGCTAAATCTCATGACAACACTACCAAGACGAAGTATGATAGATTTAATGGGAATAGTCCAAACCGGTATCGGGGAAAACCTTGGAAGACCCGGGTATAGACAGCAGAGAAACCATAATGAAGGACGCCCTCAACCAACACTTCCAAGAAAGTCTGGTCATAGCAACTCGTGGAATAACATGCCTATAGAAAATAACGACAACCCAGCCTTGTTCTCACAGTTCCTGAAATTCATGAACTTTATGAACTCATTTTGAATATAAAACAGGTACTTCACCGTTTTACAAAGTAAATTTCCAACTGGTAGAACCAGTTGATTTTGAATTTTAATTTCCGTTTTACATCCAAAGTTACCGTTGAAAACGTTTGATTAGTAATTGTTGTCTTTCCACTCTTGCAATCATACAAGGGTGTACTTTCAACAGAACCGTTTTTGTTTTGTTTTTGTTTTCTTTTCATAATAGTACACAAGTACTGTTGGTAACTAACTGACTGTGTAGTTGTCACGCCAATAGTTTTTTTTTTTTTTTTTTTTTTTATGCATTTGATTGCACTTTGGTTTTTTATTGACTGCTACGACAAGTTCACATACTCTTGTGTCCTTAGCGTTTTTTTTTTATTAGTATTTTCTAGTTTTTTTGATATCTATACTAACACTCATTGAATATTGTTTTCCGAAATATTTTTTTTTTTTATATATATACTAAAGCTTTTTTTCCTTTTAGTCCCCCTGAATTTGATTTAAAAAGTATGAGAAATTTTCATAGCAACGCACTGCCCTACTTTAAGTTAGGTAGTTGGAATGTAAATGGCATCCAAAATAAGAGCCAGGATCATGAGTTTATTAACTTTATTTCTCCATTAGATTTTATTTGTATTCAGGAGACCTGGTTGAATAGTGATATAACCCAAGTTTCTCTCCCAGCTGTCTTAGATAATTATGAAATAATCCGTAAAGATAGACAGTCTGGAAATAACACATCAAAATGTAGGAGAGGTGGAGTTGCTGTTTTGTTCAAGGACAAATTTAAACATTTCATCACTAGAATTAACACAGAAAATAATATTAATGATATTCTCTGGTGTAAAATTGGTAAAAAGCTATTTAACCGTAGCAGTGATTTATATATTGGCTGCATATATATACCTCCAGAAAATTCTTCTATTTATAAAAATAATGAAAGTGATAAATTCTTACTGCTTGAGAGGGATATAGCACATGTCTCTGCTAAAGGAGATGTTATCCTGTTAGGTGATTTCAACTCTAGAGTTGGCTTAATTAATGATTTAGTAAATGAAGAAAATAATAAACATATTCCCCTCCCTCTTAACTATATCGCTGACAACTTTAGAGAAAGACGTAGCATGGATAACAAAGCAAAAACAAACACTAACAAATTTGGTAGAAAATTAATTGAGCTTTGCATGGACAGTAACTTGATTATTCTCAATGGGCGCACCATTGGTGATTCATCTGGTAAATACACCTGCTACACAGCAAATGGGTGCAGTACCGCTGATTATGCAATCACATCTACTTTTATTTTTGAAAATGTTCAGTATCTCAAAGTGCATGACCTAACCTGCATCTCAGACCACTGCCCCATATCACTGTCTCTGTCTTTTAAAATTGATATTAACAATATTAACATAAAAAAACGTGAAGTCAAAATGAACATGAAACCACTACCAGCAAAATACATCTGGGACAGTGAAGCAAAACTAAAATATAGGCAACTTCTTGAAATTGCTAAAGAAAACGAAATTAGCGACATTATAAACAAAATTGATTCAAACATTTGTGATGATGTTGTTACAGAATTTAGTGCTTTGCTGTCATCAGTCGCGGACAAAACTGTCAAAAAAATAACACTAATAAATTAGAAAAAAGAAAAAAAGAGAAACCAAATTATGGTTTGATAGAGAATGCTGGGAAATTCGAAATGAACTTAAATCTGCTAGCAAATTGTTTCAGCAATATCCCCTTCACCAGGGGAAAATACTTTGTCATAAAAAAAAAATATAAAAAATTAATTAAAAGGAAAAAATATGACTTAAAACAGCACCAGTTATCAAAGCTAATTGATTCGGAAGGTGAACCATCAAAATTTTGGAAGCTGTTACGAGACTTAAACTCAGATTGTTTAGATAACAACAACAATTCAATTGAGCCCAATGAATGGCTGTCTTACTTTAAAAAGCTTTTAAACAATAACAGTCTATCAACTGATTTAGAAACAAATCGCCTTAATAAAAACAATTTAAATGAAACTAGTCAAACTGATTGGACTGTTGAAAACAAAACAAACAGCAAAAATGATTTAAATGCCCAAATCACTATACCTGAAATTAAAAAAGCAATTAATCAACTTAAACTAAATAAAACATCAGGGGAGGACGAGCTCTGTAATGAAATGTTTAAATATGGTGAATTCTACATTCTTGAAGGGCTTCAAAAATTGTTTAGTCATATATATAATTCAGGCATTTTTCCAGCCAGTTGGAACATGAGCTTAGTCGTTCCTATTCACAAGTCAGGGTTCAAGACAATTCCTAATAACTACAGAGGGATTGCAGTATCTAGCTGCTTAGGAAAACTGTTTACCAGTATCCTGAACACTAGGCTAATAGCATACTTGGACAAACAAAATATTATTTCAAAGCATCAATTCGGTTTTAGGAAAAACTGCAGGACCACAGACAATCTCTTTATATTAAAAACAATTGTACAAAAATATCTCTATAATAATAGCCATTCAAAAGATATCATAACCTCCAAGTCTAACAAAATCTATGCTTGCTTCATAGATTTTAGAAAGGCGTTTGACAGTGTGTGGCATAATGGTCTCTATTTCAAACTCCATAAAAATGGCATATCAGGTAAAATGTTTGAAATAATAAAAAACATGTACGAAAACAACAGGTACAGAATTAAAACAAAAGAGGGTTTAACTGAGAGCTTTAAATCAACAGTTGGAGTCAGACAAGGGTGCAATCTTAGCCCTACTCTTTTTAACATTTTCTTAAATGATCTACCTAACTGTTTCAACTCTGAAAACTGTGACTCCCCGGTTCTTGATAATTTAAAAGTAAGTTGTCTCCTATATGCAGATGATGTTGTCATTTTATCTAAATCTGCTAGGGGGCTACAAAACTGTTTAGACAACTTAAAAATATATACGTCAAAATGGCGCCTGGCTGTTAATACAGAGAAAACAAAGGTTATTGTATTCAATAAATCAAACAGAGCCCTGAGCAATAATATATTCTTCTTCGCTGAAAAAGAAATTGCCATAGTTAAGCAAATTAATTACCTGGGTATAACTATAAGTGCTAATGGCAAACATAAAGAGGGTATCAATAATTTAAAAAATAAAGCTCTCTTTGCTTTGAAATGCAAACTCGGTTATGACAACTCACTAAACATACCCCTCCAACTATCTTTATTTGACAAACTGATAAGACCAATTATTGTATATGGTAGTGATGTTTGGGGTGATGAAATCACAACTAAGTCTGCAATTGAGGATGTCCATCTTTCATTTTGTCGGTTCATTCTTGGTCTCTCAAAATTCACACCATAAATGGCTGTTTATGGTGAGCTAGGAAGGTACCCCATTGACTGTTTTATCAAGAAACAACAACTTAAATATTTCAACCGGGTAACAAACTCTGATAACACATTACTAAGAGAAGCCTACTTAGTAAACAAGAATGTAAAAAGTAAATGGTTTACAAGTGTAGAAACCCTCATGCAAGATTTAGATGTTGTCACCATTGTAAACTCATAATACTTATTTAAAAACACTCAAAATAGATATAATAGCACTCAAAAAGAAACAAAGAAAGATTTATATGTGAGGCTTGAAATCGATACTCTGCGCCACCTGCGCATTGTTCGCCCCCTAGTTGTGCCATCATTCGGAACCGTATTCTAAGCCCCTCATTCTGCACCATAGATATTACATATGTTTTCAAGATATATAATTCCATATTTCAAATTTTTCAAAATCTTGTATTTTACATTTACCTACAATTGTACTGGCTTAAAAATGAAGCAAACTGAAGCGAGGGAGGAAAAAGAGGAGAGCTGTCAATCCACATGTGCCATTACATTAAAAATGACCATTTTATTCATGTAATGAAAAATAAAATGATCATTATAATACCCATTAAAAAAATAGATTGTCACCCACTCCATCATTAAATTACTATTATTCTGACCAGTGTAAAAATAGTGGACATTATAACTACCAGTTTGAAAATACTGGCCAATATTTTGACTGTTAAAAAATCTCTGGTTGGTATTCTGGCCATTAAAAAAATAGTGGCCATTACAATGGCCAGAAGTGACTTTTTAAAGGGGTCTGAGGGGTGAAAAAAACAGAGTTAAAGTGAAATGAAAAATTATTATAACCTCCTCACTAACCTAAAAGTATGAATAAATATTCAAAAATTTTGAAAATTAAAACTTTCCGAAACGCGACTGAATTTCCGAAAGTAATCCGGACGCTGTTTCAAGTGAAAAAATAATTAAGAAAAATTTAGACTTTATTCATAAAAAAATAAACAAATCATTTGAGAACCAATGGATCTTAGACATGCATAATGATAATAGAAAACTAACCTTGGCTAAAAACAAACTAAGAACATACAGACTTTTCAAACAAGATTTAAAAATTGAAAATTACCTAATTAATATGCAGAACCATGGTCTTAGAAGGTTAATTGCAAAATTCAGGACAAGCAACCATGACCTTAAAATTGAGAAAGGCAGACATAATAATGTGCGGCTGGATAAAAGAACATGTGATATGTGCAGCCAAAATATAGTTGAGGATGAGCAACATTGTAATGAAATGTCCAGCTTACAGTCACCATAGGGACAAATTATTCCTGACTGCACAAAATAAAATTCCAAATTTTGATAAAGAAAATAGTCAGAATAAATTCATTTTGATTATGGCAAACCATACTCTAGCACCAGCCTTAGCTGTCTTCTTAAAAAACAGCTATGGGACAAAACAGCAACAACTATCAGTGTATTAGGCCACATTCTGTGTTCATTCTATATTCTGTATTCACCATTGGCTGCAAATTGTATTTTTTTGTTTTTGACTTGTTTTTTTTGTTTTTTTTTAGAAATGTTTTTGTTTTCTTTTTTAGATTGTAGTTGTTTTTTTTTAATTTCTTTCTGTAAGACCCTTTTTATCCTTTTCTAAGGATTTTATGCGTCTAATAAAAATATATGTCGTTGGTCCTGGCAGCGTAACGACACCCCCCCCCCCCCACCTTGAGCCTATGGATAAGGCGGACATGAAGTATGTCATTACGAAAACATTTTACTTTTGGCTCTGGCGTCAGATAGGTGGCGTTCAGAGATAGAGGCACTGTCCTTCAGTAACGGATGTTCCTCCTTCATGAACTCACAAGTTATTTTGTAGACTCGGATGGGCTTCTTGCCAAGAATCAAATCCCAAGGTGTGACTCGTAACCGGTCGTCATCCCTCGCCTCACTAACTCAGTTGGCACAAAAGATCGTCAGAAACGGATTCTATGTCCTGTCCCAGCTCTGAGCTGGTACTACGATCGCAAGTTGGTGTCTCAAGGCAGCAGGAAGCACATGTTTAGTGCTAAACAAACGGGTTTGTACAACCCGAATAGTTTGTCATATCCAATTCCATATTTCTGACATGCTTTGACTGATTGATTTCAAGTACTAATCATTACATTACAATGCAACTTTGTACATAGGTGCTCTAGGAATATGTACAGACCTTAATACTTAATAATTTACTTTTCAGCTTTCCAACACTTTTTTTTCGGCTTAATCATCACATTATAATGATGCATTGTACATATGCGCACTGAAACAATGCACAGACCTGAATTTATGCATAATAATTCATTAATTTGCATAATAACTTATTTGGTTCGTTGGGTTAATCCAAGTTTATTGTTTATCTAATTATTATTAGCCCATTTCTGATTTTTCAAAAAATCTGATTTGAATTGAATTTGTCAGAGGTGCTCTGGAATTAGATTATGAACCACAGATGTAAGCTTAAATTTATGAAATTTGATAGTGTGGATCTCATTGTTTTCATGTTGTGCATCTCAAATAGAAGACAGATGTTAGTAGCCAGGCTTCTTGTTTGAAGGGCTAATCTTAAATTTTGAATTAACTTAATGTTTTTCCAATGCTCTCGGCAAAGAGAATTCATTTTAAAGCTTTCTTTTAACGCTTTCTGTCTTCATCTATTTCTTTGACATACTTAACCAAAAATTGTTAGAGCATTGTAAACAGCAGAGCTCTATCAAGAGATAGACTGCTTGTTAGTTCCCGTTCAGACGCAGTCTGAAAACGGGGACTTATAGATTGACCTATTTATGCATGTCTGGACCTATATCTTAGACAAACCTGGACCAATTAAATTCAAACTTCACACGTACATCATGCATTATGCATATCAATTTCTTTCACAATCTGATTCAAGATGGCCAAATGAATGCGGTGGCCATTTTTATGCTAAAAAATAAAGAATCAAGCATTTTTGGCATTTCGGAACCAAATCTTGGTCATTTATGGATGTATTGTGTTCAAACTTGGTACATAATTGAGACTTGGCTGTCTGGTGCATGTCATTTTATTTTTCAGATCTAATTCAAAATGGCTGACTGGCAGCCATCTTGTTTTAATAAATGCAGTTCTTGGGTCATATCTCTGACATTCTTTGACCAATTATGTTCAGATTTTATATATTAATTATACATAATTTCTTAGATATATGTTGGCCTTTTGTTTTTGACTCCCGTGTGCGAATGGGAGCCTTTGCAGTTACCCTGTGTGTGTGTGTGTGTGTGTGTGTGCATTGCTATATCTTCCAAAGACCAAAATGAAGATATATACCAACGTCCGAGGACATGCACACCTTCAGAGGACCTTTTTCATAGTCCTCGGAAAACATAATTTATATTTATAGTTAATTTGATTATTAATACGTTTTGCGTAGCTTAGGTTTAGTATTGGGGGAAGGTATGATTCAGTTTATATTAATACTAATATAATTGTACCATACCTTCCCCCGATACTAAACCTAATCTTCGCAAACATTCTATGTTGAGTCATGGGATATTCAAGTCTTGTTTAATTAAAATGCAATTCTACATTGTATTACATTGTATTGCATTGTAATTGTAATTGGGGGTGGGTGGGGTGGGTGGGTGATTGTGGGTGGGTGTAGCCATTGGCCTGTTTACACACCAACGATGTGAAGCCCCTCCTGAAAGTGGAGCCTTACACTCGGGCTCCACATTGTTTGCTGTTTAAAACAAAGTGTAGACGTAGAAGTAGAGCCAGTAGACCAGACACACACAAACAAAGTGGAGCCCTTTGTGTACAAATTGGTGGCTCCACAATGTTTCATAATTTATATTAAATTCGATTAAATATTAAGTCAGGTCTGCGAAGCTTAGGTTTAGTATCAGGGAAGGTATGGTTCACGTTATATTAATATTAATATAACTATACCATACCTTACCCCGATACTAAACCTAAGCTTCGCAAACATTTCTATGTTCAGTCACGGGATATTCAACTCTAGTTTAATTAAACTTAATTAAAGTGCAATTCTCCATTGTATTGCATTGTAATTGAGTTTAATTAAACTCCAATTAAAACGCAACCCTATATAGGAACGCGTTTTAATCGAGTTCATATCGCAACTATATTAAAAGTTAATTCAACTATATTAAAAGTTAATTCAATGGTGGCTCCACAATTCATGGGACACGTGTATGGTGGCTCCACAATTCATGGGACACCTGTATGTGTATGTGTATGTGTGTGTGGGTGTGTGTGTGTGGGGGGGGGGCGGGGTGTGTATGTGTGGGGGTGTGCGTGTGTGCGTGTGCGTGTGTTCTACTGATATCTCAAGAACCATATGTTGGTTTTTAATGAAACTTGGTTTTATAGATGCTCTAGGCTAATGTGCAGATTTGATTAGGTTTTGCTTGAAATCCAATTTTAATTACCTGGTTTGCATGCTAATTAGCTAATTTTTAGCTGTTACATGACTGCTCCACTGATACATGTATCTAGACAAACATTCATTGGATTTTGATGAAACTTGGGTTATAGATGCTCTAGAACAATCCAACCTGATTAATTGTAGGTAAAAATGTGTGCATATTAATCAACTAATTTGCATAGGCATTTGTTATTGTTTTATCACTGAAATTACTAAACAAAACACAAATTTGCATGCTTTTAATATTGAACTGCATGTCCAGCTGAATCCATTCCTGCTGTGAGTCCTAATTTCTTGCAATACTGCGACTGAGAATTGGAAATGGTCATGTGAACATAGTAAATACCACAGTCAATGCAGACACATTTATGTGGTAATATTAGCCTATGAACCATTCCCATAGATATAATGTTCTATGGGATGTACTGACCCTTACACCATTAACAATCTACATGTAATCAACAATTTATAATAATGCTATTTCCCCCCGATATTACTACTTACTACTTAGCACCCTGGCTGGCACATGGGGCTGTCGCTAGGGTCCTCCAGGAGTTCCGGTCTTCTGTCGCCCATGTGACGCCTAGGTCTCGAAGCTCCTCAGACACTTTGTTTGGAAGGTGTTCAATTTCTTGGAGATCCTCTGGGTCATCTTCCAAGACTCGCACCCATAAAGCAGCACACTCAAGACATTATTTCTGAAGATCCGTAGCTGAGTGATGTTGCTCAGCTTTCTGGACCTTCAGGCACTCCAGAGCATTCCAAATACTTGGTTGGCCTTGGACACCTTGGCATCGACATCTTCCTGACTGTCTCCATCAGCAGACATCTTTTTGCCCAAGTAGATGAACTCAGATACCTCTTTCACTAGTTAGTTGTTGACGGTGAGTGGCTGGATGTTTTTTGGTTTATCTTCATGAGTTTCGTCTTTGGGATGTTGATGCAGAGTCCCAACTTTCCTGCAATTGTTGTGATCCTGTTTGCCTTCTCCTGCTGGTTGATGTGTCGGCAAGAGAGAAGTCAAGGTCCTCTCACGTCAATGTTAGCGTCCATTTGATTCTAGTTCTCTGCCCATCTGTTGTTGCCTTCATTAGCCAATCCATTGCCAGTTTAAACAGGAATGGCAACAGGACGCAGCTTTGCTTGACACCAGTTTCCATAGAGAGATCATTTGTCAGTTGGTTTCCATAGATCACCTGACACTTGAAACCTTCGTACGGGATCTTGATGATGTTGACCATCTTGGCAGGGATTCCATATCTTCTTAGAATTGTCCACAATGCTTCTCTGTGTATGCTATCAAAGGCTTTTTCAAAGTCAATGAACAGTATGGAGAGGCTTGCTTTCCATTCTATGGTCTGTTCAAGAATCTGTCTCAGTACAAATATCTGGTCAGTGCAAGACTTGCCTTTTCTGAAACCTACCCATTCCTTTCAGGTCTTGTCCTTCATTACTGCAGCTATGTCATGTCTAATGAACTAAAATTGTAAAATATTTTCTCATTACAGCATCAGAATACAGTATTACATTTGGCAGCACAAAGTGGACTGACCAGTATTGTGCATAAACTATTGGAGAGAACTGATAACGATTTGGAATCTATTAACAAGGTTAGTACATATACATGAATTATTTTAGAAATATGTATTGTAACTTCAATCATTTATTGACAACTATTGCATTTATGTATGAATGCCTCAAAACAACGAATGAAACCGAATTTGCTGCTAGCTAACCAAGTAGCAAAGTTGTTTTGCCACCACTGTGGAAACCATTCTGTGCAACCAAGTCAGCAATGGTATTTAAAAAGCTTTTTCAAACCAAGTATCGAAGCTATTCGTACATAAATTCAAGACAATCATGACAATAATGTGCATTGTTTATTTTGAATTACACACAGGATGAAGACACACCATTACATCTTGCAGCCATGGCTGGGCATACAGAGACAGTACAGATACTCTTGAATAAAGGTGCCCGCATACACTCTGTAAATAAGGTACATATTGATTACAACTGTTATATTGCATGTGTCCCAAGTTATTTATTTGTACTGGTGCATCCAATTGTATTGAATTGGTCAATTCTATAATCAGGGTCTTGTGTATTAATTTTGTCTTGTCTATGTGTCTGTTTCCAACATCATCTCTCGTACATTCCTAGAATAATTTTCTTTAGATAGGTGACAAGATCAGATGCTTTATTTTAGCATTTCAATGAAATTGCTCAATTTGAACATTATATCATCAACAATTTCTCTTGTGGTTGGTTCCTGCTGTGATTTGATTTAAAATTGGTTTGGAAAGTTTAACTGACTGTTCTTCTAAAAACATCATAAATTGTCAACATGTCTTCCATTTCTTGTTCATTTATACTTGGTATTACCGTCACACATGTCTTCTTGGTGGCATAATTAAAACAAAATGTTTTATCAGTAACACATGCACTATGGCTAATGTCATTACCCACTTGTAGCAACATATTTTGTGAGACAAAAATGGCTTCCAGTTGGTTAATTATCACCCAATGGAAAAACAAATTGATGTAACTTGTATGTTTTTGACTCCCATGTGCGAAGCACAAAATGGGAGTCTTTGCAGTTAGTGTGTCTGTATGTGTGTATGTGTGTATGTGTGTCCGACTATTCCACTGCTATCTCAAGAACCATACATCGGTTTTTGATGAAACTTGGTGCATAGATGCTCTGGGCCAATGCGCAGATTTGATTAGGTTTTGGGAAAAATCCATGCTCGTTAATTACCTAATTTGCATGATAATTAGCTAATTTTTAGCTGTTCTATGACTGTTCCACTGATATCTAAAGAACCACTCATTGGATTTTGATGAAACTTGGTACATAGATGCTCTGAACATATGCGCAGATTTGATTAATTTTTGGTAAAAATCCGTGCATATTAATTACCTAATTTGCATGATAATTAGCTATTTTTTAGTGGTTCCATGACTGTTCCACTGATATCTAAACAACCACTCATTGGATTTTGATGAAACTTGGTACATAGATGCTCTGAACTAATGCTAGGTTTTGATTAGTTTTTGGTAATAATCCGTGGATACTAATTACCTAATTTGCATAATGATTAGTCAATTTTCGGTTTTTCCACTGATATCTCAAGTACTAATCATCACATTTCAATGAAACTTGGTACATAGATGTCATACGACACTGCACAGACCTGATAGTTTTTATGGTAATATCAGTACATATTAATTACCTAATTTGCATAATTAATTAATTTTCAGCATTTGATATAAGTAGTTAGCATTACATTTCAATGAAACTTGGTACTTACATACTCAAGACTATGCAGAGATTGATTGTTTTCGATAAATATTTGTGCATATTAATCACCTAATTTGCATAATTAGTTAATTTTCAGCTTTTCCACGGGTATCTCAAGTACTAATCATCGCATTTCAATGAAACTTGGTACATAGATCCTTTAGGACTATGCAGAGACCTGATTAGTTTTAGGGTAAATAATTGTGCATATTAATTACCTAATTTGCATAATTAATTTTCAGCTTTTCTACTGATATCTAAAGTACTAATCATCACATTTCAATGAATCTAGAATTATGCAGACCCAATTAGTTTCCGGTAAATATTTGTGCATATTAATCACCTAATTTGCATAATTAACCAACTTTCACACTGATATCTCAGGTACTATACATCACATATCAATGAATGTACATGGATGCTGTAGGACAATAGACAGACCTGAATAATTGTGGGTTAAAATCTGTACATATTAATTACCTAATTTGCATAATTAACCAATTTTAAGCTTTCACACTGATATCTAAAGTACCGTAAAAACTCCAAAATTTCGACCGGTTTTAAATAATTGGTGTTAGAAATGTGACGTGTTTTTAGAGTCAAAATTAAGGTGCATTTTCGGACGGTCGAATTTTTCAGAATAGAAATCAGCAAATGAAAAAATGGGGATGATAGACAGTGTGCTTCATTAGTTTTTAAAAAATGCAATGTTCGTCAATTGACGTAAACTTCCTCATGTTTCACGGTAAAAGCAAAGGTCGTGGCCGAGTTGTAACTCAAAATCTAAACAAAGTCATCAATCAGTATTATGACAAGCAAAACAAAACATCAAGACGCGGAGAAGAGGTCAGCACAAAACTAATAGGTCAAAAGACAAAGCTGTCTCGCACTACCTAGGAAAACTTGCGAATGTTCGAAGTACAGGTACCCATTGGACAAAAGATACATGGAAGTTTAGCAAACTATCTCCCCGACCCAGTGCAATGTATCCAGTTAGAATCAAAGCTCACGTGTCCCTTATTTGAGGGACCAAATTCTGCCGTAAATTCGCCCTTGGATAAATAAAATGGGATTTAAGAAAATAAAATGGGACTTTTAAGGTGTATTTTGGCGTCATTTTCCGGACATTTCAATCAATCCTGCCGGCTAAAATAGTCTAAGTTTTACCATAGTCATTGACGTCTGTCTATTCAAGAGTACACGTGTATGATTTTTATCGTGACTAGCGTGAGCGGGTAAGCTTCCTTTCGAGAATGAGCTGTTATCACTGTGAACAATGTTAAATTATTCTTCAGATGACCAGTTTATTTTTTAAAAACAACTAATTTTTTTATTTAAAGAAAATCATGCCGTTTTCGCATCAAAATCCAAGCCAAAATATCGTACTACAACATCAATCTCTTCCGCATTGCGTTCAATAACATTAACATATTTAAATAAGCTATGGTAATTTGAACACGTTGGCATCATCCAGCTTTTTGATTGGTTAATTAGCGATTTGACCTATTTGACCTAAGAGAACATGGCGGATATCCTACAGCATCAAACGTTTATACGAGACCGGAATCATTCGCTTACGATGAAACTAAGTTGACTTTTATTTGTATTTCATAACCATTCAACAAATTTATTTTTTGTACATTATTATAATCACTACTGAGTACAGTAATAATCAACAATTCAGAAACGCAGCATGCCGAGATTTTTGTGTTCGTTTTTATTTGAAACTTCGTTTATTTAGAATATATTTTCGTTACCAATAAATAAAAATCTCTCAGTCATTCAAAAACCCGGATTCATGCCTTCGAGGAAGGTCCCGTATGAACGCTCACATCGTTTTTTTTTTTCGCTTGGGGGAAAACTAAAACTGGTCGCAATTTTCGAATAAGAATGAGTCGGCAATTTTTAGTGGAGTTGAAAATTTGGAGGTAAATAAAACACCAAAACCCGGCAAATAAATAGGCGTTTGAATTTTTAGAGGGGTCGAAATTTTGGAGTTTTCACGGTACTAATTATTCCATTTCAATGAAACTTAGTACAAAGATGCTCTAGGACAATGTACAAACCTAATTAGTTTGGGGTAAAAATCTGTTCATATTAATTCCCTAATAAGTATAATAATTCATAATTTTTTGGTTCTAATCACATTTCAATTAAACTTGGAGACATAGATTTTCTGTTACATTGCGCAGACCTCATTAGTTTTACACTCAAATCTGGTCATATTAATTTTCTGATTTGCATAATTAGTTTTCAGCTAAGTAATTTCGAATTATATTTAATGTGTCTCCAATACTCTCAGCACATGGGAGTTCTTTCTAAGCTTTCTTTGATATTGTCTTAAAATGTCTTTGTACCAATTTTGAGTAACATCAGGCCCAGGTATATTTGAGAATGACAAGAGACGGATGCATGCACAGATGTACCCTATTTCGCAAATCCATGTTTTGAATGGTAAGACGGAGACTACCTGTGAGGTCACATTTATGACACAACAGCTCTGATATTGAAATCCAAGGGTACTTCCTCTGCAGTATTGGACGTCATGGTAGCATTGCCAAGTTTAGCGCCCCTTGGTAGTTGACTGTTCAGCTTGTCCAAATTTATCGCCTCTTTCCTTGCTCAGAGTTGGCGGTAAGATTATGCCAATATCTAATAGTTTTTGGTGAATTTCCTGAACTGTCCAGTTCATTAGATTTGTAGTGTCCACAGCTCACGAATTCAGAATTCCTGTGGCTGAAATTGCATTTCCCAGAGTAAATATGTGATGATGAAATCATTTGACCATGGCTCTTTCCACGTCTCTGAGGTGGTCTTGTAGTTGCATTTCCACTCTCTGGACTCTCTGTACAGTTCAAGGAGCATATGGTGTTTATGACCTCTGCCTCTAGTAGTGGAAGATTTGGCCATTTTAGAAAGAATATTTATATAGTATGACAAGTCAGAAAATGCTGCTGAAACTGTACACCACTTGAAGACACTGTTGATGCAACTACTGTAAGATGGTTGTGAATATGCAAATAATTGTAACCATAAACATTAGACCTTCATGAAATATGCTTGTCCACTACTTGTCCAGAAATGGCCAGATAAAGATATGGGTTTAACTGTTAGAGGAACTTGTTTATATTTTGTCTGTATGGACACAAAATTAGTTGTATAATTTCAAAGTAAACTTATGGCATATATACATGTGTGTACCCTGGTTAAGAAAACTTGTCACATTAATTGTCACTGTAGTTACCAAGATGGTGCTGTTTCATGTGTAATACTTTTGTCAGACATACATTTTTTCAAACCTGCCAAACACTAAAAGCTAATATGGGTGTAACCTGTCTAACTTACAACCATGTCCCAGAAAGCATGGTTTTCAAACTTGGAAAATGTGGAAAACTAGTGTGCCTAACCTGCATGACCTGCAATTTTTTTCAAACCTGCCAAACAGGAAAACCAATGTGCTTAACCACATAAGATAGTTTCTTTTGTGATTTAATTTAATCAAAATGACCAACTGGTGATTTAGGTCTATGCCATGTCATAATTAGAGTTTTTGAATTCAGATTAAAAAAAGGCACCAGGCAGTTTACTACTTCACCAACCAGAAAATTCGTATAAATAATAAATTTCATTTATTACTCGTTAGGCTTAATGACAGATTACAGCCTCAAATGGAAACTACTAGAGAATATACCCAGGTCCAAAGGAAACACCCTAGAGTAGTATTCTCTAGGAAAAAGGCTTTGCCATAGTGGTCACCCCCAGGGCGATCACTCACCTGAGGCCTGCCAGTTTCCAATTCTTTTTTTTTTTTTCGCGTGGTTCGGAATATTTTTTCTCTGCAAACATGTAATGGACAAAAGAGGCAGATTACAGTTTGGTAACTGGGCTTTCCTAGAAATCTAGTGTTTGGCGATTGCCAGCTTTGTTTGAATTCGCTTTGATTCCTTTTTTGGCGGAGTGAATTTACTCCTTTTTTCTTTTTTTTTCACGTTCTCATTTCTTGTCTTGTTTTTGATTGCTTTATGCTGTAATCATTAAAAGACTAAGATCGTGCCGACTAAAATTGGCACATAAGTACGTTCATCTTGCCACTTAGAGCTGCAAGTTTGGGACCCAAAACATATGTGTTGTCATTTTTGTTATAGTTGCAAACAGGACTCCGGATTTTGCCTCAACAGAATTTGCGATATGTGGCATTCTCAGTCGGGGTAGCACTTTGAGTAGGGTTGAAACTGAGGGCAAGCAATTGCAAAAAAAAAGCTGGTATGTGTCGTTCTATGTACCAGTGCCTCATCTCTTGCCCCTTCTTTGTTGGGACAAGCACAGGCTATCCAACCACCGGGAACCCAGCTGACCCTTACCATTATACGGTTAAGAAATTGGTTCGGTCCTGTCCCATGTCTCCCGTTTGGGGGTGATACCCCATCAGGACTATGCAAACCGTCAACAGGTCCCTGATTTGGGTTACTTGTGCAGTGCCACAGCCTTCTTGACGGGTCCCCTGCCCGATCCTGGTACTCATGCCTTTGTTTAGGTGGGTTACCTGGATCGGGAAGGCCATGTTGCAGGATCATTTGACCGGCACCAGAGCCTGGCTTCGGTCTGGGCTATTTTATTGTTCAGGCGACCGGCTTTAGTAAGCCTCCCTAAATTTGGGGGGGGGGGGGGGTCTACTCTCTGGCAGCTAGTCCCTAAAGAGTCACCTGATTGGTTGTATCCCAGGACAAGACTCCTCGTTAGTGAGTAGTTTTAGATTTCTCTCAGTTTCTTGACCTCTGATCCTGGATTGGGGATGATACCCCATCGGGGCTACGCAAACCAACAATGGGTCCACAGCCTTCTTGGCGGGTTAGGGCACAACTGAGACAGGAAGGTGTCAGCGAAGCAAGTGCAATAAATATTAAACAAGTCCAACCCCATACTGTCCCACAACATAGCTTTTTTCTGGGTATGCAGTTTGAAACTGAATAAGGGCTTGTTCTCCCCTCTCAGGCGCGGACCAATTCCTTTGTGGAGCTCGACAGCCAACTCCGGTCAACGGATCAGCATCTATGCGCGAGCTGATGTGCCTTATTGGCAGTATGACTTCAGTTTGTCATCTAGTTTCGTCAGCAGCTCTCCAGCCTCATTTGATTCAGACGTGCTTGTTGGACCGCTAGTCCCACATACGAAACCTGATGTTCAGAGTTCACTTGTCCTGGTGGCCCTCCCTTAATGGAAGGACGCTTGGAACTTGGAGAGGGGAGTGCCCCTAGATCTGACTACTCCCTCTCTCACTCTCATTACGGATGCGTCGCTCCAAGGGTGGGGCAGCCATCTGATGGACCTTGTAGTCCAAATGACGTGGCCGACCATGTATGCGGGCCGCCAGATCTATTGGTTGGAGTTGCAGATCCTTTTTGGTGCCTGGAACCAAGTGAAGCTATGACTCGCCACCTTCCGAGGATATGCAACAGTGCCGCAGATGCCCTCTCGAGACGTATTCGGTTTTAGAACACTGAGTGGCAGATCCCCCAGTGGGTAGTGAACGCTTTTTATTCGTCTCTGGGATTGTCCCCGGATAGATCTGTTTGCCATTCACCGGAATGCGAAGCTTCTGACGTACGTGTCCCCTGGACGCTTGCGCCTTTCCATCCTTCCTACTAGTGCACCAAGTGTTGCAGAAACTGTGCATGGTTTTCCAGATCTGTTGTTCCAGCCGGACGGTACTCTTCCGATCAGCCCCATGTTCCATCTTCACACGTAGAGGCTGTCGACAAACTCATGCAAGTACAAGGCTTTTCGGGAGAGTTATCAAAGTTCCTCGCTTTCAGCACAGTCGGACAGCACCAGACAGTTGTATGAGCCCAGTTAGAGACTCTACATCAATTGGTGTAATGGAAGGGAGATTGATCATCTTTGTCTCTCTATTAGCGAGGTAGTCAATTTTTCCTTGTATTTATTTGATCAGAGAAAATCAATATCGATGATTCTTGGATATTGGTCAGTTTTGTTCCTATTTTGTCTGCTGAACTGAAACTGGCCTTGAGATCAGTTAGGCTTCTACTGTTTGTCTTTCTGCTCGAAGAGGCCGCACGCCAAGGGGCTAACATATCCTCCAGACTGGGACTTGTCGTTGGTCCTGGCAGCATAACGACACCCCCCCCCCCCCCACCTTGAGCCTATGGATAAGGCGGACATGAAGTATGTCATTATGAAAACATTTTACTTTTGGCTCTGGTGTCAGATAGGTGGCGTTCAGAGATAGAGGCACTGTCTTTCAGTAACGGATGTTCCTCCTTCATGAACTCACAAGTTATTTTGTAGACTCGGATGGGCTTCTTGCCAAGAATCAAATCCCAAGGTGTGACTCGTAACCGGTCGTCATCCCTCGCCTCACTAACTCAGTTGGCACAAAAGATCGTCAGAAACGGATTCTATGTCCTGTCCCAGCTCTGAGCTGGTACTACGATCGCAAGTTGGTGTCTCAAGGCAGCAAGAAGCACATGTTTGTCTGTTATGGGTGGGGCAAGTAAAAATCCACTCTGCCTCGATTATCACTGTTTCACGGTGGATTGTCATTGAAGATTTTCTGGTAGGTATGATAAGGTAAACAAACGGGTTTGTACAACCCGAATAGTTTGTCATATCCAATTCCATATTTCTGACATGCTTTGACTGATTGATTTCAAGTACTAATCATTACATTACAATGAAACTTTGTACATAGGTGCTCTAGGAATATGTACAGACCTTAATACTTAATAATTTACTTTTCAGCTTTCCAACACTTTTTTTTCGGCTTAATCATCACATTATAATGATGCATTGTACATATGCGCACTGAAACAATGCACAGACCTGAATTTATGCATAATAATTCATTAATTTGCATAATAACTTATTTGGTTCGTTGGGTTAATCCAAGGACATGATTAGTTTGTTTATCTAATTATTATTAGCCCATTTCTGATTTTTCAAAAAATCTGATTTGAATTGGATTTGTCAGAGGTGCTCTGGAATTAGATTATGAACCACAGATGTAAGCTTAAATTTATGAAATTTGATAGTGTGGATCTCATTGTTTTCATGTTGTGCATCTCAAATAGCAGACAGATGTTAGTAGCCAGGCTTCTTGTTTGAAGGGCTAATCTTAAATTTTGAATTAACTTAATGTTTTTCCAATGCTCTCGGCAAAGAGAATTCATTTTAAAGCTTTCTTTTAATGCTTTCTGTCTTCATCTATTTCTTTGACATACTTGACCTAAAATTTGATAGAGCATTGTAAACAGCAGAGCTCTATCAAGAGATAGACTGCTTGTTACATGTAGTTCCCGTTCAGACGCAGTCTGAAAACTGGGACTTATGGATTGACCTATTTATGCATGTCTGGACCTATATCTTAGACAAACCTGGACCAATTAAATTCAAACTTCACACGTACATCATGCATTATGCATATCAATTTCTTTCACAATCTGATTCAAGATGGCCAAATGAATGCGGTGGTCATTTTTATGCTAAAAAATAAAGAATCAAGCATTTTTGGCATTCCGGAACCAAATCTTGGTCATTTATGGATGTATTGTGTTCAAACTTGGTACATAATTGAGACATGGCTGTCTGGTGCATGTCATTTTATTTTTCAGATCTAATTCAAAATGGCTGACTGGCAGCCATCTTGTTTTAATAAATGCAGTTCTTGGGTCATATCTCTGACATTCTTTGACCAATTATGTTCAGATTTTATATATTCATTATACATAATTTCTTAGATATATGTTGGCCTTTTGTTTTTGACTCCCGTGTGCGAATGGGAGCCTTTGCAGTTACCCTGTGTGTGTGTGTGTGTGTGTGTGTGTGCATTGCTATATCTTCCAAGGACCAAAATGAAGATATATACCAACGTCCGAGGACATGCACACCTTCAGAGGACCTTTTTCATAGTCCTCGGAAAACATAATTTATATTTATAGTTAATTCGATTATTAATACGTTTTGCGTAGCTTAGGTTTAGTATTGGGGGAAGGTATGATTCAGTTTATATTAATACTAATATAATTGTACCATACCTTCCCCCGATACTAAACCTAATCTTCGCAAACATTCTGTGTTGAGTCATGGGATATTCAAGTCTTGTTTAATTAAAATGCAATTCTACATTGTATTACATTGTATTGCATTGTAATTGTAATTGGGGGTGGGTGGGTGGGTGTGGGTGGGTGTAGGTGGGTGTAGGTGGGTGAAGGTGTGTAGGTGTAGCCATTGGCCTGTTTACACACCAACGATGTGAAGCCCCTCCTGAAAGTGGAGCCTTACACTCGGGCTCCACATTGTTTGCTGTTTAAAACAAAGTGTAGACATAGAAGTAGAGCCAGTAGACCAGACACACACAAACAAAGTGGAGCCCTTTGTGTACAAATTGGTGGCTCCACAATGTTTCATAATTTATATTAAATTCAATTAAATATTAAGTCAGGTCTGCGAAGCTTAGGTTTAGTATCAGGGAAGGTATGGTTCACGTTATATTAATATTAATATAACTATACCATACCTTACCCCGATACTAAACCTAAGCTTCGCAAACATTTCTATGTTCAGTCACGGGATATTCAACTCTAGTTTAATTAAACTTAATTAAAGTGCAATTCTCCATTGTATTGCATTGTAATTGAGTTTAATTAAACTCCAATTAAAACGCAACCCTATATAGGAACGCGTTTTAATCGAGTTCATATCGCAACTATATTAAAAGTTAATTCAACTATATTAAAAGTTAATTCAATGGTGGCTCCACAATTCATGGGACACGTGTATGGTGGCTCCACAATTCATGGGACACCTGTATGTGTGTGTGTGGGGGGGGGGGGTGTGCATGTGTGCGTGTGTGCGTGTGTGCGTGTGTGCGTGTGTTCTACTGATATCTCAAGAACCATATGTTGGTTTTTAATGAAACTTGGTTTTATAGATGCTCTAGGCTAATGTGCAGATTTGATTAGGTTTTGCTTGAAATCCAATTTTAATTACCTGGTTTGCATGCTAGTTAGCTAATTTTTAGCTGTTACATGACTGCTCCACTGATACATGTATCTAGACAAACATTCATTGGATTTTGATGAAACTTGGGTTATAGATGCTCTACTAGAACAATCCAACCTGATTAATTGTAGGTAAAAATGTGTGCATATTAATCAACTAATTTGCATAGGCATTTGTTATTGTTTTATCACTGAAATTACTAAACAAAACACAAATTTGCATGCTTTTAATATTGAACTGCATGTCCAGCTGAATCCATTCCTGCTGTGAGTCCTAATTTCTTGCAATACTGTGACTGAGAATTGGAAATGGTCATGTGAACATAGTAAATACCACAGTCAATGCAGACACATTTATGTGGTAATATTAGCCTATGAACCATTCCCATAGATATAATGTTCTATGGGATGTACTGACCCTTACACCATTAACAATCTACATGTAATCAACAATTTATAATAATGCTATTTCCCCCCGATACTACTACTTACTACTTAGCACCCTGGCTGGCACATGGGGCTGTCGCTAGGGTCCTCCAGGAGTTCCGGTCTTGCAGTCGCCCATGTGACGCCTAGGTCTCGAAGCTCCTCAGACACTTTGTTTGGAAGGTGTTCAATTTCTTGGAGATCCTCTGGGTCATCTTCCAAGACTCGCACCCATAAAGCAGCACACTCAAGACATTATTTCTGAAGATCCGTAGCTGAGTGATGTTGCTCAGCTTTCTGGACCTTCAGGCACTCCAGAGCATTCCAAATACTTGGTTGGCCTTGGACACCTTGGCATCGACATCTACCTCACTGTCTCCATCAGTGGACATCTTGCTGTCTAAGTAGATGAACTCAGATACCTCTTCCACTGGTTAGTTGTTGACGGTGAGTGGCTGGATGTTTTTTGGATTTTTGAGTTTCGTCTTTGGGATGTTGATGCAGAGTCCCAACTTTCCTGCAATTGTTGTGATCCTGTTTGCCTTCTCCTGCTGGTTGATGTGTCGGCAAGAGAGAAGTCAAGGTCCTCTCACGTCAATGTTAGCGTCCATTTGATTCTAGTTCTCTGCCCATCTGTTGTTGCCTTCATTAGCCAATCCATTGCCAGTTTAAACAGGAATGGCAACAGGACGCAGCCTTGCTTGACACCAGTTTCCATAGAGAGATCATTTGTCAGTTGGTTTCCATAGATCACCTGACACTTGAAACCTTCGTACGGGATCTTGATGATGTTGACCATCTTGGCAGGGATTCCATATCTTCTTAGAATTGTCCACAATGCTTCTCTGTGTATGCTATCAAAGGCTTTTTCAAAGTCAATGAACAGTATGGAGAGGCTTGCTTTCCATTCTATGGTCTGTTCAAGAATCTGTCTCAGTACAAATATCTGGTCAGTGAAACCTACCCATTCCTTTCTGGTCTTGTCCTTCATTACTGCAGCTATGTCATGTCTAATGAACTAAAATTGTAAAATATTTTCTCATTACAGCATCAGAATACAGTATTACATTTGGCAGCACAAAGAGGACTCACCAGTATTGTGCATAAACTATTGGAGAGAACTGATAACGATTTGGAATCTATTAACAAGGTTAGTACATATACATGAATTATATTAGAAATATGTATTGTAACTTCAATCATTTATTGACAACTATTGCATTTATGTATGAATGCCTCAAAACAACGAATGAAACCGAATTTGCTGCTAGCTAACCAAGTAGCAAAGTTGTTTTGCCACCACTGTGGAAACCATTCTGTGCAACCAAGTCAGCAATGGTATTTAAAGAGCTTTTTCAAACCAAGTATCGAAGCTATTCGTACATAAATTCAAGACAATCATGACAATAATGTGCATTGTTTATTTTGAATTACACACAGGATGAAGACACACCATTACATCTTGCAGCCATGGCTGGGCATACAGAGACAGTACAGATACTCTTGAATAAAGGTGCCTGCATACACTCTGTAAATAAGGTACATGTACATATTGATTACAACTGTATTATATTGCATGTGTACCAAGTTATTTATTTGTACTGGTGCATCCAATTGTATTGAATTGGTCAATTCTATAATCCAAATTGGGGTCTTGTGTAT
Source organism: Saccoglossus kowalevskii (assembly GCF_978046115.1). NCBI lineage: Eukaryota > Metazoa > Hemichordata > Enteropneusta > Harrimaniidae > Saccoglossus > Saccoglossus kowalevskii. The sequence continues at coordinate 3,167,705 of NC_140651.1, forward strand.
CAATTTTGTTTTGTCTTTGTGTGTCTGTTTCTAACATCATCTCTCGTACATTCCTAGAATAATTTTCTTTAGATAGGTGACAAGATCAGATGCGTTATTTTAGCATTTCTATGAAATTGCTCAATTTGAACATTATATCATCAACAATTTCTCTTGTGGTTGGTTCCTGCTGTGATTTGATTTAAAATTGGTTTGGAAAGTTTAACTGACTGTTCTTCTAAAAACATCATAAATTGTCAACATGTCTTCCATTTCTTGTTCATTTATACTTGGTATTACCGTCACACATGTCTTCTTGGTGGCATAATTAAAACAAAATGTTTTATCAGTAACACATGCACTATGGCTAATGTCATTACCCACTTGTAGCGACATATTTTGTGAGACAAAAATGGCTTCCAGTTGGTTAATTATCACCCAATGGAAAAACAAATTGATGTAACTTGTATGTTTTTGACTCCCATGTGCGAAGCACAAAATGGGAGTCTTTGCAGTTAGTGTGTCTGTATGTGTGTATGTGTGTATGTGTGTATGTGTGTCCGACTATTCCACTGCTATCTCAAGAACCATACATCGGTTTTTGATGAAACTTGGTGCATAGATGCTCTGGGCCAATGCGCAGATTTGATTAGGTTTTGGGAAAAATCCATGCTCGTTAATTACCTAATTTGCATGATAATTAGCTAATTTTTAGCTGTTCTATGACTGTTCCACTGATATCTAAAGAACCACTCATTGGATTTTGATGAAACTTGGTACATAGATGCTCTGAACATATGCACAGATTTGATTAATTTTTGGTAAAAATCCGTGCATATTAATTACCTAATTTGCATGATAATTAGCTATTTTTTAGTGGTTCCATGACTGTTCCACTGATATCTAAACAACCACTCATTGGATTTTGATGAAACTTGGTACATAGATGCTCTGAACTAATGCTAGGTTTTGATTAGTTTTTGGTAATAATCCGTGGATACTAATTACCTAATTTGCATAATGATTAGTCAATTTTCGGTTTTTCCACTGATATCTCAAGTACTAATCATCACATTTCAATGAAACTTGGTACATAGATGTCATACGACACTGCACAGACCTGATAGTTTTTATGGTAATATCAGTACATATTAATTACCTAATTTGCATAATTAATTAATTTTCAGCATTTGATATAAGTAGTTAGCATTACATTTCAATGAAACTTGGTACTTACATACTCAAGGACTATGCAGAGATTGATTGTTTTCGATAAATATTTGTGCATATTAATCACCTAATTTGCATAATTAGTTAATTTTCAGCTTTTCCACTGGTATCTCAAGTACTAATCATCGCATTTCAATGAAACTTGGTACATAGATCCTTTAGGACTATGCAGAGACCTGATTAGTTTTAGGGTAAATAATTGTGCATATTAATTACCTAATTTGCATAATTAATTTTCAGCTTTTCTACTGATATCTAAAGTACTAATCATCACATTTCAATGAATCTAGAATTATGCAGACCCAATTAGTTTCCGGTAAATATTTGTGCATATTAATCACCTAATTTGCATAATTAACCAACTTTCACACTGATATCTCAGGTACTATACATCACATATCAATGAATGTACATGGATGCTGTAGGACAATAGACAGACCTGAATAATTGTGGGTTAAAATCTGTACATATTAATTACCTAATTTGCATAATTAACCAATTTTAAGCTTTCACACTGATATCTAAAGTACCGTAAAAACTCCAAAATTTCGACCGGTTTTAAATAATTGGTGTTAGAAATGTGACGTGTTTTTAGAGTCAAAAATAAGGTGCATTTTCGGACGGTCGAGTTTTTCAGAATAGAAATCAGCAAATGAAAAAATGGGGATGATAGACAGTGTGCTTCATTAGTTTTTAAAAAATGCAATGTTCGTCAATTGACGTAAACTTCCTCATGTTTCACGGTAAAAGCAAAGGTCGTGGCCGAGTTGTAACTCAAAATCTAAACAAAGTCATCAATCAGTATTATGACAAGCAAAACAAAACATCAAGACGCGGAGAAGAGGTCAGCACAAAACTAATAGGTCAAAAGACAAAGCTGTCTCGCACTACCTAGGAAAACTTGCGAATGTTCGAAGTACAGGTACCCATTGGACAAAAGATACATGGAAGTTTAGCAAACTATCTCCCCGACCCAGTGCAATGTATCCAGTTAGAATCAAAGCTCACGTGTCCCTTATTTGAGGGACCAAATTCTGCCGTTTGTACAACCCGAATAGTTTGTCATATCTAATTCCATATTTCTGACATGCTTTGACTGATTGATTTCAAGTACTAATCATTACATTACAATGAAACTTTGTACATAGGTGCTCTAGGAATATGTACAGACCTTAATACTTAATAATTTACTTTTCAGCTTTCCAACACTTTTTTTTCGGCTTAATCATCACATTATAATGATGCATTGTACATATGCGCACTGAAACAATGCACAGACCTGAATTTATGCATAATAATTCATTAATTTGCATAATAACTTATTTGGTTCGTTGGGTTAATCCAAGGACATGATTAGTTTGTTTATCTAATTATTATTAGCCCATTTCTGATTTTTCAAAAAATCTGATTTGAATTGGATTTGTCAGAGGTGCTCTGGAATTAGATTATGAACCACAGATGTAAGCTTAAATTTATGAAATTTGATAGTGTGGATCTCATTGTTTTCATGTTGTGCATCTCAAATAGAAGACAGATGTTAGTAGCCAGGCTTCTTGTTTGAAGGGCTAATCTTAAATTTTGAATTAACTTAATGTTTTTCCAATGCTCTCGGCAAAGAGAATTCATTTTAAAGCTTTCTTTTAACGCTTTCTGTCTTCATCAATTTCTTTGACATACTTGACCTAAAATTTGATAGAGCATTGTAAACAGCAGAGCTCTATCAAGAGATAGACTGCTTGTTAGTTCCCGTTCAGACGCAGTCTGAAAACGGGGACTTATGGATTGACCTATTAATGCATGTCTGGACCTATATCTTAGACAAACCTGGACCAATTAAATTCAAACTTCACACGTACATCATGCATTATGCATATCAATTTCTTTCACAATCTGATTCAAGATGGCCAAATGAATGCGGTGGCCATTTTTATGCTAAAAAATAAAGAATCAAGCATTTTTGGCATTCCGGAACCAAATCTTGGTCATTTATGGATGTATTGTGTTCAAACTTGGTACATAATTGAGACATGGCTGTCTGGTGCATGTCATTTTATTTTTCAGATCTAATTCAAAATGGCTGACTGGCAGCCATCTTGTTTTAATAAATGCAGTTCTTGGGTCATATCTCTGACATTCTTTGACCAATTATGTTCAGATTTTATATATTCATTATACATAATTTCTTAGATATATGTTGGCCTTTTGTTTTTGACTCCCGTGTGCGAATGGGAGCCTTTGCAGTTACCCTGTGTGTGTGTGTGTACTTGGATTGCTATATGTTGCGAGGACAAAAATACAGATATATAGCTACTTCCGAGGACATACACACCTTCCGAGGACCTTTTTCATAGTCCTCGGAAAACATAATTTATATTAATAGTTAATTCGATTATTAATACGTTTTGCGTAGCTTAGGTTTAGTATCGGGGGAAGGTATGGTTCACGTTATATTAATATTAATTATACCATACCTTACCCCGATACTAAACCTAAGCTTCGCAAACATTTCTATGTTCAGTCACGGGATATTCAACTCTTGTTTAATTAAACTTAATTAAAATGCAATTCTCCATTGTATTGCATTGTAATTGAGTATAATTAAACTCCAATTAAAACGCAACCCTATATAGGAACGCGTTTTAATCGAGTTCATATCGCAACTATATTAAAATTTAATTCAACTATATTAAAAGTTAATCCAATGGAGTCCTCGGAACATATTGCAATACAAGTATGTGTGTGTGTGTGTGTGTGCATTGCTATATCTTCCAAGGACCAAAATGAAGATATATACCAACGTCCGAGGACATGCACACCTTCAGAGGACCTTTTTCGTAGTCCTCGGAAAACATAATTTATATTTATAGTTAATTCGATTATTAATACGTTTTGCGTAGCTTAGGTTTAGTATTGGGGGAAGGTATGATTCAGTTTATATTAATACTAATATAATTGTACCATACCTTCCCCCGATACTAAACCTAATCTTCGCAAACATTCTATGTTGAGTCATGGGATATTCAAGTCTTGTTTAATTAAAATGCAATTCTACATTGTATTACATTGTATTGCATTGTAATTGTAATTGGGGGTGGGTGGGGTGGGTGGGTGTGTGTAGGTGGGTGGGTGTAGGTGGGTGTAGGTGGGTGAAGGTGTGTAGGTGTAGCCATTGGCCTGTTTACACACCAACGATGTGAAGCCCCTCCTGAAAGTGGAGCCTTACACTCGGGCTCCACATTGTTTGCTGTTTAAAACAAAGTGTAGACGTAGAAGTAAAGCCAGTAGACCAGACACACACAAACAAAGTGGAGCCCTTTGTGTACAAATTGGTGGCTCCACAATGTTTCATAATTTATATTAAATTCGATTAAATATTAAGTCAGGTCTGCGAAGCTTAGGTTTAGTATCAGGGAAGGTATGGTTCACGTTATATTAATATTAATATAACTATACCATACCTTACCCCGATACTAAACCTAAGCTTCGCAAACATTTCTATGTTCAGTCACGGGATATTCAACTCTAGTTTAATTAAACTTAATTAAAGTGCAATTCTCCATTGTATTGCATTGTAATTGAGTTTAATTAAACTCCAATTAAAACGCAACCCTATATAGGAACGCGTTTTAATCGAGTTCATATCGCAACTATATTAAAAGTTAATTCAACTATATTAAGTTAATTTAATGGTGGCTCCACAATTCATGGGACACGTGTATGGTGGCTCCACAATTCATGGGACACCTGTATGTGTGTGTGGGGGGGGGGGGGGGGTGGGGGTGTGTGCATGTGTGCGTGTGCGTGTGTGCGTGTGTTCTACTGATATCTCAAGAACCATATGTTGGTTTTTAATGAAACTTGGTTTTATAGATGCTCTAGGCTAATGTGCAGATTTGATTAGGTTTTGCTTGAAATCCAATTTTAATTACCTGGTTTGCATGCTAATTAGCTAATTTTTAGCTGTTACATGACTGCTCCACTGATACATGTATCTAGACAAACATTCATTGGATTTTGATGAAACTTGGGTTATAGATGCTCTAGAACAATCCAACCTGATTAATTGTAGGTAAAAATGTGTGCATATTAATCAACTAATTTGCATAGGCATTTGTTATTGTTTTATCACTGAAATTACTAAACAAAACACAAATTTGCATGCTTTTAATATTGAACTGCATGTCCAGCTGAATCCATTCCTGCTGTGAGTCCTAATTTCTTGCAATACATGTACTGTGACTGAGAATTGGAAATGGTCATGTGAACATAGTAAATACCACAGTCAATGCAGACACATTTATGTGGTAATATTAGCCTATGAACCATTCCCATAGATATAATGTTCTATGGGATGTACTGACCCTTACACCATTAACAATCTACATGTAATCAACAATTTATAATAATGCTATTTCCCCCCGATACTACTACTTACTACTTAGCACCCTGGCTGGCACATGGGGCTGTCGCTAGGGTCCTCCAGGAGTTTCGGTCTTCTGTCGCCCATGTGACGCCTAGGTCTCGAAGCTCCTCAGACACTTTGTTTGGAAGGTGTTCAATTTCTTGGAGATCCTCTGGGTCATCTTCCAAGACTCGCACCCATAAAACAGCACACTCAAGACATTATTTCTGAAGATCCGTAGCTGAGTGATGTTGCTCAGCTTTCTGGACCTTCAGGCACTCCAGAGCATTCCAAATACTTGGTTGGCCTTGGACACCTTGGCATCGACATCTACCTCACTGTCTCCATCAGTGGACATCTTGCTGTCTAAGTAGATGAACTCAGATACCTCTTCCACTGGTTAGTTGTTGACGGTGAGTGGCTGGATGTTTTTTGGATTTTTGAGTTTCGTCTTTGGGATGTTGATGCAGAGTCCCAACTTTCCTGCAATTGTTGTGATCCTGTTTGCCTTCTCCTGCTGGTTGATGTGTCGGCAAGAGAGAAGTCAAGGTCCTCTCACGTCAATGTTAGCGTCCATTTGATTCTAGTTCTCTGCCCATCTGTTGTTGCCTTCATTAGCCAATCCATTGCCAGTTTAAACAGGAATGGCAACAGGACGCAGCCTTGCTTGACACCAGTTTCCATAGAGAGATCATTTGTCAGTTGGTTTCCATAGATCACCTGACACTTGAAACCTTCGTACGGGATCTTGATGATGTTGACCATCTTGGCAGGGATTCCATATCTTCTTAGAATTGTCCACAATGCTTCTCTGTGTATTCTGTCAAAGGCTTTTTCAAAGTCAATGAACAGTATGTAGAAGATTGCGTTCCATGGTCTGTTCAAGGATCTGCCTCAATACGAATATCTGGTCAGTGCAAGATGTGCCTTTTCTGAAACCTTCCTGTTCCTTTCTGATCTTGTCCTTCATTACTGCAGCTATGTCATGTCTAATGAACTAAAATTGTAAAATGTTTTCTCATTACAGCATCAGAATACAGTATTACATTTGGCAGCACGAAGTGGACTCACCAGTATTGTGCAAAAACTATTGGAGAGAACTGATAATGATTTGGAATCTAATAACAAGGTTAGTACATACATGAATTATATTAGAAATATGTACTGTAACTTGAATTATTTATAGACAACTATTGCATTTATGTATGAATGCCTCAAAACAACAAATGAAACAGAATTTGCTGCTAGCTAACCAAGTAACAAAGTCATTTTGCAACCACTGTTGAAACCATTCTGCAACCAAGTCAGCAAAGCTATTTAAAGAGCGTTTTCAAACCAAATATCGGAGCTATTCATACATAAATTCAAGACAATCATGACAATAATGTGTATTGTTTATTTTGAATTACACACAGGATAAAGACACACCATTACATCTTGCAGCCATTGCTGGGCGTGCAGAGACAGTACGGATACTCTTGAATAAAGGTGCCTGCATACACTCTGTAAATAAGGTACATATTAATTACAACTGTGTTATATTGCATGTGTCCCAAGTTGTTTATTTGTACTGGTGCATCCAATTATATTGAATTGGTCCATTCTATAATCCAAATCAGGGTCTTTTGTATTAATTTTGTCTTGTCTATGTGTCTATTGCTAGAATAATTTTCTTTAGATGCATTATTTTAGCATTTCAATGAAATTGCTCAATTTCAACATTATATCATCAACAATTGGTTGGTTCCTGCTGGGATTTGATTTAAAATTGGTTTGGAAAGTTTAACTGACTGGTGAAGAGTGTTCTTCTAAAATATCATAAATTGTCAACATGTCTTCCATTTCTTGTTCATTTATACTTGGTATTACCGTCACACATGTCTTCTTGGTGGCATAATTAAAACAAAATGTTTTATCAGTAACACATGCACTATGGCTAATGTCATTACCCACTTGTAGCGACATATTTTGTGAGACAAAAATGGCTTTCAGTTGGTTAATTATCACCGAATGGAAAAACAAATTGATGTAACTTGTATGTTTTATTGTCTTAAAATATCTTTGTACCAATTTTGAGTAACATCAGGCCCAGGTATATTTGATAATGACAGGAGACGGATGCATGCACAGATGTACCCTATTTCGCAAATCCATATTTTGGATGGTAAGACGGAGACTACCTGTGAGGTCACATTTATGACACAACAGCTCTGATATTGAAATTCTAGGGTACTTCCTCTGCAGTATTGGAGGTCATGGTAGCATTGCCAAGTTCAGCACCCCTTGGTAGTTGACTGTTCAGCTTGTCCAAATTTATTGCCTCTTTCTTGCTCAGAGTTGGCGGTAAGATTATGCCAATATCTAATAGTTTTTGGTGAATTTCCTGAACTGTCCAGTTCATTAGATTTGTAGTGTCCACAGCTCACGAATTCAGAATTCCTGTGGCTGAAATTGCATTTCCCAGAGTAAATATTTGATGATGAAATCATTTGACCATGGCTCTTCCCATGTCTTGGAGATGGTCTTGTCGTTGCATTTCCAATGCTTTCTGGACTCTGTACAGTTGAAGGAGCATATGGTTTTTATGGCCTGTGCCTCTAGTAGTGGAAGATTTGGCCATTTTAGAAAAAAGATTTATATAGTATGACAAGTCAGAAAATGCTGCTGAAACTGTACACCACTTGAAGACACTGTTGATGTAGCGACTGTAAGATGGTTGTGAATATGCAAATAGTTGTAACCATAAACATTAGACTCTCATGAAATATGCTTGTCCACTACTTAGAAATCAATTGTACAAATGGCCACATAAAGATATGGGTTCATCTGTTAGAGGAACTTGTTTATATTTTGTCTGTATACACACAAAATTAGTTGTATAATTTCAAAGTAAACTTATTGCATATGTACATGTGTGTTCCCTGGTTAAGAAAACTTGTAACATTAATTAGTCCCTGTTCGAATGCAGTCCGGAAACGGGGACTTATGTTTTGACCCTTGTACGTCCGTGCATGCGTGCATCCAGACATGTATCTTAGAAATACCTGGACCAATCATGATCAGACTGCACACATACATGATACATGATATTATACATACATGTATGCACATCAATTTGTTTCACGATTTTATTCAAGATGGCCGAATGGCGGCCTTTTTTGTGCTAAAAAATCATCAAAATCGAGCATTTTTCGGCTGTTTACAGATGGATTTTGTTCAAACTTGGTATATACATTAGACATTATGGGACTTTGATGCAAATAATTTAGTTTTTCAGAAAAGATCCAAAATGGCAGAATAGTGGCCATTTTTGTGCTAAAATCATCCAATATCAAGAATTTCAGGCAATTATAGATGGATTTGTTCAAACTTGGTACATACATTAGACATCACTGGTTCCTGATGCACATCACATTTTACTTTTCAGATCGGATTCAAAATGGCTGACCAATGGCGGCCATTTTGTTTTAATGCATGGGCTTCTAGACCCATATCTCTGACATGCTTTGACTGATTATGTTCAAATTTTATATATTCAAAATGGCTGATTTTGAATGCTGTGCCAGAGCAATATCTCGCTCTCAATATGAACAAGTACTTGTTTGAAGATCAGATACAAATGTCACACAAATGTTTTTCCAATGCTCTCGGCAAACAAGAATTCATTTTAAAGCTTTCTTTTAATGCTTTCTGTCTTCATCTATTTCTTTGACATACTTGACCTAAAATTTGATAAAGCATTGTAAACAGCAGAACTCTATCAAGAGATAGACTGCTTGTTAGTTCCCGTTCAGACGCAGTGTGAAAACAGGGACTTATGGATTCACCTATTTATGTGTGTCTAGACCTATATCTTAGACAAACCTGGGCCAATTAAATTTGTTTTATGCATATCAATTTCTTTCACAATCTGATTCAAGATGGCCAAATGAATGCGTTGGCCATTTTTATGCTAAAAAATAAAGAATCAAGCATTTCTGGCATTCCGGAACCAAATCTTGGTCATTTATGGATGTATTGTGTTCAAACTCGGTACATACTTGAGACATGGCTGTCTGGTACACTCTGGAAATTAGGAAATCTGTTACTAGAAGAGACTAACACATATAAATACTTGGGAATAGTTATTTCTAAAACTATAAAGGACCATGCACAATTTACTGAAATTTACAAGAAGGGGATGAAATTAATAGCATATTGTAAAGCCATCATCAATCAACACAATAGTTACAATAGGTTTGAGTATGGTGATGTATTGTGGAAGAGTATAATTTTACCATTTATTAGCTATGGATGTGGTGTATGGTTTTTAGAAAATAACGATGATAGGAAAAAGTTAAAAAGTCTGCAATATCAGTTTGGCAAATTCCTTTTTAAAGTCAACAGAAATGTTGCTTGCTCTGCTGTATTAGGGGATTTAGGATGGGCTGATTTGAGCTACACCCTTGATACTTTTCGAATTAAATATTTGAACAGATTACAAGAAATGAATAACACCAGATGGACCAAAATTGTTTTCACAGAATTGCACAAGTCGTATGTAAACAACCGTAAGCTTACTTGGAATTGGCCAACATATGTGCACAAAGTACTTGAAACTAACGGATTAGACCATGTCTATGGGTTAAACATACCTAACAATATAAACTGGCTCAAAAGCTTTTATAAAATAAGTGAACAAAATGAAGTAAAAACGTTTGCAGATCAAATATCTAATATGAAATCACTGGAACATTACAGTTGGGTTAAAAGAAATAAGGAAAAAGAAAACTATATAAATGATCCCCTTGATCATCATGGCATATCACTGTATTTTAAAGTCAGATCTAACTCACTGGATTTAGAGGGTAATAAAATAACATGGGACAAATATAAAGGGAATGGAATGTGCAAGCTATGTAATGACGACAAAGAAGATATTTATCATTTTCTATTTTTATGCAAAGCAACTTATCATTTAAGACACAAATTTTATGGAGATTTCATGTACAAAGTTCAAAACCTTGAAGTAGACCCAACACTTATTAATAACTTTCTTTCTGGAGGAATTAATTTTAAGTTTAATGTACTTTTTAGCGACATATTGTGGAAAGTCAACAATAATTTGGGGAATATTGTATCCAAGGAAGTTAGAGTATTTATTACTCAATTGTATAAGTATAGAAAAGAAAGTTTGAATTTAATGTGATTTTTCTTCTTTCCTTTTTCAAATATGTATGATTTGGTTGTTTTCTTCTCTTTGTTTGCCGCTCCAAAGGCTAATAAAATATTATTATTATTATTATTATCAAATTCAAAATGGCTGACTGGCAGCCATCTTGTTTTAATAAATGCAGTTCTTGGGTCATATCTCTGACATTCTTTGACCAATTATGTTCAGATTTTTAGCTCCGTTGTCAACTTTGTCGAGCGGAGCTTATCATATGAGTGATTGTCCATCGTCGTCGTCGTCCGTCGTCGCCATTCGTGTCAATGTTTTACTTTTTCGACTTCTTCTTGAAAACTACAAGCCTGAATGCTTTGATACTTGGTGTATATGTACCTTGGGTAGACCTCTCTGAGGTTTGTTCATTTCATCTTTATATCTTCAATTCTCTAATTTTGGTGAATATTTTTGTTATTTTTGGTAAAAAGTGATATTTTCGACTTCTTGTTAAAAACCGCAATTCCAATTGCTTTGATACTACATATATAGGTACTACATGTGCACCTCTCTCAGATTTGTTCATTTCGTGATGATATCTTCAATTCTCTAATTTTGGTGAATATTTTTGTCATTTTTGGTAAAAAGTGATATTTTCGACTTCTTGTTAAAAACCGCAAGTTCGATTGCTTTGATATTACATATATAGGTACTACATGTGGACCTCTCTCAGACTTGTTCATTTTGTGATGATATCTTCAATTCTCTAATTTTGGTGAATATTTTTGTCATTTTTGGTAAAAAGTGATATTTTTGACTTCTTGATAAAAACCGCAAGTCCGATTGCTTTGATATTACATATATAGGTACTACATGTGGACCTCTCTCAGATTTGTTCATTTTGTGATGATATCTTCAATTCTCTGATTTTGGTGAATATTTTTGTAATTTTTGGTAAAAAGTGATATTTTCGACTTCTTCTTAAAAACCAAAAGTTCAATTGCTTTGATATTACATATATAGATTCTACATGTAGACCTTTCTCAGATTTGTTCATTTCGTGATGATATCTTCAATTCTCTAATTTTGGTGAATATTTTTGTCATTTTTGGTAGAAAGTGATATTTTCGACTTCTTGTTAAAAACTGTAAGTCCGATTGCTTTGATACTATACATATTGTTCATTTTCTAATGATGTCTTCAGTTCTTTAATTGAAATGTGCATTGCTAACAGCGGAGCTATCTCAGCCGATAGGCTGCTTGTATATATTCATTATACATAATTTCATAGATATATGTTGGCCTTTTGTTTTTGATTCCCGTTTTAATTGAGTTCATATCACAACTATATTGTGTGTGTGTGTGTGTGTGTGTGTGTGTGTGTGTGTGTGTGTGTGTGTGTGTGTGTGTGTGTGTGTGTGTGTGTGTGTGTGTGTGTGTGTGTGTGTATTTGGATTGCTATATGTTGCGAGGACAAAAATACAGATATATACCTACTTCCGAGGACATACACACCTTCCGAGGACCTTTTTCATAGTCCTCGGAAAACATAATTTATATTAATAGTTAATTCGATTATTAATACGTTTTGCGTAGCTTAGGTTTAGTATCGGGGGAAGGTATGGTTCACGTTATATTAATATTAATATAATTGTACCATACCTTACCCCGATACTAAACCTAAGCTTCGCAAACATTTCTATGTTCAGTCACCGGATATTCAACTCTTGTTTAATTAAACTTAATTAAAATGCAATTCTCCATTGTATTGCATTGTAATTGAGTTTAATTAAACTCCAATTAAAACGCAACCCTATATAGGAACGCGTTTTAATTGAGTTCATATCGCAACTATATTAAAAGTTAATTCAACTATATTAAAAGTTAATCCAATGAAGTCCTCGGAACATATTGCAATACAAGTATGTGTGTGTGTGTGTGTGTCTGTCCATTCCACTGATATCTCAAGAACCATATGTTGGTTTTTAATGAAACTTGGTTTTATAGATGCTCTAGGCTAATGTGCAGATTTGATTAGGTTTTGCTTGAAATCCAATTTTAATTACCTGGTTTGCATGCTAATTAGCTAATTTTTAGCTGTTACATTACTGCTCCACTGATACATGTATCTAACCAAACATTCATTGGATTTTGATGAAACTTGGGTTATAGATGCTCTAGAACAATCCAACCTGATTAATTGTAGGTAAAAATGTGTGCATATTAATCAACTAATTTGCATAATTAGTTAATTTTTGGCATTTACACTGATATCATAAGTACTAATTATCCCATTTCGATGAATCTTGGTACATAGATGTTCTATGCGACAATGCACAGACCTGATTAGTTTTGGGTTTAATGGCAAGAAAATTATTTTCATATGCATGTTTGTTTTTTGTTTAAATGAAATTTCCTTGATAACCTTGGCTTTCTATATTATGTAATCCCCAAATGCCAATGTGAGGACAATTGATTTGAGTTCTCTCCATTCATTTACATTTGTAAACATGTCTGGACTATTGTTATTTCACGCCGTCTGTTGAAGGACAGTAATTCAAGTAATTGACAAAATGTTTATTCTTACGTTTTTTTTTTTGCACAGATAATGACGAGGGCTTTCCAGAATGGATACACTGGTATTGTATCATTACTCGTAGAAAATAGTTTCGATAAAGATGTCCGTGATATTGTAAGTTTCTAATTCAAGTCATCAGTTCATTATTACAGTGCATGCCTTCAATAATATTTGTTATTGTTTTATCACTGAAATTACTAAACAAAACACAAATTTGCATGCTTTTATTATTGAACTGCATGTCCAGCTGAATCCATTCCTGCTGTGAGTCCTAATTTCTTGCAATACTGTGACTGAGAATTGGCATTGGTCATGTGAACGTAGTAAATACCACAGTCAATGCAGACACAGTTATGTGGTAATATTAGCCTATGAACCATTCCCATAGATATGATAATGTCCTATGGGATGTACTGACCCATACACTATTAATAATCTACATGTAATCAACAATTTTATAATAATGCTATTTCCCCCGATACTACTACTACTTACTACTTAGCACCCTGGCTGGCACATGGGGCTGTCGTTATATAGGGTCCTCCGGGAGTTCCGGTCTGCTGTCTTCTGTCGCCCATGTGAGGCCTAGGTCTCAAAGCTCCTTTTCTGTAAAACTTCTCCAGGTCTCCTTGGGTCGTCCTTGTCTCCTCTTTCCTTGGGGATTCCAGGTAAGGGCCATTATGGGGAGGGTATCCGGGGGCATTCTTAGCACATGTCCTAACCAGCGCCATCTTCTCTCCCTAACAACTTTTGAAAGTCTTGTCTGCTCAGCCCATTCCAGCAAGTCCATATTGTTGATAGTGTTTGGCCAATATACACCTTTAATCCTCCTCAGACACTTTGTTTTGAAGGTGTCCAATTTTCTTGGAGATCCACAGTTTCCACAGAGAGATGGTCTGTCAGTTTGTTTCCACAGATCACCCGACACTTGAAACCTTCGTACAGGATCTTAATGATGTTGACCATCTTGGCAGAGATTTCATATCTTCTTAGAATTTTTCACAATGCTTCTCTGTGTATGCTATCAATGGCTTTTTCAAAGTCATTGTAGAGGCTTGCTTTCCATTCTATGGTCTGTTCAAATATCTGGTCAGTGCAAGACTTGCCTTTTCTGAAACCTTCCTGTTCCTTTCTGATCTTGTCCTCCATTACTGCAGCTATGTCATGTCTAATAAACTAAAATTGTAAAATATTTTCTCATTACAGCATCAGAATACAGTATTGCATTTGGCAGCACAAAGTGGACTGACCAGTATTGTGCAAAAACTATTAGAGAGAACTGATAATGATTTGGAATCTATTAACATGGTTAGTACATACATGAATTATATTAGAAATATGTATTGTAACTTGAATCATTTATAAACAACTATAATTGCATTTATGTATGAATGCCTCAAAACAACGAATGAAACCGAATTTGTTGCTAGCTAACCAAGTAGCAAAGTTGTTTTGCCACCACTGTGGAAACCATTCTGCAACCAAGTCAGCAAAGGTATTTAAAGAGCTTTTTCAAACCAAGTATCGGAGCTATTCGTACATAAATTCAAGACAATCATGACAATAATGTGCATTGTTTATTTTGAATTACACACAGGATGAAGACACACCATTACATCTTGCAGCCATGGCTGGGCGTACAGTGACAGTACAGATACTCTTGAATAAAGGTGCCTGCATACACTCTGTAAATAAGGTACATATTGATTACAACTGTATTATATTGCATGTGTACCAAGTTATTTATTTGTACTGGTGCATCCAATTATATTGAATTGGTCAATTCTATAATCAGGGTCTTGTGTATTAATTTTGTCTTGTCTATGTGTCTGTTTCCAACATCATCTCTCATACATTCCTAGAATAATTTTCTTTAGTTAGGTGACAAGATCAGACGCTTTATTTTAGCATTTCTATGAAATTGCTCAATTTCAACATTATATCATCAACAACTTTCTTGTGGTTGGTTCCTGCTGTGATTTGATTTAAAATTGGTTTGGAAAGTTTAACTGACTGTTCTTCTAAAAACATCATAAATTGTCAACATGTCTTCCATTTCTTGTTCATTTATACTTGGTATTACCGTCACGTATGTCTTCTTGGTGGCATAATTAAAACAAAATGTTTTATCAGTAACACATGCACTATGGCTAATGTCATTACCCACTTGTAGCGACATATTTTGTGAGGCAAAAACGGCTTCCAGTTGGTTAATTATCACCGAATGGAAAAACAAATTGATGTAACTTGTATGTTTTATTGTCTTAAAATGTCTTTGTACCAATTTTGAGTAACATCAGGCCCAGGTATATTTGAGAATGACAGGAGACTGATGCATGCACAGATGTACCCTGTTTCGCAAATCCATGTTTTGAATGGTAAGACGGAGACTACCTGTGAGGTCACATTTATGACACAACAGCTCTGATTTTGAAATCTAAGGGTACTTCCTCTGCAGTATTGGAGGTCATGGTAGCATTGCCAAGTTCAGCACCCCTTGGTAGTTGACTGCTCAGCTTGTCCAAATTTATTGCCTCTTTCTTGCTCAGAGTTGGCGGTAAGATTATGCCAATATCTAATAGTTTTTGGTGAATTTCCTGAACTGTCCAGTTCATTAGATTTGTAGTGTCCACAGCTCACGAATTCAGAATTCCTGTGGCTGAAATTGCATTTTCCAGAGTACATGTACATGTACATGTAGCATATTCAATGATGAAATTATTTGACCATGGCTCTTTCCATATCTCTGAGGTGGTCTTGTAGTTGCATTTCCTCTCTCTGGACTCTGTACAGTTGATGGAGCATATGGTGTTTATGGTCTCTGCCTCTAGTAGTGGATGATTTGGCCATTTTAGAAAAAAGATTTATATAGTATGACAAGTCAGAAAATGCTGCTGAAACTGTACACCACTTGAAGACACTGTTGATGTAGCGACTGTAAGATGGTTGTGAATATGCAAATAGTTGTAACCATAAACATTAGACTCTCATGAAATATGCTTGTCCACTACTTAGAAATCATTGTACAAATGGCCACATAAAGATATGGGTTCATCTGTTAGAGGAACTTGTTTATATTTTGTCTGTATACACACAAAATTAGTTGTATAATTTCAAAGTAAACTTATTGCATATGTACATGTGTGTTCCCTGGTTAAGAAAACTTGTAACATTAATTAGTCCCTGTTCGAATGCAGTCCGGAAACAGGGACTTATGTTTTGACCCTTGTACGTCCGTCCGTGCATGCGTGCATCCAGACATGTATCTTAGAAATACCTGGACCAATCATGATCAGACTGCACACATACATGATACATGATATTATACATACATGTATGCACATCAATTTGTTTCACGATTTTATTCAAGATGGCCAAATGGCGGCCTTTTTTGTGCTAAAAAATCATCAAAATCGAGCATTTTTCGGCTGTTTACAGATGGATTTTGTTCAAACTTGGTATATACATTAGACATTATGGGACTTTGATGCAAATAATTTAGTTTTTCAGAAAAGATCCAAAATGGCCGAATAGTGGCCATTTTTGTGCTAAAATCATCCAATATCAAAAATTTCTGGCATTTATAGATGGATTTGTTCGTACATTAGACATCACTGGTTCCTGATGCACATCACATTTTACTTTTCAGATCGGATTCAAAATGGCTGACCAATGGCGGCCATTTTGTTTTAATGCATGGGCTTCTAGACCCATATCTCTGACATGCTTTGACTGATTATGTTCAAATTTTATATATTCAAAATGGCTGATTTTGAATGCTGTGCCAGAGCAATATCTCGCTCTCAACATGAACAAGTACTTGTTTGACGATCAGATACAAATGTCACACAAATGTTTTTCCAATGCTCTCGGCAAACGAGAATTCATTTTAAAGCTTTCTTTTAATGCTTTCTGTCTTCATCTATTTCTTTGACATACTTGACCTAAAATTTGATAGAGCATTGTAAACAGCAGAACTCTATCAAGAGATAGACTGCTTGTTAGTTCCCGTTCAGACGCAGTCTGAAAACGGGGACTTATGGATTGACCTATTTATGTGTGTCTGGACCTATATCTTAGACAAACCTGGACCAATTAAATTCAAACTTCACACGTACATCATGCATTATGCATATCAATTTCTTTCACAATCTGATTCAAGATGGCCAAATGAATGCGGTGGCCATTTTTATGCTAAAAAATAAAGAATCAAGCATTTTTGGCATTCCGGAACCAAATCTTGGTCATTTATGGATGTATTGTGTTCAAACTTGGTACATACTTGAGACATGGCTGTCTGGTGCATGTCATTTTGTTTTTCAGATCAAATTCAAAATGGTTGACTGGCAGCCATCTTGTTTTAATAAATGCAGTTCTTGGGTCATATCTCTGACATTCTTTGACCAATTATGTTCAGATTTTATATATTCATTATACATAATTTCATAGATATATGTTGGCCTTTTGTTTTTGACTCCCGTGTGCGAATGGGAGCCTTTGCAGTTACCCTGTGTGTGTGTGTGTGTGTGCGTATGAGTGTGTGTGCATTGCTATATCTTCCAAGGACCAAAATGAAGATATATACCAACGTCCGAGGACATGCACACCTTCAGAGGACCTTTTTCATAGTCCTCGGAAAACATAATTTATATTTATAGTTAATTCGATTATTAATACGTTTTGCGTAGCTTAGGTTTAGTATTGGGGGAAGATATGATTCAGTTTATATTAATACTAATATAATTGTACCATACCTTCCCCCGATACTAAACATAATCTTCGCAAACATTCTATGTTCAGTCATGGGATATTCAAGTCTTGTTTAATTAAAATGCAATTCTACATTGTATTGCATTGTAATTGAGTTTAATTAAACTTCAATTAAAACGCAACCCTATAGAGGAATGCCTTTTAATTGAGTTCATATCGCAACTATATTAAAAGTCAATCCCATGAAGTCCTCGGAGCATATAGAAATGTGTGGGTGTGGATGTGGGTGTGGGTGTGTGTGTGTGTGTGTGTGTGTGTGTGTGTGTGTGTGTGCACGCGTCTGTCCGTTCTACTGATATCTCAAGAACCATATGTTGGTTTTTAATGAAACTTGGTTTTATAGATGCTCTAGGCTAATGTGCAGATTTGATTAGGTTTTGCTTGAAATCCAATTTTAATTACCTGGTTTGCATGCTAATTAGCTAATTTTTAGCTGTTTCATGACTGCTCCACTGATACATGTATCTAGACAAACATTCATTGGATTTTGATGAAACTTGGGTTATAGATGCTCTAGAACAATCCAACCTGATTAATTGTAGGTAAAAATGTGTGCATAATAATCAACTAATTTGCATAGGCATTTGTTATTGTTTTATCACTGAAATTACTAAACAAAACACAAATTTGCATGCTTTTAATATTGAATTGCATGTCCAGCTGAATCCATTCCTGCTGTGAGTCCTAATTTCTTGCAATACTGTGACTGAGAATTGGAAATGGTCATGTGAACATAGTAAATACCACAGTCAATGCAGACACATTTATGTGGTAATATTAGCCTATGAACCATTCCCATAGATATAATGTTCTATAGGATGTACTGACCCTTACACCATTAACAATCTACATGTAATCAACAATTTATAATAATGCTATTTCCCCCCGATACTACTACTACAACTTACTACTTAGCGCCCTGGCTGGCACATGGGGCTGTCGCTAGGGTCCTCCAGGAGTTCCGGTCTTGCAGTCGCCCATGTGAGGCCTAGGTCTCAAAGCTTCTCAGACACTTTGTTTGGAAGGTGTCCAATTTCTTGGAGATCCTCTGGGTCATCTTCCAAGACTCGCACCCATAAAGCAGCACACTCAAGACATTATTTCTGAAGATCCGTAGCTGAGTGATGTTGCTCAGCTTTCTGGACCTTCAGGCACTCCAGAGCATTCCAAATACTTGGTTGGCCTTGGACACCTTGGCATCGACATCTACCTCACTGTCTCCATTAGCAGACATCTTTTTGCTCAAGTAGATGAACTCAGATACCTCTTTCACTAGTTAGTTGTTGACGGTGATTGGCTGGATGTTTTTTGGATTTTTGAGTTTCGTCTTTGGGATGTTGATGCAGAGTCCCAACTTTCCTGCAATTGTTGTGATCTTGTTTGCCTTCTCCTGCTGGTTGATGTGTCGGCAAGAGAGAAGTCAAGGTCCTCTCACGTCAATGTTAGCGTCCATTTGATTCTAGTTCTCTGCCCATCTGTTGTTGCCTTCATTAGCCAATCCATTGCCAGTTTAAACAGGAATGGCAAAAGGACGCAGCCTTGCTTGACACCAGTTTCCATAGAGAGATCATTTGTCAGTTGGTTTCCATAGATCACCTGACACTTGAAACCTTCGTACGGGATCTTGATGATGTTGACCATCTTGGCAGGGATTCCATATCTTCTTAGAATTGTCAACAATGCTTCTCTGTGTATGCTATCAAAGGCTTTTTTAAAGTCAATGAACAGATGCCGAGGCTTGCTTTCCATTCTATGGTCTGTTCAAGGATCTGTCTCAGTACAAATATCTGGTCAGTGCAAGACGTGCCTTTTCTGAAACCTGCCTGTTCCTTTCTGGTCTTGTCCTCCATTACTGCAGCTATGTCATGTCTAATGAACTAAAATGTAAAATGTTTTCTCATTACAGCATCAGAATACAGTATTGCATTTGGCAGCACAAAGTGGACTGACCAGTATTGTGCAAAAACTATTGGAGAGAACTGATAATGATTTGGAATCTATTAACAAGGTTAGTACATATACATGAATTATATTAGAAATATGTATTGTAACTTCAATCATTTATTGACAACTATTGCATTTATGTATGAATGCCTCAAAACAACGAATGAAACCGAATTTGTTGCTAGCTAACCAAGTAGCAAAGTTGTTTTGCCACCACTGTGGAAACCATTCTGCAACCAAGTCAGCAAAGGTATTTAAAGAGCTTTTTCAAACCAAGTATCGGAGCTATTCGTACATAAATTCAAGACAATCATGACAATAATGTGCATTGTTTATTTTGAATTACACACAGGATGAAGACACACCATTACATCTTGCAGCCATGGCTGGGCGTACAGTGACAGTACAGATACTCTTGAATAAAGGTGCCTGCATACACTCTGTAAATAAGGTACATATTGATTACAACTGTATTATATTGCATGTGTACCAAGTTATTTATTTGTACTGGTGCATCCAATTATATTGAATTGGTCAATTCTATAATCAGGGTCTTGTGTATTAATTTTGTCTTGTCTATGTGTCTGTTTCCAACATCATCTCTCATACATTCCTAGAATAATTTTCTTTAGATAGGTGACAAGATCAGACGCTTTATTTTAGCATTTCTATGAAATTGCTCAATTTCAACATTATATCATCAACAACTTTCTTGTGGTTGGTTCCTGCTGTGATTTGATTTAAAATTGGTTTGGAAAGTTTAACTGACTGTTCTTCTAAAAACATCATAAATTGTCAACATGTCTTCCATTTCTTGTTCATTTATACTTGGTATTACCGTCACGTATGTCTTCTTGGTGGCATAATTAAAACAAAATGTTTTATCAGTAACACATGCACTATGGCTAATGTCATTACCCACTTGTAGCGACATATTTTGTGAGACAAAAATGGCTTCCAGTTGGTTAATTATCACCGAATGGAAAAACAAATTGATGTAACTGGTATGTTTTATTGTCTTAAAATGTCTTTGTACCAATTTTGAGTAACATCAGGCCCAGGTATATTTGAGAATGACAGGAGACTGATGCATGCACAGATGTACCCTGTTTCGCAAATCCATGTTTTGAATGGTAAGACGGAGACTACCTGTGAGGTCACATTTATGGCACAACAGCTCTGATTTTGAAATCTAAGGGTACTTCCTCTGCAGTATTGGAGGTCATGGTAGCATTGCCAAGTTCAGTGCCCCTTGGTAGTTGACTGCTCAGCTTGTCCAAATTTATTGCCTCTTTCTTGCTCAGAGTTGGCGGTAAGATTATGCCAATATCTAATAGTTTTTGGTGAATTTCCTGAACTGTCCAGTTCATTAGATTTGTAGTGTCCACAGCTCACGAATTCAGAATTCCTGTGGCTGAAATTGCATTTTCCAGAGTACATGTACATGTACATGTAGCATATTCAATGATGAAATTATTTGACCATGGCTCTTTCCATATCTCTGAGGTGGTCTTGTAGTTGCATTTCCTCTCTCTGGACTCTGTACAGTTTAAGGAGCATATGGTGTTTATGACCTCTGCCTCTAGTAGTGGATGATTTGGCCATTTTAGAAAGAATATTTATATAGTATGACAAGTCAGAAAATGCTGCTGAAACTGTACACCACTTGAAGACACAGTTGATGTAGCTACTGTAAGATGGTTGTGAATATGCAAATAGTTGTAACCATAAACATTAGACTCTCATGAAATATGCTTGTCCACTACTTGTCCAGAAATGGCCAGATAAAGATATGAGTTTAACTGTTAGAGGAACTTGTTTATATTTTGTCTGTATGGACACAAAATTAGTTGTATAATTTCAAAGTAAACTTATGGCATATATACATGTGTGTACCCTGGTTAACTTGTCACATTAATTGTCACTGTAGTTACCAAGATGGTGCTGTTTCATGTGTAATACTTTTGTCAGACGTACATTTTTTCAAACCTGCCAAACACTAAAAGCTAATATGGGTGTAACCTGCCTAACTTACAACCATGTCCCAGAAAGCATGGTTTTCAAACTTGGAAAATGTTGAAAACTAGTGTGCCTAACCTGCATGACCTGCAATTTTTTTCAAACCTGCCAAACAGGAAAACCAATGTGCCTAACCACATAAGATAGTTTCTTTTGTGATTTAATTTAATCAAAATGACCAACTGGTGATTCAGGGCTATGCCATGTCATAATTAGAGTTTTTGAATTCAGATTAAAAAAAGGCACCAGGCAGTTTACTACTTCACCAACCAGAAAATTTGTATAAATAATAAATTTCATTTATTACTCGTTAGGCTTAATTACAGATTACAGCCTCAAACGGAAACTACAAGAGAATATACCCGGGTCCAAAGGAAACACCCTAGAGTAGCATTCTCTAAGAAAAAGGCTTCGCCATAGTGGTCACCCCCAGGGCGATCACGCACCTGAGGCCTGCCAGTTTCCAATTCTTTTTTTTTTTTCGCGTGGTTCGGAATATTTTTTCTCTGCAAACATGTAATGGACAAAAGAGGCAGATTACAGTTTGGTAACTGGGCTTTCCTAGAAATCTAGTGTTTGGCGATCGCCAGCTTTGTTTGAATTCGCTTTGATTCCTTTTTTGGCGGGGTGAATTTACTCTTTTTTTTTCACGTTCTCATTTCTTGTCTTTTTTTTGATTGCTTTATGCTGTAATCATTAAAAGACTAAGATCGTGCCAACTAAAATCAGCACATAAGATACTTTCATCTTGCCACTTAGAGCTGCAAGTTTGGGACCCAAAACATATGTGTTGTCATTTTTGACTCCCATGTGCGAAGCACAAAATGGGAAAAAATCCATGCTCGTTAATTACCTAATTTGCATGATAATTAGCTAATTTTTAGCTGTTCCATGACTGTTCCACTGATATCTAAAAAACCACTCATTGGATTTTGATGAAACTTGGTACATAGATGCTCTGAACTAATGCTAGGTTTTGATTAGGTTTTGGTTAAAATCCATGCTCGTTAATTACCTAATTTGCATGATAATTAGCTAATTTTTAGCTGTTCTATGACTGTTCCACTGATATCTAAAGAACCACTCATTGGATTTTGATGAAACTTAGTACATAGATGCTCTGAACATATGCGCAGATTTGATTAGTTTTTGGTAAAAATTCGTGCATATTAATTACCTAATTTGCATGATAATTAGCTATTTTTTAGTGGTTCCATGACTGTTCCACTGATATCTAAACAACCACTCATTGGATTTTGATGAAACTTGGTACATAGATTTTCTGAACTAATGCTAGGTTTTGATTAGTTTTTGGTAATAATCCGTGGATACTAATTACCTAATTTGCATAATGATTAGTCAATTTTCGGTTTTTCCACTGATATCTCAAGTACTAATCATCACATTTCAATGAAACTTGGTACATAAATGTCATATGACACTGCACAGACCTGATAGTTTTTATGGTAATATCAGTACATGTAATTACCTAATTTGCATAATTAATTAATTTTCAGCTTTTGATATAAGTAGTGAGCATTACATTTTAATGAAACTTGGTACTTACATACTCAAGGACTATGCAGAGATTGATTGTTTCAGATAAATATTTGTGCATATTAATCACCTAATTTGCATAATTAGTTAATTTTCAGCTTTTCCACGGGTATCTCAAGTACTAATCATTGCATATCAATGAAACTTGGTACATAGATCCTTTAGGACTATGCAGAGACCTGATTAGTTTCAGGGTAAATAATTGTGCATATTAATTACCTAATTTGCATAATTAATTTTCAGCTTTTCTACTGATATCTAAAGTACTAATCATCACATTTCAATGAATCTAAAATTATGCAGAGACCCAATTAGTTTTTGGTAAATATTTGTGCATATTAATCACCTAATTTGCATAATTAACCAATTTCCAAATTTCACACTGATATCTCAGGTACTCCCGTAAAAACCCTCAAATAAGAGCCACTTTGTAACACTTTCATTTCTGGGTGGTGCTTATTTGAGGTAACATGTTGACAACCCTGTAGCCAGTGGCTCTTAAACCAGGGTCATCAAACTTTTTCATTGTGAAATAGGGAAGGGGATAGGCAAACACACACACAACCAAAACAGACAAGTAATTATTAATGATGTATCATTGCAATTAATTTATTCTGTAAAAATACTGTTATGGGAATAACAAATGTCAAATAAATACAACGATTCGACGTTTCATCGACAATGTGTAGCAATGCCTGAAGTCACGTTTCACTGACAATGCGTAGCGATGCCTGAAGTCGGATTTGGTAGCTCTCTCAGTGTCTGACCCAACACTCGAATCACTTGTACAATTGTTTACCAAGTTTGGTACGGCAAACTTTTTTCTTGAAAACTGGGAATAACTTGCGTGGCTGTGGCTGGCGTGGTGGTTGATTTGGTGACAATATAAAATAGTTTCGGATAGAATTGATCTGAGCAGCAGCGACAGGAGAGGACATACTTGCAAAGGAAGCATGGAACGAATGATAAAAATGATGCCCAATTACTTGTATTTATGGCAAAAACAATAAATAAAAACACGTTTTTCTATAGATTTGTACAGCTTGGGTACTTGGGCATTGTTTTAATTGCGCTAGACGTCTGACAGTACAGCTTTGGTTTATATTTCCCGTTTCATAATCAAGCCAGCTTATAATGATATTCACGTACTTCACAGTCCACGCAAACACGGTCAAACTATAGCCCCACCCCTATATAACCAAATACGAAACAATACCGAGAAAGTAACAATTACATGTATTAAAAATAATTTCCTGTGACCAATCGGAGAGACGAAATCATTCACGAAAGCCCAGGCCTGTTACAAGGCATTTTCTGATTGGTACAAGTTCAGATTATTTTCAATTCTCACAAATAGCTAATTTAAATATTTGGGTCAGGCGGGTCACGTAGACTTCACTTTGCTGTAATACAAGTTGATGGCACAAGTTTGTGGAACTAATCCATTCGACTTCAATTTTGATTATTTTCGGCAAGAGTCCTCTCCAAACTAATGCCAGTTATTTTGTTACTTCCCTGAACATTTTGTCTCGAATCATCCAAAAATGAACGTCTCAAATAAAATGCAAAAAATAACCAAAAATCACGATCAGCGAAAGTGGGCTGCGTAATCATTACATTCTCACAGTCGGAGCTACGTCACGATCCGTCAAACGTTGCCATGACCGGATTAACACCTCTGTTTTCCCCCACGCTAACCAAATTCCCCCCACACTAAGGAAAAAATCTTTTGTTTTCTGCCGACTTCCTGTTCCGGTCCGTCTGTGAGAATGTATTTTCGATACCTCCGATTTTCCGATAAAGGCGTTCTAAAATCGTGACGTTCTTTACTTGGTTATAAAGACAACATTGATATTGAATATCTCAACGTGTCCTTCGGTGTTTTGGCAAAAAACATACTAGTAGTTACTATGAATAGTTTGTGAATTGGTCGATTGTGTGTCAGAAATATAAAATGGACAAGTTGACAGTCACATTCACGCTCTCAGTGCATTTCTTTCGTCTATCATTCTTCCGTTCTCAATTACACAGGACATCAGGCAAGTTATGGGGATAATCTTTATTTGTCTCACACCTTCTGTGCGGCAATAAACAATGCAGGTGGAAGTGAGGCACGATAAGCTCGGTGTCTGCCTGATTGTAAACAACCGGGTGGCTGGCACTTAGTTCTGGGTTCTTATTGACAAAACCACTCAACTCTTGGTGGCTCTTAATGGAGGGTCAAATGTAACAAATTTTCACTGAGTGGCTCTTAATTGAGGGTGGCGCTTATTTGCGGGTCTTTACGGTAATCATCACATATCAATGAATGTTTATACATGGATGCTGTAGGACAATAGACAGACCTGGATAATTGTGGGTTAAAATCTGTACATATTAATTACCCAATTTGCATAATTAACCAATTTTAAGCTTTCACACTGATATCTAAAGTACTAATTTCCATTTTAATGAAACTTAGTACAAAGATGCTCTAGGACAATGTACAAACCTAATTAGTTTGGGGTAAAACTCTGTTCATATTATTTCCCCAATTAGCATAATAATTCATAATTTTTTGGTTCTAATCACATTTCAATTAAACTTGGTACATAGAGTTTTTGTTACATTGCGCAGACCTCATTAGTTTTACAATCAAATCTGTTCATGTTAATTTTCTGATTTGCATAATTTTCAGCAAAGTAATTTCAAATTATATTTAATGTGTCTCCAATACTTTCAGCACATGGGAGTTCTTTCTAAGCTTTCTTTGATTCTTATAGTTGCAAACAGGACTCCGGATTTTGCCTCAACAGAATTTGCGATATGTGGCATTCTCAGTCGGGGTAGCACTTTGAGTAGGGTTGAAACTGAGGACAAGCGATAGCAAAAAAAAGCTGGTATGTGTCGTTCTATGTGCCGGTGCCTCATCTCTTCTTTGTTGGGACAAGCACAGGCTATCCAACCAGCGAGAACCCAGCTGACCCTTACCATTATACGGTTAAGAAATTGGTTCGGTCCTGTCCCATGTCTCCCGTTTGGGGGTGATACCCCATCAGGACTATGCAAACTGTCAACAGGTCCCTGATTTGGGTTACTCGTGCAGTGCCACAGCCTTCTTGATGGGTCCCCTGCCCGATCCTGGTACTCATGCCTTTGTTTAGGTGGGTTACCTGGATCGGGAAGGCCATGTTGCAGGGTCATTTGACCGGCACCAGAGCCTGGCTTCGGTCTGGGCTATTTTATTGTTCAGGCGACCGGCTTTAGTAAGCCTCCCTAAATTTGGGGGGGTCTACTCTCTGGCAGCTAGTCCCTAAAGAGTCACCTGATTGGTTGTATCCCAGGACAAGACTCCTCGTTAGTGAGTAGTTTAGACTTCTCTCAGTTTCTTGACCCCTGATCCTGGATTGGGTCGGTCCTGTCCCATGCCTTTCGTTTGGGGATGATACCCCATCGGAGCTACGCAAACCAACAATGGGTCCACTGCCTTCTTGGCGGGTTAGGGCACAACCGAGACAGGAAGGTGTCAGCGAAGCAAGTGCAATAAATATTAAATAAGTCCAATCCCATACTGTCCCACAACATAGCTTTTTTCTGGGTATGCAGTTTGAAACTGAATAAGGGGTGATCTCATATTCAAACACCTGGGTCAAACCTGGGTTTACCCGACCTGCCCTATTCAGACCTACTAGACCTAAAATATGCAAATTAGTAGTAGGTTTGAACCTAACCTCAGGATTAACTGCCCATTAACGCCCCCACTGAAAACAAACAACAGAGAACAAAGAAGACACACCTAGGGAAACCTAGGTTTTTCTTACAATAATAGTTGTGTTCACGTTACACGAAGTACGGGCTAAGATTTAAGCTGATTTAGGCTTATCTAGCATATTTGGCTAGACCCAATTGCGTCCACGCACAGGGAGGGCCAGTCGTTAGCACGGGCTAAGGGGTGCCATTAGTCGGTGACCTTTGGTAAGCCGCTATTTACGAACGAAAAATGGATGACATGCGCGAGGTTCTATTTCTGCTGCTGGCATGTTTCGTTCCCGGGTTTCGTTCTAATTTTGAAGCGACGTGCACAGGAACACGAGAGGAGACGGACCCAACTTATTTGGATGCACATAAACAGTATACAACGGGCGTAACAGAATACAGAGTTTTATTAATGCATGTCATAGACAGCGAACCAAATTTATTTTGTCTACGATTGGAGCTGCTGCATGCTGTACGCTCTACTACAGTGACCCGATTAGTGTGGAAGCGAGCGCGGAGTAATGACTGGTGGAATAGTGTCGTTATACGAACATGGGACAATTTTTACACCCAAAGGTCGCCGCAGAGGGCGCTTAGCCCTGGGCTAAGCGTTCGCGCATACTTAGTTAGCCCGTGCTAAGGTCTAGACCGCGTCTTAAATTCGGGTCAGATTTAACCCGTACTTAGCATTCCTTAGCCCGTGCTAAGTGCTCACACACGTTTTCTTAGCACGGGCTAAGGAATTTGACCTCTTTGTCCATGCTAAGGAGCCTGGTTTCAGTAGGAAAAAAAATAAGATGTATACTATGGTGAAGTGTTAAGAATTAGAGCAGCGATTTTTTTTCTTTGCAATACTTGTACATGTAAATGCTAATAAAAACAAACTTGCATTTGTTTCACAAATCTATTTACATCATGTCATTTATAAGTGTGATGAAAATTATATTCATTTATTTCTGTGATTGGTAATAATAATCAGTTTCCCACAACTTACATTTTGGTACAAGTCACTACAATTGTTATTCAATTTATCTGGAATTAATTACAGACGTGATGGTTTGTTATATTTTGTCATTAAATGTGAATCAAGTGATACCATAAACCCTCTCTCTCTATTGTGATATATATGGTAAATTAATGTTTGAAACAGAACAGGGAAAAGATGCACTAGAATTTTAATGAGCAGCTTCTTACGTTATATAAATTACTTACGTTATATATATATTTGGCATAGTCAGTAAAATATGTTTATCCATGGAGCGAACTTGTACATTTTGTCCGCAACAAGTATGGTCAGTTTTGTGTCCATGTCAGTTCATAAATTCATAGAACACATTTTGTGGTTAAGTTTGTAAAGTCTGTGAGACTGCCAGTTATCAAAATATGATGAAAGTATTAAATCGATAATGGCAACATTGTTTTCTACGAAGGCATCTCAAAACCACAGTCCCTCTATCACTGTGTCAAAACTAAAGTCGGGGCTAATGCTACGACTCCGGCGCTACGACCACCGTAACACGGGTATTTACCGCTGCCGATATCTTACTTTTTTGTGACAAAATGCACACATTTCGAACCCCCGATTAATTAAAAATAAACGATTATTTTAGAAAATACATCGAAGCACAGTGCCTTGAGGGGCTGTGGGCGAAGTAGGCAGCGAGATATTGTTTTAAACCCCGCAGAAAATCATGCACTCAACGCAGCCATCTAGGTTACCTCAATCAGAATTCCCCCTTGTCACCCAGCATGCATCGATTGCGATATCGCAACGTGCACTGTGTCGCCTTGGGCGACTGTCTTAGGTACAAAGCACTCTATGAATAAGGTATTTTCAGAGGTCGGGGTTCGTCTGCAGATGAATAGCCGTAAATAATCAGCGCGAGTCCATTTAATTTAATTTTCTGTTTTGATACTTCGTGTCACTGGAAATTGAATAAGAAAAACTGCAAATAACCGATGTGCAGCAAATCAAAATAAATTTTCATGGCGTACGCTGCATTTGTTTTTTCGGATTTTGCGATGCCGCACTCCTGAAAGAACTGTTTGAAAATTGAACGCGCAACAGTAGTAAAGGCTTGAACACAGTAGCGTAAGTCTCAAGTGCAACTTTGTATCAACAAATGTTCGTCTTTTGATACTTATTAGCTGTCAGAGACACATATCAATTGTCCAGCCCAATGAAAAGTCTGATTCACATCCTCTGCTCAACTTGCGACTCGAGCTTAACAGTTTATCAAAACAAAATAATTTATTCAGCATGCTGTTCACCGATATACAAGAGTGTTTTTTTAGGCAAGGCACACGGTAAAATGACTACTATACACCAATAAATCGACACATTTTAGAGACAACTATCTAGTCTTCAAAAAGCAATGTAAACTCTGTCAATCCTAAAAATAAACAACAGCTTGAATGAGGTGTGAATGAGATCGGTTCGAACCGCAGTTTTTATGCAAATTCGTGCGATCGTCCTGAACCGCACTGTCTATTGTTTAAACTTACGAACCGCAAAACTGGGTTTTGTTCGGGCAGTTTAGGGCGGTTTGGGTTTTTGTAGGTTTGACCCGCATGTTTGAATATGAGATCACCCCTAAGGGCTTGTTCTCCCCTCTCAGGCGCGGACCAATTCCTTTGTGGAGCTCGACAGCCAACTCCGGTCAACGGATCAGCATCTATGCGCGAGCTGATATGCCTTATTGGCAGTATGACTTCAGTTTGTCATCTAGTTTCGTCAGCAGCTCTCCAGCCTCATTTGATTCAGACATGCTTGTTGGACCGCTAGTCCCACATGCGAAACCTGATGTTCAGAGTTCACTTGTCCTGGTGGCCCTCCCTTAGTGGAAGGACGCTTGGAACTTGGAGAGGGGAGTGCCCCTAGATCTGACTACTTTCACTCTCATTACGGATGCGTCGCTCCAAGGGTGGGGCAGCCATCTGATGGATCTTGTAGTCCAAATGACGTGGCGGCCCGCATACATGGTCGGCCACATCTATTGGTTGGAGTTGCAGATCTTTTTTGGTGCCTGGAACCAAGTGAAGCTATGACTCGCCACCTTCCGAGGATATGCAACAGTGCCGCAGACGCCCTCTCGAGACGTATTCAGTTTTAGAACACTGAGTGGCAGATCCCCCAGTGGGTAGTGAACGCTTTTTATTCGTCTCTGGGATTGTCCCCGGATAGATCTGTTTGCCATTCACCGGAATGCGAAGCTTCTGACGTACGTGTCCCCTGGACGCTTGCACCTTTCCATCCTTCCTACTAGTGCACCAAGTGTTGCAGAAACTGTGCACGGTTTTCCAGATCTGTTGTTCCAGCCGGACGGTACTCTCCCGATCAGCCCCATGTTCCATCTTCACGCGTAGAGGCTGTCGACAAACTCATGCAAGCACAAGGCTTTTCGGCAGAGTTATCAAAGTTCCTCGCTTTCAGCACAATCGGACGGCACCAGACAGTTGTATGAGCCCAGTTAGAGACTCTACATCAATTGGTGTAATGGAAGGGAGATTGATCATCTTCGTCTCTCTATTAGCGAGGTAGCCAATTTTTCCTTGTATTTATTTGATCAGAGAAAATCAATATCGATGATTCTTGAATATTGGTCTGTTTTGTTCCTATTTTGTCTGCTGAACTGAAACTGGCCTTGAGTTCAGTTAGGCTACTACTGTTTGCCTTTCTGCTCGAAGAGGCCGTACGCCAAGGGGCTAACATATCCTCCAGACTGGGACTTGTCGTTGGTCCTGGCAGCGTTACGACACCCCCCCTTGAGCCTATGGATAAGGCAGACATGAAGTATGTCATTATGAAAACATTTTACTTTTGGCTCTGGCGTCAGATAGGCGGCGTTCAGAGATAGAGGCTCTGTCTTTCAGTAACAGATGTTCCTTCTTCATGAACTCACAAGTTATTTTGTAGACTCGGATGGGCTTCTTGCCAAGAATCAAATCCCAGGGTGTGACTCGTAACCGGTCGTCATCCCTCGCCTCACTAACTCAGTGGGCACAAAAGATCGTCAGAAACGGATTCTACATGTATGTCCTGTCTGAGCTCTGAGCTGGTACTACGATCGCAAGTTGGTGTCTCAAGGCAGCAAGAAGCACATGTTTGTGCTAAACAAACGGGTTTGTACAACCCGAATAGTTTGTCATATCCAATTCCATATTTCTGACATGCTTTGACTGATTGATTTCAAGTACTAATCATTACATTACAATGAAACTTTGTACATAGGTGCTCTAGGAATATGTACAGACCTGAATAATTAATAATTTACTTTTCAGCTTTCCAACACTTTTTTTTCGGCTTAATCATCACATTATAATGATGCATTGTACATGTGCGCACTGAAACAATGCACAGACCTGAATTTATGCATAATAATTCATTAATTTGCATAATAACTTATTTGGTTCGTTGGGTTAATCCAAAGACATGATTAGTTTATTGTTTATCTAATTATTATTAGCCTATTTCTGATTTTTCAAAAAATCAGATTTGAATTGAATTTGTCAGAGGTGCTCTGGAATTAGATTATGAACCACAGATGTAAGCTTAAATTTATGAAATTTGATAGTGTGGATCTCATTGTTTTCATGTTGTACATCTTAAATAGCAGACAAATATTAGTAGCTAAGCTTCTTGTTTGAAGGGCTAAACTTAAATTTTGAATTAACTTTAATGTTTTTCCAATGCTCTTGGCACACAGTTTTAATTAGTTTTCTTTGATCGCTTTCTGTCTTCATCTATTTCTTTGACATACTTGACCTAAAATTTGATAGAGCATTGTAAACAGCAGAGCTCTATCAAGAGATAGACTGCTTGTTAGTTCTCGTTCAGACGCAGTCTGAAAACGAGGACTTATGGATTGACCTATTTATGCATGTCTGGACCTATATCTTAGACAAACCTGGACCAATTAAATTCAAACTTCACACGTACATCATGCATTATGCATATCAATTTCTTTCACAATCTGATTCAAGATGGCCAAATGGCAGCCATTTTGTTTTAATGAATGCGGTGGTCATTTTTATGCTAAAAAATAAAAAAATCTGGCATTCCGGAACCAAATCTTGGTCATTTATGGATGTATTGTGTTCAAACTTGGTACATACATGAGACATTATGGCTTTCTGGAGCATTTCATTTTGTTCTTCGGATTCAAAATTGCTGACTGGCAGCCATCTTGTTTTAATGAATGCAGTTCTAGGGTCATATCTATGACATTCTTTGACCAATTACCGGTATGTTCATATTTTATGAATTCATTATACATAATGTCATATACAGATGTATATAAAATGGCCGTCCGGTGGCCTTTTGTTTTTATTAATGGTTTTCCTGAACAATATCTCATTATGGACAAATAATCAGATACAAGATGACTGAATGTGAAACATTTTTATGTTAAAAAAAACATCATAATCAAGCATCAGCTACTGGATCCATATCTCTGATATGTTTATGTTCCAACTATATTACTATAAACAAAACTACATGTATATCTCTTAAATGTGATAAGTAACGAGGACTGTGCCATGCATGGCTTGTTCACATTGCAATTTGGTTTAAATTTGGTACAAGGCAAGAAAATGATTTTCATATGCATGCCAGTTTGTTTTTTGTTTAAATGAAATTTCCTTGATTACCTTGGGCTTTCTATATTATGTAGTCCCCAAATTATGTTCTCTCCATTCATTTGCTTTTGTAAACATGTCTGGACTATTGTTATTTCACGCCGTCTGTTGAAGGACAGTAATTCAAGTAATTGACAAAATGTTTATTCTTGCGTGTTTTTTTTCTTGCACAGATAATGTCGAGGGCTTTCCAGAATGGGTACACTGGTATTGTATTATTACTAGTAGAAAATGGTTTCGATAAAGATATTCGTGATAGTGTAAGTTTCTAATTCAAGTCATCAGTTCATTATTACAGTGCATGCCTTCAATAATATTTGTTATTGTTTTATCACTGAAATTACTAAACAAAACACAAATTTGCATGCTTTTATTATTGAACTGCATGTCCAGCTGAATCCATTCCTGCTGTGAGTCCTACTTTCTTGCAATACTGTGACTGAGAATTGGCATTGGTCATGTGAACATAGTAAATACCACAGTCAATGCAGACACAGTTATGTAGTAATATTAGCCTATGTACCATTTCCAAAGATATGATAATGTCCTATGGGATGTACTGGCCCTTACACTATTTATAATCTACATGTAATCAACAATTTTATAATAATGCTATTTCCCCCGATACTACTACTACTACTTACTACTTAGCACCCTGGCTGGCACATGGGGCTGTCGCTAGGGTCCTCCAGGAGTTCCAGTCTTCTGTCGCCCACGTGAGGCCTAGGTCTCGAAGCTCCTTTTCTGTAAAACTTCTCCAGGTCTCCTTGGGGTCGTCCTCGTCTCCTCTTTCCTTGGGGATTCCAGGTAAGGGCCATTATGGGAAGGGCATCCGGGGGCATTCTTAGCACATGTCCTAACCAGCGCCATCTTCTCTCCCCAACAACTTTTGAAAGTCTTGTCTGCTCAGCCCATTCCAGCAAGTCCATATTGTTGATGGTGTTTGGCCAATATACACCTTTAATCCTCCTCAGACACTTTGTTTTGAAGATGTCCAATTTTCTTGGAGATCCACAGTTTCCACAGAGAGATCGTCTGTCAGTTTGTTTCCACAGATCACCCGACACTTGAAACCTTCGTACAGGATCTTGATGATGTTGACCATCTTGGCAGAGATTTCATACCTTCGTAGAATTTTTCACAATGCTTCTCTGTGTATGCTATCAATGGCTTTTTCAAAGTCAATGTAGAGGCATGCTTTCCATTCTATTGTCTGTTCAAGGATCTGTCTCAATACAAATATCTGGTCAGTGCAAGACGTGCCTTTTCTGAAACCTTCCTGTTCCTTTCTGATCTTGTCCTCCATTACTGCAGCTATGTCATGTCTAATGAACTAAAATTGTAAAATATTTTCTCATTACAGCATCAGAATACAGTATTGCATTTGGCAGCACAAAGGGGACTGACCAGTATTGTGCAAAAACTATTGGAGAGAACTGATAATGATTTGGAATCTATTAACAAGGTTAGTACATGTACATGAATTTTATTAGAAATATGTATTGTAACTTGAATCATTTATAAACAACTATTGCATTTATGTATGAATGCCTCAAAACAACGAATGAAACAGAATTTGCTGCTAGCTAACCAAGTAGCAAAGTCGTTTTGCTACCACTGTTGAAACCATTCTGCAACCAAGTCAGCAAAGGTATTTAAAGAGCTTTTACTAACCAAGTATCAGAGCTATTCATACATAAATTCAAGACAATCATGACAATAATGTGTATTGTTTATTTTGAATTACACACAGGATGAAGACACACCATTACATCTTGCAGCCATGGCTGGGCGTACAGTGACAGTACAGATACTCTTGAATAAAGGTGCCTGCATACACTCTGTAAATAAGGTACATATTGATTACAACTGTATTATATTGCATGTGTACCAAGTTGTTTATTTGTACTGGTGCATCCAATTGTATTGAATTGGTCAATTCTATAATCAGGGTCTTGTGTATTAATTTTGTCTTGTCTATGTGTCTGTTTCCAACATCATCTCTCATACATTCCTAGAATAATTTTCTTTAGATAGGTACAGTGATAAAATCAGACATATTATTTTAGCATTTCAATGAAAGTGCTGAATTTTAACATTACACTGTATATCATCAATAATCGGGTGGTTTCTGCTGTGATTTGATTTAAAATTGGTTTGGAAAGTTTAACTGACTGTTCTTCTAAAACACCATAAATTGTCAACTTGTCTTCCATTTCTTGTTCATTTATACTTGGTATTACCGTCACACATGTCTTCTTGGTGACATAATTAAAACAAAGTGATGTTTTATCAGTAACACATGCACTATGGCTAATGTCATTACCCACTTGTAGCGACATATTTTGTGAGGCAAAAATGGCTTCCAGTTGGTTAATTATCACCCAAAAAACAAATTGATGTAACTTGTATGTTTTATTGTCTTAAAATATCTTTGTACCAATTTTAAGTAACATCAGGCCCAGGTATATTTGATAATGACAAGAGACGGATGCATGCACACATGTACCCTATTTCGCAAATCCATGTTTTGGATGGTAAGACGGAGACAACCTGTGAGGTCACATTTATGACACAACAGCTCCGAGATTGAAATCTTAAGGGTACTTCCTCTGCAGTATTGGAGGTCATGGTAGCATTGCCAAGTTCAGCTCCCCTTGGTAGTTGACTGTTCAGCTTGTCCAAATTTATCGCCACTTTCTTGCTCAGAGTTGGCGGTAAGATTATGCTATTATCTAATAGTTTTTGGTGATTTTCCTGAACTGTCCAGTTCATTAGATTTGTAGTGTGCACAGCTCACGAATTCAGAATTCCTGTGGCTGAAATTGCATTTTCCAGAGTACATGTACATGTACATGTAGCATATTCAATGATGAAATTATTTGACCATGGCTCTTTCCATATCTCTGAGGTGGTCTTGTAGTTGCATTTCCTCTCTCTGGACTCTGTACAGTTTAAGGAGCATATGGTGTTTATGACCTCTGCCTCTAGTAGTGGATGATTTGGCCATTTTAGAAAAAAGATTTATATAGTATGACAAGTCAGAAAATGCTGCTGAAACTGTACACCACTTGAACACACTGTTGATGTAACTACTGTAAGATGGTTGTGAATATGCAAATAGTTGTAACCATAAACATAAGTCTACCATGAAATGTGTTTGTCAGTACTTGTCCAGAAATGGCCACATAAAGATATGGGTTTAACTGTGAGAGGAACTTGTTTATATTTTGTCTGTATGGACACAAAATTAGTTGTATAATTTCAAAGTAAACTTATGGCATATGTACATGTGTGTTTTATTTCAAAGTAAACTTATGGCATATATACATGTGTTTACCCTGGTTAAGAAAACTTGTCACATTAATTGTCAACTGTAGTTACCAAGATGGTGCTGTTTCATGTGTGATACTTTTTTCAGATATACATTTTTTCAAACCTGTCAAACACTAAAAGCTAATATGGGTGTAACCTGCCTAACTTACAACCATGTCCTAGAAAGCATGGTTTTCAAACTTGGATAATGTGGAAAACTAGTGTACCTAACCTGCATGACCTGCAATTTTTTTCAAACCTGCCAAACAGGAAAACCAATGTGCCTAACCACACAACATAGTTTCTTTTGTGATTTAATTTAATCAAAATGACCAACTAATGATTCAGGGCTATGCCATGTCATAATTAGAGTTTTTGAATTCAGATTTAAAAAAGGCACCAGGCAGTTTACTACTTCACCAACCAGAAAATTCGTATAAATAATGAATTTCATTTATTACTTGTTAGGCTTAATGACAGATTACAGCCTCAAACGGAAACTACAAGAGAATATACCCGGGTCCAAAGGAAACACCCTAGAGTAGCATTCTCTAAGAAAAAGGCTTTGCCATAGTGGTCACCCTCAGGGCGATCACTCACCTGAGGCCTGCCAGTTTCCAATTCTTCTTCTTTTTTTTCGCGTGGTTCGGAATATTTTATCTCCGCAAACATGTAATGAACAAAAGTCGCAGATTACAGTTTGGTAACTGCGCTTTCCTGGAAATCTAGTGTTTGGCGATAGTCAGCTCACATTGAATTCGCTTTGATTCCTTTTTTGGCGGGGTGAATTTACTCTTTTTTTTTTTTTTTCACATTCTCATTTCTTGTCTTTTTTTTTATTGCTTTATGCTTTAATCATTAAAAGACTAAGATCGTGCCGACTAAAATCGGCACACAAAATACGTTCATCTTGCCACTTAGAGCTGCAAGTTTGGGACCCAAAACATACATGTATGTG
The DNA here is from genome assembly GCF_978046115.1 of Saccoglossus kowalevskii. Taxonomy (NCBI): domain Eukaryota; kingdom Metazoa; phylum Hemichordata; class Enteropneusta; family Harrimaniidae; genus Saccoglossus; species Saccoglossus kowalevskii. The sequence goes on from NC_140651.1 coordinate 3,204,972, forward strand.
TTGTCATTTCTGTTATAGTCGCAAACAGGAATCAGGATTTTGCCTTGACGGAATTTGCGATATGTGGCATTTTCGGTCGGGGTAGCACTTTGAGTATGGTTGAAACTGAGGGCAAGCGATTGCAAAAAAAAGCTGGTATGTGTCGTTCTATGTGCCGGTGCCTCATCTCTTGCCCCTTCTTTGTTGGGACAAGCACAGGCTATCCAACCAGCCGGAACCCAGCTGACCCTTACCATTATACGGTTAAAGGGGCACCTTCCAGTTAAGATTAATTTTACAACAAATTTACTTTCTGGATTAAAATAACAATGGATAACAAAAGATAGATTAACATTGTAAACAACATAAACAATAGTGTCCCATGATTCTTTGGTGCAATCCAAGGGATTGAGCGGTACGTTCCCCTTTAAGAAATTGGTTCGGTTCGGTCCTGTCCCATGTCTCCCGTTGGGGGGTGATACCCCATCAGGGCTATGGAAACCGTCAACAGATCCCTGATTTGGGTTACTCGTGCAGTGCCACAGCCTTCTTGAAGGGTTCCCCGCCCGATCCTGGTACTCATGCCTTTGTTTAGGTGGGTTACCTGCATCGGGAAGGCCATGTTGCAGGGTCATTTAACCGGCACCAGAGCCTGGCTTCTGTCTGTGCTATTTTATTGTTCAGGCGACCGGCTTTAGTAAGCCTCCCTAAATTTGGGGGGGTCTACTCTCTGGCAGCTAGTCCCTAAAGAGTCACCTGATTGGTTGTATCCCAGGACAAGACTCCTCGTTAGTGAGTAGTTTTAGATTTCTCTCAGTTTCTTGACCTCTGATCCTGGATTGGGTCGGTCCTGGCCCATGCCTTTCATTTGGGGATGATACCCCATCGGGGCTACGCAAACCAACAATGGGTCCACAGCCTTCTTGGCGGGTTAGGGCACAACCGAGACAGGAAGGTGTCAGCGAAGCAAGTGCAATAAATATTACAACATAGCTTTTTTCTGGGTATGCAGTTTGAAACTGAATAAGGGCTTGTTCTCCCCTCTCAGACGCGGACCAATTCCTTTGTGGAGCTCGACAGCCAACTCCGGTCAACGGATCAGCATCTATGCGCGAGCTGATACGCCTTATTGGCAGTATGACTTCAGTTTGTCATCTAGTTTCGCCAGCAGCTCTCCAGCCTCATTTGATTCAGACGTGCTTGTTGGACCGCTAGTCCCACATGCGAAACCTGATGTTCAGAGTTCACTTGTCCTGGTGGCCCTCCCTTAGTGGAAGGACGCTTGGAACTTGGAGAGGGGAGTGCCCCTAGATCTGACTACTCTCACTCTCATTACGGATGCGTCGCTCCAAGGGTGGGGCAGCCATCTGATGGATCTTGTAGTCCAAATGACGTGGCGGCCCGCATACATGGTCGGCCACATCTATTGGTTGGAGTTGCAGATCTTTTTTGGTGCCTGGAACCAAGTGAAGCTATGACTCGCCACCTTCCGAGGATATGCAACAGTGCCGCAGACGCCCTCTCGAGACGTATTCAGTTTTAGAACACTGAGTGGCAGATCCCCCAGTGGGTAGTGAACGCTTTTTATTCGTCTCTGGGATTGTCCCCTGTTTGCCATTCACCGGAATGCGAAGCTTCTGACGTACGTGTCCCCTGGACGCTTGCACCTTTCCATCCTTCCTACTAGTGCACCAAGTGTTGCAGAAACTGTGCACGGTTTTCCAGATCTGTTGTTCCAGCCGGACGGTATTCTCCCGATCAGCCCCATGTTCCATCTTCACGCGTAGAGGTTGTCGACAAACTCATGCAAGCACAAGGCTTTTCGGCAGAGTTATCAAAGTTCCTCACTTTCAGCACAGTCGGACGGCACCAGACAGTTGTATGAGCCCAGTTAGAGACTCTACATCAATTGGTGTAATGGAAGGGAGATTGATCATCTTCGTCTCTCTATTAGCGAGGTAGCCAATTTTTCCTTGTATTTATTTGATCAGAGAAAATCAATATCGATGATTCTTGGATATTGGTCAGTTTTGTTCCTATTTTGTCTGCTGAACTGAAACTGGCCTTGAGTTCAGTTAGGCTACTACTGTTTGCCTTTCTGCTCGAAGAGGCCGTACGCCAAGGGGCTAACATATCCTCCAGACTGGGACTTGTTGTTGGTCCTGGCAGCGTTACGACACCGCCCCCCCCTTTGAGCCTATGGATAAGGCGGACATGAAGTATGTCATTATGAAAACATTTTACTTTTGGCTCTGGCGTCAGATAGGCGGCGTTCAGAGATAGAGGCACTGTCTTTCAGTAACAGATGTTCCTTCTTCATGAACTCACAAGTTATTTTGTAGACTCGGATGGGCTTCTTGCCAAGAATCAAATCCCAGGGTGTGACTCGTAATCGGTCGTCATCCCTCGCCTCACTAACTCAGTGGGCACAAAAGATCGTCAGAAACGGATTCTACATGTATGTCCTGTCTGAGCTCTGAGCTGGTACTACGATCGCAAGTTGGTGTCTCAAGGCAGTAAGAAGCACATGTTTGTGCTAAACAAACGGGTTTGTACAACCCGAATAGTTTGTCATATCCAATTCCATATTTCTGACAAGCTTTGACTGATTGATTTCAAGTACTAATCATTACATTACAATGCAACTTTGTACATAGGTGCTCTAGGAATATGTACAGACCTGAATAATTAATAATTTACTTTTCAGCTTTCCAACACTTTTTTTTCGGCTTAATCATCACATTATAATGATGCATTATAATGATTATAATGATGCATTGTACATGTGCGCACTGAAACAATGCACAGACCTGAATTTATGCATAATAATTCATTAATTTGCATAATAACTTATTTGGTTCGTTGGGTTAATCCAAAGACATGATTAGTTTATTGTTTATCTAATTATTATTAGCCCATTTCTGATTTTTCAAAAAATCAGATTTGAATTGAATTTGTCAGAGGTGCTCTGGAATTAGATTATGAACCACAGATGTAAGCTTAAATTTATGAAATTTGATAGTGTGGATCTCATTGTTTTCATGTTGTGCATCTCAAATAGAAGACAGATGTTAGTAGCCAGGCTTCTTGTTTGAAGGGCTAATCTTAAATTTTGAATTAACTTAATGTTTTTCCAATGCTCTTGGCACACAGTTTTAATTAGTTTTCTTTGATCGCTTTCTGTCTTCATCTATTTCTTTGACATACTTGACCTAAAATTTGATAGAGCATTGTAAACAGCAGAGCTCTATCAAGAGATAGACTGCTTGTTAGTTCTCGTTCAGATGCAGTCTGAAAACGAGGACTTATGGATTGACCTATTTATGCATGTCTGGACCTATATCTTAGACAAACCTGGACCAATTAAATTCAAACTTCACACGTACATCATGCATTATGCATATCAATTTCTTTCACAATCTGATTCAAGATGGCCAAATGAATGCGGTGGCCATTTTTATGCTAAAAAATAAAGAATCAAGCATTTTTGGCATTCCGGAACCAAATCTTGGTCATTTATGGATGTATTGTGTTCAAACTCGGTACATACTTGAGACATGGCTGTCTGGTGCATGTCATTTTGTTTTTCAGATCAAATTCAAAATGGCTGACTGGCAGACATCTTGTTTTAATAAATGCAGTTCTTGGGTCATATCTCTGACATTCTTTGACCAATTATGTTCAGATTTTTAGCTCCGCTGTCGACTTTGTCGAGTGGAGCTTATCATATGAGTGATTGTCCGTCATCATCCGTCGTCGTCCGTGTCAATGTTTTACTTTTTCGACTTCTTCTTGAAAACTACTAGCCTGAATGCTTTGATACTTGGTGTATATGTACCTTGGGTAGACCTCTCTGAGGTTTGTTCATTTCATCTTTATATCTTCAATTCTCTAATTTTGGTGAATATTTTGTCATTTTTGGTAAAAAGTGATATTTTCGACTTCTTGTTAAAAACCGCAAGTCCAATTGCTTTGATACTACATATATAGGTACTACATGTGGACCTCTCTCAGATTTGTTCATTTCGTGATGATATCTTCAATTCTCTAATTTTGGTGATTATTTTTGTCATTTTTGGTAAAAAGTGATATTTTCGACTTCTTGTTAAAAACCGCAAGTCCGATTGCTTTGATATTACATATATAGGTACTACATGTGGACCACTCTCAGATTTGTTCATTTTGTGATGATATCTTCAATTCTCTGATTTTGGTGAATATTTTTGTAATTTTTGGTAAAAAGTGATATTTTCGACTTCTTCTTAAAAACCAAAAGTTCAATTGCTTTGATATTACATATATAGGTACTACATGTAGACCTTTCTCAGATTTGTTCATTTCATAATGATATCTTTAATTCTCTAATTTTGGTGAATATTTTTGTCATTTTTGGTAGAAAGTGATATTTTTGACTTCTTGTTAAAAACTGTAAGTCAGATTGCTTTGATACTATACATATTGTTCATTTTCTAATGATGTCTTCAGTTCTTTAATTGAAATGTGCATTGCTAACAGCGGAGCTATCTCAGCCGATAGGCTGCTTGTATATATTCATTATACATAATTTCATAGATATATGTTGGCCTTTTGTTTTTGATTCCCGTTTTAATTGAGTTCATATCGCAACTATATTAAAAGTTAATCCCATGAAGTCCTCGGAGCATATAGAAATGTGAGTATGTGTGTGTGTGTGTGTGTGTGTGTGTCTGTCTGTCCATTCCACTGATATCTCAAGAACCATATGTTGGTTTTTAATGAAACTTGGTTTTATAGATGCTCTAAGCTAATGTGCAGATTTGATTAGGTTTTGCTTGAAATCCAATTTTAATTACCTGGTTTGCATGTTAATTAGCTAATTATTAGCTGTTACATGACTGCTCCACTGATACATGTATCTAGACAAACATTCATTGGATTTTGATGAAACTTGGGTTATAAATGCTCTAGAACAATCCAACCTGATTAATTGTAGGTAAAAATGTGTGCATATTAATCAACTAATTTGCATAATTAGTTAATTTTTGGCATTTACACTGATATCATAAGTACTAATTATCCCATTTCAATGAATCTTGGTACATAGATGTTCTATGCGACAATGCACAGACCTGATTAGTTTTGGGTTTAATGGCAAGAAAATTATTTTTTATATGCATGCCAGTTTGTTTTTTGTTTAAATGAAATTTCCTTGATAACCTTGGGCTTTCTATATTATGTAGTCCCCAAATGCCAATGTGAGGACAATTGATTTGAGTTCTCTCTCTTCATTTGCATTTGCAAAACATGTCTGGACTATTGTTATTTTACGCCGTCTGTTGAAGGACAGTAATTCAAGTAATTGACAAAATGTTTATTCTTACGTTGTTTTTTTTGCACAGATAATGACGAGGGCTTTCCAGAATGGATACACTGGTATTGTATCATTACTAGTAGAAAATAGTTTCGATAAAGATGTCCGTGATATTGTAAGTTTCTAATTCAAGTCATCAGTTCATTATTACAGTGCATGTCTTCAATAATATTTGTTATTGTTTTATCACTGAAATTACTAAACAAAACACAAATTTGCATGCTTTTAATATTGAACTGCATGTCCAGCTGAATCCATTCCTGCTGTGAGTCCTAATTTCTTGCAATACTGTGACTGAGAATTGGCATTGGTCATGTGAACATAGTAAATACCACAGTCAATGCAGACACATTTATGTGGTAATATTAGCCTATGAACCATTCCCATAGATATGATAATGTCCTATTGGAAGTACTGACCCTTACACTATTAACAATCTACATGTAATCAACAATTTATAATAATGCTATTTCCCCCGATACAGTTCTCGCGGAAGCTTTGGCTTCACTTCAGCTTCACCTTCGCTTCAGCATCGCATCATTATGGCATTGTTATGGCTTCAGCATCGCATCGATGTCGCGACATTAAAAAGTTAGGCAGTTATCGCTTCGCTTCACTGTGGCCTCATTATGGCGACAATGTGGCATCAGCATCGCTTCATCAAACAAAGAAGTACAGAACTCATTTCGCCCAACCTCTAGCCCGCTTCCGCTTTTCAATCACTCGCTTTTGTGATCGCTTGTTGAATTTCCGACTGTGCAAAAATTCGGACTACTAACAATTTTCTGGTTTTCATAGATCACGGTTACTGGTTTAGTAACCGTGCATAGATGTTGAACAACCGTCAAAAGTTCAAATATTTTTTGTTTTAACTATCTATAAGATTCCCAGTCAATTCGTCCCAATTCACATTCGTCCCACAAGTCGATTCGTCCCAATTCACATTCGTCCCACAAGTCGATTCGTCCCAATTCACATTCGTCCCACAAGTCGATTCGTCCCAGCACCACCATACTTATTTGTATATTGTAATGAAACAACCTCAACCTACTGATCTACGGTTTAAATTGAGATATGCTCACAAACATCGCCTCCAATATTGTTTCACCGAGCTTGTAGGTCAATTCGTTGTGTCGTCACAAGAAGCGCTGTCCGAAGCACAGACTGTGTTGAAAGAATGCCGGCCTGCAGCGTCAATAGGGTCATTCGCGCCCATAGTGTAATAGTTTATGTTAAATATATAAAGACGGGAAATCCGAGCTTGATTTTATTGTTCACATCTAAGTGACGATTTGAATAGGCACTGAAGGTAAGAACCGTTGAAACGACGTCTTTATATGTAGACGCACCTAGGAAAGTGTGCTAATGGGATGTCACATGCCGGTGCAAACCATAAAAGGATTACTTGAGGTTGATTTGAGACAATAGTTTATTTATTAACACAACACAGACAAAATATTGAAGTCACTAAAACTTGTACAAGACAGTAAATAACAGTAAAAGATACATTTACAAATTACAAAGATTCACTGTCCATTAACATACGGAAATACATTACAATACATCTACAATTATACTATGGGGTTCTGCGGTTAAATTTTTTGTGAAATGTTTAAAAAGATTGTGGGTAATGGTCAACTAATTCTTCAAAAAAGTGATACCGACACGTGTATTAACCTTTGATTGTCACTGTGTTATTATAATTAGATCGTGAATCGTACGGTATTATATGGTATTTGTGTTTCAATGAATTTTAAAACAGTTTGTTCAAGGCTTTCCGGTTTTATTGGATATTATCGATTCGTTTCAAAGTCAATTCATCCCAAATATGTACTTATCGTTCCAAGTCAGTTGGTGACTGGTGCATTGCCGTATAATGAAGCCGCTGTTCGGAGAAGTTTATCGGCTGAAATTTCGTTGTCTTTAAATTCTCCCCACGCTTTGAATATTTTTGCTTCTACCTCCACATATTTTTTTTTCTGATGTCTTTGTAGTTTCTTCTCTGATACCAATTTCGCTTGAATTGTGATGTACGTGGCCTCTTTGTGTAGAAGTGACACAAGCAGATAGAATGGTAAATTGGCTTTCTTTCCTCGTTTGTTCAAACGCGAGTGCCAGCCCTCCAAATCATTGTTAGTTCTTACAGTTTGAAGGTAACAATTCCATGTGGAGGGAGGCATCACAGATGAACGAATCCATTGTCGATCAACGTAATTGAATACCTGTGAAAGAGATTGGAAATATTTATTAATAGATGAACATAGGATCGGCTATACTGTGAATGTAATTATTAACAATTCTATATACTAGCTGGATATATTGTATTGTATTTATTCTCACCTCTTTAAGTTTGTCCGTGGTGGCTTTCTCCTTGAGCTTCTCAAACATATCGAGGATTAGTTCTTCTGGTAGGTATGGCAGTGCAAGCACCTGTCTTAACAATTTGTAAGTAGCATCCTTTTTCATGTAGCTCTGGTGGAGCCCAACTGCTTGAACTTTGCGGTATAAAGCCTGTCTCCAGTGGAAAGAACAACCTTTTATTTTGACTCCATCAAACACATCCCTGGCTGCCTTCCATATTGCCTCTTCATAGTCGGCCATAATTTCTTTTAATAAGATGTCCGCCGGCAATAATTCTTTGACTGCTCTCATGACAGCCTTATAGTCTGATTTGCTTTTGCCCGACATGAGTGCAAAGCATAGAGGAATCTACAAAAGATAACAAATAGGAGAAGTGTGAATATACATACATGTATAGCGTTGTGACATTTATGGTCAATGTCAAACACATGTGTGCTAGGTTTTGATGCAAGATGACACGAATCTGTTTAGTTACTTCGTCTTTTTTCATAAAACAAGGAATACTGACTAGCTGGGTGAACGGCGCCTTCACCAGTTTAAAAGTTCCATCGATGTACCATCTTTTACCCCTTGCCAAAAAATCTAATTGCTGTTGCGTTGCAAATACAAAATGACGTTTCCCGGAGTTCCTCCTCACGACATCTTTGTGGATGAAATCTGTAAAGCATAAGAAAAATGAGTAAGTGGTCTTCGTGATTAAGCACTATTAAAATGTATATTTATATATAATAATGTGAATCGTTGTTTTATGACAAGTTTGTGTATATTACCTGGCGGAAGGAAATCCTCGTTTATTTCGAAATCCATGAGATGTGATGGCTCGTCTGGGCGCATCTTCTGTCTGAATCTATTTGTAGTTCTTGTTAGATAATCAAACGACGGTAATGTTGGCACTGGTTCTTCTCCTACGAATTCTCTAATTGCATCCTCCACAATTTCGCCCGCTGGTTCAAACACTTTTTCTGAAACGTTGGATTTGATACTCGAATATACCTTTGCCTCAGTTGCTTGACCGGGAAGTCCTGGGTGAAGGTGGTCGTGTGCACCACGTTTAAAATCTCCTCCTCGCTGAACCACTGATGCCAAACAATACATTTGTTTATTTCGCTTAGGACAACTATAAATAAGAAAAAAAGAATTATAGTTAGCCGACATAATCACTATATTATAATAGTATTAAACTTGGCTCACAAATATATTTTATAACTTACGTCCACATTATTCCTTTGTTTGTCTTTCTTTTCATTGTGTATGTGTAACCACTAGAGTCTATATAGCTTTGGTTTCATTCTTTTTGTTTAACCTTCAACAATAGCATACGTGACGGGTGCATCAGTGCAGTCTGATATGTCGGATTTGATTGGTGACTCTCCAATTGACAACTCTTCTACACGTTCAACGTTATCCATTGCATAATTATTCGCATACAGAGATATGTTGACTGGTCCATGTTGTTGGGGCGAGCTTACATTTGTCAGTCTTGTGGACTCGAGTACTTCATTCTGCAAAAAATATGATTATAAGTTGGTTATATGTGGTATATGTGAACACTATTGTTATAGTGTCAGATATATCCATACAATGTTGTAAACGGTGGTAATAAAGTTAACAATTTAAATAATACACTTACATCATTAGTATATGCGATTGGTACATCGGCATAGTCAGACCTGTATGATTCAGTGGGCGGGTCTCCCGTTGACAGTTCATTCACAGGCTCAACGTTACCGACTGCGTAGTTATCCGCATCTACATGTATGGATACCATCATTGGTTCATGATGTTGGGGCGAACTAGTATTTGTTAGTCTTGTAGACTCCATTACTTCATTCTGCAAAAAAATGAGATGGTTATATGTGGTGGTTGGAACACGTCTGTTACAGTGTTAGATATATCAATACAACATAGTAGACAGAAAAGAAAATTAACAATTTAAAAATAGTACACTTACATCATCTCCTGAATTGCTTGTTGGCGATGCAATCATCGATCTCTCGTCATTATCGGGCTGTGGTATTTCAGATATCATGCAAGGAGTGCATTTCCAATCAAAACTGGTACCTTGTCTCATAGCTTCTGAGTAAAAAGCTGCTGTAATGCCTAGAATAAAGCATAAATATATACAATAACCAAAAATTACATATATACATTCAAATATACATTCACATGTAACTGATATACTAGTATACAAGACTAGAACTGATATGAGGAGACAATAACAAAACTTACCAGTTGCACACTTTCGATGTTGCCAGCGACCACAATCGCACTCCATCGCTTGTTGCCTAGCTGTAACTTCCTGCCCACATTTGACACATGGACATTTAATAATCACAGGACGACGTGTTCTTTGGTGTCTAGTATTCATCTTGTCAAGTATAGCAACCTGTGAAATGGACTAGATACAAGTAGTGCAGTACCGTCCAATAATAATATATAAAAACAGTGATGCAGTAATGCGATATCCTATAAATAATGTGGAATTGAAAATTTAGTACAGTAATATACTGAGATCAAAACACTGTAATTATAAATAAATAGAATAAAAAACCGGTGCAGAGATATAAAAGTATTCTTGATAGATATGCTCTTGATAGAGTAATGTACGGCTGGTCAGTTGCGTTGCGAGGCTCTCTTGTCGATAAATCGATCAAAGTGATGACTCTGTTCCCTACAGAGGGTTATTTTATCCGTTCTGATATGCTAATACAGCATATCAGTTTGCATAATAGTAACCACTCACAAGAAATGAAATATTCACACCTCTGTAAACAATAGATTTTACGTGGCCAATAAGACGAACTGATGGGACGGCACTGGTTGGTTCGGGGAACAATTCCTGTGATACATATGTACCATCGTATTGAATATTTCTGTAACTAGCAATCTTTTTTCTCTCATTGTTATTTTTAATAAAACATCTCCTGTGTCATTAGTGTCAATTAAGTGTATGTTGATAAGTTTTAGATCAATTCCATATAACATCGTAACAGTCTAACATCCAAGCTGAGGAGATTTTTTCACAAAGTAACTTTAATCGATATGGCTTTCATACTTAAACATGGCAAAGGTGTCACCCATTTTATAAGGTTTACTAGCGCTACATGGATAAAACTTCAACCTGTTTATATAATAATAATAATAATAATTTCATTTATTACACCATAATGAAAGTTAACAAATCATTTAGGCTGTTATGTAATAAATTTAAAAGTTAAAGAAAATTAAGATAAATCCAGTTTAAAATGGCAAATTAGCCTGAGATAGTGTGGTGATATACAATTATGTATGATAAGTACATGTCTATGTGTCATGTTTCTTGAAACAAAGTTTTAAGCATTTAGTCACATGCTTAATTAATTTATGTTCTTTTGTATTAATAACAGTTTTGAATTTGTTTATAATGTTTTCTGATTGAAAAGTGGGGAGTACATTTGTGAATTCTGTATAAAGTATTTCTCTTTCAGTATTATAAAAATCACACCCTGTTACAAAATGTATTTCATCTTCAATTTCTGATGAAGTGCATTTTTTACAGATTCTTTTTTCTGCTGGTATTTTCGGCCTTTTATGTCTGCCAACTTCAATTTGAAGTTTATGGCAGCTCAATCTCAAGTGTGACATTACTTTGATGTCTTCTCTATTATGTAATAAATGCAGATAGGGTGATGTACTGATATCATTTTTAAGGAGGCTCTATGTTCTAAGCTTAGAATCTGTTCTATTAATATCACTAATCCATGAATCTGTGTAGTGGTTCTTAGTTTTCTCTAAGAATGACTTTTGATATGGTAATAGGGTCTATATTGTAAATGTCCCTAATTTTGTGTATGCCTTCAATCCACGAGTCTTTATAACAATGTTGTTCAAGTTCCCTAACTGCATGGTATGTGTAACTGATAGGACCATTGTTCCTAATACTTTGGTAATATTTAACAGATTGTAGCTGTATTTGAGATTAATGGTAATCTCCCGAGTTCAAGTCTACAACCAATTGTGCTTGTTCTATTGTTGACATTTAGAATGTGTCTACAGTATTTTATGTGGTATTTTTCAGTTTCAGTTTTGTCCCACTTGTCTGGTTTAATTGTTATTCCCCATATTTCAGATGCATAGAGAAGTATTGGCAGTTGGACTGTTTCAAATAGTTTTGTCTTAAGCTTAACGTTGTTTGTATTGTTCTTGTAAATGTTTGATAGCATATACTCTGTTTTCCTTGCTTTATCCGAGAGTCTGTCCATGGTGTTGATTAAGGATCCATTTGAGCTAAAAGTTGCACCCAGGTACGTGAATTTGTCAGTTTTGTCCATTGTAGTGTCACCATATCTGAATGATGATACATCTGTTTTGTGGCTGTTTTTTGAGAATATTAGAATTTTTGATTTCATCGTGTTCACATCCAGTCCCCATTTATTGGTGTATTTGTCAATTATAATACAAGACATGACGTCCTATTGTGTATACTCATCAAATATCTTCACTGACGCATTCCAGGTGCTTATCATATACATTAACACATATCGGCGGCCTATTTATTCATGCACGTTACATCCAATTCGTGGTAATTGACGACAAACGTAAAGGGAACTTCGAGTAATCAAGGATGGAGGTCCATTTCTGCGTATCCAAGTTGTAATATCAAAATAACAATAACTATTCTACATTGCATGTATGGTGTATTTATATTTATTCAATAATAACTCGTGCGTTGCAAGTGAGACATAGTATAGTATAGTATATTTTATTTGACACAAAATAATGCATGGAAAATACATCTACATCATCTATGCGATCCGCTCCGCTAGGATTGCTCTTAAATCGCGATTTCCAGTGTTTTCACGCATTAATTCTTCAGTGATTCTTTTGGCTTGGTCGATTTCGCTTCACCATAGTTATTAGGAAAAAATTATTGGGCCACCGTTGCCATAGTAACAGCCAAAAATGTTGTTTTTTGGATAGCTACGCGCCAAATGTATCACCTCCAACACAACACCTCAGACATAGCTAATTCTACTCAGCTTGAGTGTGGGCATAAATTTACTGTTTTTTATGTCTATTTTCATTTGCGAGATAATTTCACCAGCAACGGTTTTTAACTCCTGTGATTTTGTACATACTTGACAGGCAGGTCATACCTTCACTAATTGTGAACACTTTCGCCCTAAATTTATTACCTCCTACCAGTCTTGTAATAGCAGTGTTCAAATGATCATGCTTTTTCATTTTGGCTGCGTTGCAAACCGGTAAGAGATCACCGTTACTCGAGTACTCGACTGACCGACTAAAGACGAGAGTTGATGCGTATTTCGTTGTGTGTGTCTATTTGACTGTAAGGTTTAAGTGACTTTCCGATCCCGTACCTCAAGGGGACGCGATAGAGAGACAAGACGATAATTCCCCTATCACAATAGTTTCAATGTACTTGGTGATGAATACTCGCATGTAACTTTTAAACACCCCACCATTCGCTACTTCTCACTAACATGTTATTGTCAAAGGTGTGTTTGATTGATCTTGCTGAATTATTAGCTGTACGTTCACGCGTTGACTGTCAATCATGACATCGAACATCATAGTAAATAGTTGTTACTTGCACACTTTAACAGGTAATATTAATAATGTATTGTTTACGTGATGAATATTCGGATGTAACTTTGCTTGTAACTTTCATATTTATTTTATTCTCATGTTCGAATATATCTGAGAACTTTGGTGTTATTTGTTTTAATATGACATTTTGTTAACTTATAAATAATTACATACTCCAAGGACGTGAACGATAAGATATAAGATGTATATGTTGCCGAAACGTCCATGGAAGTTCAGTGCACGTAAGATAGTAGGGGAAGAGAGGACAACTTTTAATCCAGATTTAACTCTGACTTCTGTTTCAAGTCTTATAGTTTACTTTTCCTTTCAATCCGTCATCGCGACCATTTATTTACTCAAGAAAACGGGTCTGACTCCCGATTTTTAGATCTGAGTAGACGACGATCTGTCATAAAAAATACAAAACAATTATACACTATAATCTTGTAATATGAATATATCCCGATTTTTAGATCTGAGTAGACTGAAGTTCGACGATCAACGTACTGCAAAATGTGATACAATAAACAGCCGGGATTCAGCCTACTGTCGCCTCCGATGTATGCTGCTAAGCCTTCATATTCTTAGTAGTATATTTGTAATAAGACAAGTAAAAGATTGCAGTTTTTATTATTACCTTGCCCGTACCATCAAAGATGGAAGGGAAAGGTATATTAAGGGGAAAATTTTGTCCGGCGTTGTCGTCGTCGTCGTCGTTGTCGTCGTCGTCGTTAATAATTGTTATTGTGTGCATAATAACTTTACTAATTCTATTCCAAACTTTATCAAACTTGGTCACCTTATTCATCAGTATAAAGTCTTCCCTGAGTTTGAACAACAGATGTCCTGTATGAAAATATCATGCAAAAATTGAGAAAATCTGATAAAATATTTTGACTGTTTCTACTTGACTGATCACTGGTGATACACATCAAAGGTCACTGATCTCAGTGGAAATATGCATTGTTGTATGTGTTCAATGAAGCAAATGATTTATCTTGTAATAATATCCTTGGTAATGTATCTCAGAATCCCATACTGGGTTTCAAAACCAACTCATGGAGAGATTGCACAGTCTGATACACATTTGCAAACCTACCAATAAAATCTTTACAGAAAACAAGATGTCAGAAAATCAATATACCGGTAAGCACTGCTATGAACTGGGTGCCAAACTTTGATCAAGATCTGAAGCTAATAGAAAATCTGTTTAGTCAAAAGTTATCAAATCAAAAACAATACATAAAAAATACATTAAAAGCAAAACATTTCATCCACATTTTAAAAAGAAAATTATTCCAAAATATATGTATTCTGTATTTGACAAACAGTTCATTCGACAAATGAAAACTCACAGGAATATGTTTCAGCTATTAGAACAGAATGATAGAGTTTTTATAATACTAGTTTAAAAACGCACTTCAGAGATTGCAGTGTTTGAAGATGAAGTTTCTCAGGAGGCAACAGTACTGTTGACTTCTCATGCTAGCTTTATTTTATTCAAATCCATAAAATCACAAGTTTTTCGACATTTGTTGGCAACTTCCGCGCTAAAAATGGTTGAAAATGTGGGTGTGTTTCTCTCGCAAAGTCCCGTTGATAATACGGACAAATATGGTCCTGTGACCCAGGTCGTGCTCCGATCAGGTGACTTTCAGCAAATCAATGATGTTGTAACAAAGCATATTTGACGCTAATTGAAGGGTCGTCGTACCGTCCAATCTCCAGGGTCGATTCACTGTGCTGTGACAGGCTTCACAATCATTCACTGAAAAACATCGGTATATTTTGACAAACGGCTGGGATTTGACCTCAGTTCAAAAAAAGAAAAACTGGGCTGAGATACAAATCAGTTTTGCAAGTTGGGAAATAAGGTAAACCAGATTGGGGGTCGATGATATTCAGTATCGAAGGACTTCCGTGTGTATAATGAGTTTCAAATTGTTCGACTGGTCACCAAATATTTACGGCTACAACTAAATGAACACTTTTTTTCTGAAGCCCAATAAATTATTTCTGCATGTCAAGTGCTATTCGATTTTTTACCAGGCCTGTGGCTCGTTTTTATTCGAAAATATTTTTTGTGAGAATACTTTACTCAGGTCACTTAATTTTGAAAATTGGATGTACAATTTTACCAGACCGACGCCACCACAACCATCCAATCATAGTTGGAAATGTACGCACTTGTTTTGGAACTTTGTATCAAGATGGCAGGCGACAACGCCGATGCACCAGGCGGCGTACGTGTGTTTTGCATGTATTAGTAGTCCGGGCATGGGATCGGACTTGACTAAAACTAAACGAAACACAGAAAAATACCACCAAAACGAGGAATCTGAATCTGTTCTCTTATCAGCAAATAAAATGAACGAAAATAAGGTAATTTTATAACAAGAACAGTTTCATTTCGTATAGCAAATTGTGTTGTTTCCGAACGACGATTGCAAAGTGTGATTTATCACGATTTTCCTTGCTGTCAATATGACACTCGTCACCTTGCAGATTGCAATGTACTTCACATAGTTTTTGGTACCCAATACTCGCCACATTAAATAATTAAACAAGATATCTGTTTAAAATTTCATTTTAATCTTGGTCATATTATTTTATTCCCCTTACCGCTTTGAATTTCAAATAGATTACATATCGAACTTCTGTACATGTGTTTTTCTCTACTGCCTTTCCATGTGAAAATAATGAGGTCATACTCATGTCACAATACTTTGAAGCTGATGCCATGTTGATGCCATGAGACTGCGAAGCTGAGGCCACGATGATGCCACAAAATAAGAGAGGCGAACACAGCTTCAATTTTCAATGACGTGAAGCTGATGCGACAATGAAGCCATGCGTAGGCGACAATGATGCCACAAAAGCCAAAGCTTCCGCGAGAACTGTACTGTACTTACTACTTAGCACCCTGGCTGGCACATGGGGCTGTCGCTAGGGTCCTCCAGGAGTTCCGGTCTGCTGTCTTCTGTCTTGCAGTCGCCCATATGACGCCTAGGTCTCGAAGCTCCTCAGACACTTTGTTTGGAAGGTGTCCAATTTCTTGGAGATCCTCTGGGTCATCTTCACAGTCACTTGGGTGCTGAAAATCAATAAATGCTAATTTTCAATAAAAATCATCCGCTATACGTATATAAATATTTATATACGTATAGCGGATGATTTTTTTTTTGAAAATTAGTATTTATTGATTTTCAGCCCCCAAGTGACTGTGGTCATCTTCCAAGACTCGCACCCATAAAGCAGCACACTCAAGACATTATTTCTGAAGATCCATAGCTGAGTGATGTGGCTCAGTTTTCTGGACCTTCAGGCACTCCAGAGCATTCCAAATACTTGGTTGGCCTTGGACACCTTGGCATCGACATCTTCCTCACTGTCTCCATTAGCAGACATCTTTTTGCCCAAGTAGATGAACTTAGATACCTCTTCCACTAGTTAGTTGTTGACGGTGAGTGGCTGGATGTTTTTTGGATTTATCTTCATGAGTTTCGTCTTTGGGATGTTGATGCAGAGTTCCAACTTTCCTGCAATTGTTGTGATTGTGATAACTTCGTATCTATATTTAGTAGGCTAGATGTTCTTTTGTTAGTGGTCACATGACCACCTTTGAGTTTGTAATGGTGGCAAAGCTTGCCAAGTTGTAGTCTGCAGTTCCACAGAATAAAACTGATTTAACGTGTTAATTGCCGTTTTTCCTGTGTGGATCTTTGCGGTGGTGGATAGGCAAACACTCGGTTACTACATAAATGGTGACGAGGATAACAGGAATGACCTTAAGGTGAAAAATCGAAAAAAAATTTCCACGGACGGTTGTTGTACTGCAGACTGTGTGTCAAAAAGGCCAAGCTGTGTGCTTCGTAAATTTGATGGTTACTGCATTTTCTGTGTGAAATACTACAACAGGAGGTATCGGACTTCGTGACCTTATAACTACAACTCTGTGTGAGTTAAAATAGTAAGTGAGTATCTAAGAATTATTCACGTGAACTTCCGTTGCTAAAACGATATACCTAATTACGTATTCAGAATGGCGCTAATCGGAAACGTTAGCGAATTCAACCTAGAACTTGAATCATGGACGGAATACAGTGAAAGATTGGAACATTATTTCGTAGCTAACAAAATAGTAGAGCCAGATGTGAAGAGATCTGTGTTAATTGCCATAATAGGTCCTAAGGCGTACAAACTTTTGCGAAATTTGTGCAAACCAAAAGAACCAGGCAAGTTATCGTTCACCGAGTTGTGCAAGCTGTTAACCAAGCATCACGACCCAAAACCGTCAGAAACTGTTGCACGACTGAAATTTCACAAACGCAACCGACGAAATGGTGAAAGTATAGCTGATTATGTGGCTTCCTTGAAATCGTTAACAGAACACTGTAATTTTAACTCTCTGTCTGAAGAACCCCAGGATCAGATGCTACGTGATCAATTAATAGTTGGTATTAATGATGAGCGCATACAATCTAAACTGCTGTCCATTGAGCCAAAAACAGGAGAAATTTTGTCATTCAAAAGAGTTTATGAAGTGGCAATAGCTGCAGAATGCGCAAAGAAAGATGTGTCCGATATGAAGGACTCCCCTACCATACATAAAACCTATACAACAATAGCAAAACCATGTTGGAGGTGTGATGGTAATCACCAACCATACAACTGTACCTATAAGGACAAGACTTGCTACAATTGTCAACAGAAAGGACATATTTCGCGTAAGTGCAGGAATGAAAAGCGTCCAAATCAAGAAGCAGACACTACAAAAACATTTCGTGGGAGAGGTCGTGGACGAAGCTATACTGGCAGCAGAAAACAAGTCAAGTCAACAACTAAAAGTGGTAGTACTCACCAAGTTGAAAACATTGACAATGAGGTTTTGGAGGGAAATGATTTTGATGAAGATGACTATTATAGTTTTAATGAGATCAATTATTGTGAAGGAAATCTCAATAGAGCTAATCTGGGTAGAGTTGATCCTTTTATGTGTAAAATGAATATTGAAGGTCAATCAGTTGATTTAGAAATTGATACAGGTGCAAGCTTTACTTTGTTAAATGCACAGGAATTTAAAAAATTATATGTAGATTTAACCCTGAATTAAGGCAGGGGTTGCAGAAAGTTGATGTAATTTTAAAGACTTACACTGGTGAAACACTGGATGTCGATGGTGTCGTTAAGGTGGAGGTTGATTATAATGGTCAACACTTCACATTACCGGTGATTGTTGTATCAGGTACAGGGCAGAATTTGCTAGGTAGAAATTGGCTTCAAATTATTCAGTTAGACTGGAAAAAATTGGTACACCAAGTCAAGGTAGAGTTTAGTGATCATGATAGTTACTTGCATAGAGTAAAACAGAAGTACATTTATAATGATGTTTTTACACCAGGTTTGGGTAGTTATAATGGAGATAGTGCCAAGATTTATGTAAAGAGTGATGTGAAACCTAAATTTTTTAAGGCACGTCCCTTAGCTTTTGCGCTGAGAGAAGCCACTGATTCAGAGTTAGACAGGCTTGTAGAGAATGGTACTCTCACACCAGTACAGAATTCTGAGTGGGCAACACCTATTGTTGTAGTGTCATAACCATCTGGGGGTGTTCGCATTTGTGGGGATTATAAAGTTACTATTAATCCGGTAGCTGAATCTTACACATTCCCATTACCCAAAATTGATAGCTTACTTGCAAATTTGGCTGGTGGTAAAACCTTTACAAAATTGGATTTGAATAATGCCTATCAGCAAATGCTGCTGGAAGATGACTCCAAGAAATATTGTGTCATCAACACTCATCGTGGTTTGTTCATGTATAATAGAGTTCCTTATGGAGTGAAAATGGCTCCCGGAATTTTTCAACGACATATGTATAATTTGTTAAGAGATATACCACATGTTACTGTATATATAGATGATATACTCATTACAGCTGTCTCTGATCAAGAGCACAAAGAAAACCTTGAGAAAATTTTGAAAAGATTGCATGATAAGGGTCTTAAGATTAAGTTTGATAAATGTTATTTTTTAAACCAAGTGTAACCTATTTGGGTCATGAGATAGACTCAACGGGTATCCATCCTTCTAAGGATAAGGTTAGGGCTTTTGTGGATGCACCAAGACCAACTGACGTCCACACATTGAAGTCTTTCTTCGGTGGAATCAATTTTTATGGGAAATTCCTAAAGAATTTGTCCTCAGTGTTGGCGCCCTTATATAAATTACTACGTAAGGGTGTGTCATGGCATTGGTCGCAGCCACAAGAGCAATCATTTAAAAATGCTAAGAAATTACTGATTTCAAGTGGTGTTCTTGTACACTATGACCCATATAAACATATTGTATTGTCATGTGATGCTTCGCCTTATGGCATTGGTGCGGTTTTAGCACATCGAAATGATGATGGTTCTGAGCATCCTATTGCTTTTGCCTCTAGAACCTTGAATGATGCTGAAAAAAACTATGCTCAGATTGATAGAGAGAGTTTAGCTATCATGTTTGGAGTTAAACATTTTCATAATTATGTTTTTGGATTACATTTTACATTGGTCACTGACCATAAGCCTTTAGTTTCATTGTTTCATGAACACAAAGCCTTGCCTAGTATGGCCAGTGCTAGAGTGCAGCGTTGGGCAATTGCTCTTGCAGCGTACGATTATAATTTGGAATTCCGTAGAGGCCTAGATAATGGTAATGCTGATGCATTGAGTAGGTTACCATTGCCTAATAAACCAAAATTCACCACGTTCAATTACCTACCATAGACTCCGGTCAGTCAAAATGACTATTTTGAACTGTAGGCATTAATCAGCGATTTTAAATTCATTTGACCAACCCCTTTTAACAAATGACAGCACTCTGGAATGAAATGGATCACTAGCTGTCCATTTTCTAATATGATCAGCGCTAATGGGTTGGCCTGACAAGTGCTCTAGCAATAAAATTGTATCTGTAGGTACTGGTACAGATTTAGGCGAGGGTTCTCCGAACCCGCCTATTCACATAGTTCATACCCATCATAGACTCCACTCAGTCAAAATGACTATTTTGAACTGTAGGCATTAATCAGCGATTCTGCCGGTGACGGAGAGGTAGAATCCAGGTCAGGGGAAGCCCCATGACCTCAAGATTCTTTTACCCCTTACATCACAAACCCACGTGACAGAGGCCACCTGGCAGCTCCACAGGTAGCCGTCCTTCACTCTTAATTTCTCTCCGCCTCGAGTGTAGATGAAATCTAGCGAGCTCTGCTGGATCGCCTGCTTTTTTCCTGTCCGGATATATAGCTTGGGTTGTTGCCGCTGCTCGGCATCTGACATGGTAGCTGGTAGGATAAGTTTTACTTGTCTTTTTTACCCTCGTGTCGTTTTCCCCTTTGTGTGTAGTATTTTTCACAGCAAAGAAATCAAAATCCGGCGCCACTTTGTAACCAGTTGGTTTTCATGGCGGCACCTTTTACAACTGTAATTCGTTTCCCTCATGCAAGTCGTCTTTTATTTTCAATGTTTTTAGCAATATATAGATGTAATGACAGCACCAGGGCTCGCTGCCGTTTTCTTTCCGGTCTCCTCGTGTTTCGAGTCGATCGTGCAGTGGTTATATTCAGAAGTTACCAACATAGAACCCGCATCCGAGATACTTTATCGTAGCTACGTGCGGGTTTCGGGGTTTTTGCGTGAAAGCGTCTTTTTTCACTGGAGTTCTGAGGCCTGAGATTTTCTTTCAGAGCCATCAAAATCGCTGAGACTGACCGCGTCGCAGCAAGGTCGCGCGTCCAGTAAACAAATCGGTTAAAGTGAGTTGCGTGTTTGGCATGAGTGGAAAGTCCTCGCGCTCGGCTACCGGTACTTCATGTACCAGGACGTCGAGTAAGAGGCCCGACGGTGGAGGTACCAATATTTTTCTCGGTCTCCCCCGCTGATCGGAGGGCATCCTCACAGTCAGTTTTTTCAGGGGTGTTTTTACCCAATTTTACCGGCTGCAGCGAGGCTGTGCCCCTGAAGGCTTTCCTCCTATGGGGCCCGTTGCGGGTCTCTTTGTGGACCCTTCCTCGCACTCAGTTTTTTTCTGAGCTGGCTGCCAACGTCCTGGTCAGGGCGAACAGGGATCCCATCAACACAGCCTACGACTAGAAATGGCGAGCGTACACCGATTGGTGTAGTGGAAGAGAGATTGATCCATACCATCCCTCTGTTGAATAGGTTGCTGACTCTTCGTCCATTTGTTTGACGAAATGGGCTTGTCCTATTCAGGGATCGTTGGCTTTAGGTCAGCCTTGTCACCCACCATTGAGAATTCTCCGGGGACAAGGCTAGCAGGTTGTCCTACTATTAAGGAGACTGTTTACTGCTGTCTATAATCAGAGGTTTGGACCCCGAACAAGAGAGCCACCCATTTGGGACTTGTCAGTTGTGTTGTCCGCTCTAAGCAGGACCGCCCTTTGTGCCTCTCCAATTAGCACCACTCAAATATTTGATGTGGAAAACAGTCTTCCTACTAGCCTGTGCCTCAGGTAGGCATCGGACTGAACTAGGGGCCCTGTCCTTCTCAGACCGGTGTGCCACCTTTATGGGAAATCAAGTCATGCTAAAGACACAAATCTGGTTCCTCGCCATTAATCAAATCCCAGGACACGATCCACAACAATTGTCATCCCCCGGCTGGCAACATTGCCGCCCCGGAGGATGGAGCTTCCCCTGACCTAGATTTGTCTTTCCGTCATTGGCTGAATCACAGAATAATGCCTATAGTCTACGGAGTTTATGGTGAGTACAAAATGTATGAACTATGTGAATAGGCGGGTTGAAAACCCTCTGCCTAAGTCAGCAACTTAGCTGACACGGTTGTTGTTTTGGTGTTCCGAACAATATGGCGATGATAGTAAACATTTAATACAAACTGATGGTATATCATAATGACAATAATGAACTCCCCACAGTACCATATTGAGTTGATTCTATTTACTTAATTTAAAAACACTCAAAATGGATAGAATAATGAGATTGTAAGAGAATAGAATAAAAGATTTATGCGTGACACTTGAAATCTATACCACCAGAATGCACTGGCACATTTCCCAAAATGAGCATTGTGCGCCCCCTAGTTGTGCCATCATTCAGAGCTGTCTTCTGCGCCCCTCATTCTGCACCATTGAGAAAATTCATACTGTGACCCATTCTGGGTTCAAAAAGAAGTTACAGCAATGATTTTCAAACCTGTTTATCAACTCAATCAGGATAAAAATACAAAATATTGGAAACAAACCATTCCGCTCTCTTAATTCGCGTACAAACTATTTTTTTCAGGACACAATCCAGATCAATTTTTACGAAGTTTAAACAATGTTTCCATTCTTGTTCTATTAATTTTACAGTTTTTTTTTATTGAAATTGCCCTCTAGTTGGGCTGTCATTCTGCGCCATCGAAATGCAGTACAATGTTTTATATATGACGCTATTCTCAAAGACGGACTGAAAAGGAAGTCAATAGAAGACAAAAGATTTTTTTCATTAGCGAGGGGTACAGAAGTGTTCATTATCTATTCTCGTTTGTGATTGGCACAGGCAATATTCAAGGCATTGTGAAGTAGCTCCATCTTTGAGATTCTTGGTCTAACGCTACTTGTTTGAAACAATGTTTCACTTCATTGTACTCATTTCACCAGCCATTTCCTTTTGATTTCATCATCAGATGCCAACAAAATCCAACTTCATCACACTTGCGTGTCTTTGCACTGTCTAGTATTTTACAAAAACAGACGAGCTCATGTAATTTGCATGGTTTCATACCTCTTACTATTTTGTTAGTCCCTGTTCGGACACAGTCCGAAAACAGGGACTTATGTTTTGACCTTTGTGCATCCGTCCGTCCGTTCATGCGTGCGTGCGTGCGTCCGTCCGTCCGTCCAGACCTGTATCTTAGACATATCTGGACCAATCTTAATAAAACTTCACACATACATAATATTATACATATGTACATCAAAATGGCCAAATGGCAGCCATTTTTGTGCTAAAAAATCATCAAAAATCAAGCATTTCTGGCATTCCAGAACTGGATCTTATTAGCGTTTATGGATGGATTTTGTTCAAACTTGGTACATACATTGGTCATTATAGGACCTTGATGCATGTCATTTTATTTTTCAGATCGGATTCAAAATGGCCAACTGGCGGCCATTTTGTTTTAGTGAATACCATTTCTCTGACATGCTTTCACTGATTAAGTTCAAATTTTATATATTCAATATAAATCATGTTTGATGTATTCAAAATGGTCGATCGGTGGCTATTTTGTTTTAATTAAACTGTTCCAGAGCAATACATTGTATTTCTCAGTACTCGCTGACTGAATGTTAAAAAATCATCATAATCGAGCATCAGCTTCTGGATCCATATCTCTGACATGTTTATGTTCCAACTATGTTACTATAAACAAAACTATATATCTTAAATTTAATAACTAACTAGGACTGTGCCATACATGGCTTGTTAATCCAAGTATTGTACTACATTGTGATCAGCCAGAAGTGAATTTGATTCAAACTGAAGTTATATTTTTTAGTCTTATCTATTCCCTTTTTGTTTTACACAAAGATACTTAATTTTGCTGATGATGAGAATAGTGGAGTTGTATCTCAGATTGTTTACATTCTGAAATTTCTAATTAAAAAAGGCTGCCGTAAAGATTACTGTGACCGGGTAGTTATGTTAATGAGTGACATAGAACATGGAGTAGCACGCAGTTACTTGCTCTCAACAGCAATCACTTTCTACACGGAGTAAGACGGCTTAAGTCCCGCAATACACAAATTATTTCACGGTTAAATGCAGTACGACTTAATAACATCATTCGTAAACTTTAATTATGACTGGGCGAAGCACAAGAGGTTCAAGAAAGAAATCCGGTAAGCAAGGCGACATTGTCAGCATGGACGATTACGTAACTACAATGGAGAGGAATGAAGACGACACTAGTGCAGGTGGGCAGAAAAGCACATTTGAACAATTCGTGCGTCAGACAATGCTGCGTTTAGAAAAGAAAATTGACGATTTTGCAAACGAGCAACATGCGCAATTAGAACGAGTCAACTTGGTTGAAAATAGATGTAAGGATTTAGAAAAGGCCTTGGAATTTAATGAAGAATCGGTGAAATGCACGACTGACCAAGTTAATGCCTTATTGGAGAGAGTACAGCGATTAGAGGAACAACACCAACAAAGTTTGGCTACTATATCGGAATTACAAGACGAGCTTCTTAAAGGTGAGAGATATTCAAGATCGTACAATTTGCATTTCGGTGGTATTAGGGAAAATCAACATGAAAATTGTGTGAACGTAATTACTGAGTTACTAAAGGATCACTTTCAAATTAGTGAGCCTGCAATTGAAAATGCACATCGCGTTGGCAGTACAGGTGGTTCGAAGCCTCGTCATATCATTGCTAAATTTGTACTTAGACCTCAGAAGTTTAAAGTGAAGAAAATGTCTCGCAAAGCCTTGGAGGGAACGCAAATTTTCGCCGTTGATGACTTGTGCAAAGCGGACTATGTGAAAAAGAAAGCCCTACGGCCGATTATGTTAGAAGCATATAATCGCGGTGACAAGCCAGTATTCAAAAACGGAACTTTATATATTAATGGTAGGGAATATAAAAGTTAAAATATTGTTTTTTGCCTTTTGTAATTATCATATTGTGAGTTGTATTTTGAGTATGTCACAGTTACAAATATCCCAAACATGTCTTTTATTTAATATGCAAATCAATTCCCGTTGACGAAATGCTAATTAGCTGTTTTGAGAGCATTCGCTTCATTGCTGTTATCTTTTCATTGTTCGGTTCTATGCACCTGTTTTTTTTTTCTTTTGATATTTTCTTGCATTGTTTTACTGGGCCTCCAGTCTGTGTTTTGAAAGCCCGTTCGTGGCGACTGGATGCATTATATTTGTGATAGAGGTAGACAAATCGAAAGATTTGCAAGCAGATGTAAGCTTTTTTGTTCGTACGTTTTGTTGTTTTTGTCTTTCGTCTATTTTATAGTCATATTTATATGTTTTATGTACTGTAGTTTATTTTTAATTATGTTATTTGCACTGTTTTGTATAAGAGACTACAAGTTATCTCATGGTACCAAAAATTAAAATTGTGACGTTAAACGTCAATGGTATAAGAAATCTCGTCAAAAGAAAGAAAGTATGGAATTGGCTAAATAGAAAACAAGTGAATATTATTTTCCTCCAGGAGACCCATAGTTTCTCCACAGATCAGTATAGTTGGTCGTCGCAACTTAGAGGTCAGGGTTTCTTTTCACATGGTACTAATAGTAGTATAGTAGTATTACTGTTATTCGTGATATAGACTTTGATGTTAAAAACACTGTCATCAACCCCGATGGTCATTTTGTTCTTATACATACGTTAATTGAAAATAGCCCTTTCTTGTTGCTTAATATTTACGCCCCAAATGACGAAAAGTCACACTGTTCTTTTCTGGAACATATTCAGTCGTGTATCGACAACTTAGATTATGATCCCGACACTCAGATTATCATTGGGGGCGATTTTAATTTTACATACGATATTAACATTGACCGTCAGGGAGGCAACCCCCATACTTGGGTTAAATCTAAGAAATCATTTTCAAATTTGCTAGAAAAACATGACTTGGTAGATATATGGCGTATCCGCAATATGGATACTCGACGTTTTACTTGGAGGAGAGGTGGGACCACACCTATTGCCAGTAGGATTGATTATTTTCTTATATCTGACCACATACAAAACATTGTTGACTCTGTCGACTTCAGCCCAGTTTCATTTAGCAACCATTCGGCTGTTGCCCTTGTTTTAGATCCACATGATTCACCACGTGGACCTTCCTTTTGGAAATTCAACTGCAGTCTTTTAGATGACAACAATTATCATAACCAATTTAGCGAACGTTTTGTTGAATGGGAAAAAAATTATAGTAACATAGGTGATAAGGGGCTTCTTTGGGATCTCTTGAAGTATGAAATACGCAAATTTACTATATTCAATATACATGTAGTAAACAAAAAGCACGACAACGTCGTTCAAAAATCGAAGAATTGGAACATAAATTGAATGATCTTGATATTTTATGTGGCTTGAATCCCACCTCTAAAAATATTGAATATTTAAACGACATTAAAGCGGAACTTGATTCACTGTATGATTATGCTGTAAAGGGTTTAATTGTTCGGTCAAGGGCCCAATGGGTGGAAGAGGGAGAGAAGAGCACAAAGTTTTTTCTGGGACTGGAAAAACGAAATCAACATAGATCTCATATAACGAGAATTATAGGCTCCGACAATAATTTAAAACAATCTAAATCTGAAATTTTGGCCGAATTGAAAAAATATTATGCCACCCTTTACAGTTCAAATCACACAAATACAACTTTGGACGTAAATTCCTTTTCGGGGTTAACCATACCAAAACTTTCGAATGATGAAATGAGTGAGTGTGAAGGTCATATTTCACTCGGGGAGGCGCACCGTTCCCTGTTGTCCATGTCAAAAGGCAGGACACCTGGAAACGATGGTCTCCCAGTAGAATTTTATATTGCTTTTTGGTCTATTATTAGTTCTTATGTACTTAATTCCATTAACTATGCCTATGACCATGGCTGTCTGTCAAACTCCCAGCGCCAGAGTATAATCACTTTGATCGAGAAAAAGGGTAAAGACAAACAATATATTAAAAATTGGCGGCCAATATCGCTAATCAATGTAGATGCTAAAATTGGTTCTCTTTGTATTGCAAAGCGGATGGAAAAGTTTTTACCAAAACTTATTCACTATACACAATCAGCTTTCGTTAAGGGGAGGGACGTCACTGATTTAATTAGGTTAATTGAGGAGGTACTCCTTAGTACTGATGAGAATAATATCCCAGGTATTTTAGTTGCCATTGATTTTGAGAAGGCTTTCGATTCTTTAGAGTGGCCTTTTTTGTTTGATTGCCTGAAAACTTTTAATTTTGGTCCATCATTGATTCGTTGGGTGAAATCGTATTACTGTAACGTGGAAAGTTCGATTATCAATAATGGTTTTACCACGGGTTATTTTAAAGTTCAGAAGGGGGTCAGACAGGGGGACCCTTTGTCCCCTACATTGTTTATTCTGGCGCTGGAAGTGTTTTTAATCTCCATGCGGGCAAATCCAAATATTCAAGGTATTAAGTTGGGTGATGAACTTGTAACAGATGTAACATTTGCTGATGACCTATCATGTTTCCTGCAAGATGAATGTTCTGTAATACATTTGTTTAAGCTTTTGAATTGCTTCCAAAAAGTATCAGGGTTAAAAGTAAACACAGAAAAAACTGAAGCCCTTTGGCTTGGGCCCTGGAAAGGTCGAAAAGACACACCTTTTGGTATTAAATGGCCTAAGGAGCCAATCAAGATTGTTGGTGTTTATGTTTCCTATGATACAAATTGGGCTGCTACTTTAAATTACGCCAAGCCAATGGAAAATTTACAGTTAACCTTGAATCTGTGGAAGCAAAGAAATTTAACTTTAATTGGTTGAATACAGATTGTGAAGAGCTTTGCTATATCAAAGTTTGTGTATCTTATGAGAATGGTCTCTGTACCAAAGAAAGTTTTACTTGAGGTAAATAGAAAGTGTTTCAATTTTATTTGGCAAGGTCATGACCGGGTGGCCCGCAATGTTATGATTGCAGACATAGGAGAAGGTGGCTTGAAAGCCCCTGATATCTTTACAATGTACGATACATTTCGTATAATGTGGTTGAAAAGGTACTTTGACCCTTCAGTGACCCATGCATGGAAAAAATTATTCTTAAAAAGGTTAAAGCCTTTAGTTGTAACTACGGACTTGAATATTTGAAAATCAACCTGTCTGAATTTTATCGTGAAGCCTTGGTAGCTTGGTCTACTCTTCAAAATTTAGATATTAAAAATCAAATATCACATCATATAATTTGGAACAACAAGGATATCCTAATTGATAACAAATCTGTGTTTTTCCCTACAATAGCCAATAAGGGTATCAGTTGCATTGGTGATTTATTTCCAAATAACACACCCGTTAGTATTGCTGTCTTATCTGCTAAACATACATGTAACCTAACCAGACTTGAAATATATCTTGTGGGTTGTGTTTTTAATGCAATTAAAAAAACCACGAGGGAAGCTTGGTCACATGTTTCCTATCCTATCCGAAGGTTTTCGTACGATTCAGTGCCAAATATTTGTATTGATGGTAAGAATATACTGGCATCTGTGCTAAGTAAAAATTGTATAAAAAATAACTTTCTTCGTGCAAAGACTATTCATCCAAATAGTTCAGAGTATTTTATAAAAGATTTTAAACTCAATTTTGCTGAAATGTCTAAATATTATGTTTTACCATTTAGGACAGCAATTGACACGAAATCAAGAGAATTTCAATTTAAGTTACTACATAAAATTTTGTTTACTAATTATGATCTTTTTAAAATGAAATCATCAAAGGTTAGTAGTCCGAATTGTTCGTTCTGTCATCAGGAAACGGAAACTACTTACCATCTTTTTTATTATTGTAAATATACAAAAAAATTTTGGTTTGCCTTTAGTGATGTATTTAAAAACATCCTTGGTCCAGATGCTCTTTCCCTCAGGCAGATAATTTTAGGTTGTACTGATTTTTCAGTGTTGGCGAATTATTTGGTACTTTTAGGGAAGCAATATATTTATAATTGTAAAATGAGTAAGAGTCTACCGAGTGATGTATATTTTCATAAAGTGGTAACTGAAGCATCCGAGATTGAAAAGCATATAGCTATATCTAAAAACAAATTGGAATTACATTTACGGAAGTGGTCTATTATCTCTGATAGTGTGTAAATTTTTTTGATTTCAGTGTATTAGCAATTATTTTGTTTTTGTTTTATTTTTTTACTCTTGTTTGCTTGTCTTTGTCGTTTTGTATTATGTAATTAATGTTTACTGTATTGTTTGTAATCAAATGAAATAAAATTGTGTAAAGAGAAAAAAAAAAAAGATATCTGTGATGTTGTAAGTTACATGTGTCCACTTATCAGTAAATTATATTTTACACCTTATAGTCTACATGAAGGGAAAACATAACAATTGTTCACAAAGCAAAATTCATTACACATGAAGCAAAAATTTCCTTTATTGCAGACAGATCGAATCATTGAAATGTATCTTATTTGGATCATTGACTTGGCTTTGTCATTTACATTTACTTCTATTAGAACAAATACAGCATTTACAAATATAACTACAAGCAAACGTGTAATAATATTTTAATACATCATATTAAGATAAGATCAATCTTAAGTATAGCACTATTTTCATGTCCCTATCTATTACAGTACTTATAAAGATATGACAATTGTGCATAATATCGAGGTCACATGACTATTCAGTTATCATCTTGTCGTATGCCTACAATTTACATGCTGGTCACTCTCTGCAGTAGGACTTAATACAGTCATGCATAATAATGAGGTTTTATAACCATATATGTGATATGTTAGTAATATCTCTTTTGCAATTCCTTCATTATAGCACTACTAGATATTAGTTATGCATATAAATGATATCAGTGGGACCTCTATAAATTGCTTAATTTATGTAAATTAGGTAATTAACACAAAATTTTACCCTAAACGAAACCCGTACAAAAGTTATCCCACAGTCGCCTATCATGTACCAATTTGCACTGTAATCTGATTAGTGGTTCTACATAATATTGGTGGGAAATCTAAACATTTGGTAATTATCATGCAAATTAGGCAATTAATGTGCACAAATTTCAACCAATCAGGTCTGTGCACTGACTCAAATCATATATGTTCTATTGAATTTTGTTGAGTGGTTCTTGAGGTATCATTAAAAAGCCGGAAATTGGCTAATTATATACAAATTAGATAATTACTATGTACAGATTTTACCCCAAAACCTGTCCCAGAGCAAAACATTGTTCCAGAGCATCTATATACTAAGATTCATTGATTCAGAAATGCTTTTGAGATAGTAGTGGAAAATTACTTCTTATTATATGATTACTTTTGTATAATTATCCAACTTGCAGATGAAGTTAGTTTAATATAACTGTAATTTTTTGCATTGACCAGAAGAAAGGAAAATATAATGTATTGAGAGTATAAACGGCACAGATTATGAGAATGCACACCTTACCATTCTCCTTTTCTCAATTCCATATGTACAAACTTAAGATACTTGCTTGGGCTGCCCAGAATGGACAAACTAGTATTGTGAAGTTAATGGTGGAAAAAGGATATGATAAAGATTGCCGTGATATTGTAAGTATTGTTACTTCCTGTCGTCAGTTTAATTGTTGTAACAAAATAACGACAATTTAGAATCATTTATGGTAATTTACATTTCAGACTCCATGTGTGCAAGAGTTATTTCTTGGACATGTATTGACCAATTTCTTTCAAACCTCATTAAATACATGATTTAATACATGCAAGTCAACTATGTTTTTGTTTCAATAATTAATTGCATTGTACAGCCGAAATCTCTTGATCATAGATATCATAGAGGGATTGTGCTACTAGTCCTTGTGTTGTATATGTTTTATGCAAGGCATGTATTTAATGCATGAAATTTATAACAGACACGATCATACCAGGTCTTGCTCTAATAGAGCATGTGACAGTTTTACTTGCACATATTAAAAGACTTCAGTTGCCGCCATTTATCGGGTCTGGAGAAACTGCTTTCTCGGCTTCCATCAAAAAATCAATAACAATTTTTGAGCCGATACCATGTTCTGTGATGTCAGACCTAGTTGGACAACAGAGAACTTGTAAACCAACTGCAGCAAAAAATAAAATGGGTGAGCAAATTAATACAACGGAGACTAGCCATGACTGTATTGATAACATGTGCAAACTGAAAACGTGGCACAGAGTTAGATATTGACAACCCAGCCAACTGAACAATCACTTACAACTACACTCTTCAGGTATTAATCTACCACTAACAATGAAAAGAAAGACCTTAATCATCGTGACTGATACAATTTCTTGCTTTAAAAATAACAACAAAACACCCTCCAATGCTATGGAGGATGTATCACTGGTAATCAGGGAATCAGTCTCATGCAGTCAACAAAATTCCTCAACAACCAACTAACGCAAGCCTAATCCATTAAATAGTGCAATGGTTATTGCCTACAATGCACAATTGGAGATGACTACAAATATGCACTATGTATCCGAGAAGATGAAATTTGGCATCACATCTCATGACTTGCAAAGAATTGTTATAGTGTCACTGTTATTAGTTCACAGATCTTGCATTGCCGTCCATTGCATGCAACACTATTTTACAATGGCATAGCTGACGCACTGTCACGCTTTCAGCCATTAAAAAGCAACAAGTGGTGGCTACCAGAACCAGACTTCCAGTCACAGCAAACATTTTATTAGGACTTGCACAATTATTGAAACAGGTTTTTTGTTCACAATTCACTGACTTAATGTTGGAAGCAGCCATCATTCTGGCCTTCTTTGTTTTTTTTAGTTATGGAGAGTTTACTATCAGCAAGGGTCATTTTGACCCACAGGAGGTGCAGCTTTGTATAGAAGATGTCATTTTTATGTCAGATATACATGTTCAGTTAAAGTTGAAAGCTTCAAAAGTTGAACCCTTCAGGAAAAGTGTTGTGTTGTCACTGTTTAATAATGAGCATAAAATAACAAGCATATTTGTCCAGTTGCAGTAACAAGCTGGTATTTAGCCACACATCAGGGCATCAGACCCAGTAAACGTGACCCTCTCTTAGTTATACCAGTGGGTACTGCAATAACCAGGATTGAGACATTTGCTTGGTAGAATTGGCCTTGATCCAGCACAGTACTCTAGTAACTCATTTCGGATTGGGGCTGCAGGCTGGCATATTCCAGTCATATGATTAAAACTCATGGTCGATGGTCATCTGCCAGTTACAATCAATTTATGAAGATTTTGAGCAATTCACTTCAAACATTATACATAGACAGTACATTATGGCATACATACACACACAATAATGTTGTCATGAGATCAAACATGGCCAACTGCTGGCAAATTTAGTTATTGAGAAAGACTAAAATCAGGTATGTTGACATGTGTGGAACCATATTTCAAAATGCTTGTAGCCACTATTTTTCCAGCAAAATCTTTAAATATATTACTATTGTTTATATGTATTGTTTCAGACTATCACTTTTGCCCTACAATGAATAGATTGTGCATCATTAGTTTGTATCCATCTATTCATTCATTCATTTGTTATTTAATCTAGATTATCAATAGGCAACTTTTTAATAGATATCTTATGTTCTAATCTCTGACATACATTGACTGATTGCAGTCAAAATTTACATTAAACCTCATAATTCACACGCGTTGTCGTTTGCTTCAAATTCTGACTTATTATATCCCATATGTGTGAAGTGCAAAAAGGGGTAATGAGTTTGGTATTTCCATGTGTCTGTGTAAACGAAATCTCAAAAACTGAGCGGATTTTTATCAAATTAAGTACATAGGTACCTTGGGGTAATATGCAGACTGTCAAGTTTAGGCCATGTCCTCATTCATATTAAGTAGCTAATTTGCATATAAATAGTAATCAAGATCTTATCCCTATTGAGTTGTTTCGGTAAGCTTTTTACAATTATTATTAACGAAAGAATAGTGAAATGGCTTGATACAAATAATATTCTCAGTGATAATCAGGCAGGCTTCCGGACAAATCACAGCACTGAAGATAATATTTTTATTCTGTCAACGCTAATTGAGAAATATAGAGCCACTAGAAAGAGATTATACATTTGTTTTGTAGACTATAAAAAAGCATTTGACATTGGAAATCAAATTGATATTGTTGTAAATTATACATATCTAGGCGTTGTCTTTGCCGAAAATGGTTCATTTAAGTTGGCATGTGCAATTTTGGCCGGAAAAGCTTCAAAGGCAGCGTACGCGGTCAGGAAAGGAATTGGTAACAAGATTTCACCAAAATTACTTCAAAAAATATTTGATTCAAAAATTAAACCAATTTTAAACTATGGAGCGGCAGTTATAGGAAATCGGTATTGTAAACCAATTGAAAATGTTCAGTTAAAGTGGTGTAAATATATATTAGGTGTGGGGCAAAATACAACCAATAGTGCAGTTATGGGTGAACTCGGACGATATCCACTTAGTATTGGCAGAAATCTAATCCGTATCAAATTTTGGAAACGTATTCTGAAAATGTCATCTAATCGACTCGTTTACAAAGCCTATAGAGAGTCTGAAAAAATGGCACAGATAGGAAAACCATGTTTTGCTTTAGCTATTAAGAAATTATTAATTAAACACAATATGCATACTGTTTGGGAGAATAGGTTTATCTCCCAAATTATCGATGAAACAACGTTGTTAATTGGAAAGAAAGAGAGATTTTTATTTCAAAAGTTGGAAAGATGCTTTATTTGACGATGTTCGTAGATCCCCAAACAGTAGAAATAAGTTACGAACGTTTCGTCAATTTAAAACAAATATTTTTTATGAGAGTTATTTGGATATCGTTCGTGTTCCCCTGTACAGACAAGCTTTAACTAAACTCCGGTGCTCTAATCATAAGTTACACATTGAGACCGATAGATATTATGGAACTCCAGTGGAAAATAGAACCTGCCAAATATGTATAGATGCTGTTGAAGATGAAACTCACTTTCTGGTAGTATGTCCAGCATATAACCATATTCGAAAACCGCTTTTTGATCAAATTAACCACATTGAACCACAATTCGAGTTCCTTTCGCCTATCCGTAAACTTACATATATTTTTTCTCAGGATAACCATGCAAGATTTGTATACACAGCTTTTCAGATTAGATATAATTTGTTAGTGTGAGTTCTCCAATAGATGAGTTGTATATGTGTGTGTATGTGTATATATATAATACTTTATTTTATTGAGGCGATTAAAGTCACGCCTGTAACTTTCGCATTGTAACCTGTTCCCCCAGGTTAGTGGGGTATATTTCTTTAGAGAAATGGAAATAAAATAATAATAATAATAATAATATAAATTATATCATTTCAGATTTTGTTTGAATTTGGTACCAATGTACATTGGGATAATGCACGCGGTTAGTTTTGGAGCAAAGTCCATGCATATTAATTAGCTGAATTCAGCCTGCAAAATCTCAAAAACATCTGACCGAATTTTGTGCAAATTTAATACATATGTACCTCGGGGTAATTTACAGACAAGATTAGTTTTAGGGTAATACATTGCATTAGTGTATATTAAGTAGCTAATTTGCATATTTGTTATCTCATGTCAAGCTGTTTGCAAAATCTGAAAAATTTAAAGCAGATTTTGGGATAATTATGTGCTTTGCAAAGTTTAACTGATTTTAGTTTTGTTTTTTATATTATACAAAGCTAGCAATCAGTGCCATGTCGTGCTATACAAAATATTATTATTTTTTTGACAGCGTCACAACACTGTACTGCATGTAGCAGCGCAATATGGACTGAATACTATTGTGAAGAAACTGTTAGAGAGAACTGCTGATTTGGAGTCAGTTAACATGGTTAGTAACTAGTATGTGTCAACTATGTATTTCTGAACTATAGTGTGTTTGGACTGATTTGTTGATATCCTAGAGCAGATTTCTATTTATCTATTTGATCATGTTGAGTCAATTAATATGTATTTTTAGTCCAAGTCAGATGCAAGGTTATAGTCTCCATTGTCTTTGACATGCCTTGTTCTGTTCAAACTTGAAAGTCAAGAGAAACCAAATATTTATGATTTGATGACTTATAATTGATTGACATTGTCCCAAAAAACATCTCCACATTAACCCTTTTCTCAGGAATGCCGATTTAATTTGATACCAGGTGATTTTGGCTTAGAAGTCTTTGTAGATTTTGTGTGTATTTGTTGCAGGCTGGTGATACTCCACTGAATAAAGCTTTAATGGGAGGATATGAAGAGACAGCACAGATACTACTGAATCAAGGTGCAAGGACTGACTGTATTAATAAGGTACATACAGGGTATATCTATTTGGTAGTGAAAAGTATCAATGGTGTAAGAATATCAGATTAGTTTATTTCGTTACAGGTTTCCAAATTGAAATTTGCAAGAATAGTTAGTTGTGACAAATTCTTGCAATTATCACAGGTTACTGAACTATAATTGTGTTAGCTGTTCGGATATGCAGTGATTATACTAGAGTGTATCTAAAATATTAATTATTTTTGGATTAGATAAAATACACAACAAATTCCGCAACTGTACTTGATAGATTAAGGGATTGATGTCTTGTCTATTGTAGACAAGAAGACTATATTATCTGCTGATCACCAAAAACTGTTTACAGTCTTGAAAGTTGTTTTTTACATTCCAGCATGGTGATACTTCACTACATAGAGCTTCATTGGGAGGATGTACCAAGATTATTCATACATTGCTAAGCAACGGTGTCAATTCCTGCAATGAGGTAATGCATATGGAAATGTATTTTCCAAAGTGATGCAATAAATTATCATTCATTCAATATATAAAGAGTTGTAAGTTGATACTATGAAACTTGCTCAGTGATAAGGCAGAATACTAATTTCATTATTTATTGTTAGGTGCATACACATGAAGTCTCTGGGTTACATATCATTGTCTTTAATAATGGTATACATGAATACTGATTTACTTTTCTTGTGTGTAGGCTGGCAGCACACCACTGCATGAAGCTGCCTTTTGGGGACGTACAAAAACAATTCAGTTGTTACTTGATGAATCTGCAAATATAGAGGCCACCAATAAGGTATGAAATATGACATTTAAAATGTATAGTCTATCTTGAATCATTTATAAACTACTAATATTGTATTACATATATTTATTTTGAATTACACACAGGATAAAGACACACCATTACATCTTGCAGCCATGGCTGGGCGTACAGAGACAGTACGGTTACTCTTGAATAAAGGTGCCCCCATACAGTCTGTAAATAAGGTACATATTGATTACAATTATTAGTCCCTGTTCAGGCACAGCCTGAAAAGGGGACTTTATAATTCAGGTTACCGGTATGTCCATTTTTCCGTCTCCAACATTTTCTCAGAAATTCTACAGCAGATATCAGTGAAACTTGGCAGGTTGATGAACATGTCTCTGCTGAGTATGCACGTAATTTTTTTTCCAGATCTGAAAATCCCAAGTGGGTCTTTTTCAAGATTTTCATCAAAAATTACCTCTCCCGGCAACATTGACAGAACGTCTGCGCATGCTCAGAATAAATTAATTACTGTAAAATACTTTATTTTTGCTTGCAACATTTTTTTGCTATTTTCGCTGAAGGAATGTTTCAGTTAAAATAAAATCCAGCGAATATACCCTTTTCTTATATTTTACAGTCAACTTGTCGAAAATCAATGAAAATAAATTCAAAACACCCAGAAAAAGTCTTTTCAGCGAATGATAATCCAGCTGAAATAAAATATTTTACAGTAGATTAGATCTGTGAGTAACGCTGCTGTTAATACGACACGTGATTTCTCCATTGCGTGCAATTTATTATAGTACTGTTCATACATGTATTCTGTTCGGCTCAGTGGTCTCATTCACTAGTTACTTTTTGGTTTGTGTTGGCACAGACCTGGTTTGTAAAGACACGGCCCCTGCGCTTGATGCAATTCAAGGATTCACACCTTTTTGAGTTAACCAATCAGTTTGCATTAATTTTGACCACTCACAGGGCTCCTTTTTTAGCCAATCATTGTAATTCTATTAGCCAATCAGCGCTATCTTGCATAGCGTCTCTCCTTTGTTTTAGCCCATTCATAATCGTGTCATTCATTCTTTGATGCAACTCGTTTGCGTGAATGTTCTTGTCGGCTAATATATTCTATATTTTGTGTAACTTCAACTTTATTTACATCACAATTCGTTACTGTGATCGACACAAGCTAGAGACTATTCAGTTTTGCCTGAACGGTTGTGAAACTGGTTAGCTTATACAATTACTTGGACTAATTGCTTGCGAGAGCGTGAACAAAGAAAGTTTTACAACTTCGTGACCCGGCCTTTGTTTCGTGTCTAATTGACTGTAAGTGACAATCTACTTTCTAAGTATTTCGCTATGGCGCCAAGAGGAAAAGGGAGACCTCGCATCACACCGTATACTCCACCGACAACGCGATCGAGCACCCGTGCGTCGACCAACAACAGTACAAGCTCTGCACTAGACGATCTAGCGGTTCAACAACAACTGGATATCATACCAATATCCAATACGGCGACCGACACTGTCAATCCAGTAACTACCATACAGAATACTAGTATATCGCCTCAAAACTGCCAGGCGGTCACTGCTGACATGTTTTTAAGTCTACAATCGTCCATAGCCGACTTAGCTAGAAGTGTTGCAACACAAGGTCAACAGATTGCAAACCTAACAGCGTCCACAGCGACGCAAGCACCAGTAGCAGTGACGTCACACGCACCAACATCATCGCCATCAGTAGCAGTGACGTCACCAGCAGCTCCCACAGGAACGACACACAGACAACAACCGAGCGGTGGTTTTGAAAATGACTTGCTTCATACCCCTGGTGTTTACTCAGAGAATCTACCCTACGTTGAGTTAGTCTCACAGGCCGTGCGATGAGATATTATCCAAGGTAAGGATATTAATTTAGCATGCTTGCTAATTCCTGGATACAGCAGTAACGATACACAACGTCATGTTGTCATCGGCGATGATGCCTTCACCTTAAGACCGGCACACGATAATAGACTTTCCCGATCATTGACAATCTCCGAGTTTATTCTGGCTTTCTCAATTTACAAGAACATAATGTGCTCTGTCTATAAAGATCGACGCCCCGAATTGGACGCGTATGAGCGGGATATTGTTGAAATGAACTCGCATTTCAAAGGTTATGCTTTTTACCAGTACCACCGGGCGTTCTCTGCTAGAGCCGCTGCTCTCTTGATCAATCATAACATTAAAGTCGATTGGTCACCACGTGACAATCAACTGTATTGTTCCATTATCTCAGGGTGTGTTGCTGTCACATGCGATACCTGCAACGACCCAGGACACAGCACCGACATGTGTCCTAACTTTTTCAATAGAAAGTCGAATCCCAGCAATAATCTGGTGTGTTGTAGTGTTTTTACAAATAGAAGAACTAGTAACTTTATTTGATTTCAAGAACTTCAAGAAGGCGGCATAAGAGACGTGTTTGCAAAGGTAAGTTCTCCAGTTTCAACAAAATTGAATGTATATTGGGGTACGATTGGTGTACATTCCGTGACATACGGACGTGAATATTATGATTGCCAGCTTTATATTCTTGTGAAAAGCCAAAAAAGCAAACAATTGTCTCCAATCTACGAAACTAGTTAGTAAACTGTCAAATTATTGTACATGGGGGACATAGTTTTCAACTACGGTAAATCGTTATCCGGTCTGTTGCTTGTGTCGCGATTTCCGAAATATCCACAACTCGGGGGGGGGGGTGTTCCTGTATCGATCAATTTATTCATTATATAATAGTAGGTTGCCTATGATTGTATTCGTATTTTTTATGTTGTGAGCATTAAGGTAGCGAGAAGGGTTTTGTGACGTTTTTAAATAAAACATTCTCTGTCTGTTGTCTCGTTCAGAACAGTAATTTAGGTTATATATATCAAAAGACTAAGTATAGAGGTACACGTTCGCACAAACTGGACAGTCATTGTTTACATAATTACCACGTGACATCAAAAATGGCGAACCTTGTAAAAATGACTAAGTACGCGATTGCGAGAGCACACTGCGGAATTTCCTGGTGAAATTTACGTCATGCATTGTCCGTAATCAAGCCCATTGAAATGCGTCTCCGATAATCAAAAGAGCTATTATTCCGATTTCTATGCAGGTTTGTTTTTTTGTCCTTAAATTATTTCATACTTGGCACCTTTAACAGACTATTATTCTGTGACAAAGCATTTTCTTTAAAAACCCAGACATATTTCGCACCATCATTATCTTTTGAACGATAACTGCGAGTTTGAATGTCCTAGTCCGAACGCACTTGATTTGGCGGCGGTCCCAATGAGTCGTACTCGATCAAAACTTCAACTCGAGAAAAACGCGAAAAACAGTTTTGGTTAATAAAACACTGTAGATTTGCTGCATTATTATAAATATACACTAAAAATGGCCAAACATATTAACCACTGATATCATAGAACTCATAAAGAGTGTCAGATAATGAATAATTTCAAGCTCGAGCGTGAAAAATGAAGAAAACTGCTGGCATTTGAGTCCGTACTCAGGAACGTTCGGGTTTTCCATTGTTATGCAAACGAACAACGAAGGATAATCCTCTGACAAACATTACTGTCCCACTGTACACGCTGGCAGTTTACAAACAAGCTAATCCTTCAAGTGTCTCTGATAAGACATCTAATAAAACGGTTTTCATGGTGAAACAAAATGGCCGTTGTTTGAAAAAAATTGCTGTGTCAGAGTGCGACACTGAGTGGCAGATTTTTCTTTGCCTCGTCTGTCAACGCTTTCTTTCTTTTCTTCGCCATTGCGTTAGAAACAAAATGTATTAGTAAAATAGAATATTGACTTGGAAAATAAAACGATTTAAAAGAAAGTTGTGCAAAGTTACAGTACTCCTTTCGCACAACCTCCCGCCCGCTTCCGCTTTCCAATCACCTTTTTCTCTCGCTTTTGCGACCGCTTGTTGAATTCGACCGGACAATTTCCGCTTTATTTTCGACCGCGCAAACCCTGAAATATCACCGCCCACCTGCTCGCTCGCGCGCATTTAAAATTCGGACTAACAGAATAATTTCCGAGGTTCACATTGTCTTATAATTGTCTTTCTGTTTTTATAGATGTTGAACAGCTGACAAAAGTTCAAATACTTTTTGTTTTAACTATCTATAATTATATGCACGCAACCTGACCCTTTGACCTCGATTTGGCCTGGACTGAATATTTTATTTTAAACAATATTCTGACGTGAAATACAAAATGTATTTCAACACAAGTACGACATGGTTGTCTGAGGTTTCTTTCCTGATTGTTGAGTCTTCGCAATGTGTTTTGTATAACTATTGTTGTTTCCCCCCGATGCTGAAGGACCGTAAATCTAAATGGCAGTTACATGCATGGGCGAGTGAAAGAAAATATTTCTAAGCCTAAAATAAAACCTAATATTACACCTCTTTGTGTATTTGTTAATTTTACATATGTTTGTCATGACAGTATGTTTGTAAATATCTAGAAAAATCTCGTCTTTCGTTGATAATTTCGATTGTTTGTTTGGAATGTCGATCCCCGTTGGTTTCTCCATACTCAGGCTGAGTTTAGGAAGAGCGTCGATCAACACCGTGACAATCAGCCGAGAGAAGAAAAACATTGACCGTAATTCATGGGGATCATGTCCGTAATTTGTGGGCTGAAACCCCAAATAATTAAACAAGTATTATTATTTTAATATATATTTTATTTTACATCGCAAAACTAAACCATGCAAAAACAGAGCTAGAGTTGTTCGCGGTGAAACAACCGCATTGAAGACAATGCAACTTCAACTAGCCATTTCTTACCTTGAAATAAAAATAAAAATTCGAAGAGCATCGGGGAAAATATTAATAATCATCCTTATCAATCGCTTGCTTTATTTTATTCGAATCTATGAAATTCACGATTTTTTTTTACATTTGTTGGCAACTTCCGCGCTAAAAAAAGTTATGGCTATAACTAAATTTGACACGTTTTTCTTTTAAGCCCAATAAATTATTCATACATGTCAAGCTCTGTTCGATTCTTTCAGGGCATATGGCCGTTTTTAGTCGAAAATATTTGTTGTGGGAACACTTTTATGGTACGTATACGGTATAGACCGAACTCGTTCAATGATCGTGACTTAATTTTAAAAATTCAATGTCAAATTTTACCAGACGTGGACCGATGTGGATTCGGTGTCGTTATTTTTGGAATTAATCACTAACATTTCCTCGTTTCTCTGCTCTCTCAAAAGGAGTTACCTAGGCTTTTTTCACGTAACTGTCTCATTAAAAAAAAATATTACATCTAGAACAAGCACTCAAAACACGTAACAAGAGGTCCCAGTTCAGTTGCTTTCACGATACAGGTGTAATACAACTATTAGATTTGAAGTGTCGTTCAGAATGTAATAATAGTTAATACTAGTTGTATGTTCACACTTTACTATCAAAACCACCATTTCGACCACCTATGTGCCAGTGATCAGTGTTTGGGCGAGCGGTCAATGTTTTCAATGAGCGAGCGAGCGAAAACAAAACGCGATTAAAATGCGGTCGGTTTCCGGTCGGACAAGACCGCGTGGTCGGAAATTAAGCGATAAGCGGTCGATGTAAAAGCGGAAGGTTGGGCGAAATGAGTACTGTATGACTATGTTTCTCCGACGAAGTCTCGACTGACAATGATGCTGACAATGGACGTTAGATAAACACGCATTGTTTGCGACAAGAAGCTTATCACCCGTTATATCAGAATCGTCAACAACAGAGTATACAGATAAGATGTTATCAATTAAACCCTTTCAAAGATAAACACTATGCAAATATCCACGAAAAGC
This sequence comes from Saccoglossus kowalevskii, assembly GCF_978046115.1. NCBI lineage: Eukaryota > Metazoa > Hemichordata > Enteropneusta > Harrimaniidae > Saccoglossus > Saccoglossus kowalevskii. Next base: position 3,246,905 of record NC_140651.1, read on the forward strand.
CAGTTGCAGTCTTTTCTGCTAGTGTTTTAAAACACTAATTTGAGCAACGTTATTTCGCAATTTCGATCTTTTGTAAACCTGGGGTGATGTATCAAGGTCTAAAGTAACCGTTTTATCAATTTGTGAAAAATCAAGAAAAAAGTGAAAATTTCCCTTCTCGCTACCTTAAACTGTTAGTTGTAATGAAGATTTGGCAGAGCTCCAGAAGGAGTACCTACACTTTATGCAAATTTTTTAAAATTATGCTAATTTATTCATGACGTAGCAGTTTCTGTGCTCATGAATATTCATTAATTTGTGGCTCAATACATTTTAAAAGGGGCGATATATTATTTTTGGGGGAAGAGTTAGAAAGGGGGATTAGCAATCCTTAGGGGGTCAATACAAAAGAAGGGACCCATTTGGAGAGCAGCCATGCTCCTCGTGTCTGTTGTTGCACGTGACCCACAGCTGTCAACAGAGTTCGTTCTTCGACTGTGTTCGTTCTTCGACGACTTCGACTGGCTTCCATGTGGGGTAGTATTCTTGTGTTCTGTTTTCCTGACTTGAGTTTTTGAAACCGCTGTTTATGTTTTTAACGTCTTTCATGTCTTTTGTAGGAGTGTCCAATCCGTGATTCGAACTTGCGATCTTTGAGTTCTCAGCGCACTGTCTTGTCCACTGTACCACGAGTGTCTTCACACAGGAGTTTGGATTTAAGTCCTACTCATAGGAGCACTGTCTTCACTAGCATTCAAAAATCTAACTAAACATACTGGATTCGAACCAGCGATCGCTCACATTGCTGACATAGTACAAATCAACTGAGCTATGTGGGTAGTCATGCAAATTAAATAATTTGTTGTCATATTTAGCTTTATTGCCAAATGGTGTTTGCGAGAAAAAGATGGGCAGGCAAGGGAATTGAACCCAGGTCCTCCTGATCACTATGTAAAGAACTGACCCACAAGACCACAATGGATTAACTGGATGTGTTTGCATTTGATAAGACTATATAGTGTGTATATATATAGAAATACAACATATTTCTATTATTGAGTTACAATTGTCCAAAAAAATTGCCAATTTTGTGTTTTTACTTGTGTAAACTATATGCATGTCATAACCCGTTAGTGTACATCTTGCCAATTGGGTGTTTGCCATTTGCGTTGCCCATACCTGACCCGACCCTAACCCTAATGTCAAGACACGTTCCTGTTAATAATTCCGTTGCCCATACCTGACCCGACCCTAACCCTAATGCCAAGACACGTTCCTGTTTATAATTGCTCAATAATGATACTCTGTTGTGCACTGTCTGCGGGTACTGTAAAATGACTAATTTTCATTGGGTTTAATTTTCACTGATTTACCATTTCAGGCATATTAAGTGGGTTTTAAATTCACGGTTTCGTCATTTAGATAATGTGTTCTATGCTAAATTGTACATATTCACTGTGTTTTAATTTAGCGCATTTTCCAGTCAGCGAAATAAGCTAAATTAAAACCCAGTGAATAATTACCCCATTTACAGTAAGTTGCATTGATGTCAACTGATTAAACAAGTCGCATTTAAGTAATTTCCACTATTAACAAGTGGTTAAATTGTGACAATAAATGTGTGGACAAATATTTGAGATTACTTTTGGTGTAGACAACTCTCGTTTAATTATTTTACACCACTACAAGTTGTTAAATTGAGAGAATAAATGTCTCAACAAATATTAAATACTTAGTTTGATGTAAACAACTCACGTTTGATTAATTCCCACAATTACAGGTTGTTAAATTGAAAGAATAAATGTGCGGACAAATATTTTAGACTTATTTTGGTGTAGACAGCTCTCGTTTAATTATTTTACACAATTCCAAGTTGTTAAATTGAGAGAATAAATGTATGGACAAATATTTTAGACTTATTTTGGTGTAGACAGCTATCGTTTAATTATTTTACACCATTACAAGTTGTTAAATTGAGAGAATAAATGTGCGGACAAATATTTTAGACTTATTTTGGTGTAGACAACTCTCGTTTAATTATTTTACACCATTACAAGTTGTTAACGTGAGAGAATAAATGTATGGACAAATATTTTAGACTTATTTTGGTGTCTACAGCTCTCGTTTAATTATTTTACACCATTACAAGTTGTTAAATTGAGAGAATAAATGTGTGGACAAGTATTTGAAACTTATTTTGGTGTAGACAACTCTCATTTGATTAATTCCAACAATTACAAGTTCTTAAATTGACAGAATGAATGTATGGACAAATATTGACCATTATATTTGTGAGTAAATACCTGTTGTTTAATTAATTTCCACCTCTACAAGGTTGAGAGAATAAATGTGTCGACAAATATTTGATACTTATTTAGGTGTAAGAACTCGTGTTTGACCAACTTCCACCATTGCAAGTTGTTAAAATAATGAAATAAATATACTGGTATCATTGGATATTTGATTTAATTGTGAAACTTTCTAACAAAATGTTAACTGCTGGCTTCGAACCCTCAATCAACAATTCCGCAGACACGGTATAAATTCCACAACACCACAGAAGATATTCGTCTGTTGCCTGAATTGTTTTCGTAATATAGGGAACGCCATCGACATTTTAACAAAACTTACCTTGACTTGGGTCTTGTTTATCTCTTGTCACAATCTGGAAACTGTTGAACAAATTGCGCGTCGTCCAGTTTAAGACGTTAGTTATTTTATTATTTATTCATTCAGTTTTGTATGGTGGAGTTTTGTGAGGTTTATTATTTTTTTGCGACGTTCTTTGTTTACTTGTTTACGGTTTGAGAGATTTCAGTTTATTTGATTTACGTTTTTACGGTAGCTCTGAGCGGGACTCGAACCCACTGTCTTTTCAAGCTAATTTTGTTTTATTTTGATGGCACGCTTGTGTACCACGCCACGACGTTGGTCGTTAAGTGGTGTTCATTTTTCTAACTACTCCAGTGTTCCGATGAGTTGAACGGAAAAGCCAAAACGATTGCTGGTTTCTGATTGCTTCGGTTCTGGTGAGTGTGTATCTAGTGTGATTCGAACCCATGTCGTTTGTATTGGGCGTTTTTTTATTTCCCATGTTGGCTACGCCGTAATATGCAACCAGTTCCCCGTTTTATTGTGATTTTGAGTGTTTAATGATGTCTTCCTCACCCGTAACGCCATGACCCAGTTTCAACCACACGGCCATTTTGCAACACAGTTCGTGACCCTCGGCGTCACCCGACTGACTGTATGAGCGTTCTGTTCAACTGTTAAGCTAGGATTTATTACCGTTATTATCATTATATTGTCACGTGATTTGTTTTACCTTATGTGTAATGTCTTAAGTATCTTTATTGTAATTTGTATATACCAATTCGTATATACCGAGGAAACGACCCCGATTGAAGGTCATGTATTTTATGACGTCACCAATTCGTGTGTAGGTACTGCTTCTAGATCTGTGCCGAAGATTTTGCCGATCTTCTGCGATTCAACATGGCGGATGTACAGTGACAACACGTGTATGGACGGTCGGTCGAGTAATCTGCAACGGACTATGAAATCGCCCGGCGTTTTTTCGGCAGTTTTTTTAGCTCCGCTGTCCACTTTGTCAAGCGGAGCTTATCATATGAGTGATTGTCCGTCGTCGTCCGTGTCAATGTTTTACTTTTTCGACTTCTTCTTGAAAACTACAAGCCTGAATGCTTTGATACTTGGTGTATATGTACCTTGGGTAGACCTCTCTTAGGTTTGTTCATTTCATGTTGATATCTTCAATTTTCTACCCCAGACCATTCGTCCCGGTGTTATCGCTATCGCCACACGAGACTCCAGCTTGTCTCCTATACAATTTGACTGCGCACATCCAGAAAGTAGATATAGCTGTGATTGGTGGAATACTAATGAGTTGAGTGTCAATCAAACGCCCACGCTATCTTTAGTAAACAAAGTCACGTGACACGCGCCATTTTAGTTTTGATTAGTTCATCGGATCGGAGTGTCGGTGCTCGCCATCCATAAATCAAATCAAAATGATTTCTAAGGAAATTGTCGCGTCAGCAGTGGACAGTGTCTTAAAACACATCGATGGCATCAACTCTATCAAAGAAGAACAATTGTCCGCAATCGAAGCTATATGTAACAGGAAAGATACTGTCGCTTTTTTGCCGACTGGTTTCGGAAAATCGCTTATTTTCCAAATTCTTCCACTTGTCATCAAAGAACTAGGGTTAGATCCAAACCCAATAATACTGGTAATTTCACCGCTAGTTGCGCTAATTGAGGATCAGGTGAATGCGGCAACGAAACTTGGAGTTACTTCCAGTACACTGACAGTGAAAGCCGAACATAGAATTATTGAGGGGAACTACTCATTGTTGTTTGCCAATGCGGAAACGTGGTTAGACGCCAAATGGCTAGATGTCATCTCGATACTCCGTGACCGCGTCTTCGCAATTGTGAGTGACGAAGTTCACCAGGTCCCAAAATGGTACGTTATAATTATTCCTCTTTAGTGTGTTAACTGGTGCGTTAAAATTCTCGCGCATGTACTCTTTAAAAAAATCAGATATTTATTGAGGTTGTCATAAACACTTCTCTCACCCGATGTGTGTATTGAAAATGATTGTGTGAGATCATTCTGCTGTAATACACAGTGTTAATACAATGTGTAGTAGTAGTAGTGTTATTATCACGATTTGTCAAATTGTAAGTATTGTAGATTGGGTTGTTGCAGGTAAATTATTCTAGTTTTCCATAAACGACAACTAATCATGCGTTTCTTGCCTTCCAGGGGTGAGGCTGATAAGCCTGGTAAAAGTGCTTTCAGAGAAGCATTTGGTCGATTAGGAGAACTCAGATCACATTGTAAAGAAGGTAATTTGTCCTTATTGACTTTAATGGTATTCTTACTTTTACTGACTGAACACTTGTTTCAGTAATACAAAAATCAGGTCAACACAGATTTTAAAGGAAGCCATGTATTAACAAGTTTTGATTTGAAATAGTTATATTTATTGTGTTCATGTTCAGCTGTACTATGGAGCATCATAACTCCATTAATGACCCCCCCCCCCCATCTGTATTTTCAATGTAATATAGACCTTCAATGTAGTGGACCTTCGGGCCATTTTTACAAGTCAGAATTAACATAATTGAGACATATAAATGGTCAAATCTAAAAATCTATAAACACAAATCTAAAACCAAATCGTTCAAATTTTGTTATTGTTTTTTTTTAGTACTACTCAACTTGTAATTGGTGAATCACTCTGATTTTTTGTATTTAAATCAGGAAAAGTACAGAAAATTAAACACAATTTTAGAAAGTAATTTAAATAATTAATTTCATTTGATTCTCATTGACTGAATCTCTTCTATTTTTCATAGGTACACCTCTTGTAGCTTTAACTGCGACAGCTGATAGCACAACAAGGAGAAAAATACATAAAATTTTTCAACTACGCTCTGACAAGGTTGTAATCTATGCTAGTCCAGATCGGCCTAATATTCGCCTTTCAGTCATGAAAGTTTCTAATGACAGAATGAACTTCTTTAATTGGCTTATAGAAGAGGTAAAACAGTTTGGTGTGAACACTCCAACTACTTTGATATATTGCAAATCAATAAAAAGTGTTGGTCTTCTGTATGCATACATCATGAGTTTGTTGAAGGGAAAGGCTTTAACTGATGATCATTGTAAAGCTTTGGTCGGGATCTATCACAGTAAAACAAAACCCAAACAAAAGCAACGAGTGATTGATTCATTGTCAAGTGATGGAGTTTGCAGGGTTGTTTTAGCAACCACCGCTCTTGGAATGGGTTTAAACTTTCCAGGAATTAGACGCGTTGTCAATTATGGTCCCCCTAATTCAATAGAGGAGTTATTACAGCAAATTGGCCGAGCTGGTAGAGATGGTAAGAGTGCGGATGCCATTGTTTATTATTCAGGCCAACAAACAGTAAGATGCAGTGAGGCAATCAAGGTACTATTAAAGAAACCTGGTTGTGTTCGTACCAACATTCTGACCCATTTTGAAAGTACAACACAGTCCATGAATCCTGGACACAATTGCTGCAGTTTTTGTCATCAGCACTGTAAATGTGGAGGAGAGCAATGTTCAACTGAGCTACCTTTCTTTGAAAGAACTACACCTGAGAATGCAAAGAAGGAGACAGTTAGAACTGTAAGTGATAATGAGAAATGTGCACTCAAACTGTGCTTAAAAGAGCATCAGTTAAAATTAGTGTCCAAATCTACACCAACATTTACAACAATCGGAGCTTGTACAGGATTCACAGATATTTTAATTGATAGTGTTATTGAGCACTCTCAGTACATTTTCACACTTGATTATGTCATTGATAATCTTCCTGTATTTTCCGTACAACATGCCGGAGAAATACTCTTTATTTGTTCTGAAAGTTTTGAAGACATTGACATTCTTGCACAGTTCAGTGATCTCTTGCCGGAGGACACCATCATGGAAATAGATGCATCATTCCAACAGTATTTTGATAACAGTAGCCCTGAATATTCCAGTTCTGATGAACACTTCAGTGATTAATATTTCATAGATCTACTATCTACTACATTCATGTGAAACATTGTATTCATTTTGTAAATTCCAGAGTAGCTAGGAAAATTGTCTTTTGTCATTCTTAACATGCAACCACTGTGTTCATACTGTGCCATATGTCATTTTATTACATACAAGTAATTATGAGGTATGAGTAATTATAAGCAAAACAAAAATTGTTTTGTAATACCATCAGACCATTCATCCCCTGTGTTATCACATTGATAAAGATAACACTAGCATAAATGGCCAGGTTTTGTCACTGGTGTTGTCACTGTCACCCTGGTGTTGTCACTGTCACCCTTGTCTTGCCACTATCACCTGGTGTTGTCACTGTCACCCTGGTGTTGTCACTGTCACCCTTGTCTTGCCACTATCACCTGGTGTTGTCACTGTCACCCTTGTCTTGTCACTATCACCTGGTCTTGTCACTGTCACCCTGGTGTAGACACTGTCATCCTGGTCATGTCACTGTCACCCTGGTGTTGTCACTGTCATCCTGGTCATGTCACTGTCACCCTGGTGTTGTCACTGTCATACTGGTCATGTCAGTGTCACCCTGGTCTTGTCGCTGTCATCCTGGTGTTGTCATTATCACCCAGTGGTGCTGTCACTTACCCTGACGTGGGGCAAAAGGACATTTTGGGTTTGTTTGTGACCGAAAAATCTGGCAAAGTGTCTTTATTTTGGGGTGCTTTTTTTAAAAATGCACTATCACCAACGTTTTTTTTTTTTTTCCGTAGAATTACTTCTAAATGTTAACCTCTTATGTTGCTTATTTTGTTGAAACATAGTGTTACCATGAAAATGTACCTGTATGCATAGAATGTAATGGGTCATTGATGCAGGTTGTTTCGTCTTACTCTAAAACATTTTGGTGATATGTATGGAGGGGAAAGAAAGACAAACATAACTGTTCTTTGTGTTTATTTTTGATTATTATTATAAGAACCAGCACATCCATTTTGATTTCTGGTGTCAATGCCTTGTATTCCAGTGAAAATAACCACATTGTCAATTCTTTATTTTTGATGAGGCAAAACAAACAAACAGCCAATCACAGCTCTGTATTAGATTTTAGACAAATCAGCTTTTGATTACATGTAAGTTTAGCGCTCAGCGCTGATATTTGTAAGTGGACTTGATCCCACCCCATTTGATGGACGTGCATTCTGCATATGTAAACAGAAGTATACATAATAAATTATACTCACATGAATTGTTATTACAAGTTTATCATGAATCTTGCAATAAGATAATAAACACTTAAAATAAATATTACCGAACACTCTTTGAATTTGTTATATTGCACATGCATACATGAATATATGTGTAAGGTAGCAGTTTTAATACAGGTTAGCTTAAAAAAAAATTTCAAATTTTGTGTGTGAAATTGTGAGGTCTGCAGTACTGTTTCTTAACTGAAGCTTCTCCAAATTAAAATATTTGAACCCATTTTGCACATAATGGCCGCCATTTAGGCATAGAGCTATGACAATTTTTTTCCCTGGAAACTAGTTTGGCTTTTTTTCTACATCTGGAACCCAGTATGATCTGTAAATGACCAAAAAATGAACAAAATGGGTATAACAAATTTTTTCCATCAATTAGGATTTTGTTCTTTCTACCAGTGTTCCCTCTAAGCCTTATTTCCGCTCAATTTTCTCGGATTAAATTGTAGTTTCTCAGTGAAATTCTGTTATTTGAGAAACTTTCCATGCATTTTGTATGCAGAAAACATATATTTCAAGGGGAAAACGTGCAAATTTTCTCAGTATTTTTGAGATTTAAAAAAATTAAAGGGAACATTGCTTTCTACCATGCCTCCTTAATTTTGGAGATGTGCTTCTAATAGAGCAAATACAGTACTCATTGTTTTACCGTTCATAAATAGCAGCCCACAAACGTAGTTTGTCTTGCATCCATTTCTTGAGTTCAAGGTAATTGAGAGAACTCAAGATGTTGCGCTTGATTGCAGGAAAAGTGTTATGTGTACGACCATTTTGAAGAGTGAATACTCTCTTACTGTGCAGTTCACTGACCAAAAGAGTAACATCTCTATCCATGTTGGCCTGCTTGTGTCTTGGAGCTTTAAAATGCACTCCACACTCCCTTGCAGTGTTAGCAGCCTGTTTTTCTAACACACCCAGGGAGCGTGCTATCCTCTGGGCACTTTGCTCATTCAGATTTCTACCAAGCGACTTGAGAAATGTCTTCAAAAGATGGTTCAGCTGTTCAAGTCTCAAGTCCATAGAGATATTGTGTCCCTTGCCACCACGACTGTTTACAAATCTATTCCAGGTAAGTGCGTGTGCTCTTCGCTGGCTTAATATTGCCTTAATTTTCACTAGTAATAATAAAGTTGTGTAGGCATATTTAGTGTGGCCAGATGAATGATAAATTAATAGGGCTATATGGTAGCAACGTAGTAGTCGTTCACCATCACCTTCACGAATTGCATCATTGATGTTGTGAAGCAACATTCCAAAACCCAGTCTTGAACAAGCATAGTTGTATACCCCATCTTCCTCTGGAGCTGCAGTTGGTCTGCTTTCTTCAATAGCAGTGTGGTTAACACCGTGTACCTTAATTTCATGGTTGATGAGTGCTCCTCTGTATCTGTATTGTTTTGCACAAATTGGGCAGTTATGAAATTGTGGTTGACCAGCTTGGGAGACTTCTTCAGCAATTTCATGTTCAACTAACATAACATATTTGTCAACTAATTCAGCTGAAACTCTATGTAACCATTCTCTTCGCACATTCTTGTCCCCACCCAGAATATCATCTTGAGGACCATTTTTGGTTATTTCACCTGAATGGACGAATACAGAATTTCATATTATGAGATTATTTACTCTGGAATAATTTGTAATGTTTTGATTTTTTTTGTTTTGCAGAAAGGACTTCAGTTGGTGGTTGCATCTCGCTGTTATTACATGCATCATGATTGGTTACAACGCAAATTGTTGGTCACTTTGATTTGGTATTTTGCGATGGCTTTAAAGCGGCACACTGCATGCATGCCACCTGAACTAAACAACATTTGTCAGTGACAGTAAACAGACCAGAATGGCAACAAGTAATACCGTTTAAGTTTTCCAGAATTACTTTAGCAGCAGCAAGTTGGCAAAATAGCATGTACACTGATGATATTCAAAGCAGTGGTGCCATCATGTGTTATTATGTAAATGTTAAGATTTTTTTTTTTTTTTGGGGGGGGGGGGTCCCACACATACACTACATGTAGTATATATTATGACTTGTAAATTACTAACCTTACCATCAAGTGTTTCCAGCCCAAAGAATTCCATTGCGGCAGCCAGTAGATGAGCCTGGGTTCCTTTGTCAGAGAACTCTTTGTAAGCATTAAATGCTGCTTTTGGACCTTTCTTAGCTGTTAGGTTTCGTGTTTTATTCATATTGTATAACATTGTGCCCTGCTCCCCAGCAGATCCCATCGAATAAAATTTCTTGTGGAGTATCTGAAATGAACATGCATGTATTTAGTATTTGGCAAAACACTGGTAAATTTATAAAGTTTATCAACTTTTACTGTGTAATAACATTGATTGATTTTACAAATCTAATATTTGTTGTACCGTATTTGCTCTATTAGTAGCGCATGTGCTTAAGTAAATTATTACAGTCACTGCAGAAACTCCATCCGCTTTGCTTTCTAGCTAATTCAACTTTGTAAACATACTGATTAAAAAAAAAAAAACCTTGTCACCTGAAAATCACTTGTCACTGCGTCTACTCGACTTCAGTTCGGGTTCTGATGTTTTACCATTTACTTTTGATGTTCGGGTGACAAGGATTTCATTGTGTTCAATCAGTATGTTTACAAAGTAGCGGGTGTGAATGGAATCAAGTTGAATAAGCTACAAAGCAAAGCGGATGGAGTTTCTGCAGTGGCTGTAACGAGTGTGGCCAAAATAAGTAATATTCAAATGATTCTGAATACAACAAATGTGATTTGGGGTTTATATTTATATGCATTTCTATTAGAGATGCGCTTCTAATAGAGCAATACAGTATCCTAAAATTCAGGACACTTTATGATGACTTGACCTAAATTGGACGGAAACATGTAACTGACAATGATTGTACCCCAGAGCTGTTGTGAACACAGTAAACTATATACCTGATACAAATTGACCTTTGCATGCCAGTCCTCATGTTTTAGATCCAAGCCCTCTAGTCTATCTGTCATAGTGTCCCCTTCAGCAAATGACCATTGCACGTGTCGTCCTCTCTCTTCGGTAAGTTGGTCTCCTCCAAAAAGCACGGGATACAATTTATCACTAAGAATAGGCGTGTATTTCTGTTGGACTTCCTCCATAATATCAGTCATATCGGCAGTGGTGTTTTCATTTTTGAAAATTAGACCTAGTGGTATCTGTACAAGAAAAATGGTATATGAATTAGTATAGTATATATATATTTGTATAGTATAGTATTATTTTTTTTGTTAGGGATTACCTAGGTGGGGGATTGGAGAGTGATGATATACATGTGAAAAAAAAACATTAGGACAAATATTGCTAGTCCCCCCCCCCCCTCAAAAAAATTCAAATGGGTAGCTCTTCAGTGTATCGCTGTTATTATATCAGTTAATGCAGTAAAATATTTCAAAAATATCTTACCTGCTCCGATTTTTCAGATGTAAGCTCTGTGTAGGGGTGTGGTATATGATGGACAACAACATCATGAAAGCTTTGTAGTTGTGGAATGAACTTGACAATCATCCTAGCTGCAAGGGTCGCCATATCTCTTCTTAATTCGGCTTGTATTAAATGATTGGGGAGAAGTGCTGACAATTGTAAATCTTTTAATTTAATCTGCGAGCCCTCATTTGGTAACTGTGACAATACCCTATCCTTGACCGCATATATGTGAAACCAGTGTATAGATCTGTTGGGGCCGCTGTCAGCAGACTGATGCTTGATGACTTGGTAGAAGTCAACATTATCACCGATGATTTGGTATGGCCTGTCTACATATTGTTGCACATCACCAATGAGAGGATCATTATCAGTAGGATGACTCCCTAACTCAGCAATATGGGTAGGATGACGATCCTCAAATGCAGGCACAGCATTACGGATAGGATTACCTGCTAACTCTGCAATATGGGTACTACCAGCACTATGGGTAGAATGACTTCGTAACTCGGCACTGTCATTCTCATGCTCAAATTGAGGCACGGCGTGAGAGGTAAATGAGTGCGAATAGATTGTAGGATGTCCTATATCCATATCTTCAGTGGAAATGTCAATAGCTTTGTACTTTGTTTCCAGTGTTGTTTTCCACTGTAGAACTGAGGCATCAAAGGTTTCTCCCATTTCTGTTGGTTTTTTGATCATCATTTGATGTGAAGGTGTCAAGCAAAGTTTGTTCATGATGTCAAACACTTTCTTTTGCGCGCCTCCATACTGAAGTATAGTTCCTAATTTATAGGCTTGAGCCGACATATTTTGGGAGTGGTGCTGACACACTACTGCCCCAGCAGTAGCAACGGCATTGGTAACTGCACGTTTCTTGCTACACGCGCCTGTCAGTGACGCGTGCAGTAGAGGGACAGACTTCTCAAGTTCAGCAACAAAATCTTTATTACGTAGCTCAGTCAGATGACTTGGCGATATTTTCTTTAGTATTGGCCGATTACCATCCTTGCAGTAGGACTTCATCTCTTTTCCAACCCTGTTTTGCACCACCATTGGAATTATAGATTTCATATCACCACTATTAAACATTGCAGTGACTGCACTACTATATTCTTTCATAGCAACATGTCGAATTATGGCTGCGTTAATCCCATCACATTCAATATTGAGTTTTCGACTGGGATAAGTAATGGTGACCTGTAGTAAAAAAGATGATTTGAATGAATGAAAACAAATTATAATTGCAAATAAATAATTATTTTGTGTAACTAAAGACTTATTCAGCTTTCTGAATGTTTTTATTTTTGTTAAAGTCTCTGCCAAACACAATAACATTAACTTAAAATATTACCCCCAGAGGGTGACAGAATGGTTTGGGTTAAGCAGTTATACTAAACATTTCTATTCATATTATTTTAACTGTATGAAGGACATTTTTATAAAGAATGGTTCAACGGACAATGCATTTATTGTTGTATAGGGGCATATAATCGGATCGTCATGAAACAAATATCGTGAGAATTTCACCCCATATATTGTAACACAGAGTCGGATGGTATGGGATCGGCAATATAAATATATCACAGTAGTACAAGCAATTGTAATTTTTTCAAAAGCGAAAAATGTAAAATGTCTTACCTTTGTTGATGATTTGAGTGTTTCGGAATCGTCAATTGGAGATGGCATATTTTCATCAAACTCCTTTTCAACATCATGGTTGTTAATGTCCGTCACGTCGCTAAGTACATTTGAACTGCGGTCATCATTGCAAATTGAATGTGAGAAAGTTATGGAACGTCGTTTTGAACTTGAACGTGGTCGGGCAGGCGATTTCAAGGCAGCACGCTTAACCCTTTCGTTCACAGGTTGGGAGATATTAGAATGACTGACAATTTCACGCCACTGTTTTACATTATTGGCGGATTTTTCTGCGCTATCAATCTTTCTCTTACAAACTAGACATAGATGAGACGACAGAGTCGCTCCTTTCACAACGTCGCACTGGATCAAATTGGAAAGACGATTTCCATAAGTTATCCCTCCTGCTTTTCCTGGCTTGAATAAATTCACACACGACTTTAACTGTCCACAAACTCGAAGACTACACGAACACAGTCTACAATAGTCGTCCGCAACAATATGTATGTATTTCTTCGGTGTACTGATGCACGAATGCACCGTGACACGGTGTTTCTCGGGTGTCGCCATCGCTGAGAATGCCGCCGGCGCAATTTTTCACCCAACTCGCGATTCTGTTTTGCAAAATTTTATCAATATTCCCTTTGACAAAATCGCCGACAAAAGCACCGCTTTGCTGATCTTTTGTTCTATAATTCTTAATGCAAACACCGACCCTAGTAGTAATTAGTAACGTCGCCTAGTACATATGAACGGTCGTCATTGCAAATCGAACATCCTTTTGAAATTTGGACGTCGGGCAGGCGATTTCAAGGCACCGCACTTAAATATTAGCAACATATTTTTCTGAGCGGTTGTTTATTCTCTTTCAAACGAGACATAAATGTGACGACATAGTCGATCCCTTATCCACCGCTAAGAATGCCGCAATGTTTCGTTCGTTTTGCAACATGCCACAAATCGTCGAAAAAAACACCACTTCGACGGAAGCTTGCGTAATAAGGGGGTTAAAACAAGAAAACAAATGCCATGTTTAATACATATCGACCTGTTTTACTTGCGAAAGATAACGGAACGTGAACTCGTTTCGTGCGACTTCGGAACCGAAGGAACACACCAACAACGTTGAATTTACCCGCTATCTTCCAAATATGGTATATTAATTTATTCAGTTGTTTATTTAGAGTGACGTCCGCGGTCGAATGCGATTGGCTATCGATGTCAGTGCAAAGGTCATATGAATATTAAAATTAAGTGGGCGGAAGGAAAATTGTATAGGAGACAAGCTGGAGTCTCGTGTGGCGATAGCGATAACACCGGGACGAATGGTCTGGGGTATCAATTTTCTAATTTTGGTGAATATTTTTGTCATTTTTGGTAAAAAGTGATATTTTCGACTTCTTGTTAAAAACCGCAAGTGCAATTGCTTTGATATTACATATATAGGTACTACATGTGGACCTCTCTCAGATTTGTTCATTTTGTAATGATATCTTTAATTCTCTAATTTTGGTGAATATTTTTGTCATTTTTGGTAAAAAGTGATATTTTCGACTTCTTGTTAAAAACCGCAAGTTCGATTGCTTTGATATTACATATATAGGTACTGCATGTGGACCTCTCTCAGATTTGTTCATTTTGTGATGATATCTTCAATTCTCTAATTTTGGTGAATATTTTTGTAATTTTTGGTAAAAAGTGATATTTTCGACTTCTTGTTAAAAACCAATAGTTCAATTGCTTTGATATTACATATATAGGTACTACATGTGGACCTCTCTCAGATTTGTTCATTTTGTGATGATATCTTCAATTCTCCAATTTTGGTGAATATTTGTGTCATTTTTGGTAAAAAGTGATATTTTCAACTTCTTGTTAAAAACTGTAAGTCCGATTGCTTTGATACTATTCATATTGTTCATTTTCTTATGATGTCCTCAGTTTTTTAATTGAAATGTGCATTGCTAACAGCGGAGCTATCTCAGCCGATAGGCTGCTTGTTTTTTAATATTTTGGATATTTCATTTACCGTAGTCATTGACACCTATCCAAGAGTATGATGTTTATTGTGAATAGCCTGAATGGGTAAGCTTTGTTTCGACAATGAGCTGTTATTTCTGTGAACAATGTTAAATTATTCTTTGAATGCTCAGTTTATTTTTTGAAAACAAATAATTTTTGGATTAAAAAAAAAATCATGCAGTTTTCCCAGTCAAATTAGCATAAAGATCTTGCTACAACATCGGTGAATCTCTACAGTACCGCGTTGCGTTCACCACGAGGTCATTGAACTGTCATTAACATATTTAAATGAGCCACGTGTAAATGGAAACATGGCAGATATTGTATGGTATCGAGCATTTACATTCGACCGAAATAATTCGTATACGATGAAACTAAGTTGAATATTACTTCCAATTCATAAAAAATTCAACGAATTAATTGTTTGTGCGTTATTATAATCATTACTGTATAATAATCAACAATTGCAATACTCCGAAAACAAGTAAGTTATTCCTTGCGAAAGATAGAATGACCAGATTGTGCTACCGTGATCATTTGCTACCGGTACTAACCACTAAGCAATGTATTCATGTTTGTATTTATTAGAAACTACTTTTAGAACATACTTTACTTTCGTTATCAACAAAATTATAAAAAAATAATGCATATTACATTATGTGATTTTTTGGGGGGGATTCAATTCCAACATTTCGCAGTGCCTATGAACCAAAGGCCTTTCACTCTTCTGAGTGTGACACCTAAACCAGAAGTTTTATGGTGTATAAACTGGCACTAAATGAAAAAGCCGTTGAACCTTATTCAAATTTATAAGTACATGTTATTATGTATTTCATTATGAAAACTGAATAAATTAAATGTGATCTTATTTTTAATTGTTTGAACAGAATGATTTATTTCGGTAATGATGATTTCATCCAATATTAATTGTGCAATTGTTAAAATGCCTACCTACACATTTATTGTTTTTGTTTCTAAAATAGACATTTGTAAAAAAAAAAATTAAAAAATCATGCTTGATTAAAATTCAAAAAAAAAACAAGATGTAGCCATGAAGCCCCTTTTCTGTTATGTTTCCAACTTCTTCCAAAGTAAAACTGGTGAAGCCATGTAATTGCCATACAATCATCAATTGTGGGAAAACTTGTATGTTGTTGAAAATCTTTATTTTGTTGTCTGTGAATTAATATAATATTTGAAATGGCGTAATGGTGCAAAATATTCTTCAGTCTTCTGGTGGCACTACACTGTGCATTTATGCACAGTCAGTATCCCAATGCGCGATCTCAGCTTACTAAGTGATGATGGTGGTTGAAATGGAAAACTGAATACAAAAATCCAGTAACATCTCAAACGATTTTCTGTCTGCTGTGAATGCATGTTTCGTTGCATCAAATAAATAACCCAATTTTATGATAGAAGCTTGCAATCTTGTGCCATACAGGGTCAAGTGATTGAGCAATAAAAAATATGGTACCAATGATCTGAAATTTCAGGAGTGCTCGCTGAAGGTTTATCAATCTTGCGTATTGTCTTGTTCTTTTTCAATCCTGTATTTCAGTTACTAGAATTTATACTAAAAAAAAGTTTCTGTTTTTCTTCTAATAACTCGGCCACTCTCAAAAACAAATATTTTTCCATGGTCGAAATGCAAGAATACAAAACTACTGTGATTGCATAGCGATACCTGTAGGGCCATTGTCAATTAGTTCACCTGATCAACACAGCGTTATACATAGGGCTGTTATTGAGTAAAATCTTGTCATACTAATCTCTAGAACCACTCAGATTGGTACATATGTCTTATGAACCCACATGTGTATATCTTGGACAATACTCATTTTAAACTTTTTTTTTTTTTTTACAGTGGTGCTGTGAACTGCTTCAATTTTGCAAGGCAATTTTTTCTGGGTTCCTACAACATGGAGTGTCAGGGACTTTATTGAAATGTTGTACAAAAATTTCATAAAATCCTGAATATATCTAGAAGTGAAAATTAAATGGTTTACAGTATTTTACCGTATTTATCCGGGTATAAGCCCAGGGTCTTGAACATGGAAAATCGTCAAAAAGAAGGGGTGGGTGTTTGTCCAGATATCCCCGGCAAAAAAAAACGAAAAATCGCAGGAAAATTGGCAACACGCAGATCGAACTGCGACAGGGAGAAAACTGCAAATAAAAACATGCAACAAAAATAAATGAACAATATGCAGCATTAGAAGTGTAACAAGAAATAATTTATTGCTTAGAATGTGACAAATATTAAAACCAGAAATAATAAAAATAAGAATATCCCCGTCCGCAAACACGCCGCCCCATATGCATGAATTATTTCCGGTTTCGACAATTACCAGATCAACAGCCATACAAGATCAATAATAATTTACGCAGTAAAATTACGAAAGTTCATAGTTAGAAAAAAACAAAACCTTCTAAGATCTCTATTTGTACCTTCATTGCTATCTTCGTAAAAGTCAAAACCCTGAAATTCCAAGTCCCTATAGCTTCGTCTTGAAGTTTGTCGATGTCATCCCACACAATTTGGACTTATCACATTTAATCCACGCATTTCGCTGTCTGGTAGCTTGGCACTTTTAATTCACATCTAATCAGAATAAAGAGACAAGAAAAATGGAGTCGCGGCAAACGGCTCGCACGATGTCTGGCAATCATCTTTGACCTTTAAAGGGGCACCTTCCAGTTAAGATTAATTTTACAACAAATTTACTTTCTGGATTAAAATAACAATGGATAACAAAAGATAGATTAACATTGTAAACAACATAAACAATAGTGTCCCATGATTCTTTGGTGCAATCCAAGGGATTGAGCGGTTCCCCTTTAAGCATCTGCTTTACTGATTGGCTAAGAATGACATCACTACTAGTGTTTCGTCATGGAGGTAAATTCAACATTGCTTTTTTATCAGACTAGGCGTTCGTTCATCAATCGTGGTGAAAGTTACCATTCAGCAAGTTGTATGGATATCGCGGCGGGCTTGAAATAGTAAGATTTGTTTTCCAATGACAGAAGAATAATTTCCATGAAATGCAATAGCAGTGGTGAAAGATGGTAACAAAGTTGGCAGTCTTCGGCATGACATTGCAAAATTGGTCCCAGTTATGGATTCGCAAATATTTTATAAAGCCAAAACAACGTGCTTTAAACCACTCTCCCAGTTACGGGTTGCTACAATATGGCAACATTGATTTCATTGTCGGCGACGCTAACTACGTAAACAGTGGTGAACGCGCTGCTCTATTTATGTCACAGCTATTTCGCGTTCACGCATCGTTTTTCGCGTTCACTCTTCGTTTTATGCAATTTACATTTATTTTTCAAATTTTGTTATCAGAATCAAAACAAACTGCAAGGAAGTAAACTGTTAATACAACGGACAAAATTAGGTTATTTTATTACAGGTGTAGAAAAAACACCCCTGGGTGTTTGCTAGGATATGACCTCAACTCCTTTATTTTATCAAAAGTGGGGGGTGGGCGTTTGTCCGGGCTTGGGCTCTTAGCCGGATAAATACGGTATACCCATTAATAATGATTGAAATGCAATAATATCACTGCACTAAAAAGACATCGAACAATTATTGTTACTTCTCCATTGAAGGGAATGAGCAGACCAACCTTTATCACTACTGGCTTTCTTAATTATTACATGTACTTGCTCTGAAAACATAGCTTTTACAATTGTTTAAATTAACAGATGTTGTTCTATGTACAATGAATACATTTTAAATAATAAACCTTACTGTGTTAACAAATTGTATTTGACAACATGAGAATGATTCTGATGCCCAGTGGTGATGTTGAAACAAACACAGGTTCTCATAATATACCAAGACCTGATTAACAAAGAAGTCATGTACAACAAGGTTCACTCAGATTTATGAATGCAGTTTCTTGAGCAAGTATACATGTATGACAAATAGTTTGGTTGCACTTGTGTACTCTGAGATTCTGAACATGGGTCAGTGGAAGTTTTTAGTTGTCAGTACAAAACTAGATTATGGGAAATCACTTTATGATGAGTTGTACCCACAAAAAGTACATATTTATTCACCTGTTTGCAGATGTTCCTTGTACTACCTGTACTTTATAATCAAATAACGGGGCCGGACTGTGACATTTCATGTCTTGTTCAACTTTATTGTTCCTGCATAATAAAAAAATCTTTACACATTGCTATTTTGAATCTAACTAATTTATTATCTTGATTACAATATTTTTATTTTACTTGCCAGAAATTGAACTCACCACTACATGAAGCTGCTGTGAATGGATGTACAAATTCAGTAAGGGTACTCTTGGAAAATCATGCTACAATAGAAGCCGCTAATAGAGTAAGTCTATATGTTTGTAAGTTATTTATATCATCACCATTGTGGCCAGCTCTTCTTATCTGTCAAAAATAATGATAGAAATTGAAACTGTTAAGGTAGCAAAAGGTGTAAAACATGATGAAAATTCATCTGTAGTGCATGAATAGTAAATGGAGAAAATCCCTTAGACAAACATTTGTACGGTTCATGCACTACTGTATTCATCTATACTGGTATATCTAAGCCTTCAGATGATACATAGTAACTTTCAGAGAATGTCCGAATTACAGAACAATGTTTCACCCTGTTGTTTCCTTAATCATAATCTAAATTCACATTGGTATGAAATAAAAAGTACTTGATGTATGCAATTCAACATGCAATTCATTGTATAATCCCTTAAAAATCCTATTTATAAAATTAATATTATATATTGTTTAAATTTTTAATTGTACAAATTTAGTTTGAGGATACTCCATTGCATTGTGCTGCATTGAAAGGGTTTACAAACACAGTAAAAGTACTACTGGACAAAGGTGCAAATATAATGTCAACTAATAAGGTAGGAATTCATGACGTTAATTATGTGATTTTTAAACTGAAATAATGGCGAGAAAAAAGTTAATATTATAACAGAGTGTCTATGATTCACAGTGTATTGGCGATCTGCCCCGCTAGGATTGCCTTTAAAATCACTTTTGTGTGTGTGATTTTGTTTTGGCTTGACCGATTTTGCTCAAACTTTGCAGGCAAGTCACACCCTCACTCTAGTTAAGTGGTACAATCTGAAAAAAATCCTGGCCCACTGTAGACAACAGCAAAAAAACTATTTTTTGAATAGCTTCGTGCCAAATGTATCACCATGAGTCTAGTAATAGCAGTGTTCAAATGATCATACTTTTTATTTTGGCTAAGTTGTGCACTGATGAGACCACCAGCGCTGACATTGTTGCGCTGTATCAACGCAAGTCCCAACGCAACTTCGAACTTTGACTGAACTGTAAATGCTGCGTTCTAAGAATCTAGAAAATACAATAGCAAAATGGTGGAAAAAAAAAAAATTGTCATCTCAATACAGAGCCGACTCGATACAAATATACAATGTTACAGGGCGACTACCACTGTTATGTAACATTCAATACAAAGCTCTCAGATACTATAAACACCTAAAGTCCATTGATGAAAACAACATAGCATATTATGCACGTAAAGAGATGGAGAATACAGTGTTGAAAAACAGTTGGTTATCAAAACTACATGATTTGAAAAAAACATACAACAAACCTGTTGACATACAAACAACAAAAGAGCACTTTCAAGAATTATGTAAGAAACACTATAAAATTACATGGATGTCTAACATGAACAGTACTGATTCAAAACTAAAGACTTTTAAATTATTCAAAAATAACATCCAACAGGAAACCTATTTACAAAAACACAATGACAGAAAAGCAATAGGGACACTTGCAAGATTTAGAATGAGTTGCCACAAACTGAAAATCGAAACTGGTCGCCATCAAAAACCTAAAATACCGCTACAAAGCAGAATTTGTTAAAGCTGTCTCAAAATTGAAGATGAACATTTCACAACAGAATGCACCTTATATGCACACAACAGAGACATTCTATATTCAACAGCCAAATCCTGTATATATGGATTCCAAGATATGACAAACAATACTAAATTCATACAAATAATGAGTAATAAGAACACTTCACTAATCAAAGAAACCATAAAGTACATCGAACAGTGTTACAACATAAGAAATACATTACCGGCATAAATAAACAACATATGCCATATTCTTACATATTGTAAATTGTCTTACTATTCACGGATAGTTTTATGTCCGCTCAACTATGTAAAAACTTTATTAACTCGTTAACCAAAAAAGAAATGTCACATTATCTTTACGGTATTAATAAAGAATTCTATTCTATTCTATTCTATTTCTATTCTATTTCTATTCTATTCTATTCTATTCTATTCTATTCTATTCTATTCTATTCTATTCTATTCTATTCTAGACTATTCTATTCTATATAAGTACCTGATATATGAAATAACCATGAGGACCAAATAATCACACTCCAAATTCATGATCTATCCCATTTAGCTAGTCTAGCAGAGTTTTAACCTTGTTTGCTCTAATTTACCTCCATGCATAGATCAATGACGTTCTGCACTACCTCCAAAACTCAGGAATGTTTGACACAGTTTAAGTATAGTAATTGTATTTATTTACTCTTTACAGGTAAAAGATACACCACTCCATGTAGCATCACAGGGAGGCAGTCCAGAAACAGTGGCCTTACTACTTAATACTGGGGCACCTATAGAATGTACCAACAATGTAAGAATTCATAAACTGTTTAATTTCTAATGCTAGGAATTTATCACAATTGGAAGATTTTATGGCAATCTTGGTGACAAAAATTTCACAGAAGTCACAAACACTGCATCTCTGGACAGAAACAGAAATGTAAATGTGTGGCTGCTTAATTTGTGATATGTTTTGATTACCTTAGGATGAAAATACACCATTACATCAAGCTAGTTTGGGCAAAGGAGAAAATTGTCCAGAGACTGTACAGTTGCTGTTGGCAAGACGTGCAAATAAAGACATAGTAAATAAGGTATCATACTACATATACTATGTATTAACAATGTATTTATAATGCAGCAGAACAGTTTATCAACCACATTTTTCCGCATTTCAGAAATAGTTACTACAGATTTCTCAAAATCTGGAACTAACGCAAAAGGTCCAGATTATCCTGACAAGGTCGTGTGAGTTACGCCCTCTGTGGTGCTCCAAACCCACCACACGCCTAACAGAATGTCAGTTTTTTCACTTCCCCCAACAATTTTTTATCTGTACCAATCAAAATGGAGGAACGTCAGATTGTGACAGCCATCAAAGAGTAACCATTCATGGCAGAGTTTATTTCCACCCAATGTTTATCATCTTGTTGAAACACTGTGGCGACAAGAGCGGATATACTGGGGAAAAATTGCACGTTGATTTCTTGGTTAGGCAAGGTGTACATCACAAACGCACATGTCTGAGAGGTCAAGAGTTCCAATGTTGTTTTCACAGCGATAGTTTTGCTGCATGTGGACTGCAAAAACGGCATGTTTTTAAGCGCAGTGTCTCTTTTCGCTGCAGTCGCATGTCGTCCATATCTGTAAACATGAGTTGTTTACTTCCGTTATCTAATTCGCTCTAAAGTTTTAAGTTGTATTTTCTTATCAAGTACCTTTGGCAATTGACGGTGTTACCATGACCACCAATATGAGTATTCATTGAAACTCATTGCAAGAAGGCATGAACTTTACGAATTTGCAGTATTGATTTTGCTGACGAGACATACACTATTCTGTCAGGCGTTAGTGAGGTCTGATGCTTTTCGGCTGGCGATGGCGCCGTCTGATGCTTTTCGGCTGGCGATGGCGCCACTCGATCATACCTACATGTCAGGCTAGTCCAGATTTGGAATAAATCAGTTTCAGTTATGAAATCAGCATATACTACCACCATCCATTTTATGTCTGGATGACCTCAAAGTGAACTTGCAAGTAATAACATTGAATTTGACTGTTTATCGTGTAACTGTTTGTTTTCTGTCTCTTGTCCTCTCAGACCAGTAGGCTCAATGTATTAGCATTTGGGGGTGGTGTATGTCTAGGGAATACATGTAGTATTCTGTGCTTCTAAGGTTAGGGGGAGAGAGTTTTCAATTGAAAGTTGGGCAGGAGGTTTTCCAATGAATAAGTTTACCTTTCAATCTCTATACAATATATCTACTACTTTCATTACCAGCATGGAAACACAGCTCTACATCAAGCTTGTATCAGCAGTGAATGGAAGTGTCCAAAGATTGTAATAGTACTATTGGATGAGAAAGCAATGTTAGAACCTAAGAACAAGATATTTTTGGCAATACATGTGTATTACTACATTGCTTTGACTTGGAAATTTATTTTGTAAACATGATTTTAGCAGTTTATTTACCTCTCTAGATTGAAAACACTCCACTACATCTGGCATGTAAAAGTAGTGGAATTGGATGTACAGAGATAATAAAGATTTTACTGGAAAAAGGAGCAGATATAGAATGTGTCAATCAGGTATGTTACCGTATGTGTCACAGTATCTTTGACTTTGCTCTATCATTATTGTAGTACTGAATGCATTCTCATAGTTTTATTCATTGGGTTAGGGTTACACAATCACTCACATGACTGTATTAGGTAGCATTGCATCATGTATGTTGTCGAGTGGTATAACTCTAATTAGCGGAAACAGACAGACCAACCAAAGGCAGAGTCTAATAATGTGTCTCCAATCTTGTACGATGTCACTCAGTCTAGTTGTAATGGTAGCATGCCTGGTGGCCATTTTGTTTTAATGAATGCGTCTCTAGAGCCATATCTCTGACATGCTTTGACTGATTATGTTCAGATTTTATATATTCATTATACATCATGTCATAGATATACAGATGTATTAGTTTGACTATTTGATTCAAAATGGCCAACCGGTGGCCATTTTTTAATTACCGAGTAATGCTGTTCCAGAGTAACATCTCTCAATATGGACAAGTACTTGACGATCAGATACAAGATGTTTGAATGTCAGTCATTTTAATGTTCCATGTCTATGACATGTTTATAATCAAACTATATACATATTTTTTTATTAGACGCATAAAATCCTTAGGAAAGGATAAAAAAGGTCTTACAGAAAGAAATTAAAAAAAAAACTACAATCTAAAAAAGAAAACAAAAAATAAAAACTTTTCTAAAAAAAATAAAACAAATCAAAAACAATAAAGACAATTTGCACCCAATGGTGAATACAGAATACAGAATGAACACAAAATGTAGCCTAATACACTGATAGTTGTTGCTGTTTTGTTCCATAGCTGTTTTTTAAGAAGACTGCTAAGGCTGGTGCTAGAGTATGGTTTGGCATAATCAAAATGAATTTATTCTGACTATTTTCTTTATCAAAATTTGGAACTTTATTTTGTGCAGTCAGGAATAATTTGTCCCTATAGTGACTGTAAGCTGGACATTTCATTACAATATGTTGCTCATCCTCAACTATATTTTGGCTGCACATGTACATGTATCTTAAAATTGACAACTAACTGGGACTGTGCCATGCATGGCTTGTTGTTGATACACTGGATTAAATGTTATTGTACATTGAAAACATTGATTTGATAACACACAAAATAAGTGTGCATTCTTATTCTTAACATTTGTTCTCCTGACCAGAAATGAACACAGTGCAATTATGTAAGGTCAGCCATTTAATACATGTATTTGAAAGCCTCCACTGATGAAATAAATGGGGGGAGGGGAGCAGGTGATGTTAATATTGCTATGATGTACTTACTTTCCAATTCTGTTCATAGAACAAAAATACACCACTCCATGAAGCATGTCTGAGTAGTGGTTCCAAGAGCATTCAGACAGTTAATTTATTGCTGCAAAGGAAGGCAAATATAAGATCTGTTAATGAGGTAAGAAAATCATCATTCATAGTTTTCCTAATTTGCACATTTCAGCACCAACCGCTCATAAATTAGTTTGTTTTTCAATTATGATTCATGGAGAAACCCACCGCCGCCGCAATTTGTTGGAAAACATTCAAATTCTACATGTATATGTGATAAAGAAATATTTTTATTTCAGGGTGGTGATACACCACTGCATCTTGCTTGCCTGAGCAGAGGATAGGAATCCCCCAATGTTGTAAATATGCTACTGAATATGACAGTAGATATCAACTGTACTAATAAGGTAGAAATTCATGTGGTTACTACATGAGGTTATTACGAGAATAACAGAAAGTTTGCACAAAGGCAGTATGGTGATTGTATCGACCAACACATGACAAAGTTTGATGCAACCTGTACTTCCTAATTGCATATTTTGTGGTTTTTTCGTGATAACTGTATTCTTTTACATCTTTTCCATGCTTGTAGTCATAATTTAACCAGATAACGGCTTGAAATTTCACGTTGTGCAAAAGTTTGCGTTCAGTGAGTGAATTTCTGTTTTGATCACACGCTGATATCGCTTCTCATACTAACAAATGTTTGAATAAGACATAAATACGACGCACATATTCCAAATAAGTAAGACATTCAAACACTTCTGTATGACTTTTTACAGCCGGGTAAATTCTATTGTTTTGTTTTTAATTACAAAAGTCTGTCAAGATCAGAGCTTAGTTGGCCAAAAAATACTAGTAGACAAACTGAGAACACTGTACACTAATGGTTCGACCTACCAGACGTTACCCCAGGTGAATGATATAAAAAGACAAGTAATGTTATACCTTTGTTAGGAGGGATCACGCATACAAGGCTAATGTCTACATGTAAATATAAGACTAGTACGCTGGATATGTTCAACTGATGTGGGTCTTTAACATCCAATTTCTTTTTAGAAAGTAAAAGACTAGTCAAGACTGGCTATTAAATCTATTTGATTTCCTACTAATTTGGGATTTATATGTATGTATTAAATTAAACTGTATGTTTTTTTGTTTACACTGAAGCATGGCAACACACCACTACATCAAGCCTGTCTCAGTAAAGGATGGAAATCTTCAAACACAGTAAAACTACTGCTGAGAAAAGGAGCAAGTGTGGACTCTATCAATAAGGTGAGGAATATAATTAAATTAATTTTAGTTTTCAAAATAAATGTACTGTGTTTGCTCATTTTAGTAGCATACTTAAAATATTGACAGTGAACAGTGATTGGTCAATTCAATTCAAGTCATATTGTAATGGTCAAGTATACACTAAATGCAATTTGTTTGTTTATTTCTAGTAGAGGTGTGCTTCAATCACATGGTCTACCTTGGGGTGTACATATTTTGGTCTGTTGCCATACAAATAATTAAAAATATGGAATATGCAATGGAATATGATTATAGTTTTGGCTGCTCACACATTCATTCATTGATGGAATATTGCACCAGAGTGTACACCACTTAAAGTGCTTCAATTTGAGATGAATGTCTAATAAAAAAGCTAATGTGTTCAGCTTTTGTATCTGTACCAGGATATCATAGTTACAGCTTAGTGGTGTGTATTACATAACACCTCTTTTTTGTTATCAGGATGGTAATACAGCATTGCATATAGCCAGTGAGAATGGTAGTACTAAAGTTGTCAAGACTCTGCTCAAACACAGAACAATCAACAAATTAACAGAAAATGAGGTAAATTGTTTTTTATACCGGTACATTCACAAATAAATGCAAACTTTTATTTTTGTAACTTGTTTAATATTTGTTCATATTTGCCATTTACATATATCTGGCCAACATTCATTGTGAGGAGTCTTGTTCATTTCTCTTAATTTCAATGAGCCAGATAAGACTAAAGAGAACACTGTCTATGGTAGAATAATTTATGGCACAATTCTGATCTTGTCAAACAAATTCTCTACATGTACATTTGTGTTACAATCAGACTGATGAACAAATTGTCTGAAAAGTATACAAAAGTTTGGACTGTATGCGACCTCTTTCTGCAGATGTGCTATATTTGTATAATTAAAACATTATGTTTTTCGGTTATTTTGAATTCTGTATTGATTTGTATAAGTTGAGAATAAAACAATTTTCAATTGTATTCCTTCATTTCAGAATAAAAGAACTGCTTTGCACTTGGCTGCAGGAAATAATCACACAGATATTGCATGTTTGTTACTCGGCAAACCATTGCCTAAACAGGTAAACTGAGTCAGAATTAATTTTTGGAAATTGTGAGCAAAATGTTTTCTGGTTTTCTATAGACTTTTGTGAAACATCATTTGCAAGTTCTCAACTCTTGACAAATAAGTTCCTACTAGGCAATAAAGATATCTTTATTGTCAATTGCTTTGGAAAATTTATTTTTATTTCTAAGCCAAAACAGGGACTTGTGTTTTGGGTTCATTGTCTGTTTTTACATCCATGTGTCCATTATGTTACTCAATGGCATAATGGGAGACATGTGCATGTTGATTGGTTTTTCGTTCTGTCTAGATGAATTTTATTCAAACTCGATTATGACATCACTCATGGTGGGTTACTGATGCACATAAAGATCTGGTGGCTATTTTGATTTCGTCAAATGAAACAAATCATCAAACATGTCATCAGTTTCTCGCAGCTATCCCTCGACTGATTATATTCAAACTTAGTGGGAGCATCACACACACTGGGTTACTGATGCATCTCAGTTTGGCAATCTGATTCCAAATGGCTGACTAGTGACCATTTGTTTTCTACCTTTTACAGACTTTGTTTAAATTTGGCACAAACACAAAACATAATTAGTTGCATCACCTTTTGAGTTTCAATGACATTTAACCAACTGACAATCATTTTCATCAAAACACGGACAAGGATGAACATGTTGGGTTACAAATGTACGTAATTTATTTTACTATTCTGAGTCGCCTTACTTGTATACCCCTCCCCCCAAAACAAATTATTGTACTTATATAGTGAAAATACAAGTCTTCATAATAATTATTCTGTTCAATTTAAGCATAGGCATATTTAAATCCTAGATTTTCAAACAAAATAAATGAACACACAAATTTTCATTATTGGTTATGAAAGTTGTGTACAAAATCACTCACACCTTTTATAATTTTTGTGTGAGATTTTAAGAGTTTCATACATTCCTATAGACATTGATTTTTTTTCTATACTATACAAGATATAAACATTGTTATAAACTTATTAAATGTCACCAGGGGAGGCATACATGTCATAAATTTTATACAAAGTATAATTAGTATTCCTCATTTCAGGATGATGCTTACAACTCTGAAAGTGAAGATGAATTCTACTTTGATATTGAGGATGATGCCTCTTCTGAAAGTGAAGATGAATTTGGCTCTGATATTGAGGATGATGCCTCTTCTGAAAGTGAAGATGAATTTGGCTCTGATATTGAGGATGATGCCTCTTCTGAAACTGAAGATGAATTTGGCTCTGATATTGAGGATGATGCCTCTTCTGAAACTGAAGATGGAAGCAGGAACTACTCCACAGTGCCTCCTGTACCGCTAATTCAAACCTCTACTGATCAAGGTAGTGTAATTGCAAAGTAACACCAGCAGATCAGACCTATGATCTCTGTGGTCTGCTGCTATGTCAGTGTGAAACAAGTCACAACATAGTATAAAAATTTGTATATGCAAATTAAACCATTATGACTTGCATTTCTATCAAAACAAAATGGCAAATTAAGTTTGAACCACTAATAATTATTTAAAATTGAATTCATTGTTTTTAATAGGTATACTGAATCCTGTACCGATGGAAGTTGTACCACATGCAGCTACAAATGATGTCCTGTTAACAGATAAAACATGACATAAAACTATACTTAATCTAAATTCCTTTATACCCTCAATTTGTCAGTGCAAGCTCAGATAAAGTAGATTAATCTCCCAGCATGCATATAAATACATCAACAATGTGCCAGTGCACCGATTGATTGCATTCACACATTACAGCCATGAATGAATTACTTTCGCCATTTATTCAACTTTTTCCCCACTACTTTGGCAGATCCTGTTCATTAAATGTATAATGAAGTGTGCTCTGTTGAGCAATTCATCATCCTGCCATTCGATATGCCAACTCTGATTGGCCAGCAACATGTTTTACAGACACTCTCAATCTATGTAAGGTCACAAAACCATGTGTTTTTAAACAATATGGCATTAATGGATATCCGTTAAACTTGAGACAAATCTTAGACTTGCTTCAGTTGTTACTTTTAAACTTGATATAATTTGTGGTCAATATTTGTCATGCATTATGTGATCTGACTATCAGATGATGACAAGTTTTGATAAATTTCTATCTCTGCATTGGAAGTATATAGGTTTCAAATCATTACCACATTCTGAACGTTACTACTATTTTCTATACAGGGACATCAGTCATGACTTCAGATGAATATGACACAATGATAGAAACACCTGGTAAGAAGATACTTATAATTGTTGAATACAGCGTAACAGTAATGACATCAGTTATCTACTTTGTGTAGTGACTTTGCATCTACTTTCAAAACTTTGTATCTACAAGGTTGTAATTTTCTGATACTACTATCTCATCAGGTTTGCATCTACTAGCAGATATGGCAGGCAATGGAGAGACTTCTGTACCATTAATTGACAGAGCTGGTGGGAGTACTTCGTATGCACCATATATGGATCCAAATTCACCAGTCAATGCTGAAAAAAATGAAACGATGCACATGACATTACACACACACAGTGATGTATCAACGATCAACACATCAACTGTAACAGACACAATGCAAAACAGTATATCAATTCCGGCACCTACATTTACTGAAAGAATTCAGCCCATTCCTGAAATCATGAGTAGATCAATTAATCAGGAATATCATCTGGGAATGTTTAATTTCAGAAACACTAATGATGAACAGCAATCTATGATGTTTAATCCATATTCACCCTCGACAACTCAACTACATGTTCCAGCAATGTTCCAAACCTCAGTATTGCATCAGAACAGGACTACCAATATTAATTTTATCTCGCTTGAAAATCCAGGACTTGACTCGTATCCAAATTCTACAGTTAGCAATCCAAGAATTCACAGCCAATCAAATTCCACAGTTGGCAATCCAAGCTTTCACAGCCAATCAAATTCCACAGTTGGCAATCCAAGCTTTCACATCCAATCAAATTCCACAGTTGGCAATCCAGGATTTCACATCCAATCAAATTCCACAGCTGGCAATCCAGGATTTCACATGCAATCAAATTCCACAGCTGGCAATCCAGGATTTCACATCCAATCAAATTCCACAGTTGGCAAACCAAGAATACACATCCAATCAAATTCCACAGTTGGCAATCCAGGATTTCACAACCAACTAAATTCCACAGTTGGCAATCCAAGATTAAACATCAACGATAATACAACATTTACTCAAGATCTGTCGCAAAATGCACCACCATCCCCACCAGTGGAGGATGTCACTGATGTTTCTGACAATGAGGAATTACTTCAAAATTATGTTCAACCTGTTCGTGCAGTACTTTCAGATGAACCACCAGACACTTTATGTGAACTCAGCATGGAACTGGATTCTACTAAAAATAAGGTAGGTCAATACCTTATGTAGCCCCATATGTTATAGTGCTGTGTTTATCAAGGCACTATACTAACAATATTCCATATAATCTGATCTGCCACATTGACCTAAAACTAAAGTCCATTGACCTTATAAGTCAATAATTACCTTTAACCAATCAGAATACTGTATTGTACGATGGCATATCCCACACACAGGTGGTTATTACCTGGTTTTGGAAAAGTTTGTTGAAAATGTTTTACATAATTATTTATTGTTAAATTTTCCAACTGATTCAGAAACTGATCAATGAAGGTACTGAATGCAGAAGATCTTGCTGTGAAATCTGAAAACTAAAATCTTTATTGTACGTTTCAATATGCAGTGGCAAAAATGACACAACTAGGTGAACAGGACGTGATCTAGTCGCTTATTTGTGCAGTTGACAGAACATTTCATATCTAACAAATTTTTTTTTAGGAATGCATTATATATGAATCACAAATAGGTTGTAGACATTGAAATCACATTTTGGTTGCACAGAGCCCAGTAAGCATCCTCAGAAATACTATTTTTTTTTTCAGTAAATAGAAATATGATATATATGAAAAGGGAGTGAAAGTACATTAGGTACATAGTATAGGTACATAGTTGGTGGTGCATCTTAATAAACACAGCATATACCTTGCATAGTTTGGAATTCCTCCTGATATGAAGAACTTACACGCACATGGTAATGGTGACTTTCACATCACAGAAACTTACTTCGTAAAAATTGTTTTGTAAAACATGTGAATGTTGGTTTGCGATCATCTGTGATTTGCACAGACATCGCTTTCAGAGAAGCTACATGCTTACGACAAGTGACATAATAAAATATAACAAAATTTACTAAATTGATATTCAGTGTTACTTTTTTATCAGACATTTTCAAATATAGTATGTAATTTTAACAGGTAATTTGCATATGGTGCGCGGTGTGTTTTTTAGTCCCTGTTCTGACACGGTGTGTGTGCTTGTTTGCATTTAGAGCTATATCTTAGACATGCCTGGACCAATTACACTCATCAAACTTCACACATACATCATACTTAATATTATACATATGAACATCAAATTATTTCATGATCGGATTCAAGATGGCAACCATTTTCGTGCTGATAAATCAAAATGGCTGACTGGCAGCCATTTTGTTTTTAATTTTAATGAATGCAGTTCTAGTGCGATATCTCTGTCATGCTTTGACTGTTTATGTTCAAATTTTATATATTCATTATGCCGGACATCATGTCATAGATATACAGATTTATTGGTTTTATTGGAACCAATCAAAAATGCTTCACAAAGTTTCGCATTTCTTCTCTCTCATTACCAATTGAAAACATGGATATAATAACATACCCCCAGAGCAAAGGTATTGTTCTCTTATATAATGAACAGGCTATTTGTGATGAATTTCATGTTTTACTCTTATGTAATAATAATCATAATTGTTAAAATTAAGTGCTTACAGGCACTGATTATAGCTTCGGAAAATTTATTTTAATGATGTAGTAGAGGTTTTTTCTTAGAAAATATCAAATTTACTTTTTTTTTAACATTCTCTTATAAGGATATATAAAGCATGCATTCAACGAGAGAAAAAACAATTGTAGCGATGGTTTAAGAGGGTAATACATTTTGTGTAAATCTGAGATACAGTGTGTTTTAGGTTTGTTTGTTTTTTTCCCGCATAAGAAAACATCGGTATTTGGGTTAGTCTTGAGAGTTGATCTCGTCTCCCAGCTGCTCCACGACTGTAATTTTTGTCATTGATATTCTCTGATAGCTGTTAATGAAATCTGGCAAAATAACACCTTGTTTGCACAATGACCACGTGATTACACGGTTCCATTTTTATGTTGGAATATTGATTTCATATTATTTGAAAAATAAGCTTTCTAAAAATATACATTTTCACATTTGTTACACTTAATAATCTTGCGTATCCCATCTGTATCTACAGGAGCCTGCTGCAACTATTGATCATTCACAAGTGGCACAGTTGATGCAGATTGATGTGGGATCCTCGGCTACCCCATCCAACTTTCAAGTGGAACAGAGTTGTCAAACAAGAATTAGTTTAAGTCAACATCCTGGCACTTCAAAACAAGAAAAAATTGTCAAACCGCACGAATGTGAGCAATGTGGTAAAATGTTTTCTTCTAAATTGATGCTTGAGGCTCATGTTAAACGTCACAGTGATTCTGTGGGAGGCAAATGCGGGGAATGTCAGAAGGAATTCAAACACAAAAAAAACTTAAGTAGACATATGCGGACACATCACTCTCCAGAGATGTCAACTTTTCAATGTGATAAATGTCCAAAAAAGTTCAAAACAAAAGATACATTAACACATCATATTAAATATGTTCACGACAATGTAGAAAGGTTCACCTGTGAAAGATGTGGGAAGTCTTACAAAAGAAGAAAGGACCTATTCAGCCATAAGAGGTTAAAGAAGCATTAACTTTTACCAATTATAGCATCTTTATTAGGTTGGCATTGTTACTAAGGTCTCATGATCACAAATAGATTTGTACAAGAGTTCATATCCAATGTAATTGATTATACCACAAACATGCCAAGTCATGAATCATTTACTAATACAACTCTGGTAGATCCTTCAGCTACATGTATACTTTGGTTTGTCTGGGAATTTTTTGTTCTTGTAGTTTTATAAAACTATGGATCAGATGTATTTCACATTTTAAAGACATAGCTATAGAAAATTAATTTATTAAATTATTTGTAAAAAAATCAATTTCCTACTTTATGAAAACCGCTATTCAGATTTTTTTATAATTTTGTCTGCTCTGCTTTGGATTGACATTTAAATTTACATTTTTTTAATAACACTATGATAATACTTTATTATGGATTTCATTTTTATTCTTCATTGCATTATTGGTAAAAATTTCCCACTCCATGAAAACCGTTATTCAGTGGAGCTATTTAATCCATGAAAACCGTTATTCAGTGGAGCTATTTAATTCATTAAAATTTGAAAAGCAGGAATACTATGCAAATAATTTTTTTCACTTCACCTTTATCTGCTTCAGATTGACATTATTTACGAATTTCATTTTTTCAGACAGGATTTATTTTTTGTTCAAAATTTGTTTTTATGAAGATGTACATACAAACATGTACACTGATTGTATATTATGTACATACACATGTAGATGGATTAGTGTTTTTTAAAACCAATTCTCTTTATATTTTCTCTTTGTATTGAAAAATGAGTATCAATGTTGTATCCAAATTGTATCATACTTTTGTTATCAATGAAATATTTACTCCTTTGATATATTTTGGAAAATGAGAAATTTGTATTTCTCCAATTTTATAGTAAACTCAAATTTAATTCCTGGTCATTACCAACAACTCCACCACCAAGAGATCATTTTTGGCCATCTCTAAAGTTATTTTATAATTGTAATTTTTTAAACTTTTCATTCCTCTTTTACTAAAGTTCAATAGTTATTATAAACTTGGACCTGCCTCTGATTTGTTTCATTTCATACGATATATTCAATTGTCAACGTACATACAAGATATATTGAACATTTTTTGTTACTGGTGCACATCAGTTTGTTATATTATTCAGAGTAGCAGTGTGAATAACACTTATTCGTATGCTTCCAAAAAATTCAAATCATTGTACTTATATTAAATATGATATTAAAATATACACCAACAAAATTGTATTATTTTTTCTGTTCAATTCATATAACATAAATGAATTGTTTTTGTATGGTTATTTCATTTTACCTTGTACCAGTGGTTCTGTTTGTTCAGGTACAAATGTGTCATACTGGTACATGCTGGAGGCAAATAAAGAACACATTTACTTGCACCATATTGATGCCTGCATTCATGACCTGTTCTCGTTACACTTTTGGGTTGACATACACCAAAAGATTTACGGTTGGTAGATTAAATATTTATCGCTGCATGATTAAGTCTTGTGATTGAGTTTGGTTTTGTGTTCTAATGAATAAGACAAATTTGGCAATTAGAAATTTGCAACTTCAATATTTTTTCCATTGTGGCCTTTGGCCTATTTGTCGTAATCACAGATTTAGTCTTGAAACTTTGCCACTAGTGAATTATGGTCTGTTGCTTTTAGTCAAATTGGGAAAGATAAATATTTGGGAATTTTGGTATTCACAAGTCTTGACTGAATTTGTGTTTAATGAAAACAGATGTATTTTTGACTCCCGTGTGGGAAGCACAATGGAAGTCTTGGCAGTTAGTTTATGTATATGCATGTCCGTCTTTTCTACTGATATCTCAAGAACCATACATCGGTTTTTGATGAAACTTGGTGCATAGATGCTCTGGGTCAATGCCTAGATTTGATTAGGTTTTGGTAAAAATTCATACATAATAATTGCCTAATTTTTAGGTGTTCCATGACTGTTCCACTGATATCTAAAGAACCACTCATTGGATTTTGATGAAATTTGGTACATATATGCTCTGAACTTGTGCGCAGAATTGATTAGTTTGGAGTAAAAATTCATGCGTATTAATTACCTAATTTGCATAATGATTAATCAATTTTCGGCTTTTTCACTGATATCTCGAGTACTAATCATCACATTTTAATGAGACCTCGTACATGGATGTCATAGGACACTGCACAGACCTGATAATTGTAGGGTAATATAAGTACATATTACCTAATTTGTATAATTGATTTTTCAGCTTTTGATATTTCAAGTAGTAATCATTACATTTCAATGAAACTTGGTACATACTCAAGGACTATGCAGAGATCAATTGTTTTTGGGTATTTGTGTGTATTAATCACATATTTTGCATGATTAGTTAATTTTCAGCTTTTCCATTGATATCTAAAGTACTTATCACATTTCAATGAAACTTGGTACATAGATGCTCTAGAATAGACAGATCTGATTATCTTTGGGTTAAAATCTGTATTTTAATTATCTAATTTGCATAATTAACCAATTTTAGGCTTTCACACCAATATCTGAAGTACTAATTATTCTATTTCAAGGAAACTTGGTAAACATATGGTCTGTTACATTGTGCAGACCTTATTAGTTTTACACTCAAATCTGTTGCATAATTACAATGTAGTTTCCAGCTTTACCATCAATATCTCAAGTACAAGTAATTTTGAATTAATGCGTTTCCAATACTCCAGCACACTGGAGTTCTTTCTAAGCTTTCTTTGATTTTAAATGTCAAGAATAAATTTTGACTTATTGAACACTGGCTGGCGATTGGTGAGGCACCATGATACATATTCAATTCACTCAATGCGATATGCTGAATAATAAGCTTCATGTATGTAAAACGTAAACTAAAATATGGAATGATACAGGGAAGATAAGCTTGCAAAGATGACACACACATTCATGAAGTTTTTAATACTTTGATTGTAACAATTTTTGTTTGAATCCCTTGATTTATTTCTATTTGTAAACACCATACAATGTCTTGTCACGGTCTCAGAGTCAAAGCACTCAGTATCAGTAGATGATGGTTGCATGCAATCAGTCGTATTCAAATATATTTTGAAAACATGTAATACCTCTTCAGCATATAGAAAATAATTCATACATTTGGTATTTCATGACGATATGAATAAAATCATGGCTGCTATAAATGAAAATTATGCAAATTTATTCCAATGAGTAGGACAGGATCCTTCAAGAACATATTACGAGGTCTGCATGAAATATTGCTTGTACAAGGTTGCCAACTTTATAATTTGGGTTATTATAAAGTGTGTAGAGTGGTTTTAATGCTTGTTAAAATAGTAACTGGCACACCTATCTTATATTCGTGCATGTCACTGCCAGTTGAAAACTGGACCCAATTCGTAGCTCAAATAAATGTCATAAATTTTGCTAAAATGCATGACTGAATTAAAATTTAAATTGTGGGTCAAAAAATTTGTCTCAACTTAAAATGTAAGGAGGGGGGATATATGTCAGTAATGTACATGTACCCAGTATGTTTCTCTATCATATTCTGATGGCAATAGAATTAACTTTTCTTCTTTACAAAAAAAATTCAAAATTGTCAATTACCTGTTTTCGAGAGGAAAATATTTTATTTTTGCACATTCACACCTTTAGCAAAACTAGACAAAAGCAAATTAAATTCCAAGTATTGTTCTTCGTGTTCTGATAAGTTTCAGTTGTTCCATAATACAGTGTGAAACCATTAACTCGATAGAAAGACAAGTAACTGACAAGACAAGATTTACATTGATGTTATGTTGCTTGTAATCCCTTGTGGTAATTCACTACTAATTCTATGCAGTCAATGATGAAACCTGCATTCCCGATAGCATACATTTGTTGATATAGCGCCACCTAGAGCCAGTTATTGCATGCTTTTATTGCTATACTTTTCTACAAGTTTCACAGTGGGAGAATCTTGTAATTAACATAACTTTTTTTTCCAATTAAGCTTTCAACATCTCAATTATATTTTTATCTTATCATAGTTTAGTTTATTTAGCTGCTGTATTTTTTATGATCTGTTTTTACTATACTGCGCCCTCTGATGGCATATTAGTATAATAAAGTTATTAACCTCTTGGTCAAGCCTCCTTGCCCCTGCCTCCAATCTAATTCTGTGAACTGTGTCTGAAAGAATCAAAATCATATTTTCTTCGCTGTAAACAAGGGGAAAAAAACATTGTTCCACTAATACTTGTATAGAAAGAATTCTTTTTGTATCTCCACACCCTAATCCTAACTCTGATTCTCACCAAGCCCTCCAATTTAATTGTATTCACCCCTCTAGATAACTACAGTCCCTTAACAAGGAACTGTGAGATACATTTAACTATAGGTGTCCTTAGGATGTGCATATACAACAAGTCATTGAAAATTACACAGTCCCCATTAAATTAAGTTCTCTTTGTGCTTGTCATATTAAAGCGGAGGAGTTGTCGTGAGCCTGTCCTTGAAACTTGAGTTCCAAGTGGCGTATACAACAGATTGTTTATTTACATCAAAAAACGTGTTCCGTGTAGTAGTAATATGGCCAAAAATGAAAACAGATCTTTGATCTGATTATGAAAAACACTGTTATGTATGATGTATGTGCCAAATACGAATGAAAATGGTACATAAATTGTGGAAATATAGTAGTAAGGCCAAAAAGTCAGATGGTTGTCAATCGGCCATCCTTGACCAGATTTTGAAACAAATTGTCATGGACATGCATCCTAACATGTATAAAGTACATGTATGTGCCAAATTTGAATGAAAACTGATGAAGCACGTCCAAGATACCGCATAAAAAAAACAAAATGCCTGCCAGTCGACCATCTTTGATCCAATTGCAAAATAAATCGTCATGGACATGTATCCTAACATGTATGATCTATATACCAAGTTTGAATGACAACTGATAAAGCATGTTCAAAATACAACATTTTCAAAAAACAAGATGGCTGCCAGTCGGCCATTTTGGATCGAATTGCTAAACCACTGCATGTGCATATGTCCCACATAAAGTACTAGACACATGCAAAGTATGAACAGAATCGGTCCAAGGGATTCTGAGATACGACTCCGGACGGACGGGGATCGAATTATAAGTCCACATTTTCGGACTTCGTTTAAACGGGGACTAATTACATAATAATAATATGAGATTATTATGAGAATACCTCAAAGTATGCACGAAGAGAGTACAGCTGTAGTAGTTACCAACGCACAGCGGAGGTCGATGCACAGCGTACTGTCAGAGTGCATACTTTGAGGTATTCTCGTAATAATCTTATTATTATACATCTTTTCCAGAATACATCATGCAGTGTGAATGCCAAAATCCAAAAAGTTTAGAACAGAATCAACAAACTTCTTTGTGTGGAGTCCGGTCAAACTCCAATGTCAGCCATGTTTGTTTTTATTATTAGGACACTTACACACGTAATCATTCCATATTTGGAATTTGCATTTCCTTATCGGTATATGGTATGATGAACATAGTACAATACCGCAAAATTACGGCACGCGTTGCAGATGTATGAGTTTATTCAACCTTAAAGTTTATTGTAATTCATTATTATTACAGCTTAATAGTACTTGTTGATATTATTGTGATGTCTGTTCAAATTACATTATTTCAATATTATCATTTTTAACAAATAATTATACATTTCAATGTGAATGATTTTGTATATTATATATTTTTTTTTTCTTTTTCACTTAGAGATTTTCTCAGTATAAAATATCGGAGTGAATTCACCATAAAATATGAGGAAGACGATGAAACTTCTTGTTAATTTCCATTATTA
Organism: Saccoglossus kowalevskii; assembly: GCF_978046115.1. Taxonomy (NCBI): domain Eukaryota; kingdom Metazoa; phylum Hemichordata; class Enteropneusta; family Harrimaniidae; genus Saccoglossus; species Saccoglossus kowalevskii. Next base: position 3,285,614 of record NC_140651.1, read on the forward strand.
TTGGACTTTAAAAAAAAGAGATCTTGTAACTGAGAATACATGTATATAAATAGATGGATAATAAATAAATACACATTTAATAACACTTAGTTTGTTTATTTTCATGCATATAAAAAAATGATGTTGTCCTGTTGTTCCAGATGCAGATTATCTGGTACGTACTTTTTGTAAATAAAATGTGATGCATAATTTTAATATTTTCTGAAATTCTTTATTACTATATACCAATAATACAAAACCATATTAGGGGGAATTGGAATATATGCAAATTTTATGAAATTTTGAGTTGTTTCCATGGCAACAGCTGATAATTAGCCCCTAAAATATCATTGGTCGCTAAATTCATACATGACTATAGTCTTGTTTAAAGTTCTGTCTATGTCTTTATTCTAAATTCTGGGTCCATATATATAAATTTATTGAAAATTGCATTTTTGACTTGCCATGGTAACAGCAAAGTTTCTTTTAACATTCAAAGTGGTAACTAGGTATTAATATAATATAAATACCATCATATATAATTGTTAATGTTTCTTGCAAATGAAAAAATGTTCATTCAGCTTGATAAATATTTTATTTGTTATTAATATAAATATATTTTCATGGCAAAATATTAATCTACTCCAAACATAATTTTGTCAACATCTTCACTGTGGCTGTAACCACTGAAAATTTGGTCTAAAATCGGCTGAGATACAAAAGGTTTTGTCAATTTTTTGTTACCTAGTTAGTGCTAATTGGTGCCACTGTCTCTCCTATTCATCAATAGATACCGGTAAGAATAGAAATACCGGTAGTTGTCTTAATGGTCATGATTGAAGATTTCAAAAGTCTGTATCTTGGGAACGCCAACTCTGATTTACATCAAGTAAAGTACTTTTTACTGCTCAGAGATCTACCTAAATATAGTAGTATAGTATGTAGAGGGTACATATTTAATTTTCACCTGAAATCCCTATTGGCTAGCATGAAAACAGTAATATATATCTTTAAATTACATTCATCATTTCTTTTCTATATTAGCATAAATCAGTTACATAGTATAGTATAGTATATTTTATTTGACTCAAATTAATGAATTGGAAATACATTATTCATGGTCAATAATCATACACAAAAAACATAATAAAACGAAATACAGATATAAAAAATAAAATGTTAAAACGGATAACACTAACTATAAGGTATTACATTGTAAAATTATGTTGATAAACTTTCCTAGACTATTGGCAATGAAACTGTCTTTTGTTCCCATAATATGCACAAATATATCTTCTTTTGGTAATTTTAAAATATTATCATAGAGTATTCCAAAAGTAGCTACGTGCCTTTACAATTTCATCCAGTTTACAGTCAAAAAGAGCATGCATTTCATCACCAACACACTGATCAGAACACAGTGTGCAAAATCTTTGCTCTGAGGGTAATTTTTGGTAATTTATGTGCTGAAATTCTAAATTTGGTTACACTTACTCTGATTTAAATTATTAATTTTATTCAGATATGGTTCAAATTCATAATCTGATTTGTATTTTTTGTAAATACATAGTTTTATTTTCCGTTTTGGATAGAGTTGGTAACCAAATTTGTTCATAGTAAATTCTTTTAAGATTGTTTCTAAAAATGGTACATATTTCCTAATTAAAGCTGATGGGGTATTTCCCACATTCTCATTTATGTTCCATAGTGTATCAACACAATTGTAATAATTGTATTACATGTACTAGTCTGAGTGTTAGATATGAATGAACTTTATTGTTCCTGTGTAAAAGAGTAGGTTACATAGGGTGTTTGCAACAATAAAGAATTTTTGTTAACAAGACAATATTTTGAAAATAACTTGAATGAATGTACTTAAAATTCACAAATAAATAAATTTATCTGGATGTGAAAGTAAATATGTGAAACAAGAAATGTTATTGTCAGCAGGGACTTTAATTTTATGTAACAGTTGAGATCTCTGCTGTTCATATTTTTGACAATCTAAAAGGAAATGGATCTCATCTTCAATGCAGTTATTACAAAATTGACAAAGTCTGTTATTTATTGGTACTTTAGGGATAAATAAAACTCATTTCTTATATGATTAGATGATCTACAAAGATACAGAAAATGGTGAATGTCTTCTGTGCCCAGTATGCAGACTCCACAAATTCCATTACCCCTGTAATTTTCCATCCCATTTTGTTATCTTCAAGACCTGAAGAGTTTGACCTAGTTTTAAAGACAAGGAACATGTAAATTGGGGAGTGCTGGAGGGTGAGGATAAGGTTAGCGTTAGAGTTTGCGGAGGGCTACTAAAAGAACTCTTTTCATTTGTAATATCCAGCCAATATGCGATATCATTCCACCCACTCCCAATCAAAAGCGGGTGTCATCATTAAGTAAGACGAGAATACCTAGCTTCAATATTCCGACTCAACTACCGATTGTTACACGTGCGTTTTTCCCGGCATCTGTTGTGTTTGTTTGTTCGTTACGTATTTTCTCACAGTGACCTGTAGATGGCTTTAATGTTTTAAATAATTCTAGGGAGTTTGTTTACTGTTTGTCACGCTTAAAATGTTTTTAATTACGTTAGATTATATTAATATGATATGAATTTGAACACTTTCTACAATAGTGATATGAATATGAAACTTTTCGCGTCAACGATAATACTGTTTTGCGGCAAGTCGCAAACACAACCTGCGCAGAAGAGCAATTTGGTCGGTCAGCGTAAACATTGAGGTCATCTGGTTTTGTCGAGTTCTGAAGTTTGTTATATTTGGTTCATTTATTTGAACACAGAAAGCTGTGTCTGATTGTTACATACATTGAGTTATTAGAAATAATAATTTTGGTGACAATCATGTTAACATTTTGTGGCATTTGGATGGACTTGAATTGTCAAATGGGAGCCATCTTTTCGATCAGCTGGTACTAGAATGCGATATGAATTCTGCGTTGAATTTATTCCATCGTTTGTGTCTTGATATTTAAACAAAATGGATGACAATTTTCTTCTGCGCCTTAAAAAACGAGAAATTGAGGTGAGTATACGTCGTTTATTAATTAAGATAGTGATCTGAACATTCCTGCCATGGTTGTGTTAGGATTTATAAGAACACATTAAATTTTGCAAATTTCTATTAAAAGTAAATTGCAAATCATCTAACATAGCATGCTTTATGGAGTTGGGTCGCTACCCTCTCATTGTTACTAGTACAATTCAGATGGTAAAATATTGGATAAAAATATCACAGAGGCCAGAATACACTCTTCTAAATGAGGCATATAGACTAGGTATTGAACTAGACAAAACTGGCACACCAAACTGGATGTCACGCATCAAACAAACTTTAAACCTAGTGAACAAGGATGACATCTGTAAAAGCCACACTACTGAAACCAATAACAAAGTTATTTCCACAGTCAAGGATAATATAAAACAGGAATTTCAAAGTCACTGTGATAAATTTCTATTCAATGATAAAAAAGGAGGCAATCATAGAAACAAACTACGCACTTACAGATGCATTAAAGAGAAAATTGAACTCAAAAGTTATCTCGAAATAGTTAAAAATCCATTCCATAGGTCACCATTGGAGCAAGGAGCAAACACTCAGTAGGAAAAAAATGAATTTTTGTTAATTAAAAACAAAAGCACATGTCATTGTTTTGAAAACTATTTAATCACAGCAAGTATAAACAGTCTCTTGCATTCAGTACAAGTTACACTTCAATAATACACGCATTCCATTTACGATCGTCTACAAATTTAATATCGTTGAAATTCTCGCTCTTCAACACTAACGTCTTGCAGTCGACTATAAAACAGGGACGAAAGTAAACAAATCCAAAGAAATTTGGAGAAGAACGTCAACAGTATGTAAAGCGATTATTATGATAATTTAATTGATCAGACCATGGAGGTAGAAAATTTGAGCACATGGCAGACTTAGTTTTCGTGACCAAATTATGTGTCATGGACTCGTTGACACCACGATCACAATGAGTCGGAAGTGGAACACTTGGCCACAACACTGAATTGTGAGTGTCGATCTGCGTCTATGTTCTGAGACAAGACAAGTTTGTGTGTACTATATTGATTAGTTTGTTTTAACACAAAAATAAACTCCACTAACCTTTACAACGTAAATATTTTGATTTTATAATAGTTTGGGTTTGAATATATAAAAATTGGTATTTTTGTTATTCCAGAGTCGTCACTGTTGTCGTTTTCAACGTTCACTCCATGTCAATAAATATATTCTACCAAGATTGAATCTAGAAACAGAATTGGAGGTAAGGAAATCTATTTACCAGTACATGTATTGTTCAGTGACCTGAAGGGACAACATTTATAGGTGTACATCTACCTATACTTCCTCCACATATTACCTAATACCGGTAGTACTCTTATAAGAAAGTAACATGTTAGTTGCACCACCACAGTTGAAATATATAGAAATGATCAGCCAATGATATTGGTCCTTCTAACTAGAAATATAATTGTATATTTTGATTTTGGTGTTGTGTTTGCACATGCTAGGGATAACGGTACATGAACATTTTTGGTGCGGTATCAACAAAGACACGTTATTTGCATATAGTGAATCAAAATTTGGCTCAGATTCTGTGGCCGTTGTGATTCAATTTGTACCACACTAACAATAGTTACTAAAATAAACATGCACTAATCCACTTGGTACAGATAAATTCAGAACCCACACATCCCACCAACATGACAACCCAAGTTAACCACAAATTTATTTATGTGCTACATGTAACCGCAGTGATCTTAATTGGTAAAAATCAAATATGATGTGACAGACATAATTAAACTTTGTATCTTCATGTTGAAACTTTTAACTCAAGAATGGTGAATGTACAGCTGGAAACATCTAATAAACCATGGAATCTGATTGGTTGATAACTTTGCTATCATGCCCAATTAGATATGACTTCCAACATACATGTACATGCTTATGAACACATTTACCCTTTGATATTATCTCCCGCCAAATATGCTAATTTTTTGACCATTTCTCTGGATTTTATTAGTCAATATTATTACTGTTCGTGTGTGTAAATGAGTACATGTATGATGTACTATATAAATTCATAAAAGAGAAGAGGGATTTTTAGGAAAATGTAATCCAGTATCAAATATGGTAACTACAATAATATTGGTGGACTGTTTTATGATGATATTTTCCATTCTCTAATTTTGGTGATTATTTTTGTAATTTGCAGTAAAATATATTATTATCAACAGTACTTCTGTTCATTACTTCCACTTTTTGCAGATTTATGCTCACCTAACAGGTTTACCTTCTCAATTGTGTTGTAAATATCTCCTACATCAAATTCATGTCTTTAATTCACTCTATACACAGGACTGTCTTTTTGTATAGTTTACTTGTAAAATGTGCATCTCTAACAGCATATCTATATCAGGCAATGAGATACATGTACTTGTCATTTTAGTTGGATTTAATGTACCTTTGTACATGTACATTTGTATGTGACTTTTTTGTAAAATTATTATCCAGTGAGATTATGTATCTGCAACATTTTTAGTCCCCGTTCGGACGCAGTCCGAAAACGGGGACTTATGTTTTGCCCTGTGTGCGTCCGTGCGTCCGTGCGTCCGTGATCACCTGTATCTCGAACATGCATGGACCGATTAAGTTCAAACTTCACTCATACATCACACATTATATGGGACATATGCACATGCATTTTTTTCATGATCCGATTAACGATAGCCGAATAGCGGCCATTTTAAGGCCGAAAATGCATCAAAATCGCACATTTTCACCATTCCGGACCCGGATCTCAGTTATGCATGGACGGATTTTGTTTAAATTTGGTACATACATTAAACATAATAGGACCTTGATGCACGTCATTTTTATTTTTTGGATCGGGTTCGAAATGGCCGACTGGCGGCCATTTTGTTTTAAAGAATTCAGTTCTGGATCCGTATCCAAGACATGCTTGGATTGATCGAGTTCAAACTTCACACACACAAGGTACATCATGTCACAAATATGTATGTGCATTTGTTTCATGATCTCATTAACGATAGCCAAATGGCGACCGCTTTAAGGCCGAAAATGCATTGAAATCGCACATTTTCACCATTCCGGACCCGGATCTCAGTTATGCATGGACGGATTTCATTCAAATTTGGTACATACATTAAACATAATAGGCCCTTGATGCACGTCATTTTTTTTTTCGGATCAAGTTTGAAATAGCCGACTGGCGGCCATTTTGTTTTAATAAATTCAGTTCTGGATCCGTATCCGAGACATGTCTGGATTGATCAAGTTCAAACTTCACACACACAAGGTACATCATGTCACAAATATGTATGTGCATTTGTTTCATGATCTCATTAACGATAGCCAAATGGGGGCCGCTTTAAGGCCGAAAATGCATTGAAATCGCACATTTTCACCATTCCGGACCCGTATCTCAGTTATGCATGGATGGATTTTGTTCAAATTTGGTACATACATTAAACATAATAGGACCTTGATGCACGTCTTTTTTTTTTCGGATCAAGTTCGAAATGGCTGACTGGCGGCCATTTTGTTAAAGAATTCAGTTCTGGATCCGTATCCAAGACATGTCTGGATTGATCAAGTTCAAACTTCACACACACATGGTACATCATGTCACAAATAGATATGTGCCTTTGTTTCATGATCTGCTTAACAATAGCGAAATGATGGCCATTTTAAGGCCGAAAATGCATCAAAATCACATATTTTCACAATTCCAGAACCGGATCTCAGTCATGCATGGATGGATTTTGTTCAGATTTAGCACAATGTGTTGTACATATGCAGGTGCATTTCGGTCATGATCTGCTTTGAATGTATATGTCACTCAAATATGAACGGAACGGGGACGTGTCATTGACAATGACTTGTTAGGATCTATATTTGTAATTGTTTACTGTATATTTTTAACATAGCCATTCCTTTGTTATGTGCCTTGTATCCATTATTAGCCATTACAATTTAATTTCAATTGATATTTCATGTACATGAATTTCTGATACATTTGATGCTTTGTTTGAATTCTTGTAAAAATGCTTTTAATTGTGACAGTCTGTGAAAATCAGTAAAATTTTAATTAGGTACTAAAGACAGATTATCGATATGTTAGTTTATTCAAATTAACTACCGCTTACACATTTACCCCAGTCTCATATCAATGTCTTCTTTTAACCTTTATATTTTCTAGGGACATAATGGTTGTGTTAACTGTCTAGAGTGGAATCAGAAAGGAGAGTAAGTACTAATTTGTGGTGTTATCTTATGTCTTTCAACTGAGAATAGTTTGTAGATTGTAATTACCATGAAAGGGAAAATATTTGTTTTTCTGTTTGATGTATACATTATGTATTTATAAGGAGTGACCTAGATTTTTATATTTTTCTTCTTGATTTTATCATTAGAATACTGTAAAATTTGCTTGGAATTAATTTCCGCTATTTTCACTGAAGGAATGATTCAGTGAAAATAAAATCCAGCGAATATACCTTTTTTCCATATCTTACATTCAACTCGCCAAAAACTGACCTAAAAAGTCTTTTCAGTGAGAATTACAGCAAGTCTCAGAAGTATTGGGGCAGCCAATTTGCAAACTCACTAGCGAATTGGCTAAATGTTTGGGTTTTGACTAAACAGTTGGCTCCCGAATCTCGCTGGCACCGACTCTATTTTTCATTAGGGAACATAATATGCTTTTACGTAGCCTGGTACATGTCTGGATTCCCCCGAATGATTTGCTTTGCGAGGCATGGTAATGTGAAAGTAGTTTCCCTGGTCATCTCCCCTGAGAATGGCCACAGTAAGCTGGCGTACAAGTGATAATATGATAAATGCGATTAATCCACCGATATTTACTATATGGGGGTAGCCATCTTGAACACTGATTAAAATAAAGAGACAAGTTGAGAAAGTTTCCTATAAATCAGGGAGAAAATAAATGTTCACATCCAAACGATTCGTTGGGGTAACATTAAACCAACCGCTAATAAAATTCTACTTCATTCATCGTTTTTGCGTGGATAATCCCTTGTATAGAAACATCACGAAGAAAATAGAACACTTTCCCTGGTATATTTGAAAGCGAAATCGCCATCCAACTAAAGTATGACGACTGTCCCCTTCTGTTATATAGATTCACCCAGAGTGGACGCGACCACGAGTCGGCGCCAGCGAGATTCGAAAGCCAACTGTTTAGTCAAAACCCATGCAGTTAGCCAATTCGCTAGCAAGTTTGCAAATTGGCTGCCCCAATACTTCTGAGACTTGCTGTAATTCCAGCTATTTTACAGTAGTATAGGTATTTACTGATGTTGTGTAACAATGTTATTACTGTATATAGTACATATGCTTTCATAAATGACAGGGATAATTTGTCAGGTGTCAAACAAACAAAAATTGCATGAGGGAGCACTGCAATTCAGCGGCGCCACCAAGTAGGGGAAATTGGGTACTCCCTACCAGGGTGTTAAGAACGCAGTTCTGACTGACTGCTTATACCATTTATTTAACCATGCAATTTCAACGTAAAACTGCAACAAGAAATATAACAATACAATGAAATACAATATAGGAAAATCGAAATTACATCGGATAACAAAACGTATCAAAGTATACAAAATCAGTCTATCGCGATACAATACTGGTAATACCAGTGTATATAATATGGTGACTAAAATAACTATAGACGTCTATGACACCACATCAACTATACTACAGTACTAAACAGTAACCACAAAATACTGACTAATGTCAAAATAAGCACAGTGGATGTAAGGAAATCATATGGCTAAATATTACCAATAGCAAGACAATACTGTACACATACTGGGTACATACGCTGGTAATAGCAAGTACACAATGTCAGATTAATACTACAAATGTCTAACACAATGCTGTGCATAGATCTACAAAATCACAATAGCTGCCTACTACATAAGTGCATGTATACAACCTAACTATAACCGGAAATACGAAAAGGAAATATGTGTGCTTTTGACAAATGCGTCATACAATACAGTCTACCGATCGATGACTTATAGAACGATCATATGACTACAAATTACACTGTGAAACAAGTACCGGTAACAATGGCTCAGAATAATAGACAATACACTAGTTCTACTAACCTCAGTTCCCGAGTACGTAAAAACATGGTAAAAGATACTAATACGTGTAGTTTCGATCACGCGCTGCATACATTATTTATAAACAAACCGCCATAACGAATCTCACTGAAGTCTCAGCGAAATCTTGCTAAAGTCACGTTCGTACAAGATCACGCAAAACTGCGCGAGAGTTAGCTTAAAATAAATTTAGAACTGTGTTCGTTACACAGGGTATGGAGTTTTTGATAATTGTAAGTTAAAATGGAGCATTCTATGGCTTTCTTGAAGCCAAAATTACTATCAGATAGGTCACAGTTGAAGACTTGTGGGCACATGTGATCCTTAGTCAATCAGAATTTTATGGTTGCCAGAGGATCTGCTACCCAGGGTAAGGAAACGCATGGCCATGGCATGAGTGTGCTACACCCAAAATAAGTCGTATTTTTTATTGATCCAGCAAACACATCTGCAACTGTAGGTTTACATTGTGCTTCTAATAGAGCAAATACGATACATGGCTTAACAAAACACTCAACAACTACCGTTTGTATTTGAAACTTCACTTAGGCAATGTTTTCGATAATCATCGAACCAAAGCATTTTTTCTCCACATTTGATAAATTTTTTTCATGACCATGTTTGATGTCAAGACAGACCAGCTTTCTCACAGTTTGATCTACACATGGTGAAAACTATTTGTATCTTATATTAATTCGCTGTGCTCTTTTTAACTTTTCATGCAAAACAATATTATCAAGTAATTTTTTTAAACAAAGCACATGACCTTAACTTGACATCTCATGATGTATGTACAAAATGTATCATACTACATATTTGATGACCTAATCAGAGATTGTACCAGTGATGATTTCCACGAAATATGAAATTCGATGTAATTACTCACAACATAAGTATACCCCAAGCAAGAGAAAATCTACAAAAATTACCGATTACATTCAAACTTAATACATCATCATGAATCTTAAGATACACATGCATGTCTATTGGTTTTACAATCCTGCAAACATCAGACATCCTGGAACATTGATGCTGCCTGGCGACCATTTCGTTTAAAAGTGCCTGTGAAATGGCTGCTATTTTCACACCTAAAATTATCCATTGATACATAAATATTATTAATTTTTATGTTTCTAAGCGTAAATAATTTTTTTAAGTGAAAAAAATGTGTTTTTATCTCAGTCTACGGAAACTTTATTTTTGTGTATTTTAAAACGAGGCTCCTCATTAGCTCCTCATTTGCATACAGAAATTCCCCTTGTGACGTCAGAAGGGGAAGTCGCTGGGCAGCTTGCATTGCCGATACGTGTAAATAAGGCAAATTTCTTGTGCTGTTTTCTCGTCTTTGACTAAATTGCCACTTATGTACTTGTTCGTCGAGGAAGAATGGACCATAATGAACACATAGTATCAAGTTTGTTGCATTGGGTTGAGTCAGATGCGAAATATGTCCGGTCTGGTGTCGCTAGTCACCGTCACCGGAGCACGTTTGTTCACTGTCGCTGGACTCCGGCATTGGACAAAATCGAATTTGACAGATGAATCGTCTTGTTATTTATCAGGTTACTAGACACTATTGATTTATAAAATAGAGAAATAATTTTAAAAAAACGACAAAACACAGTTACTGAATAAATGACTGCCGCGTTGTAATGGGTGAACGCGTCGGGTCATGAGGGGGACAAGTGCGTGAATGGCGGCGTTTAATTGGATAACAAAAATTATTGAGAGCCCGGATTTTTATTCCGTAAATTATTACGCCGATCAAGCTGCAAGTAAAGGCAACAAAGGTGTGAATTCGACATTCAACACCAATAACCGAACAATTCAGACACTTTTAGCCTGCGAAAATGAAAACAGCCTGAGGGCTGCGTAATTTCCTGTTTGTCCGACGCTTCGTTTTCGTGTCATTATCAAAATTACTGCTACCTTTTTACACAACACGGGTGGTCTCTATAAAGCGATAATCAGGATCGCAAAAAAATCAAATCATTTAAAACACATACTCGACGTCTCTCTTTCTTCTGAAATCCGTCTCAGTGATCACGGGCTGGTCCGGAATCTATTTTTTTGAAAACGTTTTGTATTGTCGGCGTTTCTCGTTAAAACCTAGTTGTTTTGTCATGGACAAGGACAGTTTTTCAAAAAAAAAAAAAAAAAAAAAAGAATCTGAGGTGAAGTGGACACTGCATATGATGCTGTTACGAGGAAGTCCACCCCAACCTTTTCTCGTTATTTTCACGGCTTTCGTCCACCGATTTCGCACCTTCGGATTGATTGGAAACGTGGAAATACTTACACTATGACTATACGCATTACTGCAACCGCCCACAACACAACGTTTAACCATCATAAAAGTTTGTTGTGAAAACAACAAAAAAATTCGCTCTCTCAAAAATAAAATAAAATAGACAAAAGAAACGCCGATTAAAAAATGTATATCGTTTAAAAGTACAGTTGTACGTTGAATGACACAGTGATATAAAAGTACGGCCCAGGGATATGGCTTCCTCTCATATTTTTGCATTTGGTGGCGCACTTTCGGAAATCCGGAAACAGTCGACCGTTTCAGGATAGGTGGGCGTGGCTACAGCACGGGAAATATCTCAAATTTACTTGGATACGAGTAATCATTTTCAGCAAAAAAATCAATAATTGCCCACTTCAGTGGGGCACAGATCTAAAATGGGAAGCGTATGGGTGGGCATTGCACAGGCACTTTAACAAATTTGGTTCTAGAGCTGTATCTCGGACATTCCCTGCCCAATCATGTTCAGACTTTAGATTACATACATACATGTGTTGCACATGTATTTGAAGATGGCTGAATGGTGGCCATTCAGTCGTTAAAAATTCATCAAAATCAAGTGTTTCTGCAATACTGAATGAAACTGGATCTTGGTAGTGTATGGATGAATTTGCTCAAAATTGGTACAAACCTTGGACAATATGGAACGCCCCATGCACATCCAATCCAATCCAATCCAATCCAATGAAATATCTGAATGTAAAAATGCATCAAAATCAAGCAAAATCGCACTATTGTTGCTGACCAGATATATTTTGTATTATTTCAGTTTATTAGCGAGTGGTTCTGATGATTTAAATGCTATAATATGGGAACCAATGAAACACAGACAGTTGTGTACTATACGTACTGGTCACCATGGCAACATATTTTCTGTCAAGGTAAGTTGTCAGTCAAACTATGATTGTTTGGTTTATAAAAAGTTCATACTGTATGTAGCTTTTGCATTTTTGTGGACATTTCAGTTTTTGACTCCCATGTGCGAAGCACAAAATGGGAGTCTTTGCAGTTAGTGTGTCTGTATGTGTGTGTGTGTATGTGTGTGTATGTGTGTATGTGTGTATGTGTGTGTGTGTGTATGTGTGTCCGACTGTTCCACTGCTATCTCAAGAACCATACATCGGTTTTTGATGAAACTTGGTGCATAGATGCTCTGGGCCAATGCGCAGATTTGATTAGGTTTTGGTAAAAATCCATGCTCGTTAATTACCTAATTTGCATGATAATTAGCTAATTTTTAGCTGTTCTATGACTGTTCCACTGATATCTAAAGAACCACTCATTGGATTTTGATGAAACTTGGTACATAGATGCTCTGAACATATGCGCAGATTTGATTAGTTTTTGGTAATAATCCGTGGATACTAATTACCTAATTTGCATAATGATTAGTCAATTTTCGGTTTTTCCACTGATATCTCAAGTACTAATCATCACATTTCAATGAAACTTGGTACATAGATGTCATACGACACTGCACAGACCTGATAGTTTTTAAGGTAATATCAGTTCATATTAATTACCTAATTTGCATAATTAACCAATTTTAAGCTTTCACACTGATATCTAAAGTACCGTAAAAACTCCAAAATTTCGACCGGTTTTAAATAATTTGTGTTCGATATGTGACGTGTTTTTAGAGTCAAAATTAAGGTGCATTTTCGGACGGTCGAATTTTTCAGAATAGAAATCAGCAAATGAAAAAATGGGGATGATAGACAGTGTGCTTCATTAGTTTTTAAAAAATGCAATGTCCGTCAATTGACGTAAACTTCCTCATGTTTCACGGTAAAAGCAAAGGTCGTGGCCGAGTTGTAACTCAAAATCTAAACAAAGTCATCAATCAGTGAGTATTATGACAAGCAAAACAAAACATCAAGACGCGGAGAAGAGGTCAGCACAAAACTAATAGGTCAAAAGACAAAGCTGTCTCGCACTACCTAGAAAAACTTGCGAATGTTCGAAGTACAGGTACCCATTGGACAAAAGATGCATGGAAGTTTAGCAAACTATCTCCCTGACCCAGTGCAATGTATCCGGTTAGAATCAAAGCTCACGTGTCCCTTATTTGAGGGACCAAATTCTGCCGTAAATTCGCCCTTGGATTAAAAAATAAAATGGGATTTAAGAAAATAAAATGGGACTTTTAAGGTGTATTTTGGCGTCATTTTTCGGACATTTCAATCAATCCTGCCGGCTAAAATAGAGTCTAAGTTTTACCGTAGTCATTGACGTTTGTCTATTCAAGAGTACACGTGTATGATTTTTATCGTGACTAGCGTCACAGGGGCTTGTCGACTGAGCGCGAAAGCCCCTTGGCGAGAACGAAGGGGCTTTCGCGCTCAGTCGACAAGCCCCTGTGACTAGCGTGAGCGGGTAAGCTTCCTTTCGAGAATGAGCTGTTATCACTGTGAACAATGTTAAATTATTCTTCAGATGACCAGTTTATTTTTTAAAAACAACTAATTTTTTTATTTAAAAAAAATCATGCCGTTTTCGCATCAAAATCCAAGCCAAAATATCGTACTACAACACCAATTTCTTCCGCATTGCGTTCAATACATTAACATATTTAAATAAGCTATGGTAATTTGAACACGTTGGCATCATCCAGCTTTTTGATTGGTTAATTAGCGATTTGACCTATTTGACCTAAGAGAACATGGCGGATATCCTACAGCATCAAACGTTTATACGAGACCGGAATCATTCGCTTACGATGAAACTAAGTTGACTTTTATTTGTATTTCATAACCATTCAACAAATTTATTTTGTGTACATTATTATAATCACTACTGAGTACAGTAATAATCAACAATTCAGAAACGCAGCATGCCGAGATTTTTGTGTTCGTTTTTATTTGAAACTTCGTTTATTTAGAATATATTTTCGTTACCAATAAAATAAAAATCTCTCAGTCAATCAGAAACCCGGATTCATGCCTTCGAGGAAGGTCCCGTTTGAACGCTCACATCGTTTTTTTTTTCGTTTGGGGGAAAACTAAAACTGGTCGCAATTTTCGAATAAGAATGAGTCGGCAATTTTTAGTGGAGTCGAAAATTTGTAGGTAAATAAAACACAGAAACCGGCAAATAAATAGGCGGCCGAATTTTTAGAGGGGTCGAAATTTTGGAGTTTTCACGGTACTAATTATTCCATTTCAATGAAACTTAGTATAAAGATGCTCTAGGACAATGTACAAACCTAATTAGTTTTGGGTAAAAATCTGTTCATATTAATTCCCTAATAAGCATAATAATTCATAATTTTTTGGTTCTAATCACATTTCAATTAAACTTGGAGACATAGATTTTCTGTTACATTGCGCAGAACTCATTAGTTTTACACTCAAATCTGGTCATATTAATTTTCTGATTTGCATAATTAGTTTTCAGCTAAGTAATTTCGAATTATATTTAATGTGTCTCCAATACTCTCAGCACATGGGAGTTCTTTCTAAGCTTTCTTTGATCTTACTTTTCTCTCACAGTTTTTACCTGATACAAATGATCGTATCATAGCAACAGGTGCTGCTGATTGCAAAGTGCGTGTACATGATGTTAATGTCCGTGAGACAACCCAGGCATTCAGCTGTCATGCTGGTAGGGTAAAAAGACTAGCTGTTGCACCTCATATGCCTTATATGTTCTGGAGTGCTGCTGAAGATGGTACTATCAGGTTAGTTTACTATTGGCAATGCAAACCTCAAAATTGGATTTGATTCAATATGGCTGATTGATTTGTTCCAATGGAACTGATTGATTTGTTCAAATGAGACTGATTGATTTAATCCAATATGGCAGATTGATTTGTTCCGATATTGCTGATTGATTTGATCCAATATGGCAGATTGATTTGATTCAATGTGGGCAGATTGATGGTCATATTTAGAATTCCAAAGTTGAGCTCCCAGTTTCAGGGCTAAATTTGATAAAATTGCAATGTCATATAGGAATAACATAGAGCCAGTGAAACAAACTTTTTGTGCATCAAAGCCTTTGATGTCGCTGTAAGGTTTACGTCTTACATATTTATCCTGGCTTACATGCATGTATAGATTTTATTTGTTTTAAAGATTCATTTCAAAAGTGGCTGATAGTATTTTAGTTGTAGTTCTACATGTATCTGTCTGTGTCAATAAATTGATTTACTGTATAGGGCTTAATTATTTACTGGTTTTTATTTTGCTGATAGCTACATGCGCTACATTAAACCCAGTGAATATGGAAAGTTAACAATCTATTAATGTATTGTTTCTTTCACAAATTGATGAATTTAAAACCTACTGATTCTATCTGTGCAACATCAAATTAAAATTAAATCTTTCCCTCTCTACGGTATTTTTAGCCCGCAAGGTTGCATGAGTTGCGCCCTCCCCGATGCTCTAAACCCAACACACGCCTGACAGAACGATGTAGTTTTTCACTTCGCCAACGATTTTTTGTTGGTACCAATCAATTTCCAAGAACGTTGGATAGTGACAGCCATCAAAGAGTAACCATTCATGGCAGAGTTTATTTTCATCCTATGTTTATCATCTTGTTGAAATCAGTCTATGATTTTTACCGACAATGCAAACATGGCTTTGATTGACGGTGTTACCATGACCACAAAAATAAATATTCATTGTAACTCATTGCAAGAAAGGTATGAAATTCGCAGTATCTTGCCGAAGAGACATACACTATTCTGTCAGGCATTGGTGAGGTCTGATGCCGTTCAGCCAGCAAGGGCACTAATGCCTACATGTCAGGCTAGTTTTTAAGATGTATAAAAAATAGTTCTTTTTTAGGCACTTTGCAATATAAGTGATTTTGCAAATATGTCACGTATCTGAGTCAATAATTTATTGTGACAAATCATACCCCAAAGAGTACTGGGTTTCTAAAAGAAAATATTATGCATAATTATATGCATAATTTATATATTTTGACAATAATTGCATATATGTATATATGTTTATTTTTCAGGCAATTTGATTTACGATCTCCTCATACTTGTAACGATCATTGCGGTAATGTTTTAATTAATCTAAACACATATATTGGTAATCAAGCTGAAGCCAAGTGTCTGTCAGTCAATCCACTGAGACCAGAATTATTAGCAGGTATGTTCAATACACACACACCTTTCATATATATTGTATTCTATATTTATCTTATCAATACTACTGAACAAGCTTGTAATTCATCATCCAGAAATTATTCTGCATCTGTGATTGACAGCTAAACCATAACCATTTTGTCTTTGATAATAGAGTATAGTATCACTGTAAAGTAACTTCTCAATCTTCACTTAATGATTCATAGAAATCACAGCAGCAATATACAAAAAACAGACTGAGACACATTTTCCTCATTGCTCCTGTAGCTTCATACCTAGTCTACCATATGTTTAGCTTCTGTCTTTTTCATTAGATTTGGTTGGAATTGAGGATGGCCTTTCTTATACTTCTACATAATGAAAAGTTAAGCATAGACTGTAGTTATACCAATATTTAGTCGGATAAAATAAAAAAGAACTGAATTTACTAGCATGGCCATTCTACTTGCAGCTCAAAGATTACATGTAGTTTTTTACATTGTGGCTGTATTTTTTTAAATGCCATATTTACTGTATTAGTAGGAATTACTGTATTAGTAGTAACTGCAATTTGAGTTGCTACTATAATATGATGATCACATGACTATTAGGTTATGCATATTGCATATTTTTCAAAAAATTATTCATTGAGAATAAAGCACAATAGACATGCATATCATAATTCATTTACTATGCTAATAACTGCCAATAACAATGTAATATGAGGTTATAACGAGAATACTGCAATCTATGCAGTGATTATATTAACCGTCACGTACTGGTCATGTCAATGCGTTATTCATACTGCCTGAATGCATACTTTGCAGTATGCTTGTCATAACCTTATTATTATTATACATCTTTTCTCTGCTTGTAATTTAATAAGAAAAACAGCCCAAAATGGCAACAATGAAACATGTCAGGTTGTAGCAACATATGCATTCAGTGACAGGATTTTTATTTCCATCATGCACTGATAGCATTTCTGTGCATGCATCTGAAGTAAACAAAGTGTTCAAATATGATGTAAACAAAGTGTTCAAATGTGATGTAAATAAAGTGTTCAAATGTGATGTAAACAAAGTGTTCAAATGTGATGTAAACAAAGTGTTCAAATGTGATGTAAACAAAGTGTTCAAATGTGATGAATAAATCTATTGTTTTGATGTCAGATGTATAACAATCGATAATATTTAATAATATTTCCGATAATTGTTTAAATAATTGGACCATGAACTGATCTTTTATTTCAGTTGGTGCTAATGACCCATATGTTCGTTTATATGATACTCGCATGTTGAGTCCCCACTCTGTTCGGTTCTCTAGTGAAGAAAGACTTGGTGCATCTTGGCATACTCCAGCACCTGATCCAGACCCAGATGGGAAACTTCCCAAAGGTTGTGTACAATATTATGTAGCTGGTAAGTATCAGTATTAATTAATGTTTCATGTCATCGACAATTGAAATATTCGCTGCCCATAGATTTGTCTCTTTTGAATGATTTCACATTTTGTTTACCTAAGCACAACATCCAATGTAAATATACTCAAGAATTTTTAAGATGAAGATCCACATCTGCATGTACATCAATAAAATGCACATCTAACAAATAGCATCACAGTGGATGCTTGTAAATTATAGAAACAACAATTTGTGAGTTTATTGGCATATTTGAAAACTCTAAAACATAATACATGTTTTATGAATTCAGGGCTCCAGCAAATCCAGTTGAAAACAAAATTTAATTTGTTCACTTAACTATATTGTATTTATATACAAACAATTTGGACATCAGAATAGCAATAGTTTTACAGTCACTTCAGTGTGGTAGTAGTCATTCATCCTGCCCCACACATTATCTCACTAAATCACACACCAAACAGTTTTCCAGTAAAATTAAAAATTACGTAATTTTTACCCTTTGACTTTGGTATTCCACTCTTGATATGCAAATTAGCAAAAAAAAATATGTTCTTTTCCATTTGGTGTAGTAACAAGATACTTTATGTGCTTTGAAAATTCTTTATGATGAATATTATTATACATTGGAAACTGCAACTAATTTTTTTTGTGTGAATCTGTAAGTTTGTGACGTGCTGGCTGACCAGTATTTTCATCAGCTGGTGCATGTAACAATATACTTGCATATAATTAGATAACTTTGGGTTACCCAATCATTGAGCAGAAATCAAAGTAGTGCACAGCCCGTGAACACACTTATATGAAGATTGTAAGTGCTTGATTACAACTTTCTTGCTGATTTTCATAAAGTCCAGGAACATAATAATAACAGAATGTGGTATATCTATTTTCGTGAAAGTTCGTCCACAGGATATACCTCATCACTCTATAAAATAATTTGCATTCCCTACAAATGTCAGGTGAAGACCATGGGGTCCTTTCATTTATGCACCAAGACAGAACAGGATAACATCAATCTCCGCTACATGTTGGTAAATTCATACCTACATGTACCATAACATTTGTATTAGAAGCCGCATCCCCAATAGAAGTCGCACCCATAATAATAATTGAGAACCAAAAATTCATCATTTCTCAAATGTGTATATGCTCTAATAGATGCTGCATCCCTTTTGTTGCAGTGTACCATTTTAATAGAAGCTGCGGCTTCTATTACAGATTTTACAGTACTAGTAATCTTGTAATAGCCTCATATAATTATATACTCATCTTTTACTCATTTATTTATTGTCTTTTAGGTCATTTACCAATCAAGCAAAATGATTATCATCAAAGATTTCGTACATTAGTTTCTACTTTTGTTACATTTGGACCAGACGGTACCGAACTATTGGTCAATCTTGGTGGTGAGCAAATCTACCTTTTTGATGTGACAAAAAGGAAAGAATGCAAAAAATATCGATTAGATGATTATAAATTGCCATCTTTGAGTACAAATGGTGTAGTTAAAGGTAAGAATATTGTAAGAAACAAGGTACTCTTCTTCCCCAAAAAATAGGATATAATGCGAGTTTGTTTAATTTAGACTTGACCAAAAATTCAAAATTACATATCTGAAAGTTTTGTGAATCTATGTGACTTGAAGTGAAACAAGGTCAAGCGCTACCCAATCAAAGACGTGAATTACCGGTAGTGCCTTGGGTTATTCTTGGCATCTTTTCAACTTTTCACCATGGCGCTGAAGTCATTCATCTTTTAGAGCTATGCTTTCTAATTCTATTCCTGTTGACTGAGGAAATGTTTTGATCCATATACATTGCTTTAAGGCACTTTTTACCTCGCCACATGTCTGTAGTTTCATTTATGTTGTGAACAAAAAAGATTGACATTTTTTAAGTTAAATCAGATGCACGAATGAGTAAAATTAATAGTTTTTATGGTAAAAAGCATAGAAGCCAGTCTGTGTTGACGCTGGAAATAGAAGTGAAAACAGTTGATTATACAAAACAATGTTGAGAATAAAGTGGCTCAGGTGGTCTGCAAAACAATATGACCCATTCCAAACATCACCATCCTTGAGATAAATATGATATCAGTTACTGATATTGCTCTTTGTTCATACAGCATCATATATCAGTTTATAATAATGCAAACAGCTTTAAACATGATTTATTACACTCATATCTGCCAAACAGTCCTTATTACTGAGAAAAAATATATAGAAAATAAAAAAAAATTCTTCTTAAGTACTCTGTTTTTGAAAAACATGTAGCCACATTTGTTTTTGTCTAATAGAGCATGGTGATTACTCTTTAGGTGAATATCACATGTATTGATGTAGTCACATACTGGTACTCTGAATAGAGTGAATATCGCATGTATTGATGTAGTCACATACTGGTACTCTGAATAGAGTGAATATCGCATGTATTGATGTAGTCACATACTGGTACTCTGAATAGAGTGAATATCGCATGTATTGATGTAGTCACATACTGGTACTCTGAATAGAGTGAATATCGCATGTATTGATGTAGTCACATACTGGTACTCTGAATAGAGTGAATATCGCATGTATTGATGTAGTCACATACTGGTACTCTGAATAGAGTGAATATCGCATGTATTGATGTAGTCACATACTGGTACTCTGAATAGAGTGAATATCGCATGTATTGATGTAGTCACATACTGGTACTCTGAATAGAGTGAATATCGCATGTATTGATGTAGTCACATACTGGTACTCTGAATAGAGTGAATATCGCATGTATTGATGTAGTCACATACTGGTACTCTGAATAGAGTGAATATCGCATGTATTGATGTAGTCACATACTGGTACTCTGAATAGAGTGAATATCGCATGTATTGATGTAGTCACATACTGGTACTCTGAATAGAGTGAATATCGCATGTATTGATGTAGTCACATACTGGTACTCTGAATAGAGTGAATATCGCATGTATTGATGTAGTCACATACTGGTACTCTGAATAGAGTGAATATCGCATGTATTGATGTAGTCACATACTGGTACTCTGAATAGAGTGAATATCGCATGTATTGATGTAGTCACATACTGGTACTCTGAATAGAGTGAATATCGCATGTATTGATGTAGTCACATACTGGTACTCTGAATAGAGTGAATATCGCATGTATTGATGTAGTCACATACTGGTACTCTGAATAGAGTGAATATCGCATGTATTGATGTAGTCACATACTGGTACTCTGAATAGAGTGAATATCGCATGTATTGATGTAGTCACATACTGGTACTCTGAATAGAGTGAATATCGCATGTATTGATGTAGTCACATACTGGTACTCTGAATAGAGTGAATATCGCATGTATTGATGTAGTCACATACTGGTACTCTGAATAGAGTGAATATCGCATGTATTGATGTAGTCACATACTGGTACTCTGAATAGAGTGAATATCGCATGTATTGATGTAGTCACATACTGGTACTCTGAATAGAGTGAATATCGCATGTATTGATGTAGTCACATACTGGTACTCTGAATAGAGTGAATATCTCATGTATTGATGTAGTCACATACTGGTACTCTGAATAGAGTGAATATCGCATGTATTGATGTAGTCACATACTGGTACTCTGAATAGAGTGAATATCGCATGTATTGATGTAGTCACATACTGGTACTCTGAATAGAGTGAATATCGCATGTATTGATGTAGTCACATACTGGTACTCTGAATAGAGTGAATATCTCATGTATTGATGTAGTCACATACTGGTACTCTGAATAGAGTGAATATCGCATGTATTGATGTAGTCACATACTGGTACTCTGAATAGAGTGAATATCGCATGTATTGATGTAGTCACATACTGGTACTCTGAATAGAGTGAATATCGCATGTATTGATGTAGTCACATACTGGTACTCTGAATAGAGTGAATATCGCATGTATTGATGTAGTCACATACTGGTACTCTGAATAGAGTGAATATCGCATGTATTGATGTAGTCACATACTGGTACTCTGAATAGAGTGAATATCGCATGTATTGATGTAGTCACATACTGGTACTCTGAATAGAGTGAATATCGCATGTATTGATGTAGTCACATACTGGTACTCTGAATAGAGTGAATATCGCATGTATTGATGTAGTCACATACTGGTACTCTGAATAGAGTGAATATCGCATGTATTGATGTAGTCACATACTGGTACTCTGAATAGAGTGAATATCGCATGTATTGATGTAGTCACATACTGGTACTCTGAATAGAGTGAATATCGCATGTATTGATGTAGTCACATACTGGTACTCTGAATAGAGTGAATATCTCATGTATTGATGTAGTCACATACTGGTACTCTGAATAGAGTGAATATCGCATGTATTGATGTAGTCACATACTGGTACTCTGAATAGAGTGAATATCGCATGTATTGATGTAGTCACATACTGGTACTCTGAATAGAGTGAATATCGCATGTATTGATGTAGTCACATACTGGTACTCTGAATAGAGTGAATATCTCATGTATTGATGTAGTCACATACTGGTACTCTGAATAGAGTGAATATCGCATGTATTGATGTAGTCACATACTGGTACTCTGAATAGAGTGAATATCGCATGTATTGATGTAGTCACATACTGGTACTCTGAATAGAGTGAATATCGCATGTATTGATGTAGTCACATACTGGTACTCTGAATAGAGTGAATATCGCATGTATTGATGTAGTCACATACTGGTACTCTGAATAGAGTGAATATCGCATGTATTGATGTAGTCACATACTGGTACTCTGAATAGAGTGAATATCGCATGTATTGATGTAGTCACATACTGGTACTCTGAATAGAGTGAATATCGCATGTATTGATGTAGTCACATACTGGTACTCTGAATAGAGTACCAGTAATGAACTTAGTAATTTTCCTTGTTTTAGACGTTGCTGAAGCTTTATCTGCAAATGGTACCTCCATCAATGGTACAACAAAACACATATCACATACTAATGGTATCAAATTTAGTGAAGATGCAACAAGGTGAGTACATTCATGAGAAATTATGCGTTGTTATGGTAAAATGTTACAATGAACAATAAATCTTATTATAATTATTATTATTTGTAAACCTTGATGGATGGTTATAATGAGCTTCAATGGCAAATGTTTCATTTTATAGAAGTTCTGTTTCTGTATTTAAAAATTTGTCTGTAGAGTTGCTTTAAATCTCTCATTGTTAAAGTTTTTTAATTATGTTAAATAGGCTATTGACTAAATTTATCAGAATTGCAGGGATTATGTAATTTTAAATAATTTCATTAATGCCAGAATGTTGGTAATCATGTTGGTTTCCTTATTGAATGTTTGTTCAAACAGGGGTTTTGCCAAGCTCAATTAGATTTAAAAAATAGGAAAAAAAATAAAAAAAATGTGACAATTTTCTATACAGGTCGCTAGTCTGACTGTTCTATTGAAATAGACAGGTATTTAGCCAGCAACTGCCTATTAACAAAACCTCTGGTTCAAATTTCATTAATTCCAAAGTTTTTAACTTGCAGAGATTCACAAAGATTCATCTTTGAACACAGGCAATTTCAAAAAATTCTCGAAGTATTCCACATAAGTCTTAAAATAAACAAGTCTAGAAATCTAAACTGCTAACGTCGGTAGAAATAAAATCTTGGAGATCAAGTTCTGGTTTTGATTTGATTTATGATTTATTTCACCAATAATAATAACAATTCTAGTAATCTTATAATAATAATAATAATAATAATAATAATTTCTTGGTGTGGACCACAGAGGTAGTTCATCCGAACTAATCTAGTCTGTGGCCCAATCCTAACCAATAACCAATGAGCTACTACATGTATTTCTTATTACCCACTATATTAACCACTTGGAGTGCTCCCATACTTCAATAAAGACTTCTAACATTGTAGTTGGACAGACTCTATTTTTTTTACTACTAGAAATCTATGGGAATGACTGCAATTGCTAAGTTTACATTGAAGTTTATTTTTAATTCCAATCATGTTTGCCCAACTGTCAGTCACTGCGGACATGGTAGCCATATTATGTTAACCTTGTAATGTTTTCTGCAGATTAAGTTTATGTGGGAAAGCTAGTAATTTACCAGCAAGAGTGGAATTATTAAAGATTAAGGCAAATGATGTGTTTGCCAGACAACAATGGACATATGCAATTACTTTGTATAACCAGGCATTGAGTTTAGTTCCATATAGTGCTGTTCTACTGGCCAACAGAGCAGCTGCTTTCATGAAACGAAAATGGTGAGTACTTTAATTGTGAAATGCAAAAATGAATTCTGATAATGATATTATTTGACAAATGTTGCCAAGTACTGCATAGATATAAATAACATCTAATTCATCACTTTCATCGATGGATATTTTCTCACCATGAGTCTTGTGTACAATCAATGCTTGGAATATAAAATTTAATCTCAAAAAATGTTGAATTTTGAAAAGCTCTCTTTTTGCCTATTTTCAATGTCAATATAATTCCTGATGTTATATCATGCTAAAAATCACCTGTCTAAATTACCTAGATATTGGCCAATGCTTGTTTTTAAATCCAATTTCCTTCAAAAAAAAGATGAAATTAAAGTTTGCAGAATGCGTTGTACATCAAGTGTTTAAATGTTGATTCTATTGGGAATGGTAATTTATATATACTGTGTTAAGGTGGGGAGGAAAACAAAAGTTACTGACTATATCTATGTCTATTCTGTTAGGGACGGTGATTTATATGCTGCATTAAGAGATTGTCATACTGCATTATCTATTGATCCGTCACACTGTAAAGCTCACTTCAGATTAGCAAAATGCTTATTTGAATTAACTTGGGCAAAAGAAGCCTTAGATTGTCTCAGAGAATTCAAAGACAAATTTCCTGACTATGCTAAGAATCATACATTTGAACAGCTTGATAGAGATATATGTGCTACTCTCTATTCAAAGACTGCTACAGGTAAGTGTTACAGTATCTCTAATGTGAGAAACTGGAATTGAGTACCTGGGTCACCAGCCACTGAATCCATATTATCTTTGCTATGACAGACAGAATCAGGTCTAACTCGGATATAATGAGCGGGTCTCGGCAGGGAAGTGGAGTTACAGTACTTCGGCAGTGAAAAAATGGGATTTGAGTCTAACCAGGCAGGGGCTTAATATATATGGAAACCAGAAAAGATGGTACAATTGTCATCTCTTGTTTGGTAAATTAGTCAACCACTGACTGTGGGTGGAATTCAGACCATTGTAATGAGTGGGTAATTGACCCAGGCTGATCCATTCCTGACATGGATAGTATTATTCTGTTATTTTCCACAAAGAATGACTATATCAAATTCCTTCATTAATATCTAGAAAGTGAAGGTGATAAGAAGACTGATAGTACTAATGGTAGTCGTCGACGCCAACGAGAAAGCTTGTCAGAACATGAGAATATATTACGTACTGATAGTTGTGATTATAGTCAGAGATTCTGTGGTCATTGTAACACTACTACAGATATCAAAGAAGCTAATTTCTTTGGCAGGTAGGAACTATTTATAGTAACTTTGCTCATCATTGCTATGCATTATGATAGCCTATCCATGTGTGTTACAGAAAACAATGATATGGTGTTTCATTTTGATTAAAATCAACTAACATGCATTACATATTTAGGATTACCAAAACAACAATAATAAACAAGCAGCCTGTCGGCTGAGATAGTGCCACTGTTAGCAATGCATATTTCAATTAAAGAACTGAAGTTATCATTAGAAAATTAACAACATGTATAGTATCAAAGTAATCAGACTTGCTGTTTTCAACAAGAATTTGAAAATATTACTTTTTACCAAAAATTACGAAAAATATTCATCAAAGTTATCATCTCAAAATGAACAAATCTGAGAAAGGTCTACCTGTAGTACTATATGTATAATATCAAAACAATCAGACTTAAATATTACTTTTTACCAAAAATGACAAAAATATTCATTAAAATTAGAGAATCAATATATCATCACGAAATGAACCAATCTAAGAGAGGTATACACCAAGTATCAAAGCATCCAGGCTTGTAGTTTTCAAGAAGAAGTCGAAAAAGTAAAAAGTTGACATGGGCGGCGATGGACAATCACTCATATGATAAGCTCCGCTTGACAAAGTCGACAGCAGAGCTAAAAAAAAAGGGGGGATATCCCAATGTAATGAATATATCAATGTCTTCACTACCATGGAATACCAGAATACTAATTTAGGTTCATTCTTTAATCCACGAAAATACAAGTACTGTATTTGAACACTCATTGAAGGGTAATGTGTATAAAATGACTTGGTTATTATTCCAATTAACACTTCCAAAATGGTTTTAAATTAATAAGTGTGTCTGGTCTTGAACAGTGTATAAATAAAAATAGAATTTAAAACTACGCCGTCTTGAAACTGTCACAATTCATACCAAATGTTTTAATATCATACTTCCGCAAATCACTTGTATTACTGTGTTCAAGAGAGAGTCATTGCAGCTTGCCAGCCATTTTCAAATAGAGGTAATATAGAGAATTTTCTTCAATCAAACTTACTGCACAGTACATGAAGAAAACTATTGTGACATTAAAATTTGATGTATATTTATTATCTTTTTCAATATTTATTTGTGTGCTTCCAGTAATGGTCAATACATAGTAGCTGGTTCTGATGACGGCTCATTCTTTGTGTGGGAGAAATCTACAACTAATCTAGTACGTGTACTGAGAGGTGATGAGTCTATCGTCAATTGTTTACAACCACATCCAAGTTCCTGTTTGTTAGCAACAAGTGGAATTGATCCTGTTGTCAGGTTATGGAGTCCAAGACCAGAGGTATGAAAAATGGCTAAATCAATCCATGCAGCCAAAACTATTACACTTTTTGACTCCCATGTTTGAAGAACACAATGGGACTTTTGCGATTTTTTGGGTCTGAGTATCTACGTGTGTGTGTCATATTTTATCGAAAATTGGTACATAGATGCTCTGGGATAATGCACAGATCTGATTAGTTTTTGGTTGAAATATGTGCATATTAATTAGCCATTTTTTAACTTTATCAGCCAATTAAATATTGTGCTTACTAATTACCTAATTTGCATAAATTAACCAATATATTGGTGCTGCACACATAACTTGCCTATCATTAAATTTTAGTAAATGCAGTATTCCTTATTTGTACTTCAGGTCTCCAATACCTTCAGCACACGAGTTCTTTCTAAGCTGCCATTGAATATAATATTGAGTAGGGGAGTTAGTCTTGATTGTTCATTGTCATCTGTTCCACATCTGTCAAAATTTGGGGCAAATCTGGGGAGAACACTGGACAAAAATAGTCAAAATTTCCAGAAATATCAAAAAATATAAGAAAAAAATTTGATGAGTAAGTCTGGTTAATGTTTGAGATCATCATAATCAAGCATCAGCTTCTAGATCAAAATCTGACATGTTTATGTTCAAACCGTATTACTATAAACAAAATTATATATCTTAAATTTGATAACTAAAGGGGACTGTGCCATGCATGGCTTGTTTTATGTTGTCTTGTTGATATCTGTATGTAAACATTACAAGATTACAACTGGTGACAAGGTGTAACTATAGTGTAGTGAAAACCACTTAGATTCAAAAATAGTGTTTGAATGAAACCATTTTCAAATTGAATTTATTAATTTAAATCCTATGAATAAATTATTATTTGATTATAAGAGTACAATTTAATTTGAAAGTTGAACAAGCAAATTTCCCTCAAGAGATAGCAAAGTCATTGCAGACACCACTAACAATGTTCCAAAGGGGAGATATTGATTTACACTTTGGCACCCACTTTAAAGCAGTATTATTCATCAAACTTAGTTGAAGTCTTTAAAATGTGTAGTAAAATGAATTGGAATAACTAAAATTTTGAATCCTACTTTTGAACATGCTAACCAAACACAACCAAACCTAGGATTTCCATCAGGGATTTTTTTAAACAAGCGAACAGGGGTGCAGCTCCTTCATGCCATGGACATGTGCCCCCTTACTCTGGGGAGCAGATCCTCTGGCAACAATAATTCTGATTGACCAGGGATCACATGTGGCCACAGTCTTCAACTGTGACATGTCTGATAGTAATTTTGGCCCTAAGGAAGCCATAGAATGCTCCATTTTAACTTAAAATTATCAATCTCCACACCCTGGTAGGGAGAACTCTATCTCGCCCCACTTGGTGGTGCCGCTGAATTGCAGTGCTCACTCTTGCAGTTTTTTTTTAGAAAAACCCCTGGTTCCATGTTCACTTGGATGCAGTGGCAATGATGACTACAGATGAATAAATTGAGGAAATAAAAAATGGGACAACTTGCTTCTTATAAAATTTTGATTAAGTAGGCTGCATGGGACTTTTTAATGACCTAAGCTGCTGAAAATATAAATTTGGTCTTTGAACCTACATAAATGCTTTTAAATATTTGACTGTTTTGCTAACACTTTCTTATCCAGATATCTTGTAAATACTGCTCTACTTCATAATTCAAATTCTACAGCTTTAAGGGCTTTTCCATCCCATAATATATGTTCTTACAATACTCACATGTTGTGTATCAACTCTACAGGATGGTCCCATTGAAGACAGGAGTGTGGCGGAAGCAGACTCAGCAGCCACAGCCAATCAGAAAAGAATGAATGCAGATCCCTTAGAAGTGATGTTAATGAATATGGGATATCGTATAGGAATATCAGAAGGCTCAGATGATGAAAATGCTGA
This sequence comes from Saccoglossus kowalevskii, assembly GCF_978046115.1. NCBI lineage: Eukaryota > Metazoa > Hemichordata > Enteropneusta > Harrimaniidae > Saccoglossus > Saccoglossus kowalevskii. The sequence goes on from NC_140651.1 coordinate 3,314,409, forward strand.
GAATGCAGTACAGTGCAGACCAAGCTAAACTCAGGTCCATGCATTTTTTTTGTCTGCAGACTGATGTTACAGTGAAACGTTTGGGTGAAATACAAGTGGCCAATTTACTTTATTCTGTGCATTCAAAACTTAGGATATAAACACAGACATTTACAGTTCTTTTGAATGCTGTGTGTGTACACATTTTACAGTTCAGTTTTTCGTTACCAAGATGTCTCACAGTCAGGAATAAATAACCAACTTTAGTTAGTCTGTCATTTGCTGTATAAAACAATGCTGAGAAAACTAATTCTGTGTTATTATGTAACTAGGACCTTCTTTCACCACCGATGTAATTGTACGCAGTGTAAGCACCTTGACTAAAAGAGTGTAGTCTCTTGCAATTAAGGCATGGATGCAAAGTCATTAAAACTGTTAGCTGCATCTTTTACAATTTTTTTTATTTATAAATGCTTCCACAAAGGATGGAATTCCGAACTGTTGATGGTTATCCTGTTGCACTGGTATGCTACTAATCAGCATACAATAAGCAAAAATCATGTATTCAGTATGATATGCATGTCAATTTCATGCTTGGCCTATCAGTCAGATATTCAGTTTGAATTGCAATGTTGTAGGTACACTAGCATTTTATGTTAGGCCATGGTTTGTCACTGAATATCAACCAGTATACAAACAAGATAATATATTGTAAGATTGTGGTATGTACATGATGTAAATATAATTACTAATCTTAAGTGTATATTATGTTTAATTTTCTGCATACCAATGTATTTTATCAGTGTTTTAGATGATATGCCCCCAATTACTACTTTCAACTAACAGGTGTTTTCTGATTGATGAATTTATCGTGTTCAATTGACTCAACAAATGGTTGTATTTTGTGTTGGAGCAACCTCTGTTCAGACAATGCTCATCCATACACAATGTTTTAGCTCATTGACTCGTGTACTCATCATTCCACAACCCTTGTCCACTTACTTTAAGACGATGTATTCTAATGTGACCTCCATGAGGTGCCTATTACTGATTTCACAACTATATATGCATATGCTGAAACAAGTGTAGAAGTAACTTATTTGATTTGATTCATGTGGTACTCAATTTAAAAAACAGATTCAATCCACTTCGCAAAAAGTTGTCAATCCAGTCTTTTAAGAAAGTCAATCTATCAACCTTGCCAGAGTTCTTGGATTTGATCTTAATCAAAACTAATATATTTCATGGAATGGTATCAATAGACCATTTTGTGTTCACTGTGAGATCATATGTGGAAATAGAAAAAAGGTCGTATTGTCATGGTGGCCACAAAAAACAATAGACCATTTTGTGTTCACTGTGAGATCCTATGTGGAAATAGAAAATAGGTCGTATTGTCATGGTGGACACAAAAAACATGTAACTATTTTGGGGGTATTTCCACATACACACAATGGTCCAATTTTAATGAAGTAAACGTCACATTTCTCTCTGAAAGATAGGAGTTTTGACATTTAACTACATTGCATTAAAAGACAAAATCAATTTTTGCTGTCTACATTTGAGTATTTAATGCCTATTAATTTAATCTACCACTACCATGAGTGTTACTCATGTACACACCTCATGGCTGTAGTGTGGGTGTCTCAATGCATACATTTTGATTACCCATGTTACATAGTCAAATTACTTGCTGAGAAATGAATATAACGTCCAATAAAATTTTGCCTTAAAGCAGTCCATACATTATACTGTGGGTTTGATTTTTGATGCTGTACTCAATGTATTATTTACTTGTAAATAGTTGGTTCATTTGGGTTTGGTTTAAAATAAAATGTCTACAATGTTACTCATTCTTGTAAATTGTTTTTATGATAGATTTGAGGTATGTCGAGATGTAGCCCTGGAACGGCATTTATTAATACAAAATGGACATGCCTGAAGTTGATTGGTCTCCATTATGACCATGTATACAAGTTTGAACAAAATGTGATTAAAATGGCTTGATCCATTTTGAATCATAAAACAAATGCATGTGTCTGCTTTAAGCCTAATTGTTCTAAGCATGCGTGTCAAGACTTCATTCTATCAGAATATTAAATGCATCAAGATCCTGAAACCACACTTTTTCCCTTTTAATAACAGGAAAGTATCATAACCAGTTTACGCTGCAGCTCAGCGTCCTCTCAACACCGATCTGACGCGGAGAGTTTGTATAAATATAAAACTGATATAAATTATTTCTTTACTAAATGATACATTGTAGAAATGACCTGGACCAAAAATTGTGCAATCAGTTCACACAGATAGTTCCTTGAGTGGAGCGCGCTCTACACATGATTTTTTTTTTTGCATTTGGAGACGTTCTATTTCAAGCTAGTCGAAACTCAAATTTTATTATGTTAGATCCTTCTGTTCCAAAGATTGAATTATGTGATTAGAAAACAACTTAAGTTGCAAAAAGTAGTGTATAAAGGCGACAGCACTATTTTAGCCAAAATTGGCTAGTAAAGCGTCATATTACAAAGGTCTGTGCTGAGACAACACAAATTACCCTCTAACAATGGCACCAATATTGGTATGAGAAGTGTTCACCTCAAATTCAAGGTAACCATGATATTAGTGGTTTAGACTCGCGATAAAAAGATACTGCAACATTTTTGAGAATATGATTTAATATTTATTAATATTTCATACAAAAATGTGGATTTTTACTGGAGATCAGTCAATCTCAATTAATAATATGCATGAATGTAAAGTTCCAAATTGTCATAGTTAAGAGAGAAGTACTAAGTGTAATTCTCACTTCACATCGCTAAGAAATTCCAACCAAAAAGTACTCCATTTATCATGAATCCTTCACATCGCTAAGAATTACCAACCAAAAAGTACTCCATTTATCATGAATCTTTCATCAGTAAATGCAATGCTAATTCTTCCTCTTCTTTTAATCCCATGTCATCAATCAACATTTTCTTTTTGACATCAGCTTGCTTCTTTCTCTTTTTCTTCGTATTTGAAAAACTGCAATGATAGTTATAAATAGTGAAGGAAATTAGATATATGATACTAACTTGACACGCTGCAGGAAAGTATCAATATTGGATATATCTGTCAAATTTGTTTTCTTAAGTTATAGACAGTATGCTACAAATCAACATGCAGACACCAGTGTTGTGGCTTCTGCATACCCACACAACTCACCCCCAGATAAGTTTTTGAGGTAACCATACATACCCCAACCTCCATATAAAGACCACCTGTTTAAAAAGACAGTTTTACTGAAGATTTTTTGAGTAGTCACCATACACAGATTTGACTATGTAACATGACATATAATGTAGGTAAAGTCAGGTATTCATTAATACAAAATTTTGGCAATTTTAAATCTGATCTGAATAACATTGTGGTTCCATGATGTTCAATGTATGTACATGTATCAAGTTTGAACAATAGATGTAGCTCAGTCAATTCAGATATGTACATGTGTAATGTAAAACAACATTACAGGATTGACATAATCAGACCAGAATACTGCACACACACAAATTGTTTTAAGGTAGCGGGACTATTATTTGCATACTTGTTTTCATCTTCTAATTGTGACTAAATGACTACAAATAGACCCGGGAAAGTATATATTTTTAGAATCGCCAGACTTCAAGCTTTTCACAAGTGTATTTTGCATGCCCGTATCTGCATTCTACGACGCGTTAGTCAATCAAAGGTGAAAAATTACTTTTTCTGTAAAAAAAAAAATTACGCATTTATGCTGGCGATAAGAAGTATTTTTTTCACTTTTCCTAGTTGTTCAATAGTCTGGTAAATTGAATGTGTCTGGTTAGTTTTATTCAAGCAACGCGTTTTAAAAAATAGTGTCCTGAATTTCAATTACTGTTTTAGTCGCATTGCCCCCAACTCAAACCACAACTCGTTGGTAAATAATCGATGAAATAGTTTGTCTGGACACATTCAAGTTCCTCTCATTGTCACCTTAAAGCTGTGAAAATTTGGTGTTAATCCGACGACAATAAGTATACGTTATTTTTTGTTAAAGACCTTGTATTTTGAAAAACATAAACTCCTAGAAAACGTCCATGAAGTAACAGCAAAGATTTTCAAGCTTGTTTATCGGCACAATCAATTTGTTTTCCCATCAAGGTCTGTTTTACCATGTGTAGGGACATCCAAATGTGTAAGGCTATTGGAAACCCAAAAAATAAAGGAATGGGATAGCTATAATTGGATAAATTCGGCATATGAAAACACCAAAATCAATGATTTTTTTCAGTGGCTGTGTGACCTTGTGTCTGACACATTCATATGCAAATGACTAATCTGTGAAACAAACAGGGGCAGAGACAAACCACTCAAATGTTTGGAAACACTCATTGTGTGTCAGATAGCTACTGATAACACATCCTAACATTGCTTTGTCTTGAGTTTATCTTTGAAACTTATAGGCACACAGATTAAACCTGTGTTGTTGATTTTGGAAAACACTATTGAGGCTGCCTTGCTTCCCTTCAGAAAATCTACATTTTAACCAACTTACATGACATTCTATGTTATATTGACTTTATCATATGAAAGTTTATGGTGCATTTCATCAATTAATAAATAAATTTGAAAATCGTAATTTTCAACACAAATAATAGTCTCGCTACCTTAATCAGATAAAAGATAGTGTGAATCTTCATTTTTCATCGTTCACTTTTTGGGACCTTGTACTATAAAGTACTTTATTTTTAGGGGGTTTTGTATGGAATTTATTTTCACTGATTTTTGACGAGTTGAATGTAAAATATAGGAAAAAAGGTATATTCGCTGGATTTTATTTTCACTGAATTATTCCTACAGCGAAACTAGCGAAAATTTATACAGCATACCAAAAAACACGTTTTAAGGTAGAATGCTACTCAATAGTAAAAATAATGTCAATTTCATGTCAGAAGGATAAAGGAAATAAAGTGAAAATATGGGTTCATCGTACTTAATTTAGATAAAAATCCATGTAGAAAATGGAGTGAACATAGCATGATGTTCTGTATGTGTTCAGACATTTTACCATTGTTTCCTATGCATACCAAGGATACATCTCAAAATCTGGTTGGTGACAAGGGGTGAAAAATTATATACAGTGGTCTAACATACTTGTTCATGTCAAAAAGTATTTACAAAATTACAATATTTTTAGTGGGTTTTCAATTGTGATCTACGAAAACTGCTGCTAAATTGCAATTGTATGCATATTATTTTAAATTTTTTCTCAAAAAACAGATTGACAATGAATTATAAATATCCACATACTGTTGACTAATACAAAAATGAATAATTTTAGACAGATTTTGACACAAAATATTATTATACCTCATGACCATGACAGCCAATCAGATTACCGTATTAGAGGTTAACATTTTTGTATGTTAACCTCTTGGCATAATTGTATGTTAACCTCCATCCGGGTACCTTCCTCTTCAGGTTACCTGATTTACGCCGATAACTTGTCAGGGGAGAACGATACGCGGCAATATTGGTGAACTGATTGGTTTGCCAGGTTTACGTTCACTATACCACTATCTTATTGGAGAGAAAAACTAGGATTTTGTAGTGATTTCGCATGATTTTTAGTCAAGCTTGTTGTGCGTTCACCAGCACGCTCAGCTACGTGCTTTGATACATTCGATCTGCGATTGTGTAGTTCGTCAACCTAAATAATCTGAGAGTCGTGGGCTTTTGTTTGATTTTGTTGTGTGTTTTGACAGTATATTGACATATTACAGTGTATTTGTTGAAAGAGAATGGTGTTCACATAAACCTATACTCAAGCAGTATGCAGCTCCATGTGCAGCTCGTTTCAGTGTTCTACATGTAATGCGAACTGAAACGCAATGTAGCATACAGCTGCGCACAGGATGGCGCTGAATGTTGTTGCAAAAATCAATTCTTTGTCAGGCTGAAGCTGTTGAAGTTACGTTTATCAAAACGAGTCCATGATAAAACTTAATCAAATTCAATCACTGCTCTTGAACTCTTTCAGACATGCATTCAGATCTACAAGCGTGAACTTAAGTTTGCCATGATTGAGTGCCACAATTTCTGTTTTCAGATTTATTCAGTATAATAATAACAAGTCATTGTTAATAACACAGTCCCTGTCCAAAATTTTGTGATCTGACATATCAATTTGATGCTGATGAAGTCATTAATAGGAGATGGATTTGTAAAAAAATTATGATTTAGTGCTTTTACACGAGAATTGAACATTGGGCAGTCATATTGAATCAAATTACAAAAATAATGTTTATGTTGATGTATCTATTGGTATACTGTCTTTGTACAAAATTTAAACAGAAATGTTCATTGCATTCATGGGAAAGTAAGCATGGGTATCATGAAAAACAAAATGACCACCAGTCAGCCATATTAGTTTGAATAACAGAAAAAATATGACATGCAACTATAACCCAATATGTATAATCATCATACAAACTTTGATCCAAATTGGCCTAGTCATCTCTAAGAAACAGCTCCGGACATGTAAAAATTATGATTTAGCACTTTTACATGAAAATTGGGCCTTGGCCGGCCATATTGAATCGAATCACAAAAATAATGTATCCCTTGGTATACTATCTTTGTACAAAATTTAAACAGAAACATTCATTGCATTGAAGATAAAGTAGCATGGGTACCATGAAAAACAATATGGCCGCCAGTAGGCCATATTTGTTCAAATCAATATGTATGATCACCATACCAACTTTGATCCAAATCGGCCCAGTCATCTTCGAGAAACTGCTGCAGACACGTTTAGGTATCAGAAATAGCAAATTTTACATCCCAAATGGCCGCCAGTCTGCCATTTTTGCTCCGATTATAAAGATTATAAAGTGCATACATGTATGTTAGACATTATGTATCGTCTTCATGTAAAGTTTGAATGAAATCGATCAATGGGTGTCTGAGATATAGCCTCGAACATACAGACAGTTATATTTATTGGTTAACCAATAAATAATCTGAGAGTCATGGGCTTTTGATTTTGTTACGTATTTGTACAAAATAGTCCCCGTTTTCAAACTTTGTCCGAACAGGACCTAAAAATTGACACCCCAACAGCGGTGGACATACAGTTTTAGAGACCCTCAGAGCCCATTGTCAATGTATATTGTACATTTGTATATTGTCACTGCTACATGTGATAAAATATGCACCAGTAGCCTTTGTACATTTATATCCACTTACCTAAATTCTTTCTCAGCATGGCTATGTTTTTCACTTTTATTGAAATATTGATCAGGATCTGGCAATAAATCAATATTACATTCATCTTCTGGATTTATAGATAATTGTACACCAATATCTTCCTCCTAAATAATGAATGTCAAAAAATTACCAAAACTGGTTTCTATTACGTACATATTGCAATCACTAAAAGGGCGTAGTCATTTTTTCCCACATCACTTGCACAAAACAAACAATACACCATACAATCTTTTGAATATATGCGTAACTCCATGTTAGATGTCAGGGAAGAGTGATAAGCGTCACGTCACGTCACAAAAAAACTGTTCACATGAAAAAAAAATACTCAGTCTATTTAGTGTAATATGCATTTATTTTTTTAATTTTCTTTGTAACGGAAAGTATATTCTGACATTTAACAGTTTTTCAGTTATAACAGCTTATTGTCGAAAACTTGCGACACACGAACGTAATCATAAGGAGTATTGACAAAAGTTGTCGCAAGAACAAAAGCAGTTTTACTGCGTGTTTGACATCCTAACACTACTGAACAATAAAGAGGTGTGAATATTTTTAGGCACGTTGTCGAAACAAATGAATAGGATTAGGAACAATGTACCAGCTGGTTGAAACAAAATCAGTCACGGTCTTGTTGAATTGGGGGTGCGGTTAGCAATAGGTACTTTTCATGTTTTCAATTTTTGTTGAGAACTCTTTAACACTGAAGCCGAAATGGGGGATGCGGTTACTATTAGGTATGCGGTTTATAATAGGATTTTAACGGTACTTGTTATTCATTCATCACTATTGTTGGTAAGACTTTGATGAAGAATACAAACCTCACTCTCATCCCCTCGTTTCCGCCTTTTTCTTCCAGCTTTTTTCTTCAGTTTTTCAGCCTTTAAAGTAAAACACACATGCAAGTTTTTATTATTAAGTAGAATCCACTTTTAATTGATATGAAAGTGAATTTTATTTTGAACTCTCACTATAGTCTGAAGCAGAGAAAAGAAACAAGAAAATTAGACATTTTGTATAAACAAGCCTTTTGTCAAGTAAATTACAGAAAGAGTAGCAAATTTGTTTTTATTTTATTTTCTTGTTTCTTCATTTTTTCTTTGCTCTGCAAGGCTATTATTAATTTGACCAGTAAACAGTTATTTCTCTTACTCTGTGTTTGTCTTTAACTCGTTGTCTAAATACTTGTTTATCATGTTTATCTTCTTCTCGCATCAACACTACTGTTTTGTCAATGTTTATACCACCTTTGTCATCATCTTCATCCATCTGGATAAAGGTTTTCTGCACTGGAGGAAACTGCTGAGCAACCTAACAAACAATAACATATAGCAGGAAATAAATGAGTATTCAAGAATTCGCCATCAAATCTTGTGAACCTAATCAGCACATCACCCATATCACTGCTAGTTGCTATCCTAATCAGCTGACCTAACATCAGCACATCACCCATACCACTGCTAGTTGCTATCCTAATCAGCTGACCTAACATCAGCACATCACCCATACCACTGCTAGTTGCTATCATAATCAGCTGACCTAACATCAGCACATCACCCGTACCACTGCTAGTTGCTATCCTAATCAGCTGACCTAACATCAGCACATCACCCATACCACTGCTAGTTGCTATCCTAATCAGCTGACCTAACATCAGCACATCACCCGTACCACTGCTAGTTGCTATCCTAATCAGCTGACCTAACATCAGCACATCACCCATACCACTGCTAGTTGCTATCCTAATCAGCTGACCTAACATCAGCACATCACCCATACCACTGCTAGTTGCTATCATAATCAGCTGACCTAACATCAGCACATCACCCATACCACTGCTAGTTGCTATCCTAATCAGCTGACCTAACATCAGCACATCACCCATACCACTGCAGTTGCTATCCTAATCAGCTGACCTAACATCAGCACATCACCCATACCACTGCTAGTTGCTATCCTAATCAGCTGACCTAACATCAGCACATCACCCGTATCACTGCTAGTTGCTATCCTAATCAGCTGACCTAACATCAGCACATCACCCGTATCACTGCTAGTTTGTGTCCTAATCAGCTGACCTAACATCAGCACATCACCCATATCACTGCTAGTTGCTATCCTAATCAGCTGACCTGACATCAGCACATCACCCATACCACTGCTAGTTGCTATCCTAATCAGCTGACCTAACATCAGCACATCACCCATATCACTGCTAGTTGCTATCCTAATCAGCTGACCTAACATCAGCACATCACCCATACCACTGCTAGTTGCTATCCTAATCAGCTGACCTGACATCAGCACATCACCCATACCACTGCTAGTTGCTATCCTAATCAGCTGACCTAACATCAGCACATCACCCATACCACTGCTAGTTGCTATCCTTATCAGCTGACCTAACATCAGCACATCACCCATATCACTGCTAGTTGCTATCCTAATCAGCTGACCTAACATCAGCACATCACCCATACCACTGCTAGTTGCTATCCTAATCAGCTGACCTAACATCAGCACATCACCCATATCACTGCTAGTTGCTATCCTAATCAGCTGACCTAACATCAGCACATCACCCATATCACTGCTAGTTGCTATCCTAATCAGCTGACCTAACATCAGCACATCACCCATACCACTGCTAGTTGCTATCCTAATCAGCTGACCTAACATCAGCACATCACCCATATCACTGCTAGTTGCTATCCTAATCAGCTGACCTAACATCAGCACATCACCCATACCACTGCTAGTTGCTATCCTAATCAGCTGACCTAACATCAGCACATCACCCATACCACTGCTAGTTGCTATCATAATCAGCTGACCTAACATCAGCACATCACCCGTACCACTGCTAGTTGCTATCCTAATCAGCTGACCTAACATCAGCACATCACCCATACCACTGCTAGTTGCTATCCTAATCAGCTGACCTAACATCAGCACATCACCCGTACCACTGCTAGTTGCTATCCTAATCAGCTGACCTAACATCAGCACATCACCCATACCACTGCTAGTTGCTATCCTAATCAGCTGACCTAACATCAGCACATCACCCATACCACTGCTAGTTGCTATCATAATCAGCTGACCTAACATCAGCACATCACCCATACCACTGCTAGTTGCTATCCTAATCAGCTGACCTAACATCAGCACATCACCCATACCACTGCAGTTGCTATCCTAATCAGCTGACCTAACATCAGCACATCACCCATACCACTGCTAGTTGCTATCCTAATCAGCTGACCTAACATCAGCACATCACCCGTATCACTGCTAGTTGCTATCCTAATCAGCTGACCTAACATCAGCACATCACCCGTATCACTGCTAGTTTGTGTCCTAATCAGCTGACCTAACATCAGCACATCACCCATATCACTGCTAGTTGCTATCCTAATCAGCTGACCTGACATCAGCACATCACCCATACCACTGCTAGTTGCTATCCTAATCAGCTGACCTAACATCAGCACATCACCCATATCACTGCTAGTTGCTATCCTAATCAGCTGACCTAACATCAGCACATCACCCATACCACTGCTAGTTGCTATCCTAATCAGCTGACCTGACATCAGCACATCACCCATACCACTGCTAGTTGCTATCCTAATCAGCTGACCTAACATCAGCACATCACCCATACCACTGCTAGTTGCTATCCTTATCAGCTGACCTAACATCAGCACATCACCCATATCACTGCTAGTTGCTATCCTAATCAGCTGACCTAACATCAGCACATCACCCATACCACTGCTAGTTGCTATCCTAATCAGCTGACCTAACATCAGCACATCACCCATATCACTGCTAGTTGCTATCCTAATCAGCTGACCTAACATCAGCACATCACCCATATCACTGCTAGTTGCTATCCTAATCAGCTGACCTAACATCAGCACATCACCCATACCACTGCTAGTTGCTATCCTAATCAGCTGACCTAACATCAGCACATCACCCATATCACTGCTAGTTGCTATCCTAATCAGCTGACCTAACATCAGCACATCACCCATACCACTGCTAGTTGCTATCCTAATCAGCTGACCTAACATCAGCACATCACCCATACCACTGCTAGTTGCTATCCTAATCAGCTGACCTAACATCAGCACATCACCCATATCACTGCTAGTTGCTATCATAATCAGCTGACCTAACATCAGCACATCACCCATATCACTGCTAGTTGCTATCCTAATCAGCTGACCTAACATCAACACATGACCCGTACCACTGCTAGCTACTATCTTAGTTTCTAAATAACTTACTGCACATTATTGGGCTTTTTTTGTTTTGGGTTCCAGTCATCTTAATTGTCACTGACCTAATGGTGTACATATCCACAGTGTTTTATTGGGGGGGGGGGGGGATAAGATCTATTGAATGGTACCTATGTTTGCTAGGAATCAAACATGACCAATATCATTCTGCCATTGATTGCAAGATTCTCACCTGTAGTGGCAAAATGTTCAAGTGCTCGGCAGTGACAGCTAAGATCATCACCTTACATGATTTATTATTTGTATCATATACTTAGTCATGTAATGTGATACAAGCACCATTTGTTGAATACTGTTATAACATTTTATTCACAAGAATGAATTGATTTACCTCTCCCTCCTCATCAAATATGATCTTTTGGTTCACTTTATATTTCTTCCTAGCTAGTTTCTTGGCCAATGCTGCTTTTGATAATTTCTTTTTAGGATTTGTCTTCACCGGAACTTTTAAATCTTTCTTTTCATTTTCTTCTTCTGGTTTCACTGACACAGTAACTGTTTCCTGTATCGAAAATAAAAAAACATTAGAAATTATGAAAAATTCATTAAATTTGACTAGTGGACATATTATGAATGATTGACCAATACGTTCAAAAGATTATAGACGGCATAAGTAGCGTATATCTCAAATCACTCACACATGTTTATCAAGGCAAATTAAATATTTGACTGAAAATGTACAAAACTATTGGCTAGAAATAACCATTTCAAAAATACTGCTATAGAATAAATACTTTAGAACGAGATGAACTAATGATAATTTTGGTGGGTTTACAGCGATGAAATTGACAACAACTAACCTCTCTGACTTCTACAGTATCTTCTTCAGTGTCTTCTTCGCTAGACTGGGAATCTTCTTCAAACACATTCTTAGTTTTCACCGTAAGAATATCATCATCACTATCATCAAGAGAAATCTTAATATCTTTATCAGCTATTAGTTTATTTTTATCACCATGGTTACTATTACTGTCTTCATTTTCACTTTCATCCTCCTCTGATCCACCACTGCTTGTTTGTGGTGTGATTTTTGTTTCAGTTTTTGTGGATGATATTTTTTCTGCCATCTGCTTTTCTCTCAATTTTTCAGCTCTTTGCAAAAATCTGATTCTTGGTGAAATAACAAGACCCAGGGACCTATTGGAATGAATATATGTTACATTAACATACGTAGGGATATTACATCTACATTAGTTTAGAGGCACAGCAACATACCTAACAGTTCATTAATTTCAAGTTTATAATTAGAATAGAATAACAGGAATAAATGCCTTGCAACAGTTTTTGGTTAACGCAAGGAATACCTTAATTTAATTGCATCTTACACAATCACAATGCTAGACACATGTTTCTTGAAATTGTAAATAAATTTAAAATGTAAAGCCAAGGGCAGTCTTTTTGAGATGTTGCCATAAATATATGGGCTAGTACAAGAAATAATGTAAAATACTTTATTTTCACTTGGAATTAATTTCAGCTATTTTCAATGAAAATAAAATCCAGTGAATATACCTTTTTTTCTAAATTTTACATTCAATATGTCAAAAATCAGTGTAAATAAATTCCATACAAAACACCCAAAATGTCTTTTCAGCAAAAATAATTCCAGCTAAAATAACGTAGTTTACAGTATATAATATAAAATAAATTCTAATCCTCATTATTCATATAAGTACTTACGTTGCATACTCATCAGTTGTTAATTTATTGATATCAAAGACATCTTTATTCTTCATTAAATAAATAGATCTCAAGTAAGAAATAAAACATCTCTGGGCAGATTGTTTCATTTCATAGTTTTTAGCACATATTGCCTGCAGTTTGTTTTGTATCTGGATCAATTTATCTGGATTTATCCTACAATGAGAAAACGCACATTCCTCTGATAACAAATGTTGATAACAAAAGTCTAACTCTAAAATAAACATGTATGTAAATACAAAAAATGACTAGACCCTGAAAAGCAACCTGAGGTTGAACACTAAAAATGGCTAGACCTTAAAAACCCACCAAAAGGTGAACCACAAAAATCTTGCCTCGGTTTGAAGAGCAAAAAAGGGTAGACTCCAAAATCCCACGTGGGGTTGAAGAGTAAAAAAATGGTAGACCCTAAAATCCAACCTGGAGTTGAACACTGAAAAGGGGTAAACTCTAACATCCCACCTGGAGTTGAACACTAAAAAGGGGTAAACTCTAATATCCCACCTGGAGTTGAACACTGAAAAGGGGTAAACTCTAATATCCCTCCTAGAGTTGAACACTAAAAAGGGTAGACCCTAAAATCCCACCTGGAGTTGAACACTGAAAAGGGGTAAACTCTAATATCACACCTGGAGTTGAACACTAAAAAGGGTAGGCCATAATATCCCATCTGGGTTGAACACTAAAAAAGGGTAGACCCTAATATCCCACCTGGAGTTGAACACTAAAAAGGGTAGGCCATAATATCCCATCTGGGTTGAACACTAAAAATGGGTAGACCCTAATATCCCACCTGGAGTTGAACACTAAAAAGGGTAGACCCTAATATCCCACCTGGAGTTGAACACTAAAAAAGGGTAGGCCATAATATCCCACCTGGAGTTGAACACTAAAAAAGGGTAGGCCATAATATCCCACCTGGAGTTGAACACTAAAAAAGGGTAGGCCATAATATCCCATCTGGGTTGAACACTAAAAAAGGGTAGACCCTAATATCCCACCTGGAGTTGAACACTAAAAAGGGTAGGCCATAATATCCCATCTGGGTTGAACACTAAAAATGGGTAGACCCTAATATCCCACCTGGAGTTGAACACTAAAAAGGGTAGACCCTAATATCCCACCTGGAGTTGAACACTAAAAAGGGTAGGCCATAATATCCCATCTGGGTTGAACACTAAAAATGGGTAGACCCTAATATCCCACCTGGAGTTGAACACTAAAAAGGGTAGACCCTAATATCCCACCTGGAGTTGAACACTAAAAAGGGTAGGCCATAATATCCCACCTTGAGTTGAACACTAAAAAGGGTAGGCCATAATATCCCATCTGGGTTGAACACTAAAAAAGGGTAGACCCTAATATCCCACCTGGAGTTGAACACTAAAAAAGGGTAGGCCATAATATCCCACCTGGAGTTGAACACTAAAAAAGGGTAGGCCATAATATCCCACCTGGAGTTGAACACTAAAAAATGTAGGCCATAATATCCCACCTGGAGTTGAACACTAAAAAAGGGTAGGCCATAATATCCCATCTGGGTTGAACACTAAAAAAGGGTAGACCCTAATATCCCACCTGGAGTTGAACACTTAGAAAAAGTAGGCCATAATATCCCACCTGGGTTGAGTGCACCCATATAACATTGATTTGGGGAGGCCAAATCTACTGGTCAAAGTTCATTCACAAATGCAACTTTGGGGGAACCCAAATTTCTGTAATGCAATCAGGATAAGAAGATTCAAAATCCTACCTTATTTTCTGTATGGGTATTTTCCTCTCTACCAATTGGTGTAACATGTTTTTTTCTTCTGATGGGAGTAAAACTAGCAATGATTCCCCATCATCTTGGTATCTAGCTGTTCTACCCGCTCTGTGTATGTAAGTACTGGCATCCTCTGGACAGTCTAACTGTAAGACCCAATGCACAGCAGGAAAATCTAAACAAATAACAATGTTATTAATATTACTGTAAAACAACTAATTTTCACTGGGTTTAAATTTGGGCTAATCTGCACTGGCTCGGAAGGTTGTAAATGATTAGCTAGTTTGAATTTGCATAACAATACTGACAATGAACGTGCATTCAACGCCACAAGTTTTTTTGTTTTTTTAGCCAATCAGAATTCATCTTCCGAGCCAGTGCAGATCAGCCGTTAAATTTCACTGATTTACCATTTCAGGAATATTCAGTGGGTTTTAAATTCACGGTTTTATCATTTAGATAATGTGTGCTATGTTAAATTTTACATATTCATTGGGTTTTAATTTAGCGCATTTTCCAGTCAGCAAAATAAGCTAAATTAAAACCCAGTGAATAATTAACCCTTTTACAGTACTCATAGAATAGTTTAATTTCTGAGGTTCCTTACATGTTTTGACAAGAAAACACAGTTTGTGAAAAGAGAACAGAATGATGTACCAACATCAATGTTGATCACTAGAGGGCACTAGACTTGAACTAAAGAAGGCTTGTTGTATCAATGTAGGATATTGCTAAGACTTCAAGAGACAAAGACTGAAACAAGAATTATGGTTTATTCTCAGATACCTTGTACATACTTAACACCTAGTCTGATACATATGCATGTGTGGTTATTTCACGATTGGTTCAAAGATGACCGACTGGAGGCCACTTTTTGTTGAAAACATGCACTAAAATGTCCATTGTCCGAATTGCACGGTCCCATGTCTTCGACCAATAGGCCTCTACACGATACCGTGCGGGATCGCATAGGCTAACTGCGTATCTTAAGCAGTGAGATCTGATTGGGCACGTCTCGAAACAAGGCGCCCAATCAGCTTGGACCTACCAAATTATAAAACAAAATTCCACTTCCTGTTTTTGTCGCTATGAAGACATCCTTCCCACACAAAACTGCGTTGATTGCCTGTACCTGATGAGGCTTGAGGGCACCAACACCGAAAACTTTCGCAATTTTATCATCACAAATATCACAATTCATGGGCGCCACCATTTTGTTTAAAATGAAACGCCAAAGAGGGATTTGTAACACGCAAACTGATTGGACAATGATTAGCCGCAACTGACTACTGGGGGCGCTGTTAGAATATGCATATTTGATGGTTGTTCTGCCAAGTCTGTTTAGAGGCTTGGCCGAATAAACTTAGACCTTGGCTAGCGAAGATGTAAAATGTCCAGTCGTTGATTTTCTTCAAACTTTGATAGAAAAAAATAACCATTACTGGAGGTTGATGCATGTAATTTTGATTTACTACTCTGATTAACTCAAGATGTCTGACTTGATTCATCTATCAGGTCACCCAAGTATACTTCAAGGTCATATGCTCTTTGCATATGCACAATGTAAAAAATGTTCCCTCTACACAGGACTAAAGCTAAATTATTCTATGTTTTGGAAATACGCCCACAAGCACAGGAGTGTATGCATGTAATGTCATTTTAGAATAGCAATTATTTATATTTGACACTAATAGTGAATGTTCAACACACCTAGTCCTCTTGCAGCAATGTCTGTAGCTATTAAAACCGCATTTTCCTTTTTACAAAATTCATTATAGACGGCGACCCTTCGTAACTGGTTTAGTTTTCCATACAATGCCATCACTGTTATACCAGGACGTAGACGACATATTGCTTCATATACATACTTTACCTTTAAAATAAAAGAGACAATAATCACCTTGTTGTCATTTAAGAATACCACTCAAAATAACAATGTCAGTATGTCAATCTATCAAATATTGCAGGTACTGTAGATACCTGTGTACTGCAACTTGCTAAGTACACCGATTTGTTTTCAACATCCTTGCTATAACTACCAAGATTTTCTAATTACACCTGTTTGAGGGCGCTGTAGTTACTTACCTGTTTGCAACTTCCCATAAGCACCAAGATTTTTTAAGTATACCAGTTTGTTTTCAACATCCTTGCTATAACTACCAAGATTTTATATGCACACCTGTTTGAGGGCGCTATAGTTACTTGCCTGTTTGCAACTTGCCATCCTCGGGGACGGAGCTACGTCACAAGACGTTCCACGTTGCTACGATGCGCACCACTGTACATGCATTTCTATGGGCTCTGTGCGCACTTCTGTGGAACGCCGGTCGAGCCGGTGAAAATTCGAGAAAATAACACAAACTCAACTTTGAAGAATCCCGAACAACCAAATTTATATATGTTACACACGTAGGGCTAATCTTGTTACACTGTTCAGAGTCTCAACAGTCATCCCAAAGTACCGTTTTCTGTGAGTTTTGGGCCTTTGTTTTCACCGCCGTGGGTTGCCAGGCGATGAAAATGCCCGGATGTCCGCCCCTGAGGATAAACACCAAGATTTTCTATGTACACCTGTTTGAGGGCGCTGTAGCTACCTGTTTGCAACTTGCCATAAACACCAAGATTTTCTATGTACACCTGTTTGAGGGCGCTGTAGTTACTCACCTGTTTGCAACTTGCCATAAACACCAAGATTTTCTATGTACACCTGTTTGAGGGCGCTGTAGCTACCTGTTTGCAACTTGCCATAAACACCAAGATTTTCTATGTACACATGTTTGAGAGCACTGTAGTTACTCACCTGTTTGCAACTTGCCATAAACACCAAGATTTTCTATGTACACCTGTTTGAGGGCGCTGTAGCTACCTGTTTGCAACTTGCCATAAACACCAAGATTTTCTATGTACACCTGTTTGAGGGCGCTGTAGTTACTCACCTGTTTGCAACTTGCCATAAACACCAAGATTTTCTATGTACACCTGTTAGAGGGCGCTGTAGTTACTCACCTGTTTGCAACTTGCCATAAACACCAAGATTTTCTATGTACACCTGTTTGAGGGCGCTGTAGTTACTTACCTGTTTGCAACTTGCCATAAATACCAAGGTTTTCTTTTTTAGATGGTTCCGTATAAAAGAATATAACATGTTCAGCTTCTGATGGAGTTCACAAACTACATAGCTCTGAAACAAAAAACAAAATGGCAGAAATCTATAATATACAGAAAACAAAACATATTTTCACATTTGCATATTGTTTATACAATATAGGTGAATATTAGTATACAATATAATATATGTATTAGGTATATATTCATATAATCACCTGTTCTAACTGTGCTAGTGTACTGTATTTAATATACTCACCTGTTCTAACTATGCTAGTGTACTGTATTTAGTATACTCACCTGTTCTATCTGTGCTAGTGTACTGTATTTACTATACTCACCTGTTCTGACTGTGCTAGTGTACTGTATTTAATATACTCACCTGTTCTATCTGTGCTAGTGTACTGTATTTAGTATACTTACCTGTTCTAACTGTGCTAGTGTACTGTATTTAGTATACTCACCTGTTCTAACTGTGCTAGTGTACTGTATTTAGTATATTCACCTGTTCTAACCGTGCTAGTGTACTGTATTTAATATACACACCTGTTCTAACTGTGCTAGTGTACTGTATTTAGTATACTCACCTGTTCTAACTGTGCTAGTGTACAGTATTTAGTATACTCACCTGTTCTAACTGTGCTAGTGTACTGTATTTAGTATACTCACCTGTTCTAACTGTGCTAGTGTACTGTATTTAGTATACTCACCTGTTCTAACTGTGCTAGTGTACTGTATTTAGTATACTCACCTGTTCTAACTGTGCCGGTGTACTGTATTTCGTATACTCACCTGTTCTAACTGTGCTAGTGTACTCACCTGTTCTAACTGTGCTAGTGTACTGTATTTAGTATACATACCTGTTCTAACCGTGCTAGTGTACTGTATTTAGTATACACACCTGTTCTAACTGTGCTAGTGTACTGTATTTAATATACTCACCTGTTCTAACTATGCTAGTGTACTGTATTTAGTATACTCACCTGTTCTATCTGCTAGTGTACTGTATTTAGTATACTTACCTGTTCTAACTGTGCTAGTGTACTGTATTTAGTATACTCATCTGTTCTAACTGTGCTAGTGTACTGTATTTAGTATACTCACCTGTTCTAACTGTGCCGGTGTACTGTATTTAGTAAACTCACCTGTCCTAACTGTGCTAGTGTACTCACCTGTTCTAACTGTGCTAGTGTACTGTATTTAGTATACTCACCTGTTCTAACTGTGCTAGTGTACTGTATTTAATATACTCACCTGTTCTAACTATGCTAGTGTACTGTATTTAGTATACTCACCTGTTCTATCTGTGCTAGTGTACTGTATTTAGTATACTTACCTGTTCTAACTGTGCTAGTGTACTGTATTTAGTATACTCACCTGTTCTAACTGTGCTAGTGTACTGTATTTAGTATACTCACCTGTTCTAACTGTGCTAGTGTACTGTATTTAGTATACTCATCTGTTCTAACTGTGCTAGTGTACTGTATTTAGTATACTCACCTGTTCTAACTGTGCAAGTGTACTGTATTTAGTATACTCACCTGTTCTAACTGTGCTAGTGTACTGTATTTAGTATACTCACCTGTTCTAACTGTGCCTGTGTACTGTATTTCGTATACTCACCTGTTCTAACTGTGCTAGTGTACTCACCTGTTCTAACTGTGCTAGTGTACTGTATTTAGTATACACACCTGTTCTAACCGTGCTAGTGTACTGTATTTAGTATACACACCTGTTCTAACCGTGCTAGTGTACTGTATTTAGTATACACACCTGTTCTAACTGTGCTAGTGTACTGTATTTAGTATACTCACCTGTTCTATCTGTGCTAGTGTACTGTATTTAGTATACTTACCTGTTCTAACTGTGCTAGTGTACTGTATTTAGTATACTCACCTGTTCTAACTGTGCTAGTGTACTGTATTTAGTATACTCACCTGTTCTAACTGTGCCGGTGTACTATATTCATGGTGCTGATGTACAGATATATACTTAGGATCTTTAAGACTTAACCTGGCTAAATCACGCACTGATCTACAACATTAAGAAATAATAACGTCATACTGAATTTCTAAGTTTTGTTTCATACAAAGCATATTATCTCTTATCTTTTTTATAATAAATTTGATCTAAATTTATTTTTTTTGTGTTCATGATAATCTTAATCTTGAAAATAAAGATGTTTATTAAAATATGAATGTAAAATGAAGGTTTTATACCATAACAAGTCATTGAAAATGACACAGTCCCCGTATAAGCATGTCCAAAATACATTTTCAAAAAACAAGATGGCTGCCAGTCGGCCATTTTGTATCGAATTGCTAAACCACTGCATGTACATATGTCCCACATAAAGTACTAGGCACATGCAAAGAATGAAAAGAATCGGGCAAAAGAATTGTGAAATATGACTCCAGAGGGACACACGGATGAATGGACGCACGCGCAGACGGTCTGGCGGTCGGAGGACATGTATCCTCCCATGTATAATCTATGTACCAAGTTTGAATGAAAACTGACAAAGCATGTCCAAAATGCAACATTTTAAAAAAACAAGATGGCTGCCAGTCGGCCATTTTGAATCGAATCGCTAAACCACTGCATGTGCATATGTCCCACATAAAGTACTACGCACATGAATGAACGGAATCGAGCCAAAGGATTCTGAAAAATGACTCCAGACGAACGGACACCAAATTATAAGTTCCTGTTTTCGGACTTCGTTATTGGAACTAAAGTTGTTGTTTTTTTGAAAACGCACATTAATTTCACAGAGCATGGCGAACAATACAATGGTTCTCACTCTTTATGTTCTGTTATTACTCACAATGAACTCAATATTGCAATACTGAAGTAATACACAGTGATTGGAAATCAGGTAGCTTTCTAATTGCCAAAATGTGAATTAAAAGTCATGAAAAAGTCAATTATACATGAGGTGATAACAAAAACTAATAATTCAAAAAATATATTTGACGCAAGATAATAAAAGAATGTACATAAATATTAGCAGTTACATAAACATACAGTCATCTAACTTTTAAAGTTGCAAGTTATAATATGATTGTGTGCTTAGAGACAATGCACATGCGTATTAGAATTTTTCACCAAACAAATACTGTTAGTTAATGATAAATGAAAATTAAATTTGGTCATCAAAATGGAATATCAAACAAAATTATTAAGTTATTGGTATGACATAGTTCATACAATAGTAAACAAAACTGAAACCGGTCAGCAATTATGAATCAGAATTTTGAATGATCTGGTCTGGTTCCTGAAAGACAGAAATACTTTTTATTGCATGCCGTTCAGCCATTCTATATTGAATCATACATGCGCATATGTGTGAGAAAAAGATTCATAGATTCATATGTGATATATAGAAGATATGGAATTAACAAACAGTTCATTTGTTGAGCTTACTACCTAGACGCGTAATATGTTCTATTGTGGAATTTTTTGTGATTCTATTCATAGTTCTTTCGTGTTCTTACGTTCCTATGTTCTACCTGTGCGTTTAAACATTTTCTTCTATGCCATCGATAAAGAGCCATTGCTCGAAAAGTCTAGCTATTTTTAATAGTTATTTAGGACTACGATTACCAAATATTATTTACTATATATCACATTTATCAGTCCGAGCAGTGTTTATTAATTTATATACTACTTTTACAATAGATTCATATGTGCAGTTTGAACACATTCAGTCAAGGCTAGTGAGAGATATGGCTCTGAAACTGTCTTTGTAGTAAAAACTGACCACTATTTTGAATCTGAAAAACAAATGGATGTGCATCAAGATCCCATTATTGTTTAATGTATGTAGCAAGTAAGTTGAAAGAAATCTGAGCATGCAAGGGCGAGATCCAGACGTTGCATGAAATTACAGGTCTGCATGAAGCGTTTCATGTAATACAACCAGTTTGTAGACACATCACATGAAATGCATATCAAAAAGGACATGGTGCGACTACATGTACTTTAAACTATACTCTAACCAATGTCAATGTTAAACTTTTCACAACCACTTCCCTCTTATCGTCACAAAACAGTCCTTTTTGTAGTCTGCACTTTCCTTCAGAAGATTAGAAAGAGTAAAAACTGACACAAATTTTGTCACTTGGATCCAAAATTCACTTCCAGTAATATTGAAAAACATAAGAAAGAAAGTGCAGAATAATTTAGATGGCAAAGTCAGGTGGTAAAAGAGTTAAAATAGTATCATGCTTACTTTGTTTGCGTTGCTGAAAACAGCAGAGTCTGTCTTTCTGGTGGCAAATTCTCTATGATTGCATTCATAGTTTTCTCAAATCCTAAATCAAGAATTCGATCGGCTTCATCTAGAACTAAAATAACAAAAATTTATGTAAAAGGTGCAAATGCACTGAACCACTAGGTGTACACAACTAGGCATTAGTGGAATGACATATAGTGAGTGAATGCACTGAACCACTAGGTGTACACAACTAGGCATTAGTGGAATGACATATAGTGAGTGAATGCACTGAACCACTAGGTGTACACAACTAGGCATTAGTGGAATGACATATAGTGAGTGAATGCACTGAACCACTAGGTGTACACAACTAGGCATTAGTGCAATGACATATAGTGAGTGAATGCACTGAACCACTAGGTGTACACAACTAGGCATTAGTGCAATGACATACAGTGAGTGAATGCACTGAACCACTAGGTGTACACAACTAGGCATTAGTGCAATGACATACAGTGAGTGAATGCACTGAACCACTAGGTGTACACAACTAGGCATTAGTGCAATGACATATAGTGAGTGAATGCACTGAACCACTAGGTGTACACAACTAGGCATTAGTGCAATGACATACAGTGAGTGAATGCACTGAACCACTAGGTGTACACAACTAGGCATTAGTGCAATGACATATAGTGAGTGAATGCACTGAACCACTAGGTGTACACAACTAGGCATTAGTGCAATGACATATAGTGAGTGAATGCACTGAACCACTAGGTGTACACAACTAGGCATTAGTGCAATGACATATAGTGAGTGAATGCACTGAACCACTAGGTGTACACAACTAGGCATTAGTGCAATGACATATAGTGAGTGAATGCACTGAACCACTAGGTGTACACAACTAGGCATTAGTGCAATGACATATAGTGAGTGAATGCACTGAACCACTAGGTGTACACAACTAGGCATTAGTGCAATGACATATAGTGAGTGAATGCACTGAACCACTAGGTGTACACAACTAGGCATTAGTGGAATGACATATAGTGAGTGAATGCACTGAACCACTAGGTGTACACAACTAGGCATTAGTGCAATGACATATAGTGAGTGAATGCACTGAACCACTAGGTGTACACAACTAGGCATTAGTGCAATGACATATAGTGAGTGAATGCACTGAACCACTAGGTGTACACAACTAGGCATTAGTGCAATGACATATAGTGAGTGAATGCACTGAACCACTAGGTGTACACAACTAGGCATTAGTGCAATGACATATAGTGAGTGAATGCACTGAACCACTAGGTGTACACAACTAGGCATTAGTGCAATGACATATAGTGAGTGAATGCACTGAACCACTAGGTGTACACAACTAGGGATTAGTGGAATGACATATAGTGAGTGAATGCACTGAACCACTAGGTGTACACAACTAGGCATTAGTGCAATGACATATAGTGAGTGAATGCACTGAACCACTCGGTGTACACAACTAGGCATTAGTGCAATGACATATAGTGAGTGAATGCACTGAACCACTAGGTGTACACAACTAGGCATTAGCGGAATGACATATAGTGAGTGAATGCACTGAACCACTAGGTGTACACAACTAGGCATTAGTGCAATGACATATAGTGAGTGAATGCACTGAACCACTAGGTGTACACAACTAGGCATTAGTGCAATGACATATAGTGAGTGAATGCACTGAACCACTAGGTGTACACAACTAGGCATTAGTGCAATGACATATAGTGAGTGAATGCACTGAACCACTAGGTGTACACAACTAGGCATTAGTGCAATGACATATAGTGAGTGAATGCACTGAACCACTAGGTGTACACAACTAGGCATTAGTGGAATGACATATAGTGAGTGAATGCACTGAACCACTAGGTGTACACAACTAGGCATTAGTGCAATGACATATAGTGAGTGAATGCACTGAACCACTAGGTGTACACAACTAGGCATTAGTGCAATGACATATAGTGAGTGAATGCACTGAACCACTAGGTGTACACAACTAGGCATTAGTGGAATGACATATAGTGAGTGAATGCACTGAACCACTAGGTGTACACAACTAGGCATTAGTGCAATAACATATAGTGAGTGAATGCACTGAACCACTAGGTGTACACAACTAGGCATTAGTGGAATGACATATAGTGAGTGAATGCACTGAACCACTAGGTGTACACAACTAGGCATTAGTGGAATGACATATAGTGAGTGAATGCACTGAACCACTAGGTGTACACAACTAGACATTAGTGCAATGACATATAGTGAGTGAATGCACTGAACCACTAGGTGTACACAACTAGGCATTAGTGGAATGACATATAGTGAGTGAATGCACTGAACCACTAGGTGTACACAACTAGGCATTAGTGCAATGACATATAGTGAGTGAATGCACTGAACCACTAGGTGTACACAACTAGGCATTAGTGGAATGACATATAGTGAGTGAATGCACTGAACCACTAGGTGTACACAACTAGGCATTAGTGCAATGACATATAGTGAGTGAATGCACTGAACCACTAGGTGTACACAACTAGGGATTAGTGGAATGACATATAGTGAGTGAATGCACTGAACCACTAGGTGTACACAACTAGGCATTAGTGCAATGACATATAGTGAGTGAATTCACTGAACCACTAGGTGTACACAACTAGGCATTAGTGGAATGACATATAGTGAGTGAATGCACTGAACCACTAGGTGTACACAACTAGGCATTAGTGCAATGACATATAGTGAGTGAATGCACTGAACCACTAGGTGTACACAACTAGGCATTAGTGGAATGACATTTAGTGAGTGAATGCACTGAATCACTAGGTGTACACAACTAGGCATTAGTGGAATGACATATAGTGAGTGAATGCACTGAACCACTAGGTGTACACAACTAGGCATTAGTGGAATAACATATAGTGAGTGAATGCACTGAACCACTAGGTGTACACAACTAGGCATTAGTGGAATGACATATAGTGAGTGAATGCACTGAACCACTAGGTGTACACAACTAGGCATTAGTGGAATGACATATAGTGAGTGAATGCACTGAACCACTAGGTGTACACAACTAGACATTAGTGGAATGACATATAGTGAGTGAATGCACTGAACCACTAGGTGTACACAACTAGGCATTAGTGGAATAACATATAGTGAGAGAATGCACTGAACCACTAGGTGTACACAACTAGGCATTAGTGGAATGACATATAGTGAGTGAATGCACTGAACCACTAGGTGTACACAACTAGACATTAGTGGAATGACATATAGTGAGTGAATGCACTGAACCACTAGGTGTACACAACTAGGCATTAGTGCAATGACATATAGTGAGTGAATGCACTGAACCACTAGGTGTACACAACTAGGCATTAGTGGAATGACATATAGTGAGTGAATGCACTGAACCACTAGGTGTACACAACTAGGCATTAGTGGAATGACATATAGTGAGTGAATGCACTG
Source organism: Saccoglossus kowalevskii (assembly GCF_978046115.1). Classification (NCBI taxonomy): domain Eukaryota; kingdom Metazoa; phylum Hemichordata; class Enteropneusta; family Harrimaniidae; genus Saccoglossus; species Saccoglossus kowalevskii. Next base: position 3,340,285 of record NC_140651.1, read on the forward strand.
AACCACTAGGTGTACACAACTAGGCATTAGTGCAATGACATATAGTGAGTGAATTCACTGAACCACTAGGTGTACACAACTAGGCATTAGTGGAATGACATTTAGTGAGTGAATGCACTGAACCACTAGGTGTACACAACTAGGCATTAGTGCAATGACATATAGTGAGTGAATGCACTGAACCACTAGGTGTACACAACTAGGCATTAGTGCAATGACATATAGTGAGTGAATGCACTGAACCACTAGGTGTACACAACTAGACATTAGTGCAATGACATATAGTGAGTGAATGCACTGAACCACTAGGTGTACACAACTAGGCATTAGTGCAATGACATATAGTGAGTGAATGCACTGAACCACTAGGTGTACACAACTAGGCATTAGTGCAATGACATATAGTGAGTGAATGCACTGAACCACTAGGTGTACACAACTAGGCATTAGTGCAATGACATATAGTGAGTGAATGCACTGAACCACTAGGTGTACACAACTAGGCATTAGTGGAATGACATATAGTGAGTGAATGCACTGAACCACTAGGTGTACACAACTAGACATTAGTGCAATGACATATAGTGAGTGAATGCACTGAACCACTAGGTGTACACAACTAGGCATTAGGGGAATGACATATAGTGAGTGAATGCACTGAACCACTAGGTGTACACAACTAGACATTAGTGCAATGACATATAGTGAGTGAATGCACTGAACCACTAGGTGTACACAACTAGGCATTAGTGCAATGACATATAGTGAGTGAATGCACTGAACCACTAGGTGTACACAACTAGACATTAGTGCAATGACATATAGTGAGTGAATGCACTGAACCACTAGGTGTACACAACTAGGCATTAGTGGAATGACATATAGTGAGTGAATGCACTGAACCACTGGGTGTACACAACTAGGCATTAGTGCAATGACATATAGTGAGTGAATGCACTGAACCACTAGGTGTACACAACTAGGCATTAGTGGAATGACATATAGTGAGTGAATGCACTGAACCACTAGGTGTACACAACTAGGCATTAGTGGAATGACATATAGTGAGTGAATGCACTGAACCACTAGGTGTACACAACTAGGCATTAGTGCAATGACATATAGTGAGTGAATGCACTGAACCACTAGGTGTACACAACTAGGCATTAGTGCAATGACATATAGTGAGTGAATGCACTGAACCACTAGGTGTACACAACTAGGCATTAGTGGAATGACATATAGTGAGTGAATGCACTGAACCACTAGGTGTACACAACTAGGCATTAGTGGAATAACATATAGTGAGTGAATGCACTGAACCACTAGGTGTACACAACTAGGCATTAGTGGAATGACATATAGTGAGTGAATGCACTGAACCACTAGGTGTACACAACTAGACATTAGTGCAATGACATATAGTGAGTGAATGCACTGAACCACTAGGTGTACACAACTAGACATTAGTGCAATGACATATAGTGAGTGAATGCACTGAACCACTAGGTGTACACAACTAGGCATTAGTGCAATGACATATAGTGAGTGAATGCACTGAACCACTAGGTGTACACAACTAGGCATTAGTGCAATGACATATAGTGAGTGAATGCACTGAACCACTAGGTGTACACAACTAGACATTAGTGCAATGACATATAGTGAGTGAATGCACTGAACCACTAGGTGTACACAACTAGGCATTAGTGCAATGACATATAGTGAGTGAATGCACTGAACCACTAGGTGTACACAACTAGGCATTAGTGCAATGACATATAGTGAGTGAATGCACTGAACCACAAGGTGTACACAACTAGGCATTAGTGCAATGACATATAGTGAGTGAATGCACTGAACCACTAGGTGTACACAACTAGGCATTAGTGCAATGACATATAGTGAGTGAATGCACTGAACCACTAGGTGTACACAACTAGGCATTAGTGCAATGACATATAGTGAGTGAATGCACTGAACCACTAGGTGTACACAACTAGGCATTAGTGCAATGACATATAGTGAGTGAATGCACTGAACCACTAGGTGTACACAACTAGGCATTAGTGGAATGACATATAGTGAGTGAATGCACTGAACCACTAGGTGTACACAACTAGGCATTAGTGGAATGACATATAGTGAGTGAATGCACTGAACCACTAGGTGTACACAACTAGGCATTAGTGCAATGACATATAGTGAGTGAATGCACTGAACCACTAGGTGTACACAACTAGGCATTAGTGGAATGACATTTAGTGAGTGAATGCACTGAACCACTAGGTGTACACAACTAGGCATTAGTGGAATGACATATAGTGAGTGAATGCACTGAACCACTAGGTGTACACAACTAGGCATTAGTGGAATGACATATAGTGAGTGAATGCACTGAACCACTAGGTGTACACAACTAGGCATTAGTGCAATGACATATAGTGAGTGAATGCACTGAACCACTAGGTGTACACATCTAGGCATTAGTGGAATGACATATAGTGAGTGAATGCACTGAACCACTAGGTGTACACAACTAGGCATTAGTGCAATGACATATAGTGAGTGAATGCACTGAACCACTAGGTGTACACAACTAGGCATTAGTGCAATGACATATAGTGAGTGAATGCACTGAACCACTAGGTGTACACAACTAGGCATTAGTGCAATGACATATAGTGAGTGAATGCACTGAACCACTAGGTGTACACAACTAGGCATTAGTGCAATGACATATAGTGAGTGAATGCACTGAACCACTAGGTGTACACAACTAGGCATTAGTGCAATGACATATAGTGAGTGAATGCACTGAACCACTAGGTGTACACAACTAGGCATTAGTGCAATGACATATAGTGAGTGAATGCACTGAACCACTAGGTGTACACAACTAGGCATTAGTGCAATGACATATAGTGAGTGAATGCACTGAACCACTAGGTGTACACAACTAGGCATTAGTGCAATGACATATAGTGAGTGAATGCACTGAACCACTAGGTGTACACAACTAGGCATTAGTGCAATGACATATAGTGAGTGAATGCACTGAACCACTAGGTGTACACAACTAGGCATTAGTGGAATGACATATAGTGAGTGAATGCACTGAACCACTAGGTGTACACAACTAGGCATTAGTGCAATGACATATAGTGAGTGAATGCACTGAACCACTAGGTGTACACAACTAGGCATTAGTGCAATGACATATAGTGAGTGAATGCACTGAACCACTAGGTGTACACAACTAGGCATTAGTGCAATGACATATAGTGAGTGAATGCACTGAACCACTAGGTGTACACAACTAGGCATTAGTGCAATGACATATAGTGAGTGAATGCACTGAACCACTAGGTGTACACAACTAGGCATTAGTGCAATGACATATAGTGAGTGAATGCACTGAACCACTAGGTGTACACAACTAGGCATTAGTGCAATGACATATAGTGAGTGAATGCACTGAACCACTAGGTGTACACAACTAGGCATTAGTGCAATGACATATAGTGAGTGAATGCACTGAACCACTAGGTGTACACATCTAGGCATTAGTGGAATGACATATAGTGAGTGAATGCACTGAACCACTAGGTGTACACAACTAGGCATTAGTGCAATGACATATAGTGAGTGAATGCACTGAACCACTAGGTGTACACAACTAGTCATTAGTGCAATGACATATAGTGAGTGAATGCACTGAACCACTAGGTGTACACAACTAGGCATTAGTGCAATGACATATAGTGAGTGAATGCACTGAACCACTAGGTGTACACAACTAGGCAGTAGTGGAATGACATATAGTGAGTGAATGCACTGAACCACTAGGTGTACACAACTAGGCATTAGCGGAATGACATATAGTGAGTGAATGCACTGAACCACTAGGTGTACACAACTAGGCATTAGTGCAATGACATATAGTGAGTGAATGCACTGAACCACTAGGTATACACAACTAGGCATTAGTGCAATGACATATAGTGAGTGAATGCACTGAACCACTAGGTGTACACAACTAGGCATTAGTGCAATGACATATAGTGAGTGAATGCACTGAACCACTAGGTGTACACAACTAGGCATTAGTGCAATGACATATAGTGAGTGAATGCACTGAACCACTAGGTGTACACAACTAGGCATTAGTGCAATGACATATAGTGAGTGAATGCACTGAACCACTAGGTGTACACAACTAGGCATTAGTGCAATGACATATAGTGAGTGAATGCACTGAACCACTAGGTATACACAACTAGGCATTAGTGCAATGACATATAGTGAGTGAATGCATTGAACCACTAGGTGTACACAACTAGGCATTAGTGCAATGACATATAGTGAGTGAATGCACTGAACCACTAGGTGTACACAACTAGGCATTAGTGCAATGACATATAGTGAGTGAATGCACTGAACCACTAGGTGTACACAACTAGGCATTAGTGCAATGACATATAGTGAGTGAATGCACTGAACCACTAGGTGTACACAACTAGGCATTAGTGCAATGACATATAGTGAGTGAATGCACTGAACCACTAGGTGTACACAACTAGGCATTAGTGCAATGACATATAGTGAGTGAATGCACTGAACCACTAGGTGTACACAACTAGGCATTAGTGCAATGACATATAGTGAGTGAATGCACTGAACCACTAGGTGTACACAACTAGGCATTAGTGGAATAACATATAGTGAGTGAATGCACTGAACCACTAGGTGTACACAACTAGGCATTAGTGGAATGACATATAGTGAGTGAATGCACTGAACCACTAGGTGTACACAACTAGGCATTAGTGGAATGACATATAGTGAGTGAATGCACTGAACCACTAGGTGTACACAACTAGGCATTAGTGGAATGACATATAGTGAGTGAATGCACTGAACCACTAGGTGTACACAACTAGGCATTAGTGGAATGACATATAGTGAGTGAATGCACTGAACCACTAGGTGTACACAACTAGGCATTAGTGGAATGACATATAGTGAGTGAATGCACTGAACCACTAGGTGTACACAACTAGGCATTAGTGGAATGACATATAGTGAGTGAATGCACTGAACCACTAGGTGTACACAACTAGGCATTAGTGGAATGACATATAGTGAGTGAATGCACTGAACCACTAGGTGTACACAACTAGGCATTAGTGGAATGACATATAGTGAGTGAATGCACTGAACCACTAGGTGTACACAACTAGGCATTAGTGCAATGACATATAGTGAGTGAATGCACTGAACCACAAGGTGTACACAACTAGGCATTAGCGGAATGACATATAGTGAGTGAATGCACTGAACCACTAGGTGTACACAACTAGGCATTAGTGGAATGACATATAGTGAGTGAATGCACTGAACCACTAGGTGTACACAACTAGGCATTAGTGCAATGACATATAGTGAGTGAATGCACTGAACCACTAGGTGTACACAACTAGGCATTAGTGGAATGACATATAGTGAGTGAATGCACTGAACCACTAGGTGTACACAACTAGGCATTAGTGCAATGACATATAGTGAGTGAATGCACTGAACCACTAGGTGTACACAACTAGGCATTAGTGCAATGACATATAGTGAGTGAATGCACTGAACCACAAGGTGTACACAACTAGGCATTAGCGGAATGACATATAGTGAGTGAATGCACTGAACCACTCGGTGTACACAACTAGGCATTAGTGCAATGACATATAGTGAGTGAATGCACTGAACCACTAGGTGTACACAACTAGGCATTAGTGGAATGACATATAGTGAGTGAATGCACTGAACCACTAGGTGTACACAACTAGGCATTAGTGGAATGACATATAGTGAGTGAATGCACTGAACCACTAGGTGTACACAACTAGGCATTAGTGGAATGACATATAGTGAGTGAATGCACTGAACCACTAGGTGTACACAACTAGGCATTAGTGGAATGACATATAGTGAGTGAATGCACTGAACCACTAGGTGTACACAACTAGGCATTAGTGCAATGACATATAGTGAGTGAATGCACTGAACCACAAGGTGTACACAACTAGGCATTAGCGGAATGACATATAGTGAGTGAATGCACTGAACCACTAGGTGTACACAACTAGGCATTAGTGGAATGACATATAGTGAGTGAATGCACTGAACCACTAGGTGTACACAACTAGGCATTAGTGGAATGACATATAGTGAGTGAATGCACTGAACCACTAGGTGTACACAACTAGGCATTAGTGGAATGACATATAGTGAGTGAATGCACTGAACCACTAGGTGTACACAACTAGGCATTAGTGCAATGACATATAGTGAGTGAATGCACTGAACCACTAGGTGTACACAACTAGGCATTAGTGCAATGACATATAGTGAGTGAATGCACTGAACCACAAGGTGTACACAACTAGGCATTAGCGGAATGACATATAGTGAGTGAATGCACTGAACCACTCGGTGTACACAACTAGGCATTAGTGCAATGACATATAGTGAGTGAATGCACTGAACCACTAGGTGTACACAACTAGGCATTAGTGCAATGACATATAGTGAGTGAATGCACTGAACCACTCGGTGTACACAACTAGGCATTAGTGCAATGACATATAGTGAGTGAATGCACTGAACCACTAGGTGTACACAACTAGGCATTAGTGGAATGACATATAGTGAGTGAATGCACTGAACCACTCGGTGTACACAACTAGGCATTAGTGCAATGACATTTAGTGAGTGAATGCACTGAACCACTAGGTGCACACAACTAGGCATTAGTGCAATGACATATAGTGAGTGAATGCACTGAACCACAAGGTGTACACAACTAGGCATTAGTGCAATGACATATAGTGAGTGAATGCACTGAACCACTCGGTGTACACAACTAGGCATTAGTGCAATGACATATAGTGAGTGAATGCACTGAACCACTAGGTGTACACAACTAGGCATTAGTGCAATGACATATAGTGAGTGAATGCACTGAACCACTCGGTGTACACAACTAGGCATTAGTGCAATGACATATAGTGAGTGAATGCACTGAACCACTAGGTGTACACAACTAGGCATTAGTGGAATGACATATAGTGAGTGAATGCACTGAACCACTAGGTGCACACAACTAGGCATTAGTGCAATGACATATAGTGAGTGAATGCACTGAACCACAAGGTGTACACAACTAGGCATTAGTGCAATGACATATAGTGAGTGAATGCACTGAACCACTAGGTGTACACAACTAGGCATTAGTGCAATGACATATAGTGAGTGAATGCACTGAACCACTAGGTGTACACAACTAGGCATTAGTGCAATGACATATAGTGAGTGAATGCACTGAACCACTAGGTGTACACAACTAGGCATTAGTGCAATGACATATAGTGAGTGAATGCACTGAACCACTAGGTGTACACAACTAGGCATTAGTGCAATGACATATAGTGAGTGAATACACTGAACCACTAGGTGTACACAACTAGGCATTAGTGCAATGACATATAGTGAGTGAATACACTGAACCACTAGGTGTACACAACTAGGCATTAGTGCAATGACATATAGTGAGTGAATTCACTGAACCACTAGGTGTACACAACTAGGCATTAGTGCAATGACATATAGTGAGTGAATGCACTGAACCACTAGGTGTACACAACTAGGCATTAGTGCAATGACATATAGTGAGTGAATGCACTGAACCACTAGGTGTACACAACTAGGCATTAGTGGAATGACATATAGTGAGTGAATGCACTGAACCACTAGGTGTACACAACTAGGCATTAGTGCAATGACATATAGTGAGTGAATGCACTGAACCACTAGGTGTACACAACTAGGCATTAGTGGAATGACATATAGTGAGTGAATGCACTGAACCACTAGGTGTACACAACTAGGCATTAGTGGAATGACATATAGTGAGTGAATGCACTGAACCACTAGGTGTACACAACTAGGCATTAGTGGAATAACATATAGTGAGTGAATGCACTGAACCACTAGGTGTACACAACTAGGCATTAGTGGAATGACATATAGTGAGTGAATGCACTGAACCACTAGGTGTACACAACTAGGCATTAGTGGAATAACATATAGTGAGTGAATGCACTGAACCACTAGGTGTACACAACTAGGCATTAGTGGAATGACATATAGTGAGTGAATGCACTGAACCACTAGGTGTACACAACTAGGCATTAGTGCAATGACATATAGTGAGTGAATGCACTGAACCACTAGGTGTACACAACTAGGCATTAGTGCAAAGACAAATAGTGAGTGAATTCACTGAACCACTAGGTGTACACAACTAGGCATTAGTGCAATGACATATAGTGAGTGAATGCACTGAACCACTAGGTGTACACAACTAGGCATTAGTGGAATGACATTTAGTGAGTGAATGCACTGAACCACTAGGTGTACACAACTAGGCATTAGTGGAATGACATATAGTGAGTGAATGCACTGAACCACTAGGTGTACACAACTAGGCATTAGTGCAATGACATATAGTGAGTGAATGCACTGAACCACTAGGTGTACACAACTAGGCATTAGTGGAATGACATATAGTGAGTGAATGCACTGAACCACTAGGTGTACACAACTAGGCATTAGTGGAATAACATATAGTGAGTGAATGCACTGAACCACTAGGTGTACACAACTAGGCATTAGTGGAATAACATATAGTGAGTGAATGCACTGAACCACTAGGTGTACACAACTAGGCATTAGCGCAATGACATATAGTGAGTGAATGCACTGAACCACTAGGTGTACACAACTAGGCATTAGTGCAATGACATATAGTGAGTGAATGCACTGAACCACTAGGTGTACACATCTAGGCATTAGTGCAATGACATATAGTGAAATGCACTGAACCACTAGGTGTACACAACTAGGCATTAGTGCAATGACATATAGTGAGTGAATGCACTGAACCACTAGGTGTACACAACTAGGCATTAGTGCAATGACATATAGTGAGTGAATGCACTGAACCACTAGGTGTACACAACTAGGCATTAGTGCAATGACATATAGTGAGTGAATGCACTGAACCACTAGGTGTACACAACTAGGCATTAGTGCAATGACATATAGTGAGTGAATGCACTGAACCACTAGGTGTACACAACTAGGCATTAGTGGAATGACATATAGTGAGTGAATGCACTGAACCACTAGGTGTACACAACTAGGTATTAGTGCAATGACATATAGTGAGTGAATGCACTGAACCACAAGGTGTACACAACTAGGCATTAGTGCAATGACATATAGTGAGTGAATGCACTGAACCACTAGGTGTACACAACTAGGCATTAGTGCAATGACATATAGTGAGTGAATGCACTGAACCACTAGGTGTACACAACTAGGCATTAGTGGAATGACATATAGTGAGTGAATGCACTGAACCACTAGGTGTACACAACTAGGCATTAGTGGAATGACATATAGTGAGTGAATGCACTGAACCACTAGGTGTACACAACTAGGCATTAGTGGAATAACATATAGTGAGTGAATGCACTGAACCACTAGGTGTACACATCTAGGCATTAGTGCAATGACATATAGTGAAATGCACTGAACCACTAGGTGTACACAACTAGGCATTAGTGCAATGACATATAGTGAGTGAATGCACTGAACCACTAGGTGTACACAACTAGGCATTAGTGCAATGACATATAGTGAGTGAATGCACTGAACCACTAGGTGTACACAACTAGGCATTAGTGCAATGACATATAGTGAGTGAATGCACTGAACCACTAGGTGTACACAACTAGGCATTAGTGCAATGACATATAGTGAGTGAATGCACTGAACCACTAGGTGTACACATCTAGGCATTAGTGGAATAACATATAGTGAGTGAATGCACTGAACCACTAGGTGTACACAACTAGGCATTAGTGGAATAACATATAGTGAGTGAATGCACTGAACCACTAGGTGTACACAACTAGGCATTAGTGCAATGACATATAGTGAGTGAATGCACTGAACCACTAGGTGTACACAACTAGACATTAGTGGAATGACATATAGTGAGTGAATGCACTGAACCACTAGGTGTACACAACTAGGCAGTAGTGGAATGACATATAGTGAGTGAATGCACTGAACCACTAGGTGTACACAACTAGACATTAGTGCAATGACATATAGTGAGTGAATGCACTGAACCACTAGGTGTACACAACTAGGCATTAGCGGAATGACATATAGTGAGTGAATGCACTGAACCACTAGGTGTACACAACTAGACATTAGTGCAATGACATATAGTGAGTGAATGCACTGAACCACTAGGTGTACACAACTAGGCATTAGTGCAATGACATATAGTGAGTGAATGCACTGAACCACTAGGTGTACACAACTAGACATTAGTGGAATGACATATAGTGAGTGAATGCACTGAACCACTAGGTGTACACAACTAGGCATTAGTGGAATGACATATAGTGAGTGAATGCACTGAACCACTGGGTGTACACAACTAGGCATTAGTGCAATGACATATAGTGAGTGAATGCACTGAACCACTAGGTGTACACAACTAGGCATTAGTGCAATGACATATAGTGAGTGAATGCACTGAACCACTGGGTGTACACAACTAGGCATTAGTGGAATGACATATAGTGAGTGAATGCACTGAACCACTAGGTGTACACAACTAGGCATTAGTGGAATGACATTTAGTGAGTGAATGCACTGAACCACTAGGTGTACACAACTAGGCATTAGTGGAATGACATATAGTGAGTGAATGCACTGAACCACTAGGTGTACACAACTAGGCATTAGTGCAATGACATATAGTGAGTGAATGCACTGAACCACTCGGTGTACACAACTAGGCATTAGTGCAATGACATATAGTGAGTGAATGCACTGAACCACTGGGTGTACACAACTAGGCATTAGTGCAATGACATATAGTGAGTGAATGCACTGAACCACTAGGTGTACACAACTAGGCATTAGTGCAATGACATATAGTGAGTGAATGCACTGAACCACTGGGTGTACACAACTAGGCATTAGTGGAATGACATATAGTGAGTGAATGCACTGAACCACTAGGTGTACACAACTAGGCATTAGTGGAATGACATATAGTGAGTGAATGCACTGAACCACTAGGTGTACACAACTAGGCATTAGTGGAATGACATATAGTGAGTGAATGCACTGAACCACTAGGTGTACACAACTAGGCATTAGTGGAATGACATATAGTGAGTGAATGCACTGAATCACTAGGTGTACACAACTAGGAATTAGTGGAATGACATATAGTGAGTGAATGCACTGAACCACTAGGTTTACACAACTAGGCATTAGTGGAATGACATATAGTGAGTGAATGCACTGAACCACTAGGTGTACACAACTAGGCATTAGTGCAATGACATATAGTGAGTGAATGCACTGAACCACTAGGTGTACACAACTAGGCATTAGTGGAATAACATATAGTGAGTGAATGCACTGAACCACTAGGTGTACACAACTAGGCATTAGTGGAATAACATATAGTGAGTGAATGCACTGAACCACTAGGTGTACACAACTAGGCATTAGTGGAATAACATATAGTGAGTGAATGCACTGAACCACTAGGTGTACACAACTAGGCATTAGTGCAATGACATATAGTGAGTGAATGCACTGAACCACTAGGTGTACACAACTAGGCATTAGTGGAATGACATATAGTGAGTGAATGCACTGAACCACTAGGTGTACACAACTAGGCATTAGTGCAATGACATATAGTGAGTGAATGCACTGAACCACTAGGTGTACACAACTAGGCATTAGTGCAATGACATATAGTGAGTGAATGCACTGAACCACTAGGTGTACACAACTAGGCATTAGTGGAATGACATATAGTGAGTGAATGCACTGAACCACTAGGTGTACACAACTAGGCATTAGTGGAATGACATATAGTGAGTGAATGCACTGAACCACTAGGTGTACACAACTAGGCATTAGTGGAATGACATATAGTGAGTGAATGCACTGAACCACTAGGTGTACACAACTAGGCATTAGCGGAATGACATATAGTGAGTGAATGCACTGAACCACTAGGTGTACACAACTAGGCATTAGTGCAATGACATATAGTGAGTGAATGCACTGAACCACTAGGTGTACACAACTAGGCATTAGTGCAATGACATATAGTGAGTGAATGCACTGAACCACTAGGTGTACACAACTAGGCATTAGTGCAATGACATATAGTGAGTGAATGCACTGAACCACTAGGTGTACACAACTAGGCATTAGTGCAATGACATATAGTGAGTGAATGCACTGAACCACTAGGTGTACACAACTAGACATTAGTGCAATGACATATAGTGAAATGCACTGAACCACTAGGTGTACACAACTAGGCATTAGTGGAATAACATATAGTGAGTGAATGCACTGAACCACAAGGTGTACACAACTAGGCATTAGTGGAATGACATATAGTGAGTGAATGCACTGAACCACTAGGTGTACACAACTAGGCATTAGTGCAATGACATATAGTGAGTGAATGCACTGAACCACTCGGTGTACACAACTAGGCATTAGTGCAATGACATATAGTGAGTGAATGCACTGAACCACTAGGTGTACACAACTAGGCATTAGTGCAATGACATATAGTGAGTGAATGCACTGAACCACTAGGTGTACACAACTAGGCATTAGTGCAATGACATATAGTGAGTGAATGCACTGAACCACTAGGTGTACACAACTAGGCATTAGTGCAATGACATATAGTGAGTGAATGCACTGAACCACTAGGTGTACACAACTAGGCATTAGTGCAATGACATATAGTGAGTGAATGCACTGAACCACTAGGTGTACACAACTAGGCATTAGTGGAATGACATATAGTGAGTGAATGCACTGAACCACTAGGTGTACACAACTAGGCATTAGTGCAATGACATATAGTGAGTGAATGCACTGAACCACTAGGTGTACACAACTAGGCATTAGTGCAATGACATATAGTGAGTGGAATACCACAAAGATTCTAAGCTATTGCATTCTGGGAGCTGTGGCACTTGTCTTATTGAAGTATACCTAGCATGAGTAAATTACAGCAGTCAAAGTAACTTGTTTCATCCATATGTTGTAGCAATCGTCCTGGTGTACATATTATTATATTTGTTCGATGTATCTTGTCAGCTTCTTCTTGAAGATCCTAACAACAGAAAAGTAAAATAGAAATTTCAAAAATTTATAGTCTTTTTACTGAAAGCTATTTTGAATCTTATCTGAGAAACAAAATGACATTCATCAAGGTCCAATAATGTCCGATGTCTGACAAAATCAATTTATACACGACCAAGCACAAAAAGCTTATGCTGACATAAGCCTATCATTGTGCCTCAAACAATTTTTCTAACAATATACATGAAATATATAGAAAAATGTTACAATACCAATAAACATGCTCTTCATAACTAAAGATTGTTTATCTTTCTATATATTTTTCTTTGTTATAACAGTGTTTAATTTTTTTCTTTCATATAAGAACTGCATTTGCAGTGTCATAAATCATGTTTAAAGTTATAAAATCACTTTCAAAAGCTGCCACAATTTTATTACGGTTTCTCAAATATGGTCAACGTACAAATAAATCAAAGAAAAGTTTGAAAAGCAGCAAGATAATGGCAATTCAATCAGACGTTTTTTTAGATATTGGTAGAGGTGTATATACAATGCACTAAAAAATTGAAAAACATAGAATTATCAGTTTACCGTACTTATCCGGGTAAGAGCCCATGCCTGGGCAAACGCCCACCCCCCACTTTTGACACAATAAAGAAGTTGAGGTCATACCCGAACACACGCCCAGGGGGTCTTTTTCTACACAAATTCCTTGACTGTTGTTGTATTAACAGTTGACTTTCTTGAAGTCTGTCGCGATACTTATAAAAATTGTTAATTGCGTAAAACAAGGGGTGGACGCAAAATAGCTGTGACAGCTTTCTGTCTTCAGGGCAGTGTGTTCACCGCTAATTTTTTTCAGAATCATAACAGTCAGCAAGTCTATAAAAATATATATTTTAAAGCAGAAACGGTAGTTCTCTTTTTGAAATATGTCGTGGCCCTAAAAAGGGCCGGCCGTTTGGTTTGTGCTTCTTTAGAAACGATTCAAGCAAATCGTATAAGGAGAGCTGCTAAGCAAGTGTCGCACTCGTTCGGCTTTAGCATCGTCGACAATGAAACCAATGTTGTAATATTGTAGCAACCCGTACCTGAGAGAGTGGTTGAAATCACGTTTTGTAGCAGCTTGCGAATCCATAACTAGGGCCAGCAATTTTGCAATGTCACGCCGAAGACTGCCAAATTTTTCACCATCTTTCATCACCGCTATTGCATTTCTGTCATGAAAACTATTCTTCCGTCGTTGGATAAAAAAAAAACTTCCTATTTCAAGTCCACCTCGATATCCATATAGTGAGACATTCCAACCGCCGGAACTATCTGAATGATAACTTTCACCGTGATTGATAAGCGTTGAGTCTGATAAGAAAGCAATGTCACGATTTGACCTTTGTGATGAAATACTAGTAGTGATGTCATTCTTAGCCAATCAGTAAAACAGATGCATAAAGACCAAAAATGATTGCTGGACTGTAAACAAAAGCATTGTGTGCCATTGCAGCAGAGCGACCCCATTTTTCTTGTCTCTTTATTATGATTAGACATGAATGAAAAGTGCTAAGCTGACAGACTTTGAAATCTGTGGATTAAAAGTGCTAAGTCCAAATTGTGTGGGATGATATCGATGAACTTCAACAATAAGTTGTAGGGATTTTGTTCGACAGCTACAGTGATGCTGACTTGGACTTTGTGGCTTTTGAGTTTGACGAAGATGGCAATGAACGTACAAATAAAGATCTGAGAAGTTATTTAAAACAGCTATGAATTTTTATAATTTTTACTGTGTAAATTTGTAAATTATTATTGATCTTGTATGACAATTGATTCGTAATTTGCCGAGACCGGAAATCATTTTGCGCAGTTTAACCCCTGACATTTTAATTCATTTTGAGTTCACGCGTATTGGGCGCGTTTGTCGGTGGGAAAATCCTAATTCAAATGATTCCTCACTGTTGATTTTTATTATTTCTGGTTTATTTGTCACATTATAAGCAATACATTAATTTTGTTTTACTTCTAGTGTTGCATATTGTTCATTTATTTTCGTTGCATGTTTTCATTTACCGTTCTATTTCCTGCCGCAGTTTGATCTGCGTGTTGTAAATTTTCGTGAGTTTTTTTGCCGGGGATCTCCTGGCAAACGCCCACCCCTTCTTTTTGGCAATTTTCCATGTTCAAGACCCTGGGCTTATACCCGGATAAATACGGTAACTAAAAAATCTCCCATAGATATCTCATTGGTTAGGCCAGACTTTTTTTATTCCTTGTTTCGCGAGTTTTTATAAGGCAATTTATTTTAGGAGGACGAAAAAAAAAAAAATTAATTCTTTTTTTCCATTAGATTTGTGTGATTCTCAAAGAATTGTAAATGAGATCATTGATCGGAGAGAAGAAATGAAATAAAATGTTATTCCATGTATAACCTTGTTTCTCATCTGCGCGGGACTTTGGTACTTTGATCATGATACTCCCACGAAAATGCAACTTGGATTTGTTAGGCGGTGGGCGGTAAAAAAATGAAGATAAAGATAAGTCGGCAGGCGCGAGAAATTGCGCTGAAATAAAATTATATTTTTATTTCATCTTCGGCTCCTATTCATTCGGCGGGTTCAAGAAACAAGTCTGGCCTTAAATACCCCTGCCACCTATTCTGGACATGCAAGAAATAACCACCCGTTTACCACGATGTGCATCAATCAAATATGAATAAAATACACACAAATAATGCACCTATAAGACAAAACCCAGTTAACAACAAAAATGTACTTTGGTTCTGGCTGTTAAGAACATGCCAACCTAATTTTATTGAAATAAATTGTGCCAAAAATTACAAAACCATTTGTAGAAATAGAAAATTAGTACTATCGTCATGAAATTATCACATCTGATGTGGGTCCACCAAAGATTTATTGAGGTCAAGTATCAAAGCAATAGGACAATTACTTTTCAAGAGGAAGTCAAAAATATAAATATTTTACAACAAATATTGGTTTAAAATATAGAATTAATGATATCGTCATGAATGAACAAATCTGGCAGAGTTCCACCCAAGATACCTACTTGTACATACATGTAGCAAGTATCATAACAATCGAGCTGCTGGTTTTTAAGAAGTTGAAAATAACATTTTTTACCAAAAATATACGCCCAATATGAAGAATTGATGATATCGTCACAAAACTAATGAATCTAACAGAGGTCCACCGAAGGTACCAACACCAAGAATCAAAGCCATTGAGCTACATGTAGTAGTTTTCAAGAAAAAGTCAAAAGACATGCAGAGACTGAACCACAAGTCTCTGTTCTCAGTCCTTGCACGAATGTTGACTAATAACAAGTATTGATATCACTGAAAACATTTTTGTTTACATTATCAACTTTGGACTACGCCATTTAGTCAGTTATTTAAAATTTGATATCTTTACTACAACAGATAAATTACCGATGCATTTTCAAGTTTAGAACAAATACTAGAATAAACAACTTTCACAAGAAGGCAGAGAACCCCAACAATTCAGTATTATTTATTTATTAAATAAACACTATGTGATGAAATATAACATGAGTTTAAATCGTTTATCAATTAATCCAATTTACTGAACCTATGATGAAGTTTTTCGCAAATTTTACATGTACTACAGACCTTGTGCATACTGGTAGAGTGGCTTGAGCCTATTGCACACCGGACATGCTCCAATTCATCTCAACAAGATGTTCTCTGGCTTGGAGAACACAGAATTCATGTACAGATTGTTTACAGCATTGTATATATATGTACATAAAATTGTTATCAGCATCCTGCAACTAATTTCGTGACAGATACTTCAAAACAGTAGCACAAATTTTTTTAATATTAAAAGTCATCTGATCGTCAAACAAGTACTTGTCCATATTGAGAGATATCGCTCTAGAATTGCATTCATTAAAAAAAATTGCCACCAGTCAGTCATTTTAAATACAATATGAACAAAAATGACACCATAATGTTCAATGTATGTACCAAGTTTGAACAAAATCCCTCTGTAAACATCCAGATCCAGTTCTGGAATGCCAGAAATGCTTGATTTCGATGATTTTTCAGCACAAAATTGTCTGCCATTTGGATATTTTGAATCGTCAAAACAATACATCTGTATATCTATGACATGAAATATAATGAATATATCAAATTTGAATATAATCAGTCAAAGCATGTCACAGATATTTCACTAGACCCGCATTCATTAAAACAAATTGCCACCTTTCGGCCATTTTAAATCCCTTCTTGAAAACAAAATGATGTGCATCAAGGTCCCATAATGTCTGTACCAAGATTGAACAAAATCCAACTGTAAACAGCCAAGATCTGGTTGAGGAATGCCAAAAAAGACAATTTTGATCATTTTTCAGAACAAAATTGACCGCCATTCGGCCATCTTGAATCAGATCATGAAACAAATTGATGTTCATATGTATAATATCATGTATGATGTATGTGTGAAGTTTGAATGTAATCTGAATGAGCACATACACACCACACAGAGGTGGGTCCGAATGGGTCTGAATAAGCATCAGGCAAGGTTATTAGGTGCTGCTTAATGCATGTCAAAAATGCAACACCGTAGAAATTTAAAAGATCCTCTGTTTATTTACCTATGAGAGCTAGCTTGTGATTGGTTGAGCCTAGCAAGTCCATGTACATTGCCTTGGACATCAAGTTAGAAGCACAAAATTGACCTTTAGAAAGTAAGCCTTCAGAGATTAAGGAGGTAACAGCTGAATTACTAAATTTAAAATATGTTAATAATCAACATGGCCTTAAAGTTTTTAAAAAAATATCATTTTTGATCAAAAGTAAAGAAACATGTACGCATTGTATATATCGGTGGTATTTACCATAGATGTAGATACATTACTTTAGGCAGGGTGGAGACGTACATTTGTACTCTAAGTGGGAGGAGGGATTTTTTTTTTGTAATCTATTCTATTTAATTATATATTAGCATATGTTACATATAATTACTGGTAGCCTTGGCAGAATTAGCCATGAAAACAAGGTCACATGGTTATGAATATTCATAATGTTTTTGAACAAGAAGTCAATGACCAAATGGTTAATGACCTATTCCAAAACACCAAGGTTGCAACAGAAAGTGAAAACCCACATCTGACGGCACAACGTTAGTTGTTGTCTTTGTGTTTAGCTATCAAGCCATTGTACAGTTTTCGCTGGGGTCAAAATAAGATGCATTTTAATAATCCAGTGTGCAGTAAAGGCAATGTTTGGTTGTTGTACAGTTTTAAAAGATCAAATATGATATTACCTTTGATAATTTCCAACCTGACTTAGTAATGTGTGCAACCCAAAACATTTCATCCAAGATTTTCAAGAAATCAGGCTTGCAATTATAAAGAAAAGTTGA
Organism: Saccoglossus kowalevskii; assembly: GCF_978046115.1. Classification (NCBI taxonomy): domain Eukaryota; kingdom Metazoa; phylum Hemichordata; class Enteropneusta; family Harrimaniidae; genus Saccoglossus; species Saccoglossus kowalevskii. The sequence goes on from NC_140651.1 coordinate 3,358,965, forward strand.
AAATATGAGAATTGATTCGACATTGACAATATAAATGAGATGAAACAGCAAATTTAGTAGCATTAAGAACTATAGAAAAAAACAGCCAAAATTAACATAAATGTTTACAAAAAATAGAAAATCAGAAATACTGAAATGAACAATTCCAGAATGAACACATCTGACTAAAACATATTGCATGGATTTTAAACATAATTCCCAATAAAACAATGAGTTCTATTGTAAATTGATTTGGTCATGTGCATTAAATTTAGATAAAAAAAAAATTGACATGTTTAACGAATAATGATGGTTAATCAGTGACTAATTAAGCATTAATTAAGAGTGCGCCTACAAGTAGAGAAAAGTCCCCAATTTTTCAAATTGTGTCTTACTGTCTGAAGTACAAACTTTTTCTGTATTTGACCCACATACACTGCAATGCATTCCCAAGTATTCAACGATACAATAGTTGTCAGCATGCTAGCAATCGCTTGCCCACCATCATGGCCATCATCACGGCCATCATCACGGCCATCATCACGGCCATCTTGAAAGGAATGTTAATTTAATATATGTATGCTCCTCCCATCAAACAATGTGATAAGTAATTTACGCTAATTTGCGATGTCATTGAAAATGCTCATTAATATTACCGGTAATAGCAAAAGAACTCTTACAAATGACACATTTTTCTTTTCTTTTTTTCGTAACCCGGCTTTCGCCATTTATACACTCAAATAATATTTTAACACCAAAAAACAATAGTTTATTGAAACACATAAAATTCATCAAAAGGAATTAAAATGGTTACATTTTACAACTACAATTAGAAAAACTCGTGATAATAAAAAAAACAAAAAAACTAAGCACTATAAATCAACAAGCATTGATAATGCATAGTCCCCATTTAGTATTAGCTGTAGTCGATGTAAATGTTCTGTACAAGTGACATTGAGAAATGAAAGATCAATGTATTTTTAACACTAACACAGATTATAGATTGTGTTACTGTCAGTATAGTACCTACGAGGGAACTTTGAACTGAATTGGACTATACCTTACAGAGGAAATAGCAAGGAAGAAAAACGCAGCCAGTTGAATATTGTTGTTCAAGTATCTCCAAAAGAAATATTGCTTGCACCGTATAACCTAATGTTAGGTCATCATACAAAGTTTGATTGAAAATGCCCTATTCAACTTTGAACTGAATCAGGTCATATAATAATAATAATAATGTTTATTTGGCCTGTTCATCTCCAAGGAACAGAATCGGACATGTTACAGAATGATATTTTATGTTTGTTTTTCAAAATGGCCACCAAAATCCATCTGTAAACAGCCGGGAAATGCTTGATTTTGATGATTTTTAGACGCGTCCGAACGGGGACTAAAAATGGCCATCATTTCGACAAATTTGATCAAATCTCAATACAAAACATGGTGTTGTGTTATCTTGAAGTATAGTGCCTATGTACAAACTTTGAACTGAATCAGCCCATATCTCATGGAGGAATCAGCACGAAAACGGAAAAAAACAAAATGGCCACCAGTCGCCATCTTGTACCAAATCTCGAAAAGAAAAGTGACGTGCACCTATAACCAAATATGTATGATCACCATACAAAGTTTGATTGAAATCACCCAGTTCAGCTCCGAGAAACTGTTCCGGACATGTTTGAATATCAGAATTTAGCAAATTTGAAGGACAAAATGGCTGCCTGTCAGCCTTATGTAATCGAATCATAACAAAAATTGACGTGCATATGTAGGTCGTCATACATTGTCTGTATGCAAAGTTTGAACAAGATCGGTCAAAGGTGTCCAAGAAATGGCTCAGGACGGACACACGGTCGTCATGGATACCAACAGCATTTTTCATAGCATAATGCTATTATATAACATTGTGTCATCTATAATGGTCTGCTAATTAAAAAAATCCTCATTAATCCTACTTGGCTAGTTAATTTCTAAATTTGAATATTAAAGTCCCACCTGATGTTCATCATTGTTGTATTCATTGATGTTAAGTGGGTGTGAAATTTTGGAAGATTGATCTCCTGACAACTCATAAATGGACAATAATACTTATTACAGCAAAGCGCTGATTAAAACATTGTACCGGTAATTGTATGAATTGCCTAGGAAGTTAACCTTTTGGCAAAAAGCAAAATGCTCCTAAGCACTAAGAAATTAGGAGCAAAATGCTCCTAAACCTAAAATTTTAGGAGCAAAATTGTTCCGTGCGTAAAACAAATAATATATGTTATGTTAAACTTTGCGTATACAACTACAATACTGACATACTGTAATGAGAGATACTGTTCTGTTACAAAAAGTCTTGATTTATCTTGGTCGAACACTGCATGTACGATGTTATCAGGCCACATCAGTTTCACATTTGGTCATCTGGCCCGCACTGATTCAAGCATCCATATGTGAACAGAACTTGAAGAATCAAATTCAGCCATGCTAAGCCCTTCCAGGCTGATACGTATTAGATCACCCACACTTTCTGGATGCAGTCTATTACGCTGTTCATTCTAGATACGCCTTTGTGCAGAAAAGCCACGTTCACACTGGGCTGTGGTAATGGGCAATACGATCAATATCTGACACAGGTGGAGTACATTCTTATAATTATCACAATACAGCATCTTTGTTAAGCACAGGGCCCATAGAGATGACTCCGTTTTATCACGAAACTGATTAAACACCAGAAGCAGGTACATTTGATGCAACACACCCGCTTTTCTCCAAGGTTGGACCAAACCATTGCAAAAGGGAGGCTAATTCTTCTTGCCCGTATACCATAAGCCTGGTAACATCATCAGGCCATGAATCATGATTGAACAGCACAGACAAACAGCAGACAGCTTTAGCTGGCCCCTCTGCATTTGCTGTATCCAACAAGTTGTCAAATCGTGTTTTCAGAGCATGTACGGTTTCATCACATGTGTTGTTTATGTCACCTTGTAACTGTGTCATTATTTGAGTTGGGTGTCCTTTTAGTTTGATTTCTTGGAAAGCTCCAATTCGTCATCTGTACTGGCATCATACTCATTAATTTGTTCAGTGTTCATTATTTCCTTGAACTTCTCCAGGAAACCATTTTCAACAGGCTGCATTTTCATTAACTCAACTGTCGCGATACACGATTTAACAGCTTGTATTGCCTGAGTGAGAATCACGTCATTTGTTTGTAGAGTGTGACTCAACGTTGCAATCCCCGAAAATAAATCTAACAAACAAGCAGCCTATCGGCTGAGATAGCTCCGCTGTTAGCAATGCACATTTCAATTAAAGAACTGAAGACATCATTAGAAAATGAACAATATGTATAGTATCAAAGCAATCGGACTTACAGTTTTTAACAAGAAGTCGAAAATATCACTTTCTACCAAAAATAACAAAAATATTCACCAAAATTAGAGAATTGAAGATATCATCACGAAATGAACAAGTCTGAGAAAGGTCTGCATGTAGTATCTATATATGTAATATCAAAGCAATTAAACTTTTGGTTTTCAACAAGAAGTCGAAAATATCACTTTTTACCAAAAATGACAAAAATATTCATCAAAATTAGAGAATTGAAGATGTCATCACAAAATGAACAAATCTGAGAAAGGTCTGCATGTAGTATCTATATATGTAATATCAAAGCAATTGAACTATTGGTTTTTAACAAGAAGTCGAAAATATCACTTTTTACCAAAAATTACAAAAATATTCACCAAAATTAGAGAATTGAAGATATCATCACGAAATGAACAAATCTGAGAGAGGTCCACATGTAGTACCTATATATGTAATATCAAAGCAATCGGACTTGCGGTTTTTAACAAGAAGTCGAAAATATCACTTTTTACCAAAAATGACAAAAATATTCACCAAAATTAGAGAATTAAAGATATCATTACAAAATGAACAAATCTGAGAGAGGTCCACATGTAGTACCTATATATGTAATATCAAAGCAATTGCACTTGCGGTTTTTAACAAGAAGTCAAAAATATCACTTTTTACCAAAAATAACAAAAATATTCACCAAAATTAGAGAATTGAAGATATCAACATGAAATGAACAAATCTGAGAGAGGTCTACCCAAGGTACATATACACTAAGTATCAAAGCATTGTAGTTTTCAAGAAGAAGTCGAAAAAGTAAAACATTGACACGGACGACGGTCGACGACGACGGCGGACAATCACTCATATGATAAGCTCCGCTCGACAAAGTCGACAGCGGAACTAAAAATGGCAAAATGCAGCGAATTTCAGGGTGATCAATGTACGTACAACTTTTGTAGCCCGACCTTTGATGTCCGCGTTCCGTGTTGTTGAAGCAAGATGTTCACTGTGGGCTAATACAGCGGCGTACTGACCTGCCGAAGTTGGATTGTTTTTATCGACTTGTAAAATACGTAACGCTCGTTCCACGTGTGGCGCCTATCTTGTACTAGTAACTGACTTTGGAGTATAAACATTCACCCTTAATTCCATAGCAAGAGATCCAAGTTCCCTGTAACATAATCAAGACATCGTGTACATTCCTCACCATAGCAACGTTTTTTTGAACATTCCAGGTTCCAGGCGGTGCGGCATGCAATGGATTGACACCAAATAGTTAGCTACACCCTCACGAAGCAATGTAGAGACACTTCTGTTTCTTCCCAGGTATACTGCTGCCCCATCTGCGCAAAAACCAATTAATTTTGTGCTCCAACTTTCATCAACATCTCTCGTGTCAATCGACACTATTTACACCATACTCGATATATGTTGCCAGCCTCAAGTTGTCGGCGGCATTCACTTGTGTCAACGTCTAACCACTTGAATTGCTCGATCCATTGCACAATTTTACCATCTTGTTTTGGCTTCCAAGATTTTGATCCCATACTCGTGCCATGCCATCTTCCGTTTTGTGGCTGGATGCGAGGATGTAGGATCTGATGTCCTGGTGTTAGCCGAAAGAATTTAGTAATCTGCTTATTCCCCATGTCTTGTTCGAGCGGAGAATGCGACAGTGTGACTTTGATTATCGATGTTTCCAACGCGACTTGACACTGAAAAACGCAGTCACATTAGCCAATGAAAATTATTTTGTTGACAATCAAAGAGTCGCCGACAGTGTAAACCGCCGTTCATTTAAAAAAAACCTGTATGCCCGTATTTTGACTAGAAACAAAAACTGCCAATCACATATTTACAATGTTACTATTTTTTAATTTTGGCTTGTACGCTCTCAATTGCAACATGACACTTGCCATGTGCCTGAAACTAGACTTTCCGAGTACATCGTAAAATATTCAAAAATGCACGGTATCCGTCTAGTCTGATGCCTGCACGGCATGCTTCAGTTGCTTCAATTTTCACTCGCAAAATGCGAGTAGTTTCTGAAAACTGCAAGCTAAATGCGGATATTTAAAAGTTTTTACTCGCATAGACGTATTTTTTAGGCGCATTTGCGAGTAGGTACTCGCAACTTCCTGGGCTGTCTTATTACATGTACATTCAATAAAAATATACATGTTTAGGGGCTGTTGAACATTAAAACTGACACACAGGTAACAAGTAATTTGTAACTGGTGCTGAATCACCACCTGTTGCTTCCCTCTTTAATGTTAAATTGTCTACACACCTTCACGTACATTTCCAATCTATGGGGAGGGGGTTGAAGGGATTTGTAAGATTTCCCACAAATCGGAAGATTTGTATAACTTGTACATTCTTTTTTTTACTGGTCTTATTATTTTTTATCAAATTTTGGATCCACATACTCTCAGATGTCCACATTTCTGCCAGGACTGTAAAATTTATATTACGATTGTTATCCTTAATAGAAGCTGCAACCATTGTTTTACAATTTAAAATTTAAAATTCACAATTTCTCATATGTTTAGCCATATCCCCTCTGTTACACTGTATAATCCTAATAGAAGTCACAGCTTTGAATACAGATTCTACAGTACTAGTATATACATGTAGACCTCTGATGATGACATGAAATATGGTTGTACAATAAGATACTTGATGCACCCCTTATACAGGTGCAAAATAAATGTCAATGAACTCTAACTGAACACAGATGTGGAAAAATTATGACAGCCCAATTGCAAGGTCATTTGCGACACGATTAACAGGTTTTCATTGTCACCATGGAAACTATTAATGAGGAGGAAACAGAAACAATAACTGTCCTTGGTGAGAATGTAGTGTTGATTAGTATTCTGGAAAACAATGCTCCTAAAAGTTGTGAGTGACATTACTGTTAAATTGAGTCTTTATTTCTAGTAATTTTTAAAATATAATGAACGAAGATGCCTTTTGTTAAGTGTCTATTTGGATTGGTGGATTGACTATTCTATGCTCTCTGCCATTAGCAAATTTAGTTTTGTCCAAAATTTATTTAAAATCCTAAGATGAATTTGTTAAATTTACATAATTATTATTTTATATATGGAAAATATTTGCTAATATTTTTTTCCTTCTTCGTTTATGAATTCACTTAGAACCTATCCTTGAATTATCACTGCGTACTGATTATTACCGGAATATCCACACTGAATGGGTATTGAAATGATATCAATAAATTATGTATCAATTAACACCTACATCAATTGCTAGATAAGATCTAAGAAGTGTGAGGAAAGCTGACAATTTAGAATCCTATCCTGACTGCTGTTTAAAATAATCATACAGTAATGCAATAGTTCTATATTTTCTTTGATAATTTTTAGACCAAATGCTGTTGGTTACAAACAATAAACAAAATTATGTAGTTTGACATTGGCAAGCTTGGGGTGAGCGTCGGATATACTTCAAAATACACACTCTAAACAAATGATACAATATTGTTTAATTTCACAAGAAAACAAATATTCTGAAAAATCATGAAATTTTATAGCAATGAACATTTCAATAGAACATTCTGAAATTGTTATTAAATGATTTATGGTATACAGCTTTACCTTATTTCATAAACATATTTATAACAATTTGTAAATATCAATCAGCTTTCATTCAAATTCAAATATTAAATAATGATTGGCACGAGAGCTCCATATTGCCTACACATAGCAATTGCAAGCTCCCAATTATTCAAAAGATACTGATTGAATGATATTGAACTCATTAAATCATTACTAGCACATGTGATGAGGCTGTATCGTTTTTAGATTGGTCAATTTGAATTCAACAAGTCATTAATGATTTTGATTTTTGCAAAAATTATATTTATGAAACTTTTATAACATCCCCCAGCTTTATGTCTTTCATTGTACCATTAATTCTCATTCAAATTTTTTTCAAATTATGAGCAACAAAATGTCCGCTGTTGCAGGAGGCAAATTGAAGGCCATTTTTCTGACTCACAAAAACAAATATTACTGTGAACATGAAACATTTCAGACAATGTTACAACATGTAGTACGGCACTAAACAGGATATACATGACTGTAAAACATGTCTTTTTCACAAGCATGTCTTTTTAGCGAATTTAGCGAGAGAACTGATTCACTAATTCAAGATGTCGCTAATGACTTTATTATAAATTCAAAATGGCCAAGACTTGGGGATTTGTATACAGTAATTTGGAACATAAAAATCTGGGCGCTTCCTAATTACACTTGACAGTTTTTCTTTGTTTTTATGGAGATGATAACTGCGCATTTGTTTTGGCACGCGACAGACAATTATTGTGAAAACAGGAAATCAACAATGACAAGAGAGATTCGCTAAATCAACATTCTACCACAATTCGCTAAAATTGCATGTAGCTTTTTCAACATGTTTTACAGTATGCCGGGTACCAGCAGCTCAACCAGTTATTTTAGACACATTTACTGTATATATATGATTCACTTCTTAAAAACATATAATGAAGTCAATTATTTTGGGCTAAGTGGATGCAATAGGCTCTTATTTTTAGGTACCGGTACATGTATTATGTTATTATCCATTGAAAACTAGTAAACCTGCTGGCTTAAAACTAGTTTCGTTTGCTTCCAAAACTTCCACATGTCTGAATTGTGCAAAACATTTTCTCACATTATTGACAAAGAATACTTTAAACTTATTGATGATAGAGTGAAATTGGACATTGACAATTACATTTCATTAGAGTTGATAGTTATGGAACGACAGCAAGCATTGGTGAAAAGTGAAAGATGACCAGGGAAATTAAGAATAGCATTTGCAATTACATGTATTTTGGAAAAGCCAAAGTCATCACAATACTAAGAACTAGCAGCTGTGGGAAGTTAACCCCTACTCTGTGAGTAGCAATACTGCCAAAGCATTATACTAATTTTGTAGCAAGCTGGATATATCATGGAGGTTAACACATGTGACAGTATCCCATGACTTGCTAAATCAAAGTGTCAATGTCTGAATGTCCAAATAACTGAATTTTTAAAATTTACTTACCGCCCGGTATTTTGATGGTGTAACTCCACTGTTTATCTAATTGCAATTTTCAAATAACCTGAACTAGCTACGTTAATATGAGTATTTTCCATAATTTACAACTACCCATTTGTTTAAATGTACATTTGAGAGAACTGAATTATTATTGTTGCAGTGATTTTATGTATTTTATTATTGTTATACATTTGTAAAGTTTTTTTTGTCTGTTTTTTACAGGATCTGGATTTGAAAGAAAATGGTGTTGGCTTAGTACCATATATTTGTATCATACAACAATACCACATCCAATAATATAGTGCTGCACTATACTGGTACACAATTATATTACAGAGAAGACTTGCTGACTTCAATTAAAATTCTCCATTTTTGACACTTTTATTTTATGTATATAGAAGTATGTATTTAGACAGAAATAACATGTCGGGGTGAATTAGTGACTGCAGGTTATAATCCTAAATGCCAGATGCCACAACAAACCAACCACCAAATAATTTATTTTTTTTTCCCGCTTCGCTTCATTTCTTTATTCAATTGTCTGTGAATGTCTTGTATTTTTTTTTGCTATCTTTTTGTATTACTTTATTGTATTTTCAACTAAGATCCCACTTCGGGATACGATTTTAATAAAGATATTATTATTATTATTCAATGTTTATGGATGCTGCTAATTGCAACAGTGTGACTATTGATAACATATTAGATATGGAGCATATTGTATTTAAAACTTATCCTAACAAGTCATTCCAGGGCCAATTTCATTACAAATCCTTGGAAACTATTACTGCATTTACACAACAGTATTTTATCAGAGCCCTACTGCTCCAGCCAGCTAAAATGGCTGTGTATACATGCTTGACTGGAGTCGTCTTGAGCAAAAATTTAAACAAGAAACCGTGGAAAAGAAAAGTGGTCCCTGACATGTCTCAGCAACAACCTCAATGATCAGGTCAAAACTATCTTATCCCACTAATGACTAATATGCGTATGTTGACATACTGTGTGGACAACTGTAGAAGAACGAATGATAGCATCCAAATAAGAGATGTTTGGCGACGACGTTAGGCAATAATCATTTACTGCATCCTTGGTCGTCTTCTTTGAGCATATCTGTTTCTCAAGGAGAGTATATAGTATATTCTCTGTCGCTCTGACAAACTTCACACAAAAATCATTTTCAGCCATGTTGTTTCATACTAAGTTTTTGTGGGCCCCGTTCCGTTATGATCTGAAGGAACTGGAATGAACTAGGCTCTTGTTTGGCTCGACAATAAACATTGGTAATCACACTGTCTCTTTTAAGACAAATATGAAATATAAGTGTTGAGTGTTAGCCCCAGGTTGAGGCCAAATAAAAATAATAGACAAGTGTGTTTCTAGTATTGTAGGTAGAAATATTTTTTTAATATACCTTTTTATTTTATGAAAATCAATTATTCTGAATTTATTAGTCCACAGTGCCACTTGGCCCATACTATTATTTGAGAGTATTTTTCAAAATACACCTTGCATGTACAGGTTGACATTTTTATTCAAAAATCTAGGCAAAGTCGGGTTACCTGAAGCCTTTTTATTATTTTGCCTAATTCACAAAGCAAATAGGGTGTCATCCCATATTTTTTAAATATGAATGTTTACATTTTAATTACAAGAGTGAAACTAGAAAACGACCACAAAGCAAAGATATCCCATAATATGAATATGACAAGTTTGTACTTACCTTTCCTCCAATAATTAATCCAGCAGAGAAATCATGATGTTTGCCAATTTTACAAAGTACTTCAAATGTCTGATAAGCCAATTCTCTTGTAGGTGATATAATAAGGGCACCTAATCCATCTATGGCAGTCCATCTATTTTGATAAAGACACTCTATAACCTTGTAAGACAAAAGGTAATTATATATTAATTATAGGTGATATTCACTAGAAAAAGTTGTGCCCAGTAATTAAAACGAATCTCATAATTTTGCATTCACATCAGCAATTCTTATAAGAGGTGTGAATATGGCAGATGTGAATAGGCAGATGTGAATATGGCAGATGTGAATAGGCAGATGTGAATAGGCAGATGTGAATATGGCAGATGTGAATAGGCAGATGTGAATATGGCAGTGAATATGGCAGATGTGAATATGGCAGATGTGAATATATGGCAATGTGAATATGGCAGATGTGAATATATGGCAATGTGAATATGGCAGATGTGAATATGGCAGATGTGAATATGGCAGATGTGAATATGGCAGATGTGAATATGGCAGATGTGAATATGGCAGATGTGAATATGGCAGATGTGAATATGGCAGATGTGAATATGGCAGATGTGAATAGGCAGATGTGAATAGGCAGATGTGAATATGGCAGATGTGAATATGGCAGATGTGAATAGGCAGATGTGAATATGGCAGATGTGAATAGGCAGATGTGAATATGGCAGATGTGAATATGGCAGATGTGAATAGGCAGATGTGAATATGGCAGATGTGAATATGGCAGATGTGAATATGGCAGATGTGAATATGGCAGATGTGAATATGGCAGATGTGAATATGGCAGATGTGAATAGGCAGATGTGAATAGGCAGATGTGAATATGGCAGATGTGAATATGGCAGATGTGAATAGGCAGATGTGAATATGGCAGATGTGAATATGGCAGATGTGAATATGGCAGATGTGAATATGGCAGATGTGAATATGGCAGATGTGAATATGGCAGATGTGAATATGGCAGATGAGAATATGGCAGATGTGAATAGGCAGATGTGAATATGGCAGATGTGAATAGGCAGATGTGAATATGGCAGATGTGAATAGGCAGATGTGAATATGGCAGATGTGAATATGGCAGATGTGAATATGGCAGATGTGAATATGGCAGATGTGAATATGGCAGATGTGAATAGGCAGATGTGAATATGGCAGATGTGAATATGGCAGATGTGAATATGGCAGCCACTGGATAATGTGTACAATGGCACACAATGTTGTTGTCTTTTGTGTACTTATTCAAACAAGCAATAATAGTTGACAAATCTGGGCCATGTAAAATCTTAATAATATTAATATACATAAACTTGTAGTAACATGTATCTAATCTCTTGTCACCTCCATGTTGGAACTGATGGGCATATTTTGCCTGAGTTTAACAGGTCAATGTAACAACCTGAACTGCCTTAACCTTTTCACAACAAGACTTTCTCGCTCAAATTTTTCTGAACTTTTTTATTACTAGTATATTCCTTAATATTTCTCGAAACAAACCCAAATTTTGAAGCCAACTGACAGAATTTGAGTCAATTTTCAAATTTTACTCCAAAAATGTGACTATTTTAGTCCCAATTTTCTAAGAAAAGGACAGACTATAAACGGGACTATTTTGTGAACTTGTGATGAAAAGAAGGAACTGGTGGTGAAAAGGTTCAAATTTGACACACATAGTCAGTCTATTTGGAAATAAACTTATAATAAATACAACTGACTGTGGAACTGAAATTCATTTTAGGACACCAAAGCAACTACACCAACACCGGATGGTCACAGGTGTTGTCTCCATCATATTTAAGACTCTTTACACGGGCGTAATGGTGTATGTGTTTTTCTCCTACGTTGACTAAAGTTACGTTGACGCAAAGAGACACAAAAAGTTGTGAACACTGTAAATAACATCTAATCCATCTATGGCATTCCATCTCTTTTGATAGATTCACTCTTTGTGAAGGCAACCTTGTAAGGCAAATAGTAAAGAAATTATAAATTATAGAAATTTTGATTTTGTCTTACTCAACCGAACTACTATAGCAAACTGAGGTGAGTAATAATGTATAGAAAGCAAGATTGTCATGGCAACAGCTATTCCTGACTAGAACAAACTATTTTACCTTTTGAACGCCAAATACCATGTTCATATATTTGCCAAAAAGCCGGTTTGGAGACTAGATAAGCCGATTTAGTTTCAGACGTCCAAAAATGTCAAGTCTCAACTAGCACCCCATACTTACAGAAACGATTTTAACATGTGTAAACAATAACGCCACCTTAAAAGCATACCCTCAACGTCAGCCTCGCTCTGGAGTTCCATTCATTGCAAGTTTTTTAATGAAACATGACGGTCAATAACAACGCTGAGTTTAGTTGTTATAAATGTATTAACACAGGACCAATTAAAACCACTGATAACTATTGTTTGAGATTTAAGTTAATTAATCTCATATGTTTGCATATTTTAGCAAAAACTAAGCGTTCATGCACACTTCCTAAGGATTTGGATCAGGTCTTAAAAACAGGCCTAAATTAATCCATACATAATTTAATCCATATTTCTTACCCAGTGCCAAGTGTACACACATGCTTTCTTAGCACGGGCTAAGGTATTTAACGTTTTAGCCCATACTAAGGAGCTGTGCGAGAACGCTACTACAGTAGTAACTTTATGTTTAATTACAACCAATAAATAAACACAAAATTTTTCATAAACAAGGAAACAATACGATATGTTCACTTACAGGAAGAAGAAAGGCAAGCGTTTTACCCGATCCAGTTTTAGCAGCTCCCAACACATCATGTCCTTTTAAGCTAACTCCAATCGTTTCACGTTGTATTTCAGTTGGCACGTCATAGCCAGCTTCAAGTAAACCATCCCTGGTTTTTTTACTAAGTGGAAAATCAGTGAACTTAGAAATACTTGCAGAATCGATCTAGGGGGATAAAAATTAATGGAATGGTTAGAAAATAATACAGAATACAGTTAGGGCACTTGTGTATCCATGTCGTGATAAAATATTTATATATTACACCAGACAGCAGCCCAGACCAATTTCCTTCTAGTACATACATGTATTACTCTATCATTATTTTGTTTTGTTTTTTCATTTTATGTAACTTTCATTTTTTTTCTTCATTTTTTTTTTTGAGGCCTTACAGACTTACTGCTGTATTTCCGCAAGTCAGTGTTGTGCCACTAAATACTATTTTTACCTAGCGTGAACCAGAGAGCTCCAGGTGTCAGGACGATCCGACCCTGGTTTGGACTCAGACTAGTAATACAATGTATTACTAGTCTGAGGTTTGGACATCCAGCTCCAAAACAGGGTGGTCGATCCAGCCCTGGTATAAATTATATTCAATATGTGTATATATCTAATGTTAATATATTAAATGCACAACCAACGCATGACTATCTTATTCACAACTTATTTTTATCTTTTGCAGGATATTTTTCACGATTTAACACCATGTTTTACACAATGCAACAGATGTTTGTTTATTCACTCGCCGACGCCTGTGCACAAGAACCTGAGCCTATTAATCAGTACATTGAATGGTCTTACTGTTAACATTACACATGTGCACTAATTGCTGGTACGTAGCATTATATCAGTCCCACTGATAATAAAAAAAATCGTCCCATGTTACAGTTCGACCAAACTGTTTTGGAACAGGAACGTCCAAGCCAGGAACAGATCATCTTTTTTCACCAGGGCCGAATCGTCTAGAAATCGAGCTGAATCCCTGAACTCTAACTCTAATACTCCAGCCCCCAAATGTATATGCCCCTCGCGATAACCATATTCGTCTTGAAGAGGGGCATATACAATTAAAGTGTGGGGGCGTGCTTAGGATTAGCCTTGCGTACAGTGCAGTGGGGGACCAACTCCTGTACGCTCCAAGACTCTATGGGTATCTATCAACCGAACGCGTCCCCGTACACACAGCACTGTACGCAGGGCAAGCTTAGAATTAGAGTTATGGGTGATTATTATTTTGTTGTGTCTTGCTACATGTGCTGACTATCCACTGACTGTGTCTTGTCTTGGTCTGCCTACAAACCATAACACGTGTTGTACAGTGTACTGCCTGATCAGCTGTCTTAGTGCCGATAGCGGTTCATTTCAACCGATGGACAGAAAATACTTACATCCTCATAGCGCTTTTTAAGCGTTTCCAATTCTTTCATATCGTTTTCCCATCGTTCCTTTCTGAAATTTTTTCGTTGCTGCTTAGCTCGAGCTCCTTTTCCGTATTTTGAGCTTCTGTTGACATGTCTAGTTCCTGTGCGTTGCGCCATCTTGGAAATGGCGGAAATTACCGAGAAGAACCGAACATTACCGAACCATTACACGCTATGTTCTTTTGTTTTTCTGTATACTCGTATACAGGTATTTGCACTTTTTCCAAAAGATTGTACCCAACCCCAACACCTAACAGACCATAGACCCTATAGTCAGACCAGTCAGAAATCAGCTTGTTTGTTGACACTTTTTTTTTTTTTTACTCAACTGCACGTTTTCGTTTACCCATGGTCTGCCTGACACCTCTAAAAAAGTGGCATGAGTTCAGGCTAGCCGTGGGATACAAACGTAGTCAAATGCTATTCTAATTTCCAGGGAAAATAGAATGCAAAATTAGGATAACAATGATACAATATAATAAATATATAAACAAATATATTAAATAAAAAAATGAATAGAATAGAATAGAATATAATAGAATAGAATAGTGACACCGTAAAGAAAATATTACATTTCTTTTTTGGTTATGTACATCAATGAAGTTGAAAAATTGAAAATATAGAAATGTATTAAGTAAAAAATATATAACATTAGACTATACTACTAGTATTTTGATTGTGAAATTAGTCCTTTCACACATACTTTGATAATAATAAGTTTTGACATTGTTAGTCAGTGTTTATTTAGATTGTAAAATATATAATAGTACATGAAAATTAGTAACACCACTTTTGTTTATGTAATGACCAATATGCAAGGTATATTAATGTTGATACATTGCTCAAAATGTATGCAAGTTTGGCATCGCTAGAAGTGAATTAAAAATTGGGTTCACACTGAGGAGTGTCTTCCTGGCTTCTATATAAAAATAACAGTTCATTATTTAGTGGTACTCATCCTCAATTCATATAAGCCATTCTTGTTATCCTTCCAGTAGCTTATAGCAACGTACACGCACAGCATGAGCTTGAAGGCAAATACCTTAGCCCGTAACGAAAAAAGTGAGTGAATGCTGGCCCGTTTTTAAGACCCATTCATTCAATGACATGATTCATTTCATTTCATTCATTCAGCTAGTTTCACAACTATCTGGGAATAGTTTAAAAACCTTTAGGGGTACGAGGTAGGACGGATTTTTCTTTTTCAATGTCTCCTTTGCTTTACTTTTTGTTTTATTTACTAGTACATTACTTTCTATATTTCCCATGTCCCTGATTTCTACATTCAATGGCGACTCATTCTTACATTATGTGTTTAAATTAGAGAAGTGTTTTATCCACTCACCTACATTTGTATTGTTACTTGTATCAGTGTTTGTAGGTAATAAACTGTCTTTCTTTAAATCATTAATTGTATTCCTAATTTTGCTGGAGCCTCGTTTTCGCTTTCTCTCTTCATATATCCTTCTTTTCTCTTTTATCGGTGTCTTATATTTTTCTTAAGTTCATTTGTATGCATATCAGTCTATGTCTCTATCTTCTCGTTTTAGTATAAAGCATGTTTTATCATACAAGTTCACTTGTTTTGTCTTTCTTGCTTTTCTTGGTTAATTTATATATAACCTGAGTAGCATACCTTTAATTTGAGGAAGATTCCCACAAATAATTCACTGGCAATAGATGTAACGCAGTATTATTGCTCTCGTCCTCTATACTCTCTTGTAAGATGATGGAAAGTGATACTTAACCGTCTGATAAGTGAGAAATTGGATGTACCTTTAGGAACTGAATTTTGGGGAAACGTTAGGATTCGAACAATTATATAAATCACAAGATTAGACCATTATATGCATGGCAAGTGAAATTATCAAACAGATTGTCTTTCACTTACAATGTTTGAATCTGTTGATAAGCAGATGTCTATGAATTTATCTCACTAATTATTTACACTATTTTCTGTATTTAGTCTCATCTGAGTATTGTCAATTCATAGTTTATTAGGAACCGATATAAGATCTAATCATGTAGATTCCCTGTACATGCATTACATTCTCTGAATAGAATGACATCATCCTCCGAAAAATGTGTTGACTCTTTGGGATGATTTTTTTTTTATTCTGCGGAACACTCATATGAGCTGCCTCTACTGCCTCTAGTTTTCAACATGGCGGAGTGGGTTGGGGGGATTAGTCCATGAATCAGTCTAATATGTCCTATAGATTCTGACGTTCACATCTAGCTAGGTAGTACAAAATTCAATATATCATTTCACCATCACATCGGCATAGAACACACAATAAGATCAATGGAGTCTTTGCATTTTCAGTTCCCTGAGATTTTACACAATAATTGTTTAAAACATAAGATACCAACTTTCAGGTTTTTTATAATTCGAAATATTTTATTGAAGATAAACTGTCCAAAAATGCACATTTTTGAAACCATTCTTATAGGTTCATGTTAAATTTTTATTTCAGATAAATAAATATCTGACCAGTGGTTTTTGTGAAGTAGTTTGGTGACCATATATTTGTATCTGTTATTCAATGTTGGTATACAGCCATATTGTAAATGTCAAAGAATCTAGTCAATAAAATAATACAATAACATTTCAGAGATAAATTTGTATGCAAAAATGTAAATGAAATCTCATTAGCCCAAATGTATTCTTAGACTATCGTGACGTGGTACGGTGGCAAGTTCTGTCATCATCGCATCGCTCGTTCTTCTCGATCGACTGCTCGCCCAACGCTGGTTATACACAATTATATTAGAGTAGATTCGGAGTTCCGTAGGTTAATTTGATCCATTTACTTAGATAAATCAGTATCACCAACTGGATGGAAATCATAAAGAGATGAAAAGTACAAAAGTCAATGAAATGAACTTCTTCGTGAGCTTTTCCGTCCAAATTACCATCGACACACACGTGATAGAGCCACAGTACACCATTAGACAAATCATGGACGTAATTGTAACTAATGGCCCGAAAAGGAAATTGTTATACAGACTAAAAATATTTTCATAAACTTACGAAATCGAAACTCAAGAGTGTTGTTGTTTGGTTTTATATTGCACCTTAATATACAATTCGTATACCAATTTTTATCGTAAAATACATATTCAATCGTTAAAACACACGTTTCCACTGTACTATACAGTATACATTACATAGTGGTAAATGTGAGACGCATGCGCATTAGTGTTAATTCGTACTGATTCATTGAACGAGTAATGTTATAATTGCTGTCCAAACAAAAGTTTTATTCCATGACAAATTATTTTCTAATGATTTATAAATATGCGATATCGAAATAAAAATAGTTTAAACATGCTCTCAACTAGTCATATTTGACCAAAATGATTCTTGTACGAGTATGTTATTTGATATTCATTCATTCATTCATTTTCAGTGAATGGGATATTTATCCAGATTGTTGTCCATGCATATTGGATGTATTGTTGCAGTAGACAGAGCAGCAAAAAGAAAGATTGACTTTATCGATGGCAGAATCGATTGAACCTTCATCTCTCCGCGCATCATTGCCGTGGGCAATTCTAGTAGAAAGAGTATACAGTATACTTTATGATATATCGTAGACTATAAACGTTGCTATGGTTACGCACAATATAGTGTCGGTTCTACACCAGATACCCACATTTGCAGTGGTTTGAATGAAATGAGTAAAAGTACCATAAATACAGTGTCTGGTTCATTATACATTTATGAATAATATTGGTGGGTAGGATATCCATCAACACAACTTGTTTGTATTAATAACATTTTGTTTATTCCATCGGGGATAGTTTGTGTCTCCTGACTTTTTTTATTTGAAAATTGCAAGTACAAGTGCTGACATTACATGGTGCGATGCATGTTTGCTAAATAAGTGTTATCCACCACTGGACTTACGTTCCGCGGGTGGCCAGACGAGTGACAGACTTTCTGTGTCTAACTACATTTATAAATGAACACAGTGGATTATGATTTATCACGACCTAAAAAGTGTTTAAATACAACACACAGCGAAGTATTCGTTCAATGAAGCAATGATAGAATCTTCTCAAAACGCATGTATGTTGATTGTTTTGATACGTTACAATAACATGTACTGCGCATGCGTTCAGTTGTTTTCATTTTTGTCGAACGAATAATACTGACAGTGTGTGCTGCAAAATCAAAATTTGTTGTATTTATGATTAAAGCTTGCCTGGAATTCAGCCATTCCGAGAACACTCAATAATGACCTGGTGAATCGCTATGTAACTACGTAGTCGGCAGAAAATTCCGTGCTACCACTGATTGGCCGTCTCCATGACATCAGAACATTACCATCGGACGGACATGAGCAGAGTGACTTGCTTGTTAGGCCAAGCCACAATACTGCAGACCGAATGACTCTTGTGTTATTCGCAGACTTTTCAAAGTTCATAGACGGCACATAGTCTAGATTCAAACATAACCCAATTTGTGCATCATCATTTTAATATAATTGTCAGACATATAACATTATAATCGTATATCACACTGAAATAGGTAGTTGACTCAGGCTGTAATCGTCGCCATTGATCTAGTCAGTAAGCATCATTGTCCACAACATGTATACCACTAGCACTTCCTTTACAACATAATAATGAGCCTGGTAGTACTTAGTAATTTTGAACGATTTTAAGCGAATTCAAGATAGCCTATACAAGTCTGGTAAACTTCGAAGTATCATTAGGATTTTCTAAAAGATTTCTACTGAGTTAACTCTATATTTTATTAGCTCCAAACGCGTTTAGTAAATGTAGTTTTTAATACACAGAACCGGAAATTACGATGTCGCGTGAGTGCTTCTGATGTCTACTTTCCGTAGTAAAAAGGTTGCACAAGGCGTAAACATCATGCAATTATACATGCAAACACATTGCGTGACAGTGACGTGTTGAACGTATTGTTTATTAATTGTACAATTTCACAACATTAGTGTGCTGTAATATAAGAACGGAAATAAAGAGATGAGGACACATGTGTGTTCGTATATAACTCTCAGACTGAATGGAAATGCGCTGTGGTCCATGTCACGATCATTCCAGACTTGGGCTGATGGAAACCTGCCAACATTGTTACATATCTTCCATTTGCTATAATAGAAGTCCCAATTTTAAAGTCTAGAAAATGGTCGGGATTTGTCCGTGAACTTCATGAACCAGTTGTGCATTTGTAGTTCACGGGTTGTTTCAGGTTGTGTTGAAGCTAAAGTAGGTGTCAGCTATTAGACTATTTGAAACATCTAAAAGCGATATGTAAGGGGTGCTATATTGTTGTACATTTATTCAAGTTGGTAATATTGTTTCATATTTCATGTTACTATAGACTGAATACCATGAACTATAAACGCCGTCTTAGAAGAACGTGAATAAATATTCGTTAGCTGAAAAATACATATGCGCATGCGATTTGAATTATTAGTACGTAACAATAATTCATCTTGCACGTGACTTTCTATTGGTTATTATTTTAATCAAATGAATACTATTTCGATGGGACAGTGAATAATCCAGAGTCACCTCAAATTTTTGACATGCAACTTCATCTAAGAACACTAGAAGTTGTACACATTGCCTCTTTAACAGCCAGACCCAGTCTATTATATTGTGGCTCAGGATTGTTCCAAAACAGTAAATAGCTCCACCTACAGGTGCCGTTGTTCATGTGTCTTATTCACAAAGTGGCCTTGACACAGGTGCATATTTTGAACGAATTGTTAGAAATATCAAGACTGCGCCGTCAACGTTGTACCGTGGTCACGTACACACGCTACAACCATCCCCAAAGTCATTTGGACAACTGGCAAATTAACGAAATATTCTCTCCAACATTTTGAATTCATTTATTTTGCATTCTTAGAGTGACTTTTTCGCATGATTGTTTCATAATTTATGTCGTAATTTCTCAAACATTCACTGTAACCGCGCGTCATTGTTGTAAACTCCACTCTGTCATGCTGTTTTTTTTTTCTATTCCGGAAAGGCCGCCGGAAACAAACGCGTCAAAGCTTGTCGTGATTTTAATGAATGCATTTAACCACTGTGACGTAAAATCCCGACCATCATGCTTTGAAACCCGATTCGCTTGCAATGCCTTCTTTGGACAAATTATTAAAAGAACTTGCGTTTTTCCCGATGAACGCATGCGCACTATATAAACCACCCCTTTCACTTTGCTCGTCTGGAATTCTGCCAAAATGTTGACGTAATGAAAAGGCTTCATGAAAAAAATGGTTACATCAGACGCGAAAATTAACAACACGTGGAATATATCAAGTTTAATGTCTTTGAATGTAAAATTAATTAATGTATCTATGAACTAGTTGTATAAAATAAGTTATTAAATTTGCTATAGAGAGAGAAAATTACCGCCCCCTGTCAAGAAATTCTTCTTAAAATAGTCAAATTGCATATGATGCGTAGTAATTTATTGTTGTATTTTTGCTGTGTGTCGCAATAATGCGACCCATGCGAAGTTTACCTGTATTAATTCCATATTTAAGCTTGGTTAAATAAAGCCAATTTTAATTAGTTTTATATCAGGTTGGGTGAGTGTATTTGACAGAGATGTAAAACTATGGACTTTTCAAATCGGCGACTGAGTTTGCAGCATTCCGCCATGTATTACTTCATATCATGTATTCGTGGTGTTTGTTGTTGGTGGTGGTGGTGGCAGTCGCGGTGCGGTTGTTTGTATTTTGATGATTTCTGTCTGGTACATCTGCGCATGGCTGTCTCGTGGCGGTATCAGCATGCATGCTTCCCTAGTATAGTCATACCAATTGTGGCGGTAAAATGTTCCGATCGGCATTTGTTTCAGGTATTACCACGGTCTAGGTTAATTTGATTATCTATTCGTTGGGATTTAACATTTCATTTATTTTTAAATTATACCTTGCACGCCATAAATCCAATGTGGCAACTTGAAAACAGGCGACAATATTTAGATCGGATGAATGTAATTATTTAAGAATAATCAATGGTAATCTACATAAGTTTATGCATTTAATTTGTTCAACGACGTCAGTGCTGATAATTCACAACTATTCGACGTCGGTGACTTGATTGGTTACACCATGGAGGTTACACGATGGACAGAGTCAGGACGCATAGTCTCGCATTTCACTCATATAGGCTATACTATTATACTGGAACCAGAGCGCCACGCGCTTGAGTTCCATTGGTGTAGATTATAAGTACTATGTGACATGTGTAGCAACAAGGCGTGATTCATCTATTGACATGTCGTCTGAATTAGGGATGGGTTGTGTTTGTACAGGTAAAGTTGGTAGCTACATTGTATACGTCAACATTACCACACACTGACTGATGACGTCACGTTGCCCATCACGACAAGATTAACGAGCTCATTTTCAACTTTTGTGATGAAAACAGTTACAGAACCGATTGTAACACCAATGTTTATCGCTCAAATCTGACATTACAGAGCTCGGGACCTTGCGCTTCTGATTCTTATCAAAAAACGTATATTTTCACTATGATCACCAAATTGAAAATTTCATATGATGGCGAGGACGTTGTCATGAATACTTATCAGCAAAACTGAAAATTGTGGTGACAAATCATATATTATCATAAATTATCTTAAATATAGGGCAATAATACTATAATAAAATAGATTTCCATGAGTTTGAAAACAAAAAACGAACAAGTGCAATCGAGTTTACTTGATATGCGTTTATCGTCATTTGTTGCAACTTTTGAATGAGAAGCTGCATCAGTTATAATGAAATGTGGTATTACACGGTTTCGAGTTTCGACAAACAGTAAATCAAATAAATACACACAAAAAAACAGTGTTTCAGGTTAGTCTGATAACATGTGTCTGGATTCCAATGCATTGATTAAGAGTTGTTTACCAGATTTGTCAATGGGTGTACAAATGTCATAATTATTGCGTACGGTCTCCCAGCAATAAGAATAGTAGTTCGATCCTTTGATAGAAAATCTGTGTATCATCACATTCATCTAATTATTACTAAAAATTGTCATTATTGTTTTTGGCGTAGAGACAAGCTGTACTATTTTTTGTTGTTTCGGTAAATAAATTATATGTTTTAAATAAAATACAACAGATGCGGCAACATACTGGTGTTCAGGTAGATTCTACACAATTTTTGAATCTCAAAATAGGAAATTCATTGTTAACTAAAAAATCAATATTACTTAGGATAGCAACATAAAAATCAGACATCAAGCTTTTCATAATTTTTTTTTTTTTTTTTTTTTTTTAGTAAGTTTCTTTATTTTGTGACGTCACAAAAACTATTTCCTGAAAAAAATGCCCAAGCAACACTACATGCACTCACATTATCATCCAAATCCTTGGATTATATCACAGATCCTTAGGGACTGTGAGTATGCCAGCAATGTTCGTAAACAAAACAGAAATTGTTTCCTAAAAGATGAGAACACTGAAAGAGACCTCAATACATGCGTAGCACAGAGGCAAAAAAGTTGTTGGTTTCAGTAGAGAACATTTTGATATGTAAATGACTAATCCCTTATCCAAACATTGCACAGACAGAGATTAACAAAGGGAGTGTAAACACTTACCGTTCCATGACTGGTTACACATCATAGTTACACAATAGTCTATTGCATTGTGTTCTTTTATCACAGGTACTATGCATACACGGATTACAACTGCCTTGAGAATTTGGGTCAGTTCTTGTCATTGAACTACATTGCAGTTCCACGGTTCTTGTCAAGTTTTCTTCTTCTGCCTCATGAAAACTTGATTCTAGTTTCAAGAACATAACTTTTAAAGAACATAACTTTCCAGTATTGTTTCTTCTTGAACTCCCCTTAAAGTTGTATTGTCTCCAAAATATTATAGAAATGTATTGATGTGCTTATTTCAATGACTTATGTCAGCGACCAACATCCCCAGACATCAACATAGTTACTTTGTTGATTTTCAGAAAGCTGAATTGGAAAAAACAAACGTCAGGTCTAATCAGAAATCAAACTTAGAATGTTAGTTACTCCATAAAAATAAGTTAAAAAGTAACAACCAAAGCGACACATAAACAAAATAAATATAGATTTCCATATATTTGTTAGCTAAATTGTTGAATTAAATCAGTCTACTAAAATTTGCAGTCTGTTTTTATGCAAGGACTGTACTATAAGGACTGTACTATAAGGACTGTACTATAAGGACTGTACTATAAGGACTGACTAAGCAGCGAGTTTGTATGTATCAAGTGAATCTCTATAAACCTACAACTTTAGAAGTCACACGTTGAAAGCCCGAACGCAAGGAACTGCCATCCTGAGGGATTCCGAGGTTAAACGCTGTTATTGAATAGCTTTGAAATGTTGGCAAAAAGTTTATAAAGACCCCTTCCCTCCGGATAAAAGTCGTTCTCGTTGGCCTTGGTGTGCATAGTTTTGATCTATAATTAACATCAGTACACTGGCACATATTGTTCATCACATACTACTAGTACAGTTTCCAGGATGTCAAAGTTTGTATACATCTTTATGGTATAACAGACCCCAAGTTTGGATTTGTCGATTTTGAATACATTGCTATTTGGTGTGACTTGATTTTCCGGTGGACGAAAACTCGGTTAAGTTAACATTTTACTAGGAACTGATTCCAGATAGATTCCATATAGTCATATTCATGAATATCTATAGTCGGTTATATATTTACATTATTTACTAATCAGTTATTATTGATTTGTCCGTCGTAAATATTTTCCGGAATTTTGTCCGCTGGTTTTATTCCGGTTGTCCGCCCCTGCCTTACCGAGTGTTTGTCCGTAGATGCCTTACCAACGTCGTGTCCGTCAGTTTATCTGAATTCTTCTGCCAGTGTCTTACCGAGTGTTTGTCCGTAGATGCCTTGCCAACGTCGTGTCTGTCAGTTTATCTGAATTCTTCAGCCAGTGTCTTACCGAGTGTTTGTCCGTAGATGCCTTACCAACGTCGTGTCCGTCAGTTTATCTGAATTCTTCTGCCAGTGTCTTACCGATTTTTTGTCCTTTGGTATCTTGCCTTAAATTTGTTTGTTGGTATCTAGCCGGGATTATGTCCGTTGATGTCTTACAGTATGTATTATGTAGCCGGGATTATGTCCGTTGATGTCTTACAGTATGTATTATGTAGCCGGGATTATGTCTGTTGATGTCTTACAGTATGTATTATGTAGCCGGGATTATGTCCGTTGATGTCTTACAGTATGTATTATGTGAGAAGATTAATGACGCAATGTAGCACCAATATTTAAATTGTTTTAAAATAAATATTTTACATTGATATTATTTTGTTGATTAGCAAGCAACAATCGTTCTATAATATTACGTACCGGATAAAATTATTTGGGAACAAGTGGGAGAATTGGTACACCTTTTACAATTTTAGAGAAAACTGAGTACTACATTATGTGTTTTTTCATTGTTCATGGCACACTCATTGTAACGGAAGACTGGTTATTGCAATATTACGAAAAAAAATTTCGAATCATGTTCAAGGTTGGCCGTTGATCATCGGTAACAAAACATAAGCAAAATAAATACCGTGACACTAAAATAATCTATTTTTATTTTCGAAAGCCAGGAGACAGCTAACGCTTTGCTGACTGTTTCTTACGCCGGCTGTATGTGGCCCAAAACTGTGCAAAATACCTTGCGTGTAAACACAAAACGCCGAGTCACGGGCGAATGAAATGAATGACGATTCGCAGAAAACAAAACAAATTCCCCCTTTTTCAAGGCGAGAAGAAAATAAATGAACGACAATAGCTGGTGCATTGAGACATATGTTTTACAAGTATTCTGTTTCAGCAATATTTACTTTTACACAACAGTATTTTTTTATACACAGTCGATACAAGCATACCACCAAAGTATAGTCGGATTCAGATGGATTCCGTTAATACTTCTAATCTGTGCTTTCCGTTTCTTTCATTGAAACAATCCTCAGAAACAAAATACATCCAACCATAACCCCAGAGAAAATTCAATACAAATATTACATAAATCATAACTCATGTAACTCCGATGACGTCGGAAAACGTGATCGCTATAGGAGAAGCTGGATAACTATTAATTGGATGAATGATGGAATATTCCCGTCGCCCGAATTGAATATATCGCAAACAAAACTACGATACACTCCTTTCTTATTGTGTCACCTTGAATACACGTCACTTTAGTCTCTCTGTGGTTGAATGAATAAAAGACAAGATAGTACGTCTGACCTTGAAATCACTGAAATGCGGTCGTGACTTTCATTTTCGCCACCTTGTTCATATACGGGATTGCCCGATCGAATTCTTGCTACTTGACGTTTTTTTTTATTCACACTCTCCCCCAATTGTTATACATTATGCAGTGATCAAGCAAATATTTTTGTTTTCTCGTCTTCCCCCGCGAAATCTTTTTTTTTTTTAAATGGGGAAAATCCTAAGCTAGAATACGCCGCGGACGAGGCTGCTTCGAATATAAACGTTCGATTAGCTAAGGACATGTATGTAAACACAATCAATTTGGAAAAACATGTATTTCTATTTTCAAGTCCATATCCGGGGAGAGGCGTGAATAATAAGACAATTAAAAGTTCAATTTCTGCAACATTTTTAGTATCAGTGTTCGATACCATCGTTGTACAATGTTTATAAGTTTTAAAGGTACGTTGTCACGGTTGCAATGATGTTAGACAAACAGTCGCAATAACAAATGCAGTACTAATTCGTCCAATTAATTTAGGCACGTGATACAAAATGGAAATAAAAGTATTTACACTACAATTATTATATACACCATGATTATAATTTAATACACTTTTCCTATAAACGTATACATTATAAAGAACAGCCATTTGCGATCAAACAATGCATATATTTGGCTAGCATTAAAACAAATAATCGGACTTTCCATGACGTTTACAGTATTTATTTTATGCTGTGCTGGTTACCAAACAACGTTTCGCACACAACACTGGTAAAACTTCCATGATAATGGTTATTTCGGGGCCATTCACCATTGGTTCAACCATCAGAAATAGTTTCTCATCGTATCTCAAATTTTCGTTTGAACACATAAAGTAAAAACATCATAACAAGCTAGATACTTATTGTTGTCACGAATTATTAGGACATTCTGGTGATTACTATTCATTTTTCATGAAATACTGCTTTAACATGTCACCCGGCAGAAGTTGTTCCAAAACTGTATCTGTATCGATTTAGGGACGACGTCAAAAGATCGATGTCGGATGAAAAACGTAGTTCCTTTAGTTTTTTACCCACCCCCCGCCCCACCCCCACTGAAACTTAATTGATAAATATTGATCATGGTGTCAGACTTATTCACCATTAAATACAAATTGATAGCCGGGCAGTCGTATGGCATAGCAGTTGGTTGTAGTAATAAAGGGGAATATACGCATGCGCAAACTACGATCTTTTGACGTCGCCCCTTACGCAGTTTGTCTCAAACGAATATTTCACATCGGGGCAAAAACCAGAAAAGTTGGTGTCATACGCATATTTAATAACTATGTGACACTTGTATTCTGATACATTTGTTGTCTTCGGCAATCCATACTAAAATCAAAAGGGTCTTTACTTTATACTAGTTGTTAATTCTTTTTCCTTGTTTTGAAACATGTCGTGGTATAAGTACAGTGGTTAGACACCGGTTAGAATATATTCACCTCGCCTCGGGAGGTTGTGAGTTGATACCCTTAGCTGACCACTTTCTCACCGGTATATCTGCCCGAACCATTGTACGTTTGTGAGAATCGTCTGACTCCCTATTCCGGTTATATTTAATGCTCGTTAAAGAATCCCAATCATTCTCAATGATGGTGCCGGCGAGAAGATTGACACTAGTACCACGCATCAGCCTTCGGTAAGAACTCGAGTTCAGGTCTCAGCGGAGTTCGTTGATGTTGCAGTACATATAGTATATAAACAAACAGCAGCAACAACTTGTTGGGACTTACTGGGCCACGAGTGTTAGTTAGATTTAATGAGAAAACTCAGCGACCGGTTATAGCATCCTTCTTGTTTTTCCTTGATCGACAATACGCAGATACGCAGAACATACGAACAACTACAGTGCGAAAATATAAATATCACTCTTCTGTTTCCTGAAAACATACACTGAGAATGTCTAAAATATATACATCTTAAAGGGGAACCTTTCAAGCCCGGGGATTGTACCAAAGAATCATGGTGCACTATTGTTTATGTTATTTACAAAGTTAATCTATCTTTTGTTATCCATTGTTATTTTAATCCAGAAAGTAAATTTGTTGTGAGATTAGGCTTAACTGAAAGTGCCCCTTCAACAAAACAACACAATACATCATGTATGGTGCGGAGTGTTTGTAGGAAGGCCGGTTGGCAAGTATATTAATGATTTGTGAAAGTGTGTTTTTTAACGGACGGTACAACGTATATAAAGGATGAGTTAACGAGAAAGCGACTCTTTGTTTCATGGACGAAGAATAGAAACGGTATAATATCATTTTCATTTTTATTTAGAAATGGCGTTTACACAATGAAGGGAAGGCTGAGCAGGGAGCTTTATTTGATGCGGGTTGATGGTAGAAGAATGATGTACATGTTGGTTCGTGGCAATCTGATTAAAATAAGATCCTAGTTTGGGCTTTTTTTTTTTTTTTTTTTTTTTTGTTAAAATAATATCCTTAATATTTTTTTCATATATTCTATTATTTTTTTTTTCAAAATTTATTTGCTTGTATTTTTTTAAAGTTTTGGTAATCGCGAAAGCCCACAAGGGATTAGGGCTTTGTGGGCTTTCGCGATTACCAAAACTTAAAAAAAATACCAGCAAATAAATTTTGAAAAAAAAAATAATAGAATATATGAAAAAAATATGAATGATATTATTTTAACAAAAAAAAAAAAAAAAAAAAAAAGCCCAAACTAGGATCTTATTTTAATCAGATTGAGGTTGTGGTTGAGTGGACAGTATATGTTATTTCTAATGTCATCGTAGCAGATTATTCCACTGTTTTCATTTGACGAGTAACGCGTCATTTATTCTTCTCTGAGTGACATTTATTTATTTTCACGCAATACTTTTCTTTAATTAATTTCCTTATTGGTGCACATTAACTGGAAGAGGATAGTTAACAGGCCTTTGACAGCAATTTCTTATTCCCTGTGACTGTTCGAAGATCTAATAGGGGATATCAGAATTAGTTTTGAACTGTCGTGTTTGACGGAATATTCATTCGAAATGGCAGCCATACTAAAAAGTCATTGTTTCTATGGAAACATGTTTGCGAGTTCCAATTTATATTTGCTCGTTGTCATTCATTTAATGGAAAATATACGTTTACTTCTAGTAAACTTTTATTTTATTTTAATTAGTAAGGTAGTGTCTCATTGAAAGTGTACTCGTATATTGAAGATGACGTCATTGGAATGGTTCCCGCGGTGTTTCCTGCTACATAAATCTTGCATAGAATTGGCAGTGTAAACAAAACACAATAACAAGATTATTTTGAATAGAGCACAGTAAAACGCTATTCTTTGTCTAGTTCAAATAATCACCAATCTCGTTTTCTCCAATTATTTCTTGCATTGATTTTGCCTTTTGTAATTGAATAAGAACAATACAAAAAAATGCTACTACATGTAGTAGTTTGTTTCCATTCTTGCTATAATTATGTATATTTCTCTAAACCTCATATTTCCATATATAATATGGTCTTATTACATGGTCAAAATGTTGATCCAAATTGTTATGTTAATATTTATTGATGTTCTAATATTGTTATATATAATAAAATCCTTTGGGACGCTTTCTTACATGAAATTTCTTTTGCTGGATCAAAATTTCCATTTGGTTTAAATTCTATCCCTGAATATATATTTTTTAACTATATCTAATTTTTTATAACATAACAAAAACTATACTTATGATTTAATAATTAACCAGAAACCCGAGTGGGATACGTAATAGCGCGTGACAGAAAGTGTGCAAGACACTCCCATCCCAGAGTATCCATGCGCGCGTCTCATTGAAGTCTCCGTGTTGGCCTTGTCAATCGTGCATACTTAATTCTGATCGAGGTTGCCAATGAAGTGAATAATCATCAGGGCCATGTACCCAATCAGTAGATGAAAAGAAGACACACTGATAACGTCCCTGAGATCAAATCATTGCGAACCCGATGTTTATGCGACACAGTAAGGGAGTGGTCATGGGGTATGTGTTTACATTACACTACAGAAATCCTGGTCAATCCAGACAGACACGAGTTGACAAAATATTGTATCGAAGGTCGTTGTGTTGTTGTTGTTGTTGACTTGTTTTTTGTATTTGGATGCTCATAGCATTATATTTTTATATTACAATCAATAATAATAATTATTATTATTATTATTATTGCTACTATTCGTCTCAGTATCTGGGTATGAGGCAATAGCCAGGGTTTTGAAGATACAATTAGTGTCGATCGTAGGTGTTTGTGCGCATGTCCAAACAAAGTGTTTTTCGTTTCCATCAACGACGTACGTATCAAGATACTTAAACCAAAAGGAAAAAAGAATTCTTCAAATAGCGAGACACTTTATGCGATAAGTATTAATCTGAGTGGCATGGGTTTGACATTTCTTCCCACGCTGTTTTGAAGAACTTCAAAGATCTTTCAATCAGCCTCGTGAGTGACGAAATCATTGTACCAATTAAAAAGATTTCCCGCTATTTTTGTAAAATATCTTCAGCGTATGATTTTAGGCTTATATTAAAATATTCATAACTGAATGCAAACTGTATTACGGGGCGGCTTGTTATTGGCTTGATCACACTGGGAATGTACGGACATAATTAATTTAGCTGAAATCAAGATCAGATTATTTGAACACAGGATTAGATTCAACCTGAGCGGCTGTCGCATAGTCGCATTGTCTCAAATTTCCTATTTTCAGGAGATATTACTATTTTTGTTTCAAGGTAAATTGTAAATATAAATCATCCCATGAAAAGTAAAGAGCGCTCACTTATATTCGAAGGACGCACATTTTAACAAAATAGTACTATTTTTATTTTTATTGCAGAAATATAAATGGTGATATTCGTGCGTATCATTGTTTACGTCACAGAAAAATACGGGATTACGTCAATTTGTTTTCAGTGGTGACGGTAAATAAACGCGGAAGACAACACGGATCGACGAATGGAGATTATTTTCAATATTAAAGAATGTCTGCGCTACGTCGTGTCAAGGTTGATACTATTTCCGAGGTAGATTGTCTTCAAGATATCAAGCGAAATTAAAGTATGGAAAGTAACGCACGTAGGCTGTATCTCGTTTTAAAGTACAATAGAGACCGACGTAGATTCACGCGTAAATGAAATCAGAATAGTTACTATCGTCATTGTGTTTCAAATGTGACATAAAAGATAACCCTAACCAGGGGTTAGTTGGATGAAATAAAAATGACCTCGATCGAGTTATATAGTATACCTACAGAATGAAACTGAATTTGTTTTTGTGGCCCTAACCAAGGTTTGTAGATCACGTGGGAAGGAGTCTAAAACTAATTCTTCGCATGACTGGGAAACTTCATCAGGAAATAATCCTGAATTCAAAATGCACAATAAAACATCAACTGATATTTGCATACTTAAAGAAAAAAAGTTCCCAAAAATGTGCAACTCACTCAATTCCCCTAAAAATAAAGATGTTTCTGTTATATCTGGCTGAAATCACATTGGCAATCAACATGTCGCAACACAAAGGCGACCTTGACGGAAAATGTCACCTTTATACAGATATTTGACGAAATCGTTTGTCAGTGACGCATATATATTTCTCTTAACTGCATGGACTCTATGGCATTCTGAAAATACATCAACAGAGCCTCAGGTGGATCTGAATTTGATATTTTATCTACGGTTGCCATACATACGATATAACAAACGTGTTTTGAACACACACACAATCAATCACACGTACATTCAGTAAAACGCTGGGCTACTACTCATCAGACTGAGTTATCAGACAAGTTACCTACATTTATTTTGAATTATTCTTTAGTATGTATTTCTATATATATTGTTGCAAGTAAATTTGTCGTATTAATCTGATTTATGCTGCACATATATTTAGCTCTGTGATGGTTTATTAACAACAGAGTTAGACAGGTCAGTAAGCTTGTCCTTGAACAGAAGGGCATATGATGACCTCACTCTCACTTCATTTAGGCATCAAATGATCTAGGGTCTTTTCACAGGGTTCACAAGGACAACGAATCGTAAAGTTACACTTTGACTACTTTTAAAATCCACCCTTAACCAAGTAGACCGACGAATCTAATTGGACGATTTCCAGATAAGAGATAAGAACTATGATATATGAACAAAGCGTCTGCATTGAAGGAAAATTCCCATTTTGGTGCATTTTGTATTTGACCAAATCCCGCAAAATTTCAGAGAATTAAATAGACCTCAGATGAAATCCTTTTTACCGCTTCGGGTGCAAAGATGACGTCAGTGCAGACGATTTTAATACATTTCTTAGACGGGAGTCATAGACAATGATCAAACGGTCTTATCCATTTTCTGAGATGGAAATCAAACAGCAAAAATATTGGATTGGTAGTTTTTTGTTATTTTGTTTAAGCACATTACTCACATTAAATTAACTGGGACTTTGGTATATATTATTTTCTAACTCAACACGTTTAACGGCACGAGGACTCGGCATTGACAGACTTTACACAGAATTCTAATATCATGAAAGAAAGCCGAAACAAAACACTTCACTACTTGCGTAAAGAATTTTTTATGATACCATGAAATTCAGTGAGGTCAATGTCATCGTAGAATTACTGAAAGCCCACATGCGACTAATCGTAGTGGAAGGTATTGATCACGTATTCAACGGCCTGAGATTACAGACCGCATAGAAGGCCAGGGTCGCGGCAGCTGATCGCAGTGAACATCGATCACGAACGAATATTCTAAATATGTGAAATTTGTGTATTCTTTTTGAAGTGCAAAACAACTATCTGGTGTGGGTGAACTGATTTCGATGAATCGAATGCAATTTTTTGTTCCATTAAATAATATTTTCGATTATTATACTCAGTGTCCTCGACATATGTTTATAAACCACGCCCTACTTTATCATAAATCGTGCAAAGCCGTCCACGACGATATAAATATATCGTAATTATCATGGAGATTTTGAAAACTACTTTCGACGCCATGTGTAGCATATTGTGACCACGTTGATCAGTACCCGTCTAAACTGTTGTGTTTACGCCGTGCCGAAAAAGTGTTGAGTGAGTCGCATTAATCGAATTCATGATTTAAACATGAATTTGACACTAATGACTTCATTTAATCCAGTGACAGTCTGTTATGTTTTTATTCCAAATAAGCTGTACTTGATAAGTTTTTGTATAGACAAAGCAAAAAAGTATCGAACGCAATGTTTTGTCGTGATTTCCATTTTGAAAACAATCACCTAGACATCAAGGCAAACAATGAACACGTACAACGCACTCATACTATATGAACAAAACATCTACGGGCCGGGCCGTATTTCCCATGGTACCCTTGAACAAAAAATCCCCCAGGGAGCTTCTTCTTAGGAATTCTTGAGTTTTGCGATAGAAATTGGGGTTAAGAAGCGCCTTGCAATCATCTAGCAAGTCATTTTTTTGTTTTCTCAAAAAATAAATATTAATTTTTGATTTATGTTTTCATTTTAGCGTGACTGCGAAATCTAGCCTTATAATCTGGCCTTGTAACACTAAGAGGCCCTAAATTAACTATATATATATATATATATATATATATATATATGAACGTAAATGAACGTGGCGGTGAAAATTTGATATATGGAGCACGCAGAAAAAAAAGGGAATTGAATAAAACTCGAAAAAACACTGTTTACTGTATTGATATTGCATTTTTATTTGAAATAAACACAGATCGAGATACCAAGTTGGCACTGGGTTGAATGTAACAAAGCAAAGAATGAAATAGAAACCAGATATGTATAAACACCAGTGTACAGCTAATTTTCAAAATAAAAACATTCTAAATTGAAATCAACACTGATCACACAGATTGTTGTGATTTATGAATGACTTGAAATCCACCCATCTCTGCAATGGACAGTACATAACAAAAAAAACAACAGTATTTTAATATTTCTTGAATTGTAAACTCAAAAATATCTGGTTAGTGAAACTATACATTATGTTTTTTTTTTAAATTACCAGGGAAAGTGGGCCTGAGAAGCAATAGATACTTGAATACCTGCAGAGTGAACATTAAAGAACATCGCCATGGAGATGATAGGGTTTAAATCAGTAAGAGTAGCAGGTGGAGGGGGGGTGTACATGCTTGGGTCAAGGTTACGATATTTATTGCACTGCTAAATAGACAGAGTAATAAAGTAATGGATACTAGTTTTTGGACCCACCAAGGACATTGTATATGATTGACAGACCAGCTAGGCACTCAAGAATGTCCATGTGTTGGGTCAAATCAAGTTCACAGAAATGGGTTCTTTAGTTAACTAAATTATTACTATGGCAACATGCGGTCAAGGCTGCGAAACTGTCTACTGGCCTCCAAGTAATATTGGAAATAGGCTTAGCCTTGTTAAACTGATGGAGGGACAATTGTATTTTACTCCTTTACAAAACAGCCCATCTATATCCACTGAACCCCCACTGGGAATGATGTTTTCAGGGACAACCTACAAAACTTGTTTTGGGTTGTCATGGATATTGAAAAGATTGCAATATTTTAGGAACAGTTATGGCCAGGCGATGATTTTACCAGCAATACTTAGTATGATTTCAGTAGATAGAGATAGCTTCAAACATTAAAAAACTATAATAATTCATCCAAACCACCGCATTCAAGCACATGCAAGACAATGACCCATGGTTCAGTACAAATCTGTCTTACTACCAATATCATTGTACAACATTATTTCAAGTCTATTTAGTACATTGTTCACAGAACCACAGGTCAATGTAGCTTATCCTACAGTTACTCAGAAGAAAAATTAATCAGCAAAAATGAAGGACTACAAAACATTCATTTCAGACAGGTCTTCCATGACAGTTTTGTCATATTGTCAACAAAAATATCAAAACAACAACACCCAGAGACAAATTAAAAAAAAAAAACAATTTTTCGTTTAAAATAAAAATATTACTAAATAATAGGTGGTCCCCAATGAATTGATGAAAACAACTGAATCTACAATATACATTAACAAGTGCATGTAAAGAGTCAAGGTGCGGGTGAAAGGGACATGGTGCTTTGTGTCCATTTATTATACTCACTTGGTGAGAATTTATTAAATAAACAATAAAATAGAGACCTTTTGAGTTGTTTCTTTCTTCAATAATTTATTTAAATTGTGTTGCTTCTGAAAGGGTTTCTAATGTCACTGACAACAAAATGAAAGCTGGAATGGCTGCTTTGCCCTTTCTATATTATTTATTTGTTTTATTTTACAAATAAGTTTGAATAAAACTTAAAAAACTAAAGATAGAGTAACTGGCAATCATTCCGCTTTCAATATCCAGCAGATATGCTCACCCATTTTAGTCAACAAAATGCCAAATTTTTGAGCAAAAATCTTTACACATTTTGCATCAATTTTGAATTGAGCTAAAATGTCTTCACAGACGAAAAACAAACTTTCGATGATGCTCGAAAAATCTGGTGGTAAATGAATGAGCAGTCGGGATAATTACGCAAAATACACATCATATAAACCCACTAAATAACTTTATCTTAAACAGCTGCTGGGGAGAACATCATTGTAAAACACTATCTCTGATTGGTTGAATCAAAACGCATTATGTACTCTGAGACACTACAGTTTTAGTAGAAAACTGAAATAGTTTGTAGCTGCCTGTCAGCTGTCAATAGCATTGTATTTACATACACTGTAGCTAAAAGATACATTTCAGTATTGTTTTCACATGGAATTTGCATTTTTTTGTCTCGTTTCGATAAAATTGATCGACTACTAATGGCTGTGACGTCCATAAATAAGTTAATTATACAAAGTGTACAGAAAGGCTGGTCACACTACTGCTGTAACATGGTCTCCAGGACCTCATCCATGCAGGCTTCGCCGATCAACGGACGAAAGAACAGTTCGATCAGAACTTGAGCCTTGATGTTCCTTAGGGTTGGCAGACACAACAAGATTCTTGCAAATCGCAGAGGGTCATTGGGATACATCGCTGTGACGTACTCATTGAGACGTAGTTGCGTTTCACTTTGATATTCTTCCACTCTGTATGGGTTGTTCAAAGATGGGGATTCTGGAAAAAAAATAATGAAAAATTAACAATAGATTCAATTTGTTTGACATTGACAGTGACAGTGACTCAGATGAAAGTACTAGATTTATCTACTCATAGCCAAAAAATAAAACTGATGAAGGGGCAGTACATAACTGGAGTGTATGACACTGTATGACCATGTGATGAACCTCAGTGGCCATGAATTATTTCAAAAAGTTCACACAAAAAAAGGTGTGTCGTGATACATGTATCAAGAAAGCCACATACTGAACATTACTGGCAGCTTTAATATAAAAACACTTAGCTATAAAACTCTCAAAAACACTAAAGTGAATAAAAAAAACTTGAACCATAATATTTTAAAATTTCAAAGCAAAAAAAACAATAAAAATTTTATTAGCATTCTCTAATTCTACGAAAATAAAACTTGCATGAACATGAATGAGTTTAGAAAAAATTCTCAACAGGTAGCATTCAACTTATAGCATGAAAATTTACTAGTTATTAAGAGTTAATATTACATTTGTTTTAAAGTTCAAATAATTAGGGAGTAAAATATCCTGCAAATCAAGTTAAAATACAGAGTAGTAGATTATGTTACAAACGGCCTTGGACTGTCTATCATATGGCTACATAGCTTCCTTAGCCATTATTTTATTCACAAGACTTGGCTCACAGCCATATTCTGTCACCTAAAAAATATTGCATTACTCAACATCTTTGTGTTTGTTGTTTTCCACATTGGTGAGTGGGCGGGGTGGGGAACGAGGGGGGTATATTGTGCGACAGATATATAACTAATAAATGAAATATTAAAGACATTTCTGTAATATTCACCATTAATATAACAGTTTGGGAAATGATAATTTTATAAACTATATTATAAATAAGAAAATATCAACAATTCCATATTGAGAAGAATGTAAAACAATTAGAAATATACGAATGGAGTACACAAAATTAGGTGGATATTTTTTATAAAAAACTTTTCTCAGAAATGAATATTAAAAGTGTTTTTTTTGCCAACCTTGTAAACACTGCTATTATGTACTAAGATGATAGTTACGATGCTTCATTCCGCACTTCTTGTAAGAGCACCTTAAGTTTGCTGTTTTCATGATGATGTGAGCTGTTAGATATTGACGCAGCCGATCTAAAATGTTCTTTCAAATAACATGAAGGTGATGGACACACAGAGCCCGTTGTCAGAAGTTTATAGAGGATAGTCTTTTTGGACTCAATCCTGGGACAGTTACAGTGTATATCTCCTGGTGAGTCAAGGTTGTACATTACTTCAGTGGACATCCTATCTGTAGACTCAATACTGCTTGTATCACTACTAGTACTCATATAGTCCAAATATTTGGTCTTAATCTCAACTGGTTGAAGGCTTGGGGTTTGGTAGTTTGTCGCTGACATCAGTCACGGACGGTGGTTGTTCCTGGTATCATCTAGCTTTCATTCATAAAAATGAACTGATCCAAATCCGTGGTGACAGCTAGGAAGATAGTAGTACACAACACAGCTAATAAGATCACTTATGTGTTCCTATGTGTTACAGGAAGTCTTCGGTATATTTTGTCAAAATCTATATCTATTATATGACAATTTACGTAAGCTAACAACTGAGTGAGTGAGTACAAACTGTCTGGCATCAGTAGTTATAGTAAAGTCACCTCCAGTCCAATGGCCTTGTGAACCTACTTTAATATGCAGAGTAGGTGAACTGACCTATCCACATACAATGGGAGGCTCCATAGATCAGCTTTATATGGAATGTCCTTGTGAATATTTTATGCAAATCACACAGACTGAGGCAAACTGGTCAAAGGTGACTGAACGGTTGATAGTTAATTTTTTTTTTTACAAATACTGAATTTATAATGAAGTCTACAATTAACATATCAATGAGACATAGAAGAATTAATTTAATAACAATTATGTCTTTATTTTTAGACTGTACCAGTACTGATGACTGTTGTTTTCTGAAGGGCACCTGTGAAGTAATAGAGTCTAATTTAACCAGTCAATTGTAAACATGTTTTTGAACAGTGGTATGTTTTTTTTTAACTTTTTGAATTGAACTGACAAGAAAGAATAAATAGTAATCTGAATTTTTTAAATCCTTTACATACATCTATATTGGGATACAAGTGTTGATACAGAAGAGTTAATAAAAACATGAAATCGTATATTAATTATTATCTAGTATATCAGCACTTTCAATTGAATATAATATTTAGTTCTATTCTATTCTATTCTATTCTATTTTATATTTTTATTTTTTCTACTCTCTTTATTTTATTCTAATTAATTATTTAATTGCCAAATCATGATAGGGAGAAAATCTTATCCACCTTCATTTTGGGATGACCAAATTCTTGTTATATTCATTGCTGGCTTTTTTTTTATTGGCTAATGTCAAATCTATACTCTATCCTCATTGGCTAATATCAAATCTATACTGTTTATGAATTGGCTAATGTCAAATCTATACTGTATCCTTATTGGCTAATATCAAATCTATACTCTATCTACATTGGCTAATATCAAATCTATACTCTATCCACACTGGCTAATATCAAATCTATAGTGTATATGTATTGGCTAATATCAAATCTATACTCCATCTACATTGGCTAATGTCAAATCTATACTGTATATGAAATGGCTAATATCAAATCTATACTCTATCCACACTGGCTAATATCAAATCTATACTGTATATGAAATGGCTAATATCAAATCTATACTCTATCCACACTGGCTAATATCAAATCTATACTCTATCCACACTGGCTAATATCAAATCTATACTCTATCTATATTGGCTAATATCAAATCTATACTCTATCCACACTGGCTAATATCAAATTTATACTCTATCTACATTGGCTAATATCAAATCTATACTCTATCCACACTGGCTAATATCAAATCTATAGTGTATATGTATTGGCTAATATCAAATCTATACTCTATCTACATTGGCTAATGTCAAATCTATACTCTATCTACATTGGCTAATATCAAATCTATACTCTATCCACACTGGCTAATATCAAATCTA
Source organism: Saccoglossus kowalevskii (assembly GCF_978046115.1). Taxonomy (NCBI): domain Eukaryota; kingdom Metazoa; phylum Hemichordata; class Enteropneusta; family Harrimaniidae; genus Saccoglossus; species Saccoglossus kowalevskii. The sequence goes on from NC_140651.1 coordinate 3,397,735, forward strand.
TACTCTATCCACACTGGCTAATATCAAATCTATACTCTATCCACACTGGCTAATATCAAATCTATACTCTATCTATATTGGCTAATATCAAATCTATACTCTATCCACACTGGCTAATATCAAATTTATACTCTATCTACATTGGCTAATATCAAATCTATACTCTATCCACACTGGCTAATATCAAATCTATACTCTATCCACACTGGCTAATATCAAATCTATACTCTATCTACATTGGATAATGTCAAATCTATACTCTATCTACATTGGCTAATATCAAATCTATACTCTATCCACACTGGCTAATATAAAATCTATACTCTATCCAAACTGGCTAATATCAAATCTATACTCTATCTACATTGGCTAATGTCAAATCTATACTCTATCTACATTGGCTAATATCAAATCTATACTCTATCCACACTGGCTAATATTAAATCTATACTCTATCTACATTGGATAATGTCAAATCTATACTCTATCTACATTGGCTAATATCAAATCTATACTCTATCCACACTGGCTAATATCAAATCTATACTCTATCTACATTGGCTAATATCAAATCTATACTCTATCCACACTGGCTAATATCAAATCTATACTGTATATGCATTGGCTAATTTCAAATCTATACTGTATATGCATTGGCTAATTTCAAATCTATACTCTATCCTCATTGGTTAATGTCAAATCTATACTCTATCCTCATTGGCTAATATCAAATCTATACTGTATATGCATCTGCTAATGTCAAATTTATACTCTATCCTCATTGGCTAATATCAAATTTATACTCCATTCTCATTGGCTAGAATTGATACCTTGCCTTCTTTGGCAAACTCTCAATTCATATCTTGTCTTGATTTAAACTTTGGTAACCATAGCAACAATAAACCCAGATCAAAATTTGAATTTCTTTGATGTCAAACCAATATAACATTACAGAGGAAATCAATACAAACAGCAGACTTTAAAGAGACAATTCCTTGTCACACAAAACAATGCATCACATGTTTAGTAACTGACAACTCAGAATAAAATCCGTAATCACTCTAATCACCAACAAATACAACATAATGACTAATTGCCACGGTAATTTTAATGAAAGCATTAATTCAATTATGTTAGCCTTCAAGTAAACACTTCCTTATTGACGTCAACTGTCATTGTTGTTGCCACGGCAACAATGCTAATTGTAACTCTTTTGAGCAGTATCCTTGAAAGTATTATGGGTAATAAAGCTAGGAAAGCAGGAAAGACTAGCTCATCATATTTTGTCATATTTTTATGATAAGACTATAAAGTTTAATTTCTTTGCCGTAATTTTGTAAAATTTTCTGATGAAGTCATGATGTCATGTCTAAGTATATATCAATAAAAATTACATGTTTTTTCTGTACAATATTCAACACAAACACTTTTCATTCTCACTGTGGTCTATATTGCAAACATGACTGAATGAAAGATTTGATACAGTATTTTTGTACTACTTTCAAAGTTAAAATACAGAAATCAATTTTTTGCAACTCTCAATCTTAAGTACTTGATTCTTTGTTCTATTCCAATTTTAGGAGAAATATGGGATATTCGATAACCTATAGTTAGAATTAATTTGAGGCAAGTAAAGTAAAAAATGAATGATTAAATTAAACATATTAATGGACTTTTATAGTTCATTTTTCCACATAATAAATTTTATATTTGTGAATGAAGAGTGACTATCGCTACTTTTTTTATCATTATGGCATCGTGGCAAGTTGTAGCTGTCAACTGAGTTCATCAACAAGGGGTGGGGGTGAGGGTGTTGAATTGGAGCATGAGAAGAACCGCTAAATGCATACAAACATTCACTAAAAATAACCCATTCGAAGTACAAAAACATCAAAAGCAAACCATATTTGTGACCCCGCCCCCAAATTCTGAAGGTCATGTATGATCTGCCTCCTGAGAATAATTTTTAGATAATATCATTTCACAAATCAATAAATCTCAGAAGGTTGAGAGAATATTTTTAACAGCCATTAAAAAAAACTATCTGATACTTTTGAAACAAAATTTAAGACATTTCATACAAAATTTGATCATAAAAGTATAACCCAAAACTTTTTTGTGGTTTGAAAGAAGATTATAAAATACACACATTAATTCCACTACATTTTGTACAGTTCTGCATGTTTAGCCATAGACCTTAAAATATATGTATAAAATACATACATGTATGGTTTAGCTTGATAGGTGACAAGTCTCTTTACATAACTGTGAATGTAATTGCATTACGTCTAATATTAAACTGATAACTACACTGCAAAAATATCAAATCGTGCAAGCAGCGAAATTTTAAAAGTTCATGGTGCTTCCTAATTTTAGGATATTTAGTTTCAATGTCATCTCAAATGCTGAAAATTCTTTCTCTTTTTGACTGAAAAAATAAATAAATAAAATGTACGAAAATAAAAACAGTGGTACATCATGGGTAAATAAATAAGTAATTTTAGCCATTCTTTATGAAAAAAAATACTTAAAAAATTGGAATTAATAAAATTAAGTTTTCAGTTTCTAATTTCCAACAGTGAGTGTTTTCGTGAAGGTCAAAATATTTATATTTAAATTTAATGGAATAATTCTAAAGAACACAGCTAAAACAATATCCAAATTATAGGAATTGGGGAACAAGCTAATATCCTTAGTTCTGTCTGACCTTCACCAGCAATATCATAGCCTTGAATTGTATTTTTAATTTAACCACATGTTCCCTGCAGATAGACAACAGCACTACTCATCCACCAGCCATTCATCAAGGTCAAGGACACGGTACTCTTTTCACCATATCTGACATTGATACAGTGCGACTATTTGGAATACCAACTCACTGTCTAAGCTCAATAAATTTAATGTCTATACCAGAAAATGTTGGTGGTGACAAAACAGGCCATGTGTGATATCTCCTCATTGATTTATATACCGAGTAAGAAACTCACAGGGTATATTTATATCTAAAGAGACCTCATCAACAGGAAATACTATAAATAGTCTGAACACTGTATCATCTTCCTGATGACTTTTATCACAGTAAATAAGTTTTTATCATTAAAAATATTGAATTGGCTGTTGAAGGAAGACTCTGCCACGTTTGCAGATACCGACATTTGAACCACAGAGGGCGCTATTTCAGTTTAATACTGAAGTGCTGATTTTAATGTTGACTCAATTTGACTGGCCTTGAAAGCAATAAGCTTACCTTTGTGAATATAATTATAATGTATATTTAAACAAAACTATATTACTGTTGATTATAAATATTTGATGATATAGCAAAGACTACTTACTATTCACCTCAAATATACAACAGTTAGAGTATTATAATCTTGGTAACATTAGGTTTAATGTTAGTATATGTGTGGAGGGGGGATAGCAAGATGAGGGAGAGGGACTGCACCATGGATGAGGGGAAGGTTTTGTACCATGGATTATAGTCGATGACTTTCTGTTTAGAAATCTTTTTAGCTTTGTGCTTTTTTTTTTTCATTTCTCATTATTTGTTGGCACATGAAATGTCCACCCACATCCTGTACTTGAATATAACACAGGTTCTGATTGGCTTAAAAAAGTGATGCCATGCAACTCATGAATATATTCATATGCATTGCATGATGGGAGAAAGTGAAGTGAAACCTTTCAAACATGATCCACATTTACTAGGCATGATATATTTACAGAAGCCACAAAAGGAGGTTTATTATCCCAGCAAAATGATTGTATCCAGTATCCTCATAGTTTTACCCTTTCCTTTTATCTTTTTCACAAAATGTTGGGAAGAATAAAAACTGACATCGTATATCATCCTTCCAGACACTTTGCCTAAAAATGAATGTCATTCAAGAAACCTCGGCTCAAAAAGCAAATCCATTAGGTAGGAAATCTATACAGAGCTTTCAAGTGAAAAGTACACTTTTTTTCCCCCTCACAGTTGAATTTCAATATTTCATAACAACTAAACTAACTATTAATTAATGAATATTTATGATTTGACATTTTCTAGAGACAAACAAGAAATAAAAAAAAGTTTAGCTAAGTTATTAACTCAGTACCATCTGAGTACTTTATACTAAAACGCACTCACATCAAGTCTAATTGTTAACTTCAAATACATAAAATGAAAAAAACATTGTGTATTTTGACAAAAAGCCATTATATTCACAACGCTCATTATTGGCAGCTGCTATGTTAAGTCCTCTATTTTCATTGGACACTATATGAAAACTAACCATGAATTTCTCCATGGCAATCAATTTTTACTTTTCTAAGGTGGTTATATAATTTGAGATAAAAACTATAAAGTGAGTCTTCATGAGAATGGTGACTTCTATAATGGAAATATTCATAAATTTACAAGCAGCCCTGTTTGTTGTATAAAGTTCAGGTCAGTATGCATGTATGTTAAAACTTGTTGCTAGTTGACACCTCCTCACTGGACAAAATGGTTTGTCCTGGTTCCCCCTATTGTTGGTTCTATCACTTGGGCCGTGCAACACCTGAATAAAATTAAATCTCAAAGTTAATAATTAAACATATTTAAACAAACCCTGGAACTTTAATGAAAAATTTGCATATTGCATTCAGTTGCCAGCAAAATAAGAACAAGCAAAGGTTTTATTGATTGAGTATGGCCTTGATATCCCACACCAAATCTAGTGGCAGCTACCTGAAATTTGTTTACCACAAAAGTACTTAGTATTTTTCCTTGACCCAATAAATAACCCAATTACCTAAATAATGTTACAACATGTGCATATAACCATGACATAAAAGCTATATTTCAACAACATAATAAATAGACAATTTTCTAAATTCCTGAACAAAGGAGAGATTGTGACTTGAGCCGCGATTAGACAAATAATTTTACCATACTGAGATGAGTTTATATATACAGGAAAATAGCAAATTTTTTTAGTTCGGTGCAAATTAAATAATTATGGTTCACAATACAGCCTATTAAAACTTTTTCATTCACAAATCTCATTATTTTTGGGGGTAGGGGTGGGGTGGAACTGTAGAACTACACAAATTTTTAATTTCACAACACTCATATTATATTATCATATTGTACAACCCAAGAGATTCACTCAGCTAAGCTGTGTACTTTGTTGGTGTTATTAATACGGTATCAATACCTCTTTTACAAGGAGGTTGAGGTAATTAAATAAATATTAATAAATAATATTTCTAAGGTGACCTCTTTGAAAAGTAGGGGGTTGTAAGAAATTGGTTTCCTTCATTCTTGAATACATGATTCAAGTCTGCATAATGCCAAATTTTTCAATCACATTTTCCTTTTTCTGAGGATAAGGTAGTTCCCTGGAGAAAACGGGTCTTTCTAAAATGAATTAATAACTATGAAGAAATTTAAAGACTTTTCAAAGATTTTAGTACTTGCCTGTAATTTTAGGACAAATCAAAGACTTTCCCGACCTCAACAAATCCAAAGACTTTCAAAGGATTTTCCTAACGCTATGGACCTTGGGTAATGATAATTTCTAAAGCCTTGCCATTTGTTAGTACATATACACAGATTTATTATTAGCAACAACCAATATACTGTTTTAAGTAAAATTTTAGAACCATGACAACAAGAAACACAACAGCAAGAACAACAAGCAAAATAAAGGAGAGAAATTAAATCTCAGGAACAAGCAAAATTTGGAGTAATTTATTCAACACATTAAAATATACCATGATTAAACACAAAACAATTAACTGCTTCCTGGTTTTGTCAAATATTCCATTTTTTGGGTAAAATTTGCAGGTTTTGGGTGAACTAGAACAAATTGTTGACAATTTTATAAAAATGGAATAAGTTCATGAAATTGGTTTAGAATTGGTTTTAGTATGGATTAAAAGGCATGCACTATCAGCTTAATATTATTCATGAATTAATTGCTTGTTATTTTTTCTCATCTGTTTGTTGTATGCATGCAGAGATCAATTGAAATATTTATAAATATAACTACTTTACAATTGTCCCAGAAATGAACTGGAAATGACCTTGAAAAATTGGAAGATTCCATTAAACAGACAGGTAAGGTGAAAATACTATTTTGTTTTAAAATAAAAAACAACAACAAGGTGATTGTCATTGTAATTTGTATGCAAGCTAAAAAAATTGAGTGTATTTCTTGAAAAAAATACAAAATCGTATGTTATTCCAATATGACCATTATAAAGTGAACTTCCTGAGGTCATGTCCTTTGTCTGACCGTACGACCTTGAAGCGAGAAAGTGTTCAATATTGACAGTGAAAGCAGCGAACAAAAACCTGCTGCGCTTAATACACACAATCTATGAAAGAAGGAGGGGCTATTGGGCGGTCCGTTATACACAAATTTCTCGTATAGAAATATTTAGAACAACAAAGCCTGCATTAAATTTTCCAACTCTCTATGAACAATTTTTAATAACAAATTTTCAAACTGACAAATGAAAACTTCATAGAATGCTTTTATGAGGGGAAATAAACTGAGAGTGGTCTTCAAAACATTGCTGTAACCGGAATGGAATGCAGAATGAAGAAATTGACATTGGAAATATTCCTTGACCAAGTTAATATACTATAATTACCAAAAATATTCCAAATTTTAAGATAATTTTTTATAATTTTTATAAGCAATATTTGACAGCAAAAACGATGAAGGGTTGGCCCACAACTCTGTATAGTGAATGTTCATGACGTAGTCACCCACTGGTTGACCGTACCAAGTCACGGGGTTAGGTTATGTTAATGCATTTTTCCTTGAACCCGCTCAACTTTGTGTGCAGTGTAGGTAGTACCAAACCCATGACTGGCAGGAAGGCAATTTTGACGGATGGTTTAATACTGCCGAGCACCAATTATAAACCAAAACTAAAAGTACAATACAATATAATCTAAAATTGGGAACTGAAATAAAATTACTCTATTGGGGTATAATAATATCACATTTACAATGGGGTATAAAGGGAAACCCCAGTCACATTTAAAGACTTTTTTTTTAGCTGCAGTGGTATTTAAACATGCCAACTGAGTTTGTTTGTTGTTATGTTAGATATATGGTTGCCATCCATTATATGACCTTGGCCTCATAAATGGCCCAGATCAGAGACCTGAACACCATCAAACCTAATAAATTTGGGTTAGAAAAAAAAAATAATTAAATTTTAAGTCTGCTCAGGTATCACAGCATTGAGTACAAAAGATTGTTTATTAAAGGTCATAATGAGGTTATCCCGACCCATCAATTTGATGTCAGTTTGAAATTATTCGTTTATATAACAGACACACAAATTAAGCAAAAAAACACAAAAAACACACTAATGACAATGGGGAACTATCATCAGATATTCAATATCTGTCTAAACTTGAGATGTAAAGTTGAAATATTCACCTTTTGACAAGAGTGACCTTGAAAGAGTGTCCTCAGGTATTTTTTTTACCTTTCCTTCTGAAGGTAACTGAGACTAGTAGTCTGGATTGATTTACTTGCAGACATGGAATAAACCAATGTTCTAGAGGTAGGAAAGGCTATGTCTGTGTCATGAATTTATAACATCTAACATACAGAATTTTATAATAGTGTTGTTATAAAAAAAAAAGAACACACCTCCTAACTCCTCATGATTTAAGTAACAGTTAAGAAAAAAATTTGTGTGAAGTAAGAATGCATGAATAACTAAAAATATTTTATTTTTTTATTTTTCTTAAAAAACATTTGCAGTTATATTATGGTAATAAATATTAAAGTATCTTTTGTAGCAAAAAAATAATACATAACATTATAAACATTTGAACAGCTTGAAATGAAAAAAAAAAAAATTGATTGACCAGTTGAAATCACCTTGGAGTTGTTTTTTGGTAGAGGCAAGCTGCTTTCATAATTATTATCCTTAGGTGACTTTGCCTTGAACTTGTGAACTAACAGCCGAGATGGACAGTGTCCCATTCAACTCTTGTTTATGAAAACACATACAGGCAAGGCAGGTGTCTGGAAAGGATTATAGGAGGGAGAAAACTGACAATAATGACAGAAATTCTCAATTAAATGAGTGTTGAATGAACTGAACTAAAATATGAAATATTAGCAATATTATTGAACCTCTCATAGTGACAATCATTGAATCTAATCACTGACCTTTTCAGAAAGGTCAGTCATACCGAATAAGGCATACGAGTTATGACATCATCAACAACGTCACAGGATGTTGCTAAGGCAACCATTTCAGGGTTGTTTAGAACAGTCATCACCTTAGACACATGAAGGATTTTCTTAAGAAAAAATATTTTGGAAATCGGGTGAGTCAGTGGAAGAAAGCATCACAGAAAATGCCTACATAGTCTGGCACTGTAGACTCCGTGTAGAATTAATGACAAAGTAAAGAATTTGAATTTTCTTGCACAGTTAAATTGTTTATTTCTTTATACATCATTTTAGTTATTATTCTAAAATCAACCCAATTAAACAATGTTGACATTTTTGTTTGTTTATATTTCATTCAAACACTATTTTTGAGCACACAAACTATATATGAATGGGAACAATAACAAACGTGAGGAAAAATCTGTATTAAACATGTTTTTAGTATCTTGTCCTATTTTTAGGGCACCGCACTTAATAAGTTTAGACTAAAATCACGTTCAGCTCCAGGATATTGAAGCACGTCCAGGTGATGCCAATGACGTAGGCAACATCATTTCTACTCAACTGAGTGGAAAAGTTCATCTCTTAGCATTCAGTGGACAAAGGATGTGATATTTGCAAAAGGGTGGAGTTTAACATCAATTGCCAAAGCATAGAGCTTTGTGAAAAGGAAGAGGTTTAACATCAACTGACATTAAGGGTGGGGTTTTGTGAAAAGGTGGAGTTTAACATCAACTGACATTAAGGGTGGAGTTTTGTGAAAGGGTGGAGTTTTGCGAAAGGGTGGAGTTTAACATCAACTGACATTAAGGGTGGAGTTTTGCGATAGGGTGGAGTTTAACATCAACTGACATTAAGGGTGGGGTTTTGTGAAAAGGAGAGGAGTTTAACATCAACTGACATTAAGGGTGGAGTTTTGCGAAAGGGTGGAGTTTAACATCAACTGACATTAAGGGTGGGGTTTTGCGAAAGGGTGGAGTTTAACATCAACTGACATTAAGGGTGGAGTTTTGCGATAGGGTGGAGTTTAACATCAACTGACATTAAGGGTGGGGTTTTGTGAAAAGGAGAGGAGTTTAACATCAACTGACATTAAGGGTGGAGTTTTGCGAAAGGGTGGAGTTTAACATCAACTGACATTAAGGGTGGGGTTTTGTGAAAAGGAGAGGAGTTTCACATCAACTGACATTAAGGGTGGAGTTTTGTGAAAAGGTGGAGTTTTGTGAAAGGGTGGAGTTTCACATCAACTGACATTAAGGGTGGAGTTTTGTGAAAGGAGAGGAGTTTAACATCAACTGACATTAAGGGTGGAGTTTTGTGAAAGGGTGGAGTTTAACATCAACTGACATTAAGGGTGTAGTTTTGTGAAAGGGTGGAGTTTAACATCAACTGACATTAAGGGTGGAGTTTTGTGAAAGGGTGGAGTTTAACATCAACTGACATTAAGGGAGGAGTTTTGTGAAAGGGTGGAGTTTAACATCAATTGACATTAAGGGTGGAGTTTTGTGAAAGGAGAGAAGTTTTGTGAAAGGGTGGAGTTTTGTGAAAGGTTGGAGTTTCACATCAACTGACATTAAGGGAGGAGTTTTGCAAAAGGGTGGAGTTTAACATCAACTGACAAAGGATGGAGTTAACATCAATTGACATTAAGGGTGGAGTTTTGCAAAAGGATGAAGTTTAACATCAACTGACATTAAGGGTGGAGTTTAACATCAACTGAAATTAAGGGAGGAGTTTTGTGAAAGGGTGGAGTTTAACATCAACTGACATTAAGGGTGGAGTTTAACATCAACTGACATTAAGGGAGGAGTTTTGTGAAAGGGTGGAGTTTTGCGAAAGGGTGGAGTTTAACATCAACTGACAAAGGATGGAGTTTAACATCAACTGACATTAAGGGTGGAGTTTTGTGAAAGGAAAGGAGTTTAACATCAACTGACATTAAGGGTGGAGTTTTGTGAAAGGGTGGAGTTTAACATCAACTGACATTAAGGGTGGAGTTTTGTGAAAGGAGAGGAGTTTAACATCAACTGACATTAAGGGTGGAGTTTTGTGAAAGGGTGGAGTTTAACATCAACTGACATTAAGGGTGGGGTTTTGTGAAAAGGAGAGGAGTTTAACATCAAATGACATTAAGGGTGGAGTTTTGTGAAAGGAGAGGAGTTTAACATCAACTGACATTAAGGGTGGAGTTTTGTGAAAGGATGGAGTTTAACATCAACTGACATTAAGAGTGTAGTTTTGTGAAAGGAGTGGAGTTTAACATCAACTGACATTAATGGTGGAGTTTTGTGAAAGGGTGGAGTTTAACATCAACTGACATTAAGGGTGGAGTTTAACATCAACTGACATTAAGGGTGGAGTTTTGTGAAAGGAGAGGAGTTTTGTGAAAGGGTGGAGTTTTGTGAAAGGGTGGAGTTTCACATCAACTGACATTAAGGGAGGAGTTTTGCAAAAGGGTGGAGTTTAACATCAACTGACATTAAGGGTGGAGTTTTGTGAAAGGGTGGAGTTTAACATCAACTGACATTAAGGGCGGAGTTTTGTGAAAGGGTGGAGTTTAACATCAACTGACATTAAGGGTGTAGTTTTGCAAAAGGGTGGAGTTTCACATCAACTGACAAAGGGTGGAGTTTAACATCAACTGACATTAAGGGTGGAGTTTTGCAAAAGGGTGGAGTTTCACATCAACTGACAAAGGGTGGAGTTTAACATCAACTGACATTAAGGGTGGAGTTTTGTGAAAGGGTGGAGTTTAACATCAACTGACAAAGGATGGAGTTAACATCAATTGACATTAAGGGTGGAGTTTTGCAAAAGGATGAAGTTTAACATCAACTGACATTAAGGGTGGAGTTTAACATCAACTGACATTAAGGGAGGAGTTTTGTGAAAGGGTGGAGTTTAACATCAACTGACATTAAGGGTGGAGTTTAACATCAACTGACATTAAGGGAGGAGTTTTGTGAAAGGGTGTAGTTTTGCGAAAGGGTGGAGTTTAACATCAACTGACAAAGGATGGAGTTTAACATCAACTGACATTAAGGGTGGAGTTTTGTGAAAGGGTGGAGTTTAACATCAACTGACATTAAGGGCGGAGTTTTGTGAAAGGGTGGAGTTTAACATCAACTGACATTAAGGGTGTAGTTTTGCAAAAGGGTGGAGTTTCACATCAACTGACAAAGGGTGGAGTTTAACATCAACTGACATTAAGGGTGGAGTTTTGCAAAAGGGTGGAGTTTCACATCAACTGACAAAGGGTGGAGTTTAACATCAACTGACATTAAGGGTGGAGTTTTGTGAAAGGGTGGAGTTTAACATCAACTGACAAAGGATGGAGTTAACATCAATTGACATTAAGGGTGGAGTTTTGCAAAAGGATGAAGTTTAACATCAACTGACATTAAGGGTGGAGTTTAACATCAACTGACATTAAGGGAGGAGTTTTGTGAAAGGGTGGAGTTTAACATCAACTGACATTAAGGGTGGAGTTTAACATCAACTGACATTAAGGGTGGAGTTTTGCAAAAGGGTGGAGTTTCACATCAACTGACAAAGGGTGGAGTTTAACATCAACTGACATTAAGGGTGGAGTTTTGCAAAAGGGTGGAGTTTCACATCAACTGACAAAGGGTGGAGTTTAACATCAACTGACATTAAGGGTGGAGTTTTGTGAAAGGGTGGAGTTTAACATCAACTGACAAAGGATGGAGTTAACATCAATTGACATTAAGGGTGGAGTTTTGCAAAAGGATGAAGTTTAACATCAACTGACATTAAGGGTGGAGTTTAACATCAACTGACATTAAGGGAGGAGTTTTGTGAAAGGGTGGAGTTTAACATCAACTGACATTAAGGGTGGAGTTTAACATCAACTGACATTAAGGGAGGAGTTTTGTGAAAGGGTGTAGTTTTGCGAAAGGGTGGAGTTTAACATCAACTGACAAAGGATGGAGTTTAACATCAACTGACATTAAGGGTGGAGTTTTGTGAAAGGGTGGAGTTTAACATCAACTGACATTAAGGGCGGAGTTTTGTGAAAGGGTGGAGTTTAACATCAACTGACATTAAGGGTGTAGTTTTGCAAAAGGGTGGAGTTTCACATCAACTGACAAAGGGTGGAGTTTAACATCAACTGACATTAAGGGTGGAGTTTTGCAAAAGGGTGGAGTTTCACATCAACTGACAAAGGGTGGAGTTTAACATCAACTGACATTAAGGGTGGAGTTTTGTGAAAGGGTGGAGTTTAACATCAACTGACAAAGGATGGAGTTAACATCAATTGACATTAAGGGTGGAGTTTTGCAAAAGGATGAAGTTTAACATCAACTGACATTAAGGGTGGAGTTTAACATCAACTGACATTAAGGGAGGAGTTGTGTGAAAGGGTGGAGTTTTGCGAAAGGGTGGAGTTTAACATCAACTGACAAAGGATGGAGTTTAACATCAACTGACATTAAGGGTGGAGTTTTGTGAAAGGAGAGGAGTTTAACATCAACTGACATTAAGGGTGGAGTTTTGTGAAAGGGTGGAGTTTAACATCAACTGACATTAAGGGTGGAGTTTTGTGAAAGGAGAGGAGTTTAACATCAACTGACATTAAGGGTGGAGTTTTGTGAAAGGGTGGAGTTTAACATCAACTGACATTAAGGGTGGGGTTTTGTGAAAAGGAGAGGAGTTTAACATCAACTGACATTAAGGGTGGAGTTTTGTGAAAGGAGAGGAGTTTAACATCAACTGACATTAAGGGTGGAGTTTTGTGAAAGGATGGAGTTTAACATCAACTGACATTAAGAGTGTAGTTTTGTGAAAGGAGTGGAGTTTAACATCAACTGACATTAATGGTGGAGTTTTGTGAAAGGGTGGAGTTTAACATCAACTGACATTAAGGGTGGAGTTTAACATCAACTGACATTAAGGGTGGAGTTTTGTGAAAGGAGAGGAGTTTTGTGAAAGGGTGGAGTTTTGTGAAAGGGTGGAGTTTCACATCAACTGACATTAAGGGAGGAGTTTTGCAAAAAGGTGGAGTTTAACATCAACTGACATTAAGGGTGGAGTTTTGTGAAAGGGTGGAGTTTAACATCAACTGACATTAAGGGCGGAGTTTTGTGAAAGGGTGGAGTTTAACATCAACTGACATTAAGGGTGTAGTTTTGCAAAAGGGTGGAGTTTCACATCAACTGACAAAGGGTGGAGTTTAACATCAACTGACATTAAGGGTGGAGTTTTGCAAAAGGGTGGAGTTTCACATCAACTGACAAAGGGTGGAGTTTAACATCAACTGACATTAAGGGTGGAGTTTTGTGAAAGGGTGGAGTTTAACATCAACTGACAAAGGATGGAGTTTAACATCAACTGACATTAAGGGTGGAGTTTTGTGAAAGGGGAGGAATTTTAAACATTGATTGAAAATAGCTGGAGACTGCAGCGTTTACTTCATAACTGCATAGAAAGCCCCGTAAGTTGGGAGACTAGAAAAATAGGAATATGCTAGAGCAAACATATCAGCCTTAAGTTAGGACAGAACAATTAACCTTAAACGAGCATGTGTTAATTTCTGTACCTCCACACTTGATTTGGGATCAGCCACAGTTTTTGTCATATGTCATCGCCATAGTTGTTTCATATGCATATTAGTTACAACTTTTGGTTTGTGCCCATGTAGATTGTTAATTCCTACACATTAGTGCCAGGCATTTCTGATCTTTGAGTCAAGGAATATAAAAGTATTCATATTACAGACAAAGCTGGCTGAACTTTGATGTTTTAGATGCAAGTTAATTCTCAATTATTGAAAAAGTCAACTAAGCTGGGTTCAAAGCATAACTTTTGTATTGGTAGTTACCCCTACTTCATGAAGGATTTGGTTAGGATATAGTATATATAAATATAATCAAGAATACATTTGTCATCATGAATATCTTGATAGGAAACTAATTTAACTGATATTAATATTTGTTTTTTGTCTCTAAAAATGGTGATGGAAACTTATAATACAAAGACATTTGGTTACAAACTATTTTCAATCAAAAACCTGTGTATATTAGAATCCCAGTGAGTCGCTACTGTTCTGAAACACTGTGAGAAATCTTCACTACTTCACATATAGAATATATTTAGAATCTGTCGACTAATTTATGAATATTCTGATTACAGCAACCCATGATGCATCAGTCTATCAATGATAGAGGGCAGAGGCGCTTTCATAATAAGCAACCTCTCAGCTGAGATAGCTCCGCTGTTAGCAAAGTACATTTCAATTAAAGAACTGAAGATATCACTAGAAAAAGATAAATATGTATAATATCAAAGCAATTGGACAAGAATTTGAAAATATCACTTTTACCAAAAATATTCATCAAAATTAGAGATTTGAAGATATCATCACAAAATGAACAAATCTGAGAGAAGTTCACATGTAGTATCTATATATATATATAATATCAAAGTAATTGGACTTGTGGTTTTCAACAAGAAGTCGAAAATATCACTTTTTACCAAAAATATTCATCAAAATTAGAGAATTAAAGATATCACCACGAAAAGAACAAATCTGAGAGAGGGCTGTAGTAGTAACCAACAAATTCAATAAATTCATCTGAAAATATTTAATCCAAGTAGAAAATCAACAATGTCAATAGTCTTTTGAAAATATTCAGATGTTATTCCATCAGCCAATAGATCCCTCTCATTTCAGTTTGAATTGCATAACTTTTAATTCTTTATAAAAATCAAGAGATTGGGATTGTTGTGTCAACAGTGTGTTAATTGTTATGACAAAAATAATTATTCTGTTAAACACCTTGTTTATAAATATTATCCAATCACAAAATGCTTCATACAAAATTAAGTCACTACCCCTGACATGAAGTGAATCTACTACATTATTTCTGTGTATATAGGGTTCACTCAGACTCCATTCACATATTATTTTGCATTTTTGAACTTCTATTATTAGCCTAGAAACTTTGTATTTTTAAACCGCTTTGCTAACTACAGTGGTAGGTTTAGTGCAAATTTGCAATTTTAACTGCTGGAATGGGTTATGTAGATGACATTTCCAAACAACCAAGGGATATATGTTAGACAATATAGCTTCCTGGATGCATTTCACACTTGATGTGTTGTTTACCATTTTATGTAGTTTTAGAATCATTTCCTTTTTTCTGTTCTACAAATTGTTGCATGAACTTGTTCATTTCAAAATGAATAATGTTCATAAAGTAAAGTTATGTAGAGATTCCTAAATAATAGATAGATTCTTATCATATTCTCAACCGAATATGTCAACAAATGCCAGAATTAAAAATTTAAAGGTATATTTGTGAGTCATTGAAAATGGGAAAATTTATATATTAGTTTAAGCGCTAGTAGTGTTAATTTATGTTTCATGCAACATTATATGGGTTCCATGCAACATTATATGGGCCCAACGCAACACAATATGGGTTCCATACAACATTATATGGGTCCAACACAACATTATACAGGTTTCATGCAACTTTATATGGGCCCAACGCAACATTATATGGGTTCCATGCAACATTATATGGGCCCAACGCAACATAATATGGGTTTCATGCAACATTATATGGGCCCAACGCAACATTATATGGGTTCCATGCAACATTATATGGGCCCAACGCAACATTATATGGGTTCCATGCAACACTATGTGGGCCCAACGCAACATAATATGGGTTTCATGCAACATTATATGGGCCCAACGCAACATTATATGGGTTCCATGCAACATTATATGGGTTCCATGCAACATTGTATGGGCCCAACGCAACATTATATGGATTCCATGCAACATTATATTGGCCCAACGCAACATTATATGGGTTCCATGCAACATTATATGGGCCCAACGGACCATTATGTGGGTTTCATGCAACATTATATGGGTTCCATGCAACATTATATGGGCCCAACGCAACATTATATGGGTTCCATGCAACATTATATGGGCCCAACGCAACATAATATGGGTTTCATGCAACATTATATGGGTTCCATGCAACATTGTATGGGTTCCATGCAACATTATATGGGTTCCATGCAACATTATATGGGCCCAACGCAACATTATATGGGTTCCATGCAACATTATATGGGCCCAACGCAACATAATATGGGTTTCATGCAACATTATATGGGCCCAATGCAACATAACATTGGTTTCTTGCAACACATGGGGGTCTTATGACCACATATTACACGTGTGTAAAATTTAAATGTGGGCATGCAGTGACTGAATACATGAACACATCACAGTCACTGAATTAGGAAAAAAGAAATGACCATAAATATTTCTATGAATTTTACGATTTACAACAATTTCAAAAATTCCAACTTAATTTGTATTATGAAAAATAATTTAAAATGTGTTCAATAACAGTCATTTATAACAATTTATATGAATAACTTGGGAATCAATTTTTGCAATGTAGAATCACATCAACATTACACTCATCACGATTCAAGATACATATACAGTGAATCATACATCCGTGCTAATACATAGGCCTTGACATCCAGGGCACTTCCTTTCAAACTTTCACTAACACATCAATAAAACCCTAAATATTATATTAATTTTTATATTATTGTTAAATTTTTCTAAGAAATCAACATTACTAATTTACAGGCAGGTGGTGGTGGTGGTGCGGGAGGGGGATGTATGGCGGGTGGCAGGAGATATAATAAGAGCCAGCATGTTGAAATAAAATTTTTAATAATTGTAAAACAATTGATCGTAATTTTTAAGTAACTTAGGTGGGAGTGTTTTCTGTTTTGATTCCCAAGCCACAATAACAATGATATAGTTGCAATTTGTCATAAAAGCAATAAGTGAATTAGCATAATGTACTGCTGACCACAAAATAATACACGTCTGAAAAGTAGCGTTTTAAAGTGAATATAGACAGTATGGACGAGGACTTTTGACCCCTGACAATACTGGAGAGTATGATGACTCATCGATAAAGTGCACCAGCGGCTAATGAAGGACAAGATGTCTCACATTCAAAGTTGCATATATATTTGAGATAATTTTAGAAAAACAATCATACTTTGAATTTAGGATGGTACACATAGAGTAAAATATTTGTTTTAATCAAACAAAGTATTTTGTAGCGCAACAGATTGAATCAGCGAGTTCAATCAAACTGTACGTTGTAACTGTTAGTGGTGTAAAAATGTTAACAAATATATAAAAATTTCCACTTACAACAGATTATTGTATAAATAATGATGATTGTAAATGCAGACAGGGGGGATTATGGAAGAGCCTAGAAATGGGTTTGACTCCCTAGGTGACAGATAAGGACAGTGAGTGTCCTTAGGTAACTTTAAGTGTATACATTGTTATGCTAATTACATTACATAATGTGGTAATAAAAACAGCATACAAATGGCGCATGGTTTAGAAATTTGCATGTCTGCACTGTAATCATGTTGCCTACACCTGCATACAAACTGACCATTTGCGTATAAACACAAAAATAACATGAAAAATACTTGGATATTTCTGAACAAAGCATTGTTTATTTTTCTTTTACATCAAAAAAAGTGTGATATATTAAATACATTTGGTGAGGCTGTGCTCTCGATAAACATACATCATGGAAAATACATGGTAATACTATCAGGAAAAATTCAAGAATACAACACACACACAACAAATCAACCAGGGATGAGCTCAGTTTCAAATAAAAAAAAATCATATTTACTGAACTTAGGGTTAGGACTATTGCCATCCCGGTTTAGCTGGCATTTGACTGTCCTAGCTGATATTTGATAATTCAATATTACTGATACAGCTTTTACAAAAATAGTTTTGAAAATAAAAGTATTTTAAGACAGAAAAAAAAAGACTCACCTGCATTGAACAAAATGGTTGATTTCAAATACGCATATTCCTTATCATCTATCTGCAAGTGATGACACCTCTGTAAGAAATTGTTGATTTTCTTGACATCTCCCCACACTGGAATACCTTGTTGAGATGTGTCAAATTTGACCCTGTCCTGAGCTGCATGTGGAGTAGATTGTTCATGACTTTCATATGATTGTTCGGTTATTTCAAAATCAAACTTATATTGTGCCATGGTTAGAACGAGCATTTCAGCCCACCCATGAAGGTACAACTGGACCCGATCGTTGTGGTCCAGATCCCAGTAAATCGGTAGATTTTTTGTAAAGTCAATTGTTTTTAACAGTAATTGAGCAGCCTCTTGTTGGACAATATCTGGATATTTCAGCAAAGCCTTCGTATGTTGAAGATAATGGTGACAGTAATGATGGTGGGTAGACACTCGGGACGAGGAATTTTCAGCTGTTTGGATGAAGGTACCGTCAGTTTCCATAGTTACTGAGGATGGAGGAGCAGCCAGAAGATTATAAAGTATACTGCGTTCGTTTTGCCGGCTCGGAATACAACCTTGACACTGTAACCGCTTGCAATCCATCGGTATCGGCCACTTTTCTAAAAAGAAATCGAGAAAATGGCAGTTCAATTTACGACGTTTAAAGGAACACCGATACAAAGTTATAAATACCATTCATCGCCATTTGCGGTTTCTCCTTAGACGTTAAAGAATGCCATGTAATTGATGGACGTGTAAACAATTTCGTCCATTCATAAGTACATGGACAACTTGGTGCACTACTACTCTTTGCCAATATGAAGTGCGCGAAAAACGAACATCTTAGAGGCCACCGTGAGTTCTCTTTCGGTCAATGCTCGGTATACGCCGCATAGTACCGTCGACCTTGAGGTTGAATAACGGTCAACGCATAAAGGCGTATCTTATGACCGTACTTACGTAGTATGAACGAATTCACGCAATCAGTATTCCAACAACACAACACAAGAACGAGACAGTCGTGTGAAAACCGCCGATCAAATCGGAGTTAGGATCACTTTTCATACTACAAAGTTGGAAATTACGTCCTTAACCAATGTGTTACCTTGAATTCGACACTATTAGGAGATTATGACACCACTACGAATATATATAAAGTAACAAAATATCACTATCCCATACCCCCATACATAAGTACAGTTTTACATGCCGGCTTCTTTAAGTTACCTTAGACTGGACTCCGGGAAAATAAAAATAGGCGGCAAAGTGCCGAGTCCTCCTCCAAGCTCGACTGTATAAACCAAAATACCGGTAACTATACCGTATGAAAGAGCGGTCGATATAAGGTGAAATATTCTGTTAGCCACTGTCAACTATCACATGGATATTTTCCAGTGTAATGACAGCGACATACTTCCCTCGCAGGTGAAAAGTTCACTGAGTACAAGCTAAATTTAGCATTACAGTGTCATTGGTTAGTTATGTATGCAGATTTTATTCCCTATTCGATGATTGGTTGATCTGGAAATTTATGGAGAATTACCACCAGGCCCTGCAAAGTGAATAAAATATAATTGGATACGTTTTGCTCAATGAAGGTTTTTGAATATCCAAGCAACTGCGCACGTACACTATTACACGGCCCGTTTTAAATCGGTCATCGAATTCAAGTGACTCACCTACCAAGAAATGGAGCAGTGTGCCCTACATGGCCTTTAAATACATGTTACAATATTTTCCGGCCTATTTATTTAACTATTTATTGTTATTAATATTATTATTATTTAGAATTCACTCATGAGGAAAATTAAATGACATAGAAAGACGAGGCAACAGGACGCACATAGACATAACTAAATAAAATAACACTTGCGCCAACTGTTGATTATTTTGAGCTTGACGTTTTTATTTTGTTCACACGAGATGGACGCATTCCTATTTCAATCTAAAAATTAGATAACGGAAGTAAACAACGAATATAATAATTATGTAATAGTGCCATGTAAATAACGTGTATTTGCAAATAACATGAATAGTAATATAGTTGGGCAGTACCGGGAAGTATACTGGAAATTTCAGCTGACATTTCTATTTCGTAAAAGACTACATATTTTATGTTGTCTCTGACTGTACAGCTATATGAGTATATACATATACTCTGCTACAAGATGGCAACGCATGTACCCGTGGATTTCTTGTAATTACTGTTCCGATGATTTGAAGAGACTTTGGCTGAATTACAAATGAATTTGAAACTATTGCCTGGGTCTGACCATCGTTTGATCACAGTTTGTCATTGAACAAACATGTGGTTGGAGCGGGATACTTGCTTGTCATTATGGGCCGATTTCCCAAACCGCAGACTGACACGCGCCGGTTGTGGTTAAACGATTAAGCGGCAAGAACTATTGGAGCTATGAACTCATCCAAGACGACACACAGGAAATGCCCTTATCATGAATACTATTTTCAAATCCAGATATTTTAAACGGTTATATTCAATTGTTGCATATCACATATATTTCACATTAAATATTACTGATAAATACCCGCCCACATATTCATATGCGTTACGATCACGAACTTGGTAATGTTCAAACAGATGGTTAATTGACAGGTTCAGTGTTCCTGTCGATGAACCACGGTTTCCAGTTTCCCGTATTCACTGGGTAGTTATATCCTTTTAAACTTGTCAGTAACTAGTATTTTTATTAAAAGCGGCCTTGACTTTCAGTATACGTGTCATTAAACGTGTGTCCATCAACGATTGGTCTTGATTCTTCCCTTTCTATTACTAGTGCATATTTGGATGAACCATGGAAATTCATGGACGAACTAACAGAGGTCAACAAACTTTAAATTGATATTATTCATTTTGAAATGAACATAATTTAGTTCTAAATCAAGTATTTTAAGAAAAAAAATGCATATATAATTAAAATACAACATAATTTATTGCAATATGAAAATAAAAACTGGCCTTTTTACATAATGCCACTTTATTTTATGTACTGACTGAGGTAAATAAACGATGAAGTATTACTCAAACTCAGTATGCAAATTGTGCTTCACTTTAAAGTTTATGTCTGCACATAGAAAAGTTTCGGAACTCGACATGATAATTACATCACCAATGAACCTCTAACGAGGACGCTGTAACTTCGTGTGCAGCACAGGATTACATAAACTATTTGAAGTCAACTGTTCAATAATTGTCATAATTTTGAACACATACAAAATAATCAAACTCTGTAGATAATAGAAAATTAAGCTCATTTGGTAAAAATTTTACAATAATTACAGAAAAGTACATAAACAAATATTGGACCAATTTTGAGGCGTGAATCGTTATGTGTTGAATTCGTAGTATGCCATCATCGATCATTCAAATGTTCCGCATTACAAAACTTATTTGGCAAACTAAGTTACAAGTAGACAACTTGAATGTCTGGTCTTGACTGCATGATAGTACGTTGTCCATACCCCCGTATTATACGGTATGAATCAATCATCTTCTGTTTAAATGTTTCTTTGGATGTATATATTATCGTTAATTAGTGTTAAATTACTTAAGTCATATCACTTGAACAGCCTATATCAAAGTGAAATCTGAAATGCAATTTATACACACAAATACTAACAGTGATTTATACGGCTGATTTCATTGCGTGTATTTCTTTTTCGCACATAAATACAACTTGAATTTTCGGAATATATTTGGCGTCCTCGAACGCAATCATGCGTGATTGCTTGCGTCACGTGTTTTGTATGAGTGTGTCATCAAGTCTTGGGCATATTCGTCACGTATTTTGTCTGAGTACGTCATCAAGTCTTAGGCATATTTGTCACGTGTTTTGTCTGAGTACGTCATCAAGTGTTGGACATATTAGTCACGTGTTTTGTCGGAGTACGTCATCAAGTCTTGGGCATATTTGTCACGTGTTTTTCTGAGTACGCCATCAAGTCTTAGGTATATTCGTCACGTGTTATGTCATAGTTCGTAGTCTGACCACTTACTTAATTAATCCCCACATAAATACTTTTGATATATTGTAGATAAATTACTACGTTTACAAGATTCCTGAGGAACGCATTCGAGATATAATACACGCACGTACGTACGTACTGGGAAATGGACATTTATCAACATCCGTGACCTGCATTCAAAGAAATTGAAGAAAATAAATAACATACATAATTAATAAAACTATATTTGTCTATTTGTCAGAAAATAATTTCTGGTCTGTATCGCAGTTTATAGCTTTATTTATTGCATATGAAAGAACGCAAACAACGAGACATAATTAAACTTATACTCAACAATTAATGATCTTCTTCAAAATTAGTCACTATTCATTTTTTCAACGACTGATAAAATCTCATTGATAATAACATAAAAAAACGACTAACCATGTTAATCTGTTAAGGTCTGTCATAGATGTATAGTCCGCCTATTACTTAAATCGCACCAGCTGCAACATGTTCGGGGTTGCTCATCGAACAGCGTCTGACCAAAGTGTCATCAAAACACAGACCGTTACCAAACAACACGCGATACTGGAAGTAGGTAGGGGTAGCAGGACACAGTATGATAGTATTAACCGCTCACCAAACTTTCTAAAAACTGCGCCATGCATTTACATATTAAGGTTAGAATGCATCATTTGATTGCGCTGCAATATAACACCAGTAACCTGTATCACTGATTTACATATCCGACATGTAACATACAGTAGCAGGATTTAAAAAAATGTGCGAATTATACTCAACTCTATGTCTGTCAGTTCACCTTTGGCATATATTACAGTATTACGACCAATCACGTCTCAATGGTCATTTAGTCACTAGTGAAATAACGTGCGTCTCAATTGGTTTTTCAGACTAGACTTGGTTAGTAGTTACGTCTCATTAAATAACAGACCAACCATGCCTCATTGGGTTACAAGTGACAGCATATACGTCTCATTGGGTTAAAAAATGACAAGTCGTCTCTTAATTGGTTAATAGTTTTCATTACATCTCATTGGGTTACTTGTGACAACTAAACAACATGTTAATGCTGATATTCTCACTGAAATCACACAATTTTCAAATCACAACTTTTCTAAGCTATGGAAACAAATATCAGTGATATTATTCTCATATTTAAATGCACAATCTTACCACAGATTAATATAAATTAGTGATATGTGTTTCTCCCACGGGTTATATCGCACATGAACGCCCCGAGACATCCACGGCGAAGTTGAAGTGTGACGTCAGTCCGTGGTCATGAACACGCCCTACTGGGTTACTTTATACAAGTATGCCATATGCCATTGGTTACTGACAAGCATCTGTCAGCTGATATAGCTGTAAAATTAAACAGTTCAAAATAGCATTTTTACCAAAAATATTCACTACAATTTGGATATTAAACTTATCATCACGGACAAAACAAATCTGCCAGAGGTTCACTCAGGGTGTATACCTATAATGAAGAAATTGGGCACACCAATTTCGAGTGAAATAATATGATACGTCTCATTGGGTGACTTTAAACCAGCCATATCTCATTTTGTAAACTATTGACATAATATACATTTCATTTGATTACTAATGACATGATTTACGTCTCATTTAATTACTGGTGACATAATGTATGTCTAATTTTGTTATTAGTGACATAATAAATGCCTCATTGGGTGTCTTTCGAAGTCATTTCTCATGACTTAATACATGTCTCATTTGATTACTAATGGCATAATACATGTCTCATTTGATTACTAATGACTTAAGACACGTCTCATTTGGTCACTAATGACTTAATACATGTTTCATTTGATTACTAATGACTTAATACATGTCTCATTTGGTCACTAATGACATAATACATGTCTCATTTTATCACTAATGACATAATGCATGTCTCATTTGATTACTAATGACTTAAGAGATGTCTCATTTGGTCACCAATGACTTAATACATGTTTCATTTGGTTACTAATGGCATAATACATGTCTCATTTGATTACTAATGACTTAAGACATGTCTCATTTGATTACTAATGACTTAAGACATGTCTCATTTGGTCACTAATGGCATAATACATGTCTTATTTGGTCACCAATGACTTAATACATGTCTCATTTGGTTACTAATGACATAATACATGTCTCATTTGGTTACTAATGGCATAATACATGTCTCATTTGATCACTAATGACATAATACATGTCTCATTTGGTTACTAATGACATAATACACGTCTCATTTGGTCACTAATGGCATAATGCATGTCCCATTTGGTCACTAATGACTTAATACATGTCTCATTTGGTTACTAATGACATAATACATGTCTCATTTGGTCACTAATGACCCAATACATGTCTCATTTGATCACTAATGACATAATGCATGTCTCATTTGGTCACTAATGACTTAATACATGTCTCATTTGGTTACTAATGGCATAATGCATGTCTCATTTGGTCACTAATGACTTAATACATGTCTCATTTGATCACTAATGACATAATGCATGTCTCATTTGGTCACTAATGACTTAATACAGGTCTCATTTGGTTACTAATGGCATAATGCATGTCTCATTTGGTCACTAATGACTTAATACATGTCTCATTTGGTCACTAATGACTTAATACATGTCTCATTTGATCACTAATGACATAATGCATGTCTCATTTGGTCACTAATGACTTAATACAAGTCTCATTTGGTCACTAATGGCATAATGCATGTCTAATTTGGTCACTAATGACTTAATACATGTCTCATTTGGTTACTAATGGCATAATGCATGTCTCATTTGGTCACTAATGACTTAATACATGTCTCATTTGGTCACTAATGACTTAATACATGTCTCATTTGATCACTAATGACATAATGCATGTCTCATTTGGTCACTAATGACTTAATACAAGTCTCATTTGGTCACTAATGGCATAATGCATGTCTAATTTGGTTACTAATGACATAATACATGTCTCATTTGGTCACTAATGGCAGAATGCAGGTCTCATTTGGTCACTAATGACATAATGCATGTCTCATTTGGTCACTAATGGCATAATGAATGTCTCATTTGGTCACTAATGACTTAATATACATCCTGCAAGATAGGTACATCTTCATACTCCTTCTATAAACAGTAAACTGTTTAATGCTAATGATTTGCAACAGATGGGGATGATAGCATCAAATTCAATTAATGAAAGTCCTTGAAATGTGTAATAAAAAGATCAATGAAACATTTGGCAACTTATTTATTTAATTAATCCAATACAGTTGTTTTGTAATACATTGAAAAATGTACACAATATGGTATTGACAGCTGGAAGAATTGACCTAAACTCAAGGTTTAAAATCTACATTGTAACTCAAGGTCTAAACTGAGGCTATTATACCTTTATATGCTGGTACATCCGAATTTTCAGACGTCTACACAGACTTGTTTCAAGTATTTGCATATCTCATATAGGA
The DNA here is from genome assembly GCF_978046115.1 of Saccoglossus kowalevskii. Classification (NCBI taxonomy): domain Eukaryota; kingdom Metazoa; phylum Hemichordata; class Enteropneusta; family Harrimaniidae; genus Saccoglossus; species Saccoglossus kowalevskii. Next base: position 3,423,270 of record NC_140651.1, read on the forward strand.
AATTTATATTTGTCATATTTAATTCAGGTTCCATGTCCATGACCTTGAACTTGACCCAGAACACAAATGAATTAAATAATTGACCCTTGCATGGAGGACAAACTAGAAACGTGACTGTTAGTGATAACTGTACAACAGCTTATGCACTGTCATAAGCAATTTTTTTTAGTTCAGACTGAAAATTCTTGCAAAAACAGAATTTCAGAATTTACAAAACATGATATAATGTTCTTTTCAAAAACTGAATAAAATAATAAAGTTAATATGATAGGTTGCATTTCCACATTATTGCAAATATAATCTGTACACCATAAAGAATCAACACAAAATGCACTCTCTGTTAGACTCTCTGAAAAATATTTTGAGGATTGTTAATGCAGTTTAATCAGGCTGGCTGCTGTTCTGTGCACAATCCAGGTCTACACACACAGTTGGACAGGCTTGCACTTTGATGTCAAGGTGACTGCTAGCATTCAGTAAGGTCAGCCAAATTTAGCACACTGCACATGTCAAGGACAGCATCTATATCAAAGCAGAATAGAAAGTTAGCTTATCTCTGATACACATCAGCCATAAAATTTATCTTTTATAAGATAAGCAATAATTTATTCAATTTTTTTGACACTCTACAATATTGTAATATATCAATAAATAAAAAAAAAAGCAGACAACAGCATCTCAAAAAAATCAACACATTATGCTTTAAATATACAGAATAAAAAAACACATCAGGAAAATAGAATTTCAACTATAAAAAAGAAACTTGTTGCTTAAAAAACACAAAATATTATCTTTGTAGCATGCATTCTGAATTTTAGTTATTTAATTTAATTAAGCGATTTCATAAGTCTATTATAAAAATGTTATTATAGTGGCTTTAAATTCAGCTGTTAAATGTCGTAATAAAATACTATTTCTAATTGTCAAGACATGGGTGAAATTGTCATGCTTTGTGTGAAATTGTCAAGACATGAGTGAAATTGGCATGATTTGGGTGCAATTGTTAAAACATGGGTGAAATTGTCAATACATGGGTGAAATTGGCATGATTTAGGTGAAATTGTCAAGACATGGGTGAAATTGGCATGATTTAGGTGAAATTGTCATGATTTGGGTGAAATTGGCATGATTTGGGTGCAATTGTCAAAACATGGGTGAAATTGGCATGATTTGGGTGAAATTGTCAAGACATGGGTGAAATTGGCATGATTTAGGTGAAATTGTCAAGACATGGGTGAAATTGTCATGATTTGGGTGAAATTGGCATGATTTAGGTGAAATTAGCATGATTTGGGTGCAATTGTCAAAACATGGGTGAAATTGTCAAGACATGAGTGAAATTGTCATGATTTGGGTGAAATTGTCAAAACATGGGTGAAATTGGCATGATTTGGGTGCAATTGTCAAAACATGGGTAAAATTGGCATGATTTGGGTGAAATTGTCATGATTTGGGTGAAATTGTCAAGACATGGGTGAAATTGGCATGATTTGGGTGAAATTGTCAAGTCATGGGTGAAATTGTCATGATTTGGGTGAAATTGGCATGATTTGGGTGCAATTGTCAAAACATGGGTGAAATTGTCAAAACATGGGTGAAATTGTCATGATTTGGGTGAAATTGTCATGATTTGGGTGAAATTGTCAAAACATGGGTGAAATTGTCAAAACATGGGTGAAATTGTCATGATTTGGGTGAAATTGTCAAAACATGGGTAAAATTGTCAAGACATGGGTGAAAATGTCATGCATTGTGTGAAAATGTCATGCATTGTATGAAATTGTCAAGACATGGGTGAAATTGGCATGATTTGGGTGAAATTGACATGATTTGAGTGAAATTGTCAAGATATGGGTGAAATTGACATGATTTGGGTGAAATTGTCATGATTTGGGTGAAATTGTCAAGACATGGGTGAAATTGGCATGATTTGGGTGAAATTGTCAAGACATGGGTGAAATTGTCATGATTTGGGTGAAATTGGCATGATTTGGGTGCAATTGTCAAAACATGGGTGAAATTGTCAAAACATGGGTGAAATTGTCAAAACATGGGTGAAATTGTCAAAACATGGGTGAAATTGTCATGATTTGGGTGAAATTGTCAAGACATGGGTGAAAATGTCATGCATTGTGTGAAAATGTCATGCATTGTATGAAATTGTCAAGACATGGGTGAAATTGGCATGATTTGGGTGAAATTGTCAAAACATGGGTGAAATTGTCAAAACATGGGTGAAATTGTCATGATTTGGGTGAAATTGTCAAGACATGGGTGAAAATGTCATGCATTGTGTGAAAATGTCATGCATTGTATGAAATTGTCAAGACATGGGTGAAATTGGCATGATTTGGGTGAAATTGACATGATTTGAGTGAAATTGTCAAGATATGGGTGAAATTGACATGATTTGGGTGAAATTGTCATGATTTGGGTGAAATTGTCAAGACATGGGTGAAATTGGCATGATTTGGGTGAAATTGTCAAGACATGGGTGAAATTGTCATGATTTGGGTGAAATTGGCATGATTTGGGTGCAATTGTCAAAACATGGGTGAAATTGTCAAAACATGGGTGAAATTGTCAAAACATGGGTGAAATTGTCAAAACATGGGTGAAATTGTCATGATTTGGGTGAAATTGTCAAGACATGGGTGAAAATGTCAAAACATGGGTGAAATTGTCAAAACATGGGTGAAATTGTCAAAACATGGGTGAAATTGTCATGATTTGGGTGAAATTGTCAAAACATGGGTGAAAATGTCAAAACATGGGTGAAATTGTCAAAACATGGGTGAAATTGTCAAGACATGGGTGAAATTGGCATGATTTGGGTGAAATTGTCAAGACATGGGTGAAAATGTCATGCATTGTGTGAAAATGTCATGCATTGTATGAAATTGTCAAGACATGGGTGAAATTGGCATGATTTGAGTGAAATTGTCAAGATATGGGTGAAATTGACATGATTTGGGTGAAATTGTCATCACTTGAGTGAAATTGTTAAGACATAGGTGAAATTGTCAAGACATGGGTAAAATTGTCAAGACATGGGTGAAATTGTCATGAGTTGGGTGAAATGTTCATGATTATCGTAAAAATGTCATCTTTTGAATGAAATTGTCATGATTCAATTGGGTTAAATTTTGGATGAATTTTCATGATTTGAATGAAATTGTTGCATTTCAACTACACAAATTATATGCATGCCACTGACTACTCTGCATCATCCAATCACTATAATGTGTCATTGCACAATTAGGTAAAACCAAAATGGACGTTTATGTAATTACCTAGGCTAGGCTGTACATTATCAAGGACAAAAAGCTAAAACCTCCCACTATAGATACAATGCACCAGACACAACAAAAAACATCAATCTCTATATGTTAAGGATATCAATGGTATTATATTGTGCTGCACTGGTTAGAGACTGAGGGACATGTAATTTATTGTAATTAGTCTAAGCACTTAGAAATCAGAGGGGGATTGTTCTGCATCAAATGACAGATGTGCTCTTGAAGGCAAACCTCAATGAAACGTTTTACTTCAGAGCTGGTATTTTCCCTTTCACACAACAAGGGTCTCCTATACTCAAGTTGATGGGACACATAATAGACGACCTTGTATATGGTGAATTTTAAACAAATACAGTCCCTCATAATGACCTATTTTTTATATTGCAAAAATATACAACCTCCTAAAAAAAGACTTCAAATAAAAATCCCAAAAATCAAATCTCTTTTTTATTTTTTACATAGACTAACTCAACATGAAGCATCTTCCCCAGCACTTTTGATAGAAAGCAAACATCGTCCCTTACATACCAAGTTAATTCACCTGTGTCATACCTCTGTGATATCCAATGACTGAACCATACACTGCATACCTCTGTGATATCTCATGACCCAATCATACTATACATACCTCTGTGATATCCTATGACCCAATCATACTATACATACCTCTGTGATATCCTATGACCCAATCATACTATACATACCTCGGTGATATCCCATGACCCAATCATACTATACATACCTCTGTGATATCCTATGACCCAATCATACTATACATACCTCTGTGATATCCAATGACCCAATCATATACTACACACCTCTGTGATATCCAATGACCCAACCATACTATACACACCTCTGTGATATCCAATGACCCAACCATACTATACATACCTCTGTGATATCCTATGACCCAATCATACTATACATACCTCTGTGATATCCAATGACCCAATCATACTATACATACCTCTGTGATATCCTATGACCCAATCATACTATACATACCTCTGTGATATCCTATGACCCAATCATACTATACATACCTCTGTGATATTCTATGACATTGCATATTTCCTGATGTAAGCATCTCTGCATGCTGTATATAATACATTGTTATAGACACCAAATCCATATATGGGATCACAATCAGAACCAGTAAAGTCTTCAACATAATTACTCTCCTGATTCATGTAGTAACAACTCCCATCATCTAAAAACATAAGAGATGCATATTATAATGCCATGCACAGAATTGAATAGCCAATAGGAGCCACATATGCTATCCCTGTCGGGTTTATATTCTTATTATATTATATTACAGAACTATTGACCTGGGCCAAGTTTTGTTGGGTGTCACTAGATAGACTATCATATGTCTAATCCATATAGTTGTGTGTCACCAGACAAACTATCATATGTCTAATCCATATAGTTGGGTGTTACCAGATAGACTATCATATGTCTAATCCATATTGTTGGGTGTCACCAGATAGACTATCATATGTCTAATCCATATAGTTGTGTGTCACCAGACAAACTATCATATGTCTAATCCATATAGTTGGGTGTTACCAGACAGACTATCATATGTCTAATTCATATTGTTGGGTGTCACCAGATAGACTCTCATATGTCTAATCCATATAGTTGTGTGTCACCAGACAAACTATCATATGTCTAATCCATATAGTTGGGTGTTACCAGACAGACTATCATATGTCTAATCCATATTGTTGGGTGTCACCAGATATACTATCATATGTCTAATCCATATTGTTGGGTGTCACCAGATAGACTATAATATGTCTAATCCATATTGCTGCGTGTCACCAGATGGACTATCATATGTCTAATCCATATTGCTGTGTGTCACCAGACTATCATAAGTCTAATCTATATTATTGGGTGTCGCCAGATAGACTATCATATGTCTGATCCATATAGTTGGGTGTTGCCAGATGGACTATCATATGTCTAATCCATATAGTTGGGTGTCACCAGATAGACTATCATATGTCTAATCCATATTGTGTGTCACCAGATAGACTATCATATGTCTAATCCATATTATTGGGTGTCGCCAGATAGACTATCATATGTCTAATCCATATAGTTGGGTGTTACGAGATAGACTATCATATGTCTAATCGATATAGTTGGGTGTCACCAGACAAACTATCATATGTCTAATCCATATAGTTGGGTGTTACCAGACAGACTATCATATGTCTAATCCATATTGTTGGGTGTCGCCAGATAGACTATCATATGTCTAATCCATATAGTTGTGTGTCACCAGACAAACTATCATATGTCTAATCCATATAGTTGGGTGTTACCAGACAGACTATCATATGTCTAATCCATATTGTTGGGTGTCACCAGATATACTATCATATGTCTAATCCATATTGTTGGGTGTCACCAGATAGACTATAATATGTCTAATCCATATTGCTGCGTGTCACCAGATGGACTATCATATGTCTAATCCATATTGTTGGGTGTCACCAGACAGACTATCATATGTCTAATCCATATTGCTGTGTGTCACCAGATAGACTATAATATGTCTAATCCATATTGCTGCGTGTCACCAGATGGACTATCATCTGTCTAATCCATATTGCTGTGTGTCACCAGATAGACTATAATATGTCTAATCCATATTGCTGCGTGTCACCAGATGGACTATCATATGTCTAATCCATATTGCTGTGTGTCACCAGATAGACTATCATATGTCTAATCCATATTGCTGTGTGTCACCAGATAGACTATCATATGTCTAATCCATATTGCTGTGTGTCACCAGACAGACTATCATATGTCTAATCCATATTGCTGTGTGTCACCAGACTATCATATGTCTAATCTATATTATTGGGTGTCGCCAGATAGACTATCATATGTCTAATCCATATTGCTGTGTGTCACCAGATGGACTATCATATGTCTAATCTATATTGCTGTGTGTCACCAGACAGACTATCATATGTCAAATCCATATTGTTGGGTGTCACCAGACAGACTATCATATGTCTAATCCATATTGCTGTGTGTCACCAGATAGACTATCATATGTCTAATCCATATTGCTGTGTGTCACCAGATAGACTATCATATGTCTAATCCATATTGCTGTGTGTCACCAGACAGACTATCATATGTCTAATCCATATTGCTGTGTGTCACCAGACTATCATATGTCTAATCTATATTATTGGGTGTCGCCAGATAGACTATCATATGTCTGATCCATATAGTTGGGTGTTGCCAGATGGACTATCATATGTCTAATCCATATTGTGTGTCACCAGATAGACTATCATATGTCTAATCCATATTATAGTTGGGTGTTGCCAGATAGACTATCATATGTCTAATCCATATAGTTGGATGTCACCCGATAGACTATCATATGTCTAATCGATATAGTTGGGTGTCACCAGACAAACTATCATATGTCTAATCCATATAGTTGGGTGTCACCAGACAAACTATCATATGTCTAATCCATATTGTTGGGTGTCACCAGATAGACTATCATATGTCTAATCCATATAGTTGTGTGTCACCAGACAAACTATCATATGTCTAATCCATATAGTTGGGTGTTACCAGACAGACTATCATATGTCTAATCCATATTGTTGGGTGTCACCAGATATACTATCATATGTCTAATCCATATTGTTGGGTGTCACCAGATAGACTATAATATGTCTAATCCATATTGCTGCGTGTCACCAGATGGACTATCATATGTCTAATCCATATTGTTGGGTGTCACCAGACAGACTATCATATGTCTAATCCATAGTGTTGGATGTCACCAGATAGACTATCATATGTCTAATCCATATTGCTGTGTGTCACCAGATAGACTATCATATGTCTAATCCATATTGCTGTGTGTCACCAGATAGACTATCATATGTCTAATCCATATAGTTGGGTGTTGCCAGATGGACTATCATATGTCTAATCCATATTGTGTGTCACCAGATAGACTATCATATGTCTAATCCATATTATTGGGTGTCGCCAGATAGACTATCATATGTCTAATCCATATAGTTGGGTGTTACCAGATAGACTACCATATGCAATCCATATTATTGGGTGTCACCAGATAGACTATCATATGTCTAATCCATATAGTTGGGTGTCACCCGATAGACTATCATATGTCTAATCAATATTATTGGGTGTCGCCAGATAGACTGTCATATGTCTAATCCATATTGTTGTGTGTCACCAGATAGACTATCATATGTCTAATCCATATAGTTGGGTGTTGCCAGATGGACTATCATATGTCTAATCCATATAGTTGGGTGTCACCAGATAGACTATCATATGTCTAATCCATATTATTGGGTGTCGCCAGACAGACTACCATATGTATAATCAATATATTGGGTGTTGCCAGATGGAATATAATATGTCTAATCCGTATAGTTGGGTGTCACCCGATAGACTATCATATGTCTAATCCATATTATTGGGTGTCGCCAGATAGACTGTCATATGTCTAATCCATATTGTTGTGTGTCACCAGATAGACTATCATATGTCTAATCCATATAGTTGGGTGTTGCCAGATGGACTATCATATGTCTAATCCATATTGTTGGGTGTCACCAGACTATCATATGTCTAATCCATATTATTGGGTGTCGCCAGATAGACTGTCATACGTCTAATCCATAGAGTTGGGTGTTGCCAGATGGACTATCATATGTCTAATCCATATTATTGGGTGTCGCCAGACAGACTATCATATGTCTAATCCATATAGTTGGGTGTTGCCAGATGGACGACCATATGTCTAATCCATATAGTTGGGTGTCACCAGACTATCATATGTCTAATCCATATAGTTGGGTGTCGCCAGATAGACTATCATATGTCTAATCCATATTATTGGGTGTCACCAGATAGAATATCATATGTCTAATCCATATTGCTGCGTGTCACCAGATGGACTATCATATGTCTAATCTATATTGCTGTGTGTCACCAGACAGACTATCATATGTCTAATCAATATTGTTGGGTGTCACCAGACAGACTATCATATGTCTAATCCATATTGCTGTGTGTCACCAGATAGACTATCATATGTCTAATCCATATTGCTGTGTGTCACCAGATAGACTATCATATGTCTAATCCATATTGCTGTGTGTCACCAGACAGACTATCATATGTCTAATCCATATTGCTGTGTGTCACCAGACTATCATATGTCTAATCTATATTATTGGGTGTCGCCAGATAGACTATCATATGTCTGATCCATATAGTTGGGTGTTGCCAGATGGACTATCATATGTCTAATCCATATTGTGTGTCACCAGATAGACTATCATATGTCTAATCCATATTATAGTTGGGTGTTGCCAGATAGACTATCATATGTCTAATCCATATAGTTGGATGTCACCCGATAGACTATCATATGTCTAATCGATATAGTTGGGTGTCACCAGACAAACTATCATATGTCTAATCCATATAGTTGGGTGTCACCAGACAAACTATCATATGTCTAATCCATATTGTTGGGTGTCACCAGATAGACTATCATATGTCTAATCCATATAGTTGTGTGTCACCAGACAAACTATCATATGTCTAATCCATATAGTTGGGTGTTACCAGACAGACTATCATATGTCTAATCCATATTGTTGGGTGTCACCAGATATACTATCATATGTCTAATCCATATTGTTGGGTGTCGCCAGATAGACTATAATATGTCTAATCCATATTGCTGCGTGTCACCAGATGGACTATCATATGTCTAATCCATATTGTTGGGTGTCACCAGACAGACTATCATATGTCTAATCCATAGTGTTGGATGTCACCAGATAGACTATCATATGTCTAATCCATATTGCTGTGTGTCACCAGATAGACTATCATATGTCTAATCCATATTGCTGTGTGTCACCAGATAGACTATCATATGTCTAATCCATATAGTTGGATGTTGCCAGATGGACTATCATATGTCTAATCCATATTGTGTGTCACCAGATAGACTATCATATGTCTAATCCATATTATTGGGTGTCGCCAGATAGACTATCATATGTCTAATCCATATAGTTGGGTGTTACCAGATAGACTATCATATGCAATCCATATTATTGGGTGTCACCAGATAGACTATCATATGTCTAATCCATATAGTTGGGTGTCACCCGATAGACTATCATATGTCTAATCAATATTATTGGGTGTCGCCAGATAGACTGTCATATGTCTAATCCATATTGTTGTGTGTCACCAGATAGACTATCATATGTCTAATCCATATAGTTGGGTGTTGCCAGATGGACTATCATATGTCTAATCCATATAGTTGGGTGTCACCAGATAGACTATCATATGTCTAATCCATATTATTGGGTGTCGCCAGACAGACTACCATATGTCTAATCCATATAGTTGGGTGTTGCCAGATGGACTATAATATGTCTAATCCATATAGTTGGGTGTTACCCGATAGACTATCATATGTCTAATCCATATTGTTGTGTGTCACCAGATAGACTATCATATGTCTAATCCATATAGTTGGGTGTTGCCAGATGGACTATCATATGTCTAATCCATATTGTTGGGTGTCACCAGACTATCATATGTCTAATCCATATTATTGGGTGTCGCCAGATAGACTGTCATATGTCTAATCCATAGAGTTGGGTGTTGCCAGATGGACTATCATATGTCTAATCCATATTATTGGGTGTCGCCAGACAGACTATCATATGTCTAATCCATATAGTTGGGTGTTGCCAGATGGACTACCATATGTCTAATCCATATAGTTGGGTGTCACCAGACTATCATATGTCTAATCCATATAGTTGGGTGTCACCAGATAGACTATCATATGTCTAATCCATATTATTGGGTGTCACCAGACAGACTACCATATGTCTAATCCATATAGTTGGGTGTTGCCAGATGGACTATCATATGTCTAATCCATATAGTTGGGTGTCACCAGACTATCATATGTCTAATCCATATTATTGGGTGTCGCCAGATAGACTGTCATATGTCTAATCCATATAGTTGGGTGTTGCCAGATGGACTATAATATGTCTAATCCATATTGTTAGGTGTCGCCAGATAGACTGTCATATGTCTAATCCATATTGTATTTTACAGTATGATAATGTAATAGTGATATATTGTTATTCCATCATATCATCTACTTCTGTATGTGATAGAGGATTTCACCAATGTTACTTTGAAGTCAGCAGACATTAGTGATTACTGATTGGTACAAAATTCAATGGAACTAGTCATGTTGAACTAATATTATGGCATATATGAATTTTTTGCAATATAGTTATTTCAGATGTCATATAGCAATGTGCCATGACATAAGTCAATAGCATACAATTTACAGAAAAAGTGTATATACTTATTTTTATAGAATGAGTATTTATGTTTAAGGGTCCACCATGGTTAAATGAACCACTGGGAGACACTGTTTTACATGAATATTTGGTGTACACTTAAGCAGTGTATTCATGTTCCAGGTCCAAAGTGGTTGAATGAACCAGGAAAAGACACTTTTGGTATATAGCTGGGCAGAGTATTCATGTTCAGGGGCCACTGTGCTTGAATGAGTCAAGAAGACATTCCACCACACGACTTTTGGTTTATAGTTGGGCAGAGTATTCATGTTTAGGGTCCAATGTGGTTGAACAAGGTGACACATGACACATCAGCTTTCAACCAAATGAATGGGATGACGTATAACTTTTAACCTAATAAACTTCCAGAAAAAAATTTTCATTAAAATTTCTATGATAAGAAAATTGGAGAAATTATATGCAGCTGTAACTAATAGCATGACACAACAAAATATTTGGAACACAAATTAAAACGTTATAGAAGAATGGATGTTGGGTGGACAATGGGGTTCATAAACAGTTTACAGGTATTCATTTGTATATACACATAATTTAGTAATTACTCAATAGCCAGAACGATCAATTAATATAACCAGCTAAATCTGACAAACTGAGTGGCCCTACAGTAGAATTTGGCCCTTGACCTCTCATCAGAAAAAATTAATGACTGTGAAAATCATAACAATTTTGTTACTTGCTCAAATCTTATTGAATTATGACAATTTACATTTCAGTATTAAAAATAATTTTTCGTTAAACAGAAAACAAAATATAAGTTTTCCAAATACACAACATATTGTACTGAATAAGACAGAAAAAATACCTATCTAGATATTATTGATTGAATTCATATTATGCTATTTGTAGAACCAATAAATAATGAAATGCGGAAAAATTTTAACACCTTGACATTCTTGAAATTTTGTCCTTGAAAATTATGCAACAATAAACAATGATGCTCAATTGAGACTTACATCAATAAAATTACAGGTGGGAGTTCAACAGTTACTAATTTAGTAGCTTTATGAGACCTTGGAGTAAACTGGTGCTCGGTACAGTAAAACATGAAATACAACACACACACCCATACACACTACATCTTATTTTATTGTTGGCACACCAGTGTAAGAAGACCTTCGTGCATTCAGAATCAAGGTACCATGAGTACCAAGGCAGTGAAAACATCTAAAATTAGACATGTAGGTATGTTAAAGTGATACTAGATGCCTAGGCTGCTCAGTTACAAAAATAACAGTAACAATAACGATCCCATTATATGGACTAACATACAGTCATTAAGCATGAAGGTAGAAAAATAAGCAAGGTTTACTAGTAATCACAGTGAAAATATAACACCCTCCAATGAAGCAATACCTGTGCAAACCCACAAATTAGTTACTTGCACTGCTACCAAGTTTATAAACGGCCCACCCCTACCAAGATCATAACTGGCCTACTCCTACCATATTCATGACTGACCCACCCCTACCAAGTTCATAACTGGTCACCCACAATAAGTTCATAACTGGTCACCCACAATAAGTTCATAACTGGTTACCCACAATAAGTTCATAACTGGTCACCAACAATAAGTTCATAACTGGTCACCAACAATAAGTTCATAACTGGTCACCAACAATAAGTTCATAACTGGTCACCCACAATAAGTTCATAACTGGTCACCCACAATAAGTTCATAACTGGTCACCCACAATAAGTTCATAACTGGTCACCCACAATAAGTTCATAACTGGTCACCCACAATAAGTTCATAACTGGTCACCCACAATAAGTTCATAACTGGTCACCCACAATAAGTTCATAACTGGTCACCCACAATAAGTTCATAACTGGTCACTCACAATAAGTTTATAACTGGTCACCCACAATAAGTTCATAACTGGTCACCCACAATAAGTTCATAACTGGTCACCCACAATAAGTTCATAACTGGTCACTCACAATAAGTTTATAACTGGTCACCCACAATAAGTTCATAACTGGTCACCCACAATAAGTTCATAACTGGTCACCCACAATAAGTTCATAACTGGTCACCCACAATAAGTTCATAACTGGTCACCCACAATAAGTTCATAACTGGTCACCCACAATAAGTTCATAACTGGTCACCCACAATAAGTTCATAACTGGTCACCCACAATAAGTTCATAACTGGTCACTCACAATAAGTTCATAACTGGTCACTCACAATAAGTTCATAACTGGTCACTCACAATAAGTTCATAACTGGTCACTCACAATAAGTTCATAACTGGTTACCCACAATAAGTTCATAACTGGTCACCCACAATAAGTTCATAACTGGTCACTCACAATAAGTTCATAACTGGTCACTCACAATGAGTTCATAACTGGTCACTCACAATAAGTTCATAACTGGTCACCCACAATAAGTTCATAACTGGTCACTCACAATAAGTTCATAACTGGCCACCCACAATAAGTTCATAACTGGTTACCCACAATAAGTTCAAAACTGGTTACCCACAATAAGTTCATAACTGGTTACTCACAATAAGTTCATAACTGGTCACCCACAATAAGTTCATAACTGGTTACCCACAATAAGTTCATAACTGGTTACCCACAAAAAGTTCATAACTGGTTACCAACAATAAGTTCATAACTGGTTACCCACAATAAGTTCATAACTGGTCACCCACAATAAGTTCATAACTGGTCACCCACAATAAGTTCATAACTGGTCACCCACAATAAGTTCATAACTGGTCACCCACAATAAGTTCATAACTGGTCACTCACAATAAGTTTATAACTGGTCACCCACAATAAGTTCATAACTGGTCACCCACAATAAGTTCATAACTGGTCACTCACAATAAGTTTATAACTGGTCACCCACAATAAGTTCATAACTGGTCACCCACAATAAGTTCATAACTGGTCACCCACAATAAGTTCATAACTGGTCACCCACAATAAGTTCATAACTGGTCACCCACAATAAGTTCATAACTGGTCACCCACAATAAGTTCATAACTGGTCACCCACAATAAGTTCATAACTGGTCACTCACAATAAGTTCATAACTGGCCACCCACAATAAGTTCATAACTGGTTACCCACAATAAGTTCAAAACTGGTTACCCACAATAAGTTCATAACTGGTTACTCACAATAAGTTCATAACTGGTCACCCACAATAAGTTCATAACTGGTTACCCACAATAAGTTCATAACTGGTTACCCACAAAAAGTTCATAACTGGTTACCAACAATAAGTTCATAACTGGTTACCCACAATAAGTTCATAACTGGTTACTCACAATAAGTTCATAAATGGTCACCCACAATAAGTTCATAACTGGTCACCCACAATAAGTTCATAACTGGTCACCCACAATAAGTTCATAACTGGTCACCCACAATAAGTTCATAACTGGTTACCCACAATAAGTTCATAACTGGTCACCCACAATAAGTTCATAACTGGTCACTCACAATAAGTTCATAACTGGTTACCCACAATAAGTTCATAACTGGTTACCCACAATAAGTTCATAACTGGTCACCCACAATAAGTTCATAACTGGTCACTCACAATAAGTTCATAACTGGTCACTCACAATAAGTTCATAACTGGTTATCCACAATAAGTTCGTAACTGGTCACCCACCTTAAACCTCACACCACCACTTCCCTCTTTTCATCACAAATTCACAAAATAGTCATCTTTGTAGCCTGCACTTTCCTTCAGAAGATTGGGACAAAAATAACCAATTTATTTTAGTCAAAACCATAAATTGACTAAAATTTTGTCTTAGTTCATTTCCAAAAATATTGAAGAAAAATTTGTGCAAGAAAGTCTGGTGGGGAAAAGGTTAAGACCAAGTTAATGGAAAAATGTACCAGAAATATAGAAAAATGTACCAGAAATATAGAAAAATGTACCAGAAATATAGAAAAATGTATCAGAAATATAGAAAAATGTACCAGAAATATAGAAAAATGTCCCAGAATTATAGAAAAATGTACCAGAAATATAGAAAAATGATGATAGAATAAAAATGGTGTTTAACATCACATGAGCACAATCCATTTCACTTTTTTAATCCTTACAGTTGTAATTAATGTTTTCATCTTTTTAATTTCAATGTTATTTGCCGGACTTGATATTATATTAATATTGATTAAAAGAATGAAAGTAGCAATGGTTGCAAGGAATTAAGGATAACACTAGTTAGTTATTTATCCAGTCAGTCACAGGTCAGGTATCGATTCCACAACACAAGACATCATATATTTGCACTCTAAGTGAGTTTGAGAAAGTGGAATATCAAGAGCGGAACTCATTCTGATTTATAGATAACACATTCAATAACACTTCATTTAGAGCATGTGTACTTCATCATGTCAGGGCTACTACCATAATCTTAAGAATAATCAGACAAGTTCAAGATCATTGCCAATCTTGTTATGATTGATCAAGGATGCTGAGCTAGGACAACAGCATTAACACTTTTATGACCTTCTACTGCAAGGATTGTTAACCATTATCCATTTTATAATGTTAAGGATGTTCTGTTATCAAGTATGATTCTTTTCTGTTCTGTGCAACCGTATGATTCATGTTATTGTGTGAGGCTTTACAGAAAACACAGTTAACACTACTTTCTAAGTGCTAACATTACTGCTGAACCCAGAAGGTCAAACTGTGTTTCAGGCGTTCACACAGGTAATCTGTCCTTTTTTGAACAGGTAAATAGGTCAGGGACATTGCTATGACAACTAACAACGTTTTCAGAGCTGGCCTTGTAGCTTACTAGAAACTGAATAGACCCGACAAAGTCTTTCATATTTTGTGAGAAAAACGATACTTGTACTGTTATTGAAACTATAAGTGATTTGCCTGCAATTGCAATTTATTGTTAGAAGTAACATTTAAAGAAGTACAATTTCATAAATTCATTTGTTTTCATAATTGAATATCTTATCCGGGCATACAGCTAAAACAGGCTTAAGGTCATTCATTGTATTAGACCTAATAAATAAAAAAAAAAAATTATCACATTCATTTGTTTCAAAAGTGTCACATAATTGTGATTCAGACAACCAGTTAGTAATCAACTTTTGTGGTTTTTTAGTGAAAAACTGTGTGAAAAATTCAAAAAATGGTCATTTTAAATTGTTTCCATAAGAACTTATGTTAATGAATTATTTCATAAAATATAAATACCAGAAGTATTCGTCAGAAATTTCTAATAATTCAGGAGGACTATTATTACCCATCATTATAACTACATGTGATTTTTTTGGTTATGTCCCTGAATGAAATTTTGATACATGATGAAAGTTTTGATGGTAACCATGACAACTACCATAAGTGGATCATGCCACCACAAAGCATGGTCTGTTTATTTTTATTGCTAGCTTCATTGTAATAACCAATGTTGATTATGTAATGAGTGACACTTCTGTGGTTGCCATGGCTCCTACTGATGTTGTTTCTGGGTAACACATGAAACAGAATCTTATTATTAAATATATTTTTACAACTCTTAAACATGTGACCAACTGTTCTTGTCATATGTTTATTTTATACCTCCATGCACATCCCATTTTTCGTCATATGCATATAGTAGTAACATGTTTTGATTTGTGAATTACTGTAACATACTATATATATTTTTTGCTAATTTCGCTGAAGGAATGATTCAGTAAAAATAAAATTTGGCAAATATACGTTTTTTCCTATAATTTACATTCAACTCATCTGAAATCAGTGAAAATCAATTCTATAGAAAACACCTAAAAGTCTTTACAGCAAAAATTAATTCTAGCTAATATATTTTACAATAAGTAATTATGTAAATTAGTAATAATGTATACAAATAAAGACATTTGCATAGTATATTCAATGTCACATGATCTGCACAGAATGGAGCGTTTTCTGTTTATGCAAATAATAGCAAATAATAGCATTCCACTGACATCAACATAGACCTGCTAGTTATGCTAATAACTTTACATATATACTGAAAAATACTAGAAACTGACAGCAATTAATCATATATCATTTCAATCAATTACAGAGATTTTATGTTCAACTAACGAGTGATTGCAGAATATATCATGGTTTCTGTGAACTTTAATCCACACCAGATGCTGAATTACTGGTAGAGAAATTACACTGAACTATTGACAGGTGTGGTGGAGGTTGATGTAAACATGTGATGTGTGGTATTATATAGGGTTATAGTGAGTACACTGTAAAGTATGCAAAAATCTAGACAATACACTGAACTATTGACAGGTGTGGTAGAGGTTGATGTAAACATGTGATGTGTGGTATTTTATAGGGTTATAGTGAGTACACTGTAAAGTATGCAAAAATCTAGACAATACACTGAACTATTGACAGGTGTGGTAGAGGTTGATGTAAACATGTGATGTGTGGTATTATATAGGGTTATAGTGAGTACACTGTAAAGTATGCAAAAATTTGGACAATACACTGAACTATTGACAGGTGTGGTAGAGGTTGATGTAAACATGTGATGTGTGGTATTATATGGGATTATAGTAAATACACTGTAAAGTATGCAAAAATTTGGACAATACACTGAACTATTGACAGGTGTGGTGGAGGTTGATGTAAACATGTGATGTGTGGTATTATATGGGGTTATAGTGAGTACACTGTAAAGTATGCAAAAAGCTAGACAATACACTGAACTATTGACAGGTGTGGTGGAGGTTGATGTAAACATGTGATGTGTGGTATTATATGGGGTTATAGTGAGTACACTGTAAAGTATGCAAAAAGCTAGACAATACACTGAACTATTGACAGGTGTGGTGGAGGTTGATGTATACATGTCATGTGTGGTATTATATGGGGTTATAGTGAATACACTGTAAAGTATGCAAAAAGCTAGACAATACACTGAACTATTGACAGGTGTGGTGGAGGTTGATGTAAACATGTGATGTGTGATATTATATAGGGTTATAGTGAGTACACTGTAAAGTATACAAAAAGACAATACACTGAACTATTTATTTTATTTATTAATTTATTTATTTTTTTATTAGACGCATAAAATCCTTAGGAAAGGATAAAAAGGGTCTTACAGAAAGAAATTAAAAAAAAAAATACAATCTAAAAAATAAAACAAAAAATAAAAACTTTTCTAAAAAAAATAAAATAAAACAAGTCAAAAACAAAAAAATACAATTTGCAGCCAATGGTGAATACAGAATATAGAATGAACACAAAATGTGGCCTAATACACTGATAGTTGTTGCTGTTTTGTTCCATAGCTGTTTTTTAAGAAGACAGCTAAGGCTGGTGCTAGAGTATGGTTTGCCATAATCAAAATGAATTTATTCTGACTATTTTCTTTATCAAAATTTGGAATTTTATTTTGTGCAGTCAGGAATAATTGACAGGTGTGGTGGAGGTTGATGTAAACATGTGATGTGTGGTATTATATGGGGTTATAGTGAGTTCACTGTAAAGTATGCAAAAAGACAATACACTGAACTATTGACAGGTGTGGTGGAGGTTGATGTAAACATGTGATGTGTGGTATTATATGGGATTATAGTGAGTACACTGTAAAGTATGCAAAAAGACAATACACTGAACTATTGACAGGTGTAGTGGAGGTTGATGTAAACATGTGATGTGTGGTATTATATGGGGTTATAGTGAGTACACTGTAAAGTATGCAAAAAGCTAGACAATACATTGAACTATTGACAGGTGTGGTGGAGGTTGATGTAAACATGTGATGTGTGATATTATATGGGGTTATAGTGAGTACACTGTAAAGTATGCAAAAAGACAATACACTGAACTATTGACAGGTGTGGTGGAGGTTGATGTAAACATGTGATGTGTGGTATTATATGGGGTTATAGTGAGTACACTGTAAAGTATGCAAAAAGCTAGACAATACATTGAACTATTGACAGGTGTGGTGGAGGTTGATGTAAACATGTGATGTGTGGTATTATATGGGGTTATAGTGAGTACACTGTAAAGTATGCAAAAAGACAATACACTGAACTATTGACAGGTGTGGTGGAGGTTGATGTAAACATGTGATGTGTGGTATTATATGGGATTATAGTGAGTACACTGTAAAGTATGCAAAAAGCTAGACAATACCACAGTCCCTCTATCACCGGTCTCGAAACGGCCGCTGTCCTATTGTCCTATTGCGCGTAGCGGGTAAATAAACCATTGACACCTATACGTAATCCGCAGTTGACGCAACTTGTCAGGGGTCATCTTCAAGTTGACCCGCATATCATTACCATTAATGATTTACCCGACATGCTTTGCGAAAAAAAATTGTGCGGTTGCGCAGAAGTTTTCAGAACCAGAATCAAAACATTGGAAGTCGATTTTTGAGCAGCATGTCGTGGAAGTACGGAAATGATTTTGTTGGCTTCGAGGACGAAGATATCGAATGGGATTTTGTGATGGGACAGGAAGACTTTTTCCCCTCTAATGCTGCCGATGTTCCAGACGATATGAAAGTACATGTACGCGAATCTGCTAAACGGAGAAATTTCGTCTACGTCTGCCCGACTTGCGACAAGCAGTACAAAAGTTTAAGTGGCTTCAAGGGGCACATGAAAAATGTTCATGATACAAACGTCAAAGGTATGTCCGTTACTATTGCTGTATGATCGAGGGGAATTAGTAAATGTTTGGTCTAAATGTTGTTCGAATTTTTTTTCATATTTTTAGCACAGTTGCATCAGGCAGCTGGTTGCATCTCCAACGATTATTAGTTGTCTGAGATTGCATGTACTTCCGTTTCACGGCGCTCCTGTGACAATATCTTGGGCAAGGAGGAGGCAATAAATTTGAGTACAATAATTATACGAAAAAGAGCCTATTGCTTTTTATTTGGGTCGGCAGACTCGCCGTGTATGAATCAAACTGGGCAGACACGATAACATGAAGTCGACATCACTACCAACTTGTCGCCTCTTGTGAAAGTGTGAATGAGTATTGTTGACCGAAAATCCTCACGATGTCTTGACGAATATGAAAATATGAATGATTTATTATGAATATATTTATTTATAAGTTTTAGTTTCTATCTATGGTAATCTGTATACTTCATGGTTATATTACATTGTTTTCAGTTCCTGAACACTAGCAAACTGGCAATATACAATCTGTGAAAAGAAGGTCCAGTGAAGAACACAGCAGATCAGGTAGACATTTTTTTATTACAGGTTTAATCTCCATAGAGCCACGTTATAATTTTTTTTAAGATAGGCTCAAAGAATTTTTTGTGGGCCTGATTATTTTTTTTAGATAAGCTTAATAAATATTTTTTTCAACTCAAATGTACTGAATATGAATTATTACTAGCCATCTAGTATCCATGAAGGAAGAGCATTGTAATATCCTAAAATAAAAATATAGTAATTTAAAAAATGCAATTACCATGTGCAATAATTAAGTTTTTCCGTTTCAGGTTTTACCAGACCCAGCAGTGTATAACAAATTGTTGTTGCAAAGGCCTTACACCACAAGATGGTTTGGCATGCTTTTTTTAATATGTGGGTAGACAGAAAAACCACAGATGACATAATTAATGTATTTATGGATTTTCGGCCCAGTGACACAGATATAGATGAACTGTTCAGAACATGCATTTTTAACTTTGCAGTGTTGGCAAGAACCCGAAGGGACACCATGGACTACCAGTCTGAAACAGTTGAAGCAGCAAGCACAAGTGAACTAAGTATTGAGGAAGAGCAGGCACTCAGATATTTTGCTGATTACATTCCCTACAACTTAAAGAAAATGGCAATGAAAGCACAAAAGCAAAATTAATTAAAATTTGTATTTATTTATTTATTTATAACTTATTTACATCTAACAATAAATACAAAAAACAGCAATATATTAGTATATCTTGTTTTTTTACTATTTTACATTGTTTTCAAAAACAGAAATACTAACACTTCTGTTTGGAAAGAGAAGAGGAGGAGTATCATCTACTATATGCTGTAAGGGCCTTCTCTTGTGTCTCCCTGTATTGCCTGTGATGCACTGCATGTGATAAGATTTTTGAAGTCTGATGACATTCTCTTGATACCCAAAAGCCATAACTGTTGGGTGGTTATTTGCTCCTCCTCCTCTGTGCCGATGCTTACTGAAGTGGGCTTGTAGTGGGTCTTGACGGAACCTCTCACTCAATATAAAATCCACTCCATGGTTTAGTAGGTATTTAGATACTTCTACAAAAGAATGCACTGGGAAAAACAAAACAAAAATAACTCGTAAGATAAATTTTAAATTACTAGCATATTACCAATTTCTGGAAAACTTTACAGTGAATAACAATTTCACATAAAATAAAAATAAGTGCGACTCAACTCACCAGTCATTTTCAATTCATCAACCGTTTGTTTACTAAGACACATAGCATTTCCAGCACTTTGAGAATATAATAACTTCCACATTTAATTCTTACATGTTGCATTGTAGCATCATTAGCAATGGTAACATGCGATTGTGAAAAGTCATCACATTCACTGGACTTTTTTTTCAAATTGCTTGTAGTAACTCTTGGGCCTCCGAAAACTGTTCTTCTTACGAGGCATGGTTGTCAAGAGCTTGTATGGCTTCAACAGCTGCACGTTCTCGTCTGACAATATAAAAATAAAATAAAAATGTAAACAAAGATATTTCACCGAATATAACGAAACAGCAGATACCCAAATATACCTTAACCCCACAACTCATTTGTTAATCTTCATAACAACCAGTATTGGGTATTATTATCTACACCGGATTTGTATTATTCTCAAAAAAGGAACCGAAACGAGAAACTCTCGTTGATGTATTTACGCACAGTT
The DNA here is from genome assembly GCF_978046115.1 of Saccoglossus kowalevskii. Classification (NCBI taxonomy): domain Eukaryota; kingdom Metazoa; phylum Hemichordata; class Enteropneusta; family Harrimaniidae; genus Saccoglossus; species Saccoglossus kowalevskii. The sequence goes on from NC_140651.1 coordinate 3,444,905, forward strand.
CGGTATCTAAAATGGCGTCGAGTTGAACCACGAGTTTCGAAAAACACACACAGAAAATCTATTTTTCGGGACACAAAAAAAATGTTGGCAGCACAGAACATCTTTTACCGTGAATGGCACCTTCAACAGCACATAAAATAGTGAATTTAGTGATCATAACGTAAGAATATCTGATTTAAAAAACACGACCCATTATCGCAACAATCGACTATTCTCAGGATGTTTGGTCGTATGTGAATAACCAAGATCACACAGTTTTCAAGAATTCGACAAAAAATAATACGATATAAACACTCCCACTCGAAGCAAATACACTTCCACCCGCCAAAACGATGCGAGTTGAAGATTTTGCTAGCATATCAAGCGAGAAAAGGGAACCGAAAAACTACCGACATGTTTTGAGCGATGAACTTTTTGACAAAATGGAGGTCAGAAAATCGAGGTCAAATTTTCAAGATCGAAAAAACTACGAAATATTCGAAATGAAAGAATGGATAATAACTCACCTGTTAACTAATGGTATTTCGCTTCGGTAATAACAAAAAGTTGTTAAATATATGAAATTTTACAGCTAAGAGCAAGGAATAAAATACGGAGCCCTCGATCATACGTTGTCCAAAATGGAAAGCGACGCTATACTGTCACGTGACTATGCGACGCCAACAACCGCTACACGCACTCACTGGATGTTTATTGCTAATCCCCCCTAAGACAATAGGCGTTTCGAGACCGGTGATAGAGGGACTGTGACAATACACTGAACTATTGACAGGTGTGGTGGAGGTTGATGTAAACATGTGATGTGTGGTATTATATGGGATTATAGTGAGTACACTGTAAAGTATGTAAAAAGCTAGACAATACACTGAACTATTGACAGGTGTGGTGGAGGTTGATGTAAACATGTGATGTGTGGTATTATATGGGGTTATAGTGAGCATACTGTAAAGTATGTAAAAAGCTAGACAATACACTGAACTATTGACAGGTGTGGTGGAGGTTGATGTAAACATGTGATGTGTGGTATTATATGGGATTATAGTGAGTACACTGTAAAGTATGTAAAAAGCTAGACAATACACTGAACTATTGACAGGTGTGGTGGAGGTTGATGTAAACATGTGATGTGTGGTATTTTATAGGGTTATAGTGAGTACACTGTAAAGTATGCAAAAAGCTAGACAATACACTGAACTATTGACAGGTGTGGTGGAGGTTGATGTAAACATGTGATGTGTGGTATTATATGGGGTTATAGTGAGTACACTGTAAAGTATGCAAAAAGCTAGACAATACACTGAACTATTGACAGGTGTGGTGGAGGTTGATGTAAACATGTGATGTGTGGTATTTTATAGGGTTATAGTGAGTACACTGTAAAGTATGTAAAAAGCTAGACAATACACTGAACTATTGACAGGTGTGGTGGAGGTTGATGTAAACATGTGATGTGTGGTATTTTATAGGGTTATAGTGAGTACACTGTAAAGTATGCAAAAAGCTAGACAATACACTGAACTATTGACAGGTGTGGTGGAGGTTGATGTAAACATGTGATGCGTGGTATTATATAGGGTTATAGTGAGTACACTGTAAAGTATGTAAAAAGACAATACACTGAACTATTGACAGGTGTGGTGGAGGTTGATCTAAACATGTGATGTGTGGTATTATATGGGGTTATAGTGAGTACACTGTAAAGTATGTAAAAAGACAATACACTGAACTATTGACAGGTGTGGTGGAGGTTGATGTAAACATGTGATGTGTGGTATTTTATAGGGTTATAGTGAGTACACTGTAAAGTATGCAAAAAGCTAGACAATACATTGAACTATTGACAGGTGTGGTGGAGGTTGATGTAAACATGTGATGTGTGGTATTATATGGGATTATAGTGAGCATACTGTAAAGTATGCAAAAAGCTAGACAATACACTGAACTATTGACAGGTGTGGTGGAGGGTGGAGGTTGATGTAAACATGTGATGTGTGGTATTATATGGGGTTATAGTGAGTACACTGTAAAGTATGCAAAAAGCTAGACAATACACTGAACTATTGACAGGTGTGGTGGAGGTTGATGTAAACATGTGATGTGTGGTATTATATGGGGTTATAGTGAGTACACTGTAAAGTATGCAAAAAGCTAGACAATACACTGAACTATTGACAGGTGTGGTGGAGGTTGATGTAAACATGTGATGTGTGGTATTTTATAGGGTTATAGTGAGTACACTGTAAAGTATGTAAAAAGCTAGACAATACACTGAACTATTGACAGGTGTGGTGGAGGTTGATGTAAACATGTGATGTGTGGTATTTTATAGGGTTATAGTGAGTACACTGTAAAGTATGCAAAAAGCTAGACAATACACTGAACTATTGACAGGTGTGGTGGAGGTTGATGTAAACATGTGATGCGTGGTATTATATGGGATTATAGTGAGTACACTGTAAAGTATGCAAAAAGACAATACACTGAACTATTGACAGGTGTGGTGGAGGTTGATCTAAACATGTGATGTGTGGTATTATATGGGGTTATAGTGAGTACACTGTAAAGTATGCAAAAAGCTAGACAATACACTGAACTATTGACAGGTGTGGTGGAGGTTGATGTAAACATGTGATGTGTGGTATTATATAGGGTTATAGTGAGCATACTGTAAAGTATGCAAAAAGCTAGACAATACACTGAACTATTGACAGGTGTGGTGGAGGTTGATGTAAACATGTGATGTGTGGTATTATATGGGGTTATAGTGAGTACACTGTAAAGTATGCAAAAAGCTAGACAATACACTGAACTATTGACAGGTGTGGTGGAGGTTGATCTAAACATGTGATGTGTGGTATTATATGGGGTTATAGTGAGTACACTGTAAAGTATGCAAAAAGACAATACACTGAACTATTGACAGGTGTGGTGGAGGTTGATGTAAACATGTGATGTGTGGTATTATATGGGGTTATAGTGAGCATACTGTAAAGTATGCAAAAAGCTAGACAATACATTGAACTATTGACAGGTGTGGTGGAGGTTGATGTAAACATGTGATGTGTGGTATTATATGGGGTTATAGTGAGTACACTGTAAAGTATGCAAAAAGCTAGACAATACATTGAACTATTGACAGGTGTGGTGGAGGTTGATGTAAACATGTGATGTGTGGTATTATATAGGGTTATAGTGAGCATACTGTAAAGTATGCAAAAAGCTAGACAATACACTGAACTATTGACAGGTGTGGTGGAGGTTGATGTAAACATGTGATGTGTGGTATTATATGGGGTTATAGTGAGTACACTGTAAAGTATGCAAAAAGCTAGACAATACACTGAACTATTGACAGGTGTGGTGGAGGTTGATCTAAACATGTGATGTGTGGTATTATATGGGATTATAGTGAATACACTGTAAAGTATGCAAAAAGCTAGACAATACACTGAACTATTGACAGGTGTGGTGGAGGTTGATGTAAACAAGTGATGTGTGGTATTATATGGGATTATAGTGAATACACTGTAAAGTATGCAAAAAGCTAGACAATACACTGAACTATTGACAGGTGTGGTGGAGGGTGGAGGTTGATGTAAACATGTGGTGTGTGATATTATATGGGGTTATAGTGAGTACACTGTAAAGTATGCAAAAAGCTAGACAATACACTGAACTATTGACAGGTGTGGTGGAGGTTGATGTAAACATGTGATGTGTGGTATTATATGGGATTATAGTAAATACACTGTAAAGTATGCAAAAAGACAAAACACTGAACTATTGACAGGTGTGGTGAAGGTTGATGTAAACATGTTATGTGTGATATTATATGGGGTTATAGTGAGTACACTGTAAAGTATGCAAAAAGCTAGACAATGCACTGAACTATTGACAGGTGTGGTGGAGGTTGATGTAAACATGTTATGTGTGATATTATATGGGGTTATAGTGAGTACACTGTAAAGTATGCACAAATCTAGACAATACACTGAACTATTGACAGGTGTGGTGGAGGGTGGAGGTTGATGTAAACATGTGGTGTGTGGTATTATATGGGGTTATAGTGAGTACACTGTAAAGTATGCACAAATCTAGACAATACACTGAACTATTGACAGGTGTAGTGGAGGTTGATGTAAACATATTATGTGTGATATTATATGGGGTTATAGTGAGTACACTGTAAAGTATGCACAAATCTAGACAATACACTGAACTATTGACAGTTACACTCTGTGCAATACCAGTTACACCCTGTTCAATCCTGGTAAAGTCTGTCCAAGACCACCCTGTGCAATACCAGTAACACCATGGCCAATACCAGAAACACCTGTCCAATACCAGAAACACCCTGTCCAATCCTAATAACACCTGTCCAATACCAGAAACACCCTGTCCAATCCCAATAACACCTGTCCAATACCAGAAACACCCTGTCCAGTGCTAATAACACCTATCCAATACCAGAAACACCCCGTCAAATCCTGACAACACCTGTCCAATACCAGAAACACCCTGCCCAATCCCAATAACACCTGTCCAATACCAGAAACACCCTGTCCAATCCTAACAACAGCTGTCTAATACCAGAAACACCCTGCCCAATCCCAATAACACCTGTCCAATACCAGAAACACCCTGTCCAATCCTAATAACACCTGTCCAATACCAGAAACACCCCGTCCAATCCTAAAAACACCTGTCCAATACCAGAAACACCCTGTCCAGTCCTAATAACACCTGTCCAATACCAGAAACACCCCGTCAAATCCTAATAACACCTGTCCAATACCAGAAACACCCTGTCCAATCCTAATAACACCTGTCCAATACCAGAAACACCCTGTCCAGTCCTAATAACACCTGTCCAATACCAGAAACACCCGGTCCAATCCTATTAACACCTGTCCAATACCAGAAACACCCTGTCAAATCCTAATAACACCTGTCCAATACCAGAAACACCCTGCCCAATCCCAATAACACCTGTCCAATACCAGAAACACCCTGTCCAATCCTAATAACATTATGGCCAATACCAGAAACACCCTGTTCAATCCTAACAACATTATGGCCAATACCAGAAACACCCTGCCCAATCCCAATAACACCTGTCCAATACCAGAAACACACTGTCCAATCCTAATAACATTATGGCCAATACCAGAAACACCCGGTCCAATCCTATTAACACCTGTCCAATACCAGAAACACCCTGTCCAATCCTAAAAACACCTGTCCAATACGAGAAACACCCTGTCCAATCCTAATAACACCTGTCAAATACCAGAAACATCCTGTCCAATCCTAATAACACCTGTTGAATACCAGTAAAACTCTTTGCAATACCAGTAACACCATGTCTAATCCTATAATACCAGTAACACCCTGTGCAATACAAGTAATACCTGTCCAATATGAGTAATACCTGTCCAATACCAGTCCAATATCAGTTACTGCTGAAAAGTAACAGTGACCAGTTCCTTAACAACCAAATCAGTACAAGGCACTGGTAGCCCTTGTCCAGTCTAGAGACCAGAGAAGACCTGTCTAGTGACAAAGGACTCCTTTGTCCACTGACCGATAGCATTATGTCCAATAACCAAGCAAACATGAAATAATAAACTGTTATACCAACCAGTATAACTACCCAGCAACCAGTAACACCCTGTCGAGTGACCAGCAACAACCTGTTCAGTGATGCCCTCCATATCCAGGGACCGACCAGAAGCACCATAATTAGATCAGATCAGAAACAAATAGTCTGTTTGAACAGTATACCACTGGATGGATGTCCAGAAATATGCCTAACTGGGTGTTAAATGGATGGATGTCTAAGAATATGACTAACTGGAAGATGGATAGATGGATGTCTAGGAATATGCCTAACTGGGTGTTGAATGGATGGATGTCTAGGAATATGCCTAACTGGATGATGGATGGATGGATGGATGTCTAGGAACATGACTAACTGGAAGATGGATAGATGGATGTCTAGGAATATGCCTAACTGGGTGTTGAATGGATGGATGTCTAGGAATATGCCTAACTGGATGATGGATGGATGGATGTCTAGGAACATGACTAACTGGAAGATGGATGTCTAGGAACATGACTAACTGGAAGATGGATGTCTAGGGATATGCCTAACTAGATGATGGATGGATGGATGTCCAGGGATATGACTAACTGGGTGATGGATGGGTGGATGTCCAGGAATATCAGTATCAGCATTGGCACAACTAAAACATAATGTAACCCTTGTCATGATTTGAAAACAGTTAGATTGTCATATTGATCTGAATACAGGGTTAAATTTCAAACATTCTGCTTAGTTCCAACATAGAGTAAAAAAGATATTAGCACAATGTCTCCAACAAGTTTATATATGTATATTCAGGCATCTTTCCTGGCCAAAACTGCCAACTATTATATTTTGATTGAAGTCATTGTCAATGAAATAGTCTCTGTTTAGTTTTTTTAGTGACTGTGTCAATTATGAACAATGACAGATGTACATAGGTCTACTGTACATAATCAACTGTTGCAAGAGTATTCCTCCAAGTTTTTTCCAGTCAAAGTGATGCCTTCTTGTAACAAGATATTTGTCATATTGTACAAAGTTGTATAATCCACACATAAACCAGTTTGGATCAAATCACAAAACCAATTCATGTGCATCAGTAATTCATGTAAGATGTAAGAACACAAGAAAATAACACCAACATGGCTGCCAGTCAATCTTTTGACAGTGCCTTGGGATTGTTATACCCCTCTCTTAGTGGTAGGGTTGCACAAACAGTGCATTTGAACTGCTATGCCCCTCTCTTAGTGGTAGGGATGCACCAACAGTTCCTTTGAACTGCTATGCCCCTCTCTTAGTGGCAAGGATGCACCAACAGTGACTTGGGATTGCTATACCCCTCTCTTAGTGGCAAGGATGCACCATCAGTGCTTTGGGATTGCTATGCCCCTCTCTTAGTGGTAGGGATGCACCAACAATGCCTTGAAATTGCCCCTCTTATAGTGGTAGGGATGCACCAACAGTGCCTTTGAAATGCTATACCCCTCTCTTAGTGGTAGGGATGCACCAACAATGCCTTGAAATTGCTCCTCTTATAGTGGTAGGGATGCACCAACAGTGCTTTTGAAATGCTATACCCCTCTCTTAGTGGTAGGGATGCACCAACAGTTCCTTTGAACTGCTATGCCCCTCTCTTAGTGGCAAGGATGCACCAACAGTGACTTGGGATTGCTATACCCCTCTCTTAGTGGTAAGGATGCACCATCAGTGCTTTGGGATTGCTATGCCCCTCTCTTAGTGGTAGGGATGCACCAACAATGCCTTGAAATTGCCCCTCTTATAGTGGTAGGGATGCACCAACAGTGCCTTTGAAATGCTATACCCCTCTCTTAGTGGTAGGGATGCACCAACAATGCCTTGAAATTGCCCCTCTTATAGTGGTAGGGATGCACCAACAGTGCCTTTGAACTGCTATACCACTCTCTTAGTGGTAGGGATGCACCAACAGTGCCCTGGGATTGCTATACCCCTCTTATAGTGGTAGGGATGCACCAACAGTGCCTAGGAACGACTTTATCTCTTTCTTCATGATGGGAATGCACCAACAGTGCCTTGAGATTGCTATGCCCTTCTCTTAGTGATAGGGATGTACAAACAGTGCCTTGGGATTGCTATACCCCTCTTATAGTGGTAGGGATGCACCATCAGTGCCTTGGGATTGCCCCTCTTATAGTGGTAGGGATGCACCAATAGTGCCTTGAGATTGCTAAGCCCCTCTCTTAGTGATAGGGATGTGCCAACAGTGCCCTGGGATTGCTATACCCCTCTTATAGTGGTAGGGATGCACCAACAGTGCCTAGGAACGACTTTATCTCTTTCTTCATGGTGGGAATGCACCAACAGTGCCTTGAGATTGCTAAGCCTCTCTCTTAGTGATAGGGATGTGCCAACAGTGCCCTGAGATTGCTATGCCCTTCTCTTAGTGATAGGGATGTACAAACAGTGCCTTGGGATTGCTATACCCCTCTTATAGTGGTAGGGATGCACCATCAGTGCCTTGGGATTGCCCCTCTTATAGTGGTAGGGATGCACCAATAGTGCCTTGAGATTGCTAAGCCCCTCTCTTAGTGATAGGGATGTGCCAACAGTGCCCTGGGATTGCTATACCCCTCTTATAGTGGTAGGGATGCACCAACAGTGCCTAGGAACGACTTTATCTCTTTCTTCATGGTGGGAATGCACCAACAGTGCCTTGAGATTGCTAAGCCCCTCTCTTAGTGATAGGGATGTGCCAACAGTGCCCTGGGATTGCTATACCCCTCTTATAGTGGTAGGGATGCACCAACAGTGCCTAGGAATGACTTTATCTCTTTCTTCATGGTGGGAATGCACCAACAGTGCCTTGAGATTGCTAAGCCCCTCTCTTAGTGATAGGGATGTACAAACAGTGCCTTGGGATTGCTATACCCCTCTTATAGTGATAGGGATGCACCAACAATGCCTTGGGATTGCTATGCCCCTCTCTTCATGGAAGGAATGCACCAACAGTGCCTTGAAATTGCTAAGCCTCTCTCTTAGTGGTAGGGATGCACCAACAGTGCCTTTGAACTGCTATGCCCCTCTCTTAGTGGTAGGGATGCACCAACAGTGCCTTGGGATTGCTATGCCCCTCTCTTCATGGAAGGAATGCACCAACAGTGCCTTGAGATTGTTAAGCCCCTCTCTTAGTAGTAGGGATGCACCAACAGTTCCTTTGAACTGCTATGCCCCTCTCTTAGTGGTAGGGATGCACCATCAGTGCCTTGGGATTGCTATGCCCCTCTCTTCATGGAAGGAATGCACCAACAGTGCCTTGAGATTGTTAAGCCTCTCTCTTAGTGGTAGGAATGCACCAACAGTGCCTTGGGATTGTTAAGCCCCTCTCTTAGTGGTAGGGATGCACCAACAGTTCCTTTGAACTGCTATGCCCCTCTCTTAGTGGTAGGGATGCACCATCAGTGCCTTGGGATTGCTATGCCCCTCTCTTCATGGAAGGAATGCACCAACAGTGCCTTGAGATTGTTAAGCCCCTCTCTTAGTGGTAGGGATGCACCAACAGTGCCTTGGGATTGCTATGCCCCTCTCTTCATGGAAGGAATGCACCAACAGTGCCTTGGGATTGTTAAGACCCTCTCTTAGTGGTAGAGATGCACCATCAGTGCCTTGGGATTGCTATGCCCCTCTCTTCATGGAAGGAATGCACCAACAGTGCCTTGGGATTGTTAAGACCCTCTCTTAGTGGTAGGGATGCACCAACAGTGCCTTGGGATTGCTATGCCCCTCTCTTCATGGAAGGAATGCACCAACAGTGCCTTGATATTGTTAAGCCGCTCTCTTAGTGGTAGGGATGCACCAACAGTGCCTTGGGATTGCTATGCCCTTCTCTTAGTGGTAGGGATGCACCAACAGTGCCTTGGGATTGCTATGCCCCTCTCTTAGTGATAGAGATGCACCAACAGTGCCTTGGGATTGTTAAGACCCTCTCTTAGTGGTAGTGATGCACCAACAGTGCCTTGGGATTGCTATGCCCCTCTCTTCATGGAAGGAATGCACCAACAGTGCCTTGATATTGTTAAGCCGCTCTCTTAGTGGTAGGGATGCACCAACAGTGCCTTGGGATTGCTATGCCCTTCTCTTAGTGGTAGGGATGCACCAACAGTGCCTTGGGATTGCTATGCCCCTCTCTTAGTGATAGAGATGCACCAACAGTGCCTTGGGATTGTTAAGACCCTCTCTTAGTGGTAGTGATGCACCAACAGTGCCTTGGGATTGCTATGCCCCTCTCTTCATGGAAGGAATGCACCAACAGTGCCTTGATATTGTTAAGCCGCTCTCTTAGTGGTAGGGATGCACCAACAGTGCCTTGGGATTGCTAAGCCCCCCTCTTAGTGGTAGGGATGCACCAACAGTGCCTTGGGATTGCTATGCCCCACTCTTAGTGGTAGGGATGCACCAACAGTGCCTAGGGATTGCTATGCCCCTCTCTTCATAGAAGGAATGCACCAACAGTGCCTTGAGATTACTAAGCCCCTCTCCTAGTGATAGGAATGTGCCAACAGTGCCCTGGGATTGCTAAGCCCTTCTCTTAGTGGTAGGGATGCACCAACAGTGCCTTGGGATTGCTATGCCCCTCTCTTCATGGAAGGATTGCACCAACAGTGCCTTGAGATTGTTAAGCCCCTCTCTTAGTGGTAGGAATGCACCAACAGTGCCTTGAAACTGCTATTCTCTTCTATTAGTGGTAGGAATGCACAAACAGTGCCTTGGGATTGCTATACCTTCCTCATCTAGATACTGTTTCATGCATTCTTTTTTTATTTACTTTTACGAAAATTATCACAGAAACTTTGCTGCACTTTGGGATGAGAATGTCTAGAATCTGTGACATGTACAGAGCAGACAGTTTTTATCATCCCATCCTGATAGGTTGCCAGTATCTCAAAACGAATGCATGTACAGAGCAGACCGTTTTTATCATCCCATCCTGATAGGTTGCCAGTATCTCAAAACGAATGCATGTACAGAGCAGACCGTTTTTATCATCTCATCCTGATAGGTTGCCAGTATCTCAAAACGAATGCATGTACAGAGCAGACAGTTTTTATCATCCCATCCTGATAGGTTGCCAGTATCTCAAAACGAATGCATGTACAGAGCAGACCGTTTTTATCATCCCATCCTGATAGGTTGCCAGTATCTCAAAACGAATGCATGTACAGAGCAGATCGTTTTTATCATCCCATCCTGATAGATTGCCAGTATCTCAAAACGAATGCATGTACAGAGCAGACCGTTTTTATCATCCCATCCTGATAGGTTGCCAGTATCTCAAAACGAATGCATGTACAGAGCAGACCGTTTTTATCATCTCATCCTGATAGATTGCCAGTATCTCAAAACGAATGCATGTACAGAGCAGACCGTTTTTATCATCCCATCCTGATAGGTTGCCAGTATCTCAAAACGAATGCATGTACAGAGCAGACCGTTTTTATCATCCCATCCTGATAGGTTGCCAGTATCTCAAAACGAATGCATGTACAGAGCAGACCGTTTTTATCATCCCATCCTGATAGGTTGCCAGTATCTCAAAACGAATGCATGTACAGAGCAGACCGTTTTTATCATCCCATCCTGATAGATTGCCAGTATCTCAAAACGAATGCATGTACAGAGCAGACCGTTTTTATCATCCCATCCTGATAGATTGCCAGTATCTCAAAACGAATGCATGTACAGAGCAGACCATTTTTATCATCCCATCCTGATAGATTGCCAGTATCTCAAAACGAATGCATGTTTGGTGGTCTTGATGTACTTTGGTTGTTACTGCTGAGTAAGCAGTCATAATTAAATTGCCCCACATGGAAGCAAACTGGAAATACATGTACAGGTAATGCAAACAATATATTAATAAAATGAAAACTGATAGTGTTCATTAGCTTTTTTTTTTTTTACAAATTTTTGGCAAAAAAAAGATAAAGTAATTTTAGGGGCTCAGCAGCTCTTTTGAGTTGTTTCAACTAGTGTTTTGTACTGTGTACATATACAGGTGGTTAACATTGCAGTCAACTATTCAGACTCATTGGGGCATACACAGCAAGAATGGAAGCACCACATGCTTTACTGTGATAATATTATAGTAGAATACTTAATAATAATGTAATACGAGTGAAAATGGTGATGAAGCCCACTTTTTCATAATTTTGCAGAAGTACAAAAAAAGAATTATAGGGTAATTGGTTGTTGATTTACATCATAATTCAGTTTATTTATTGCTTATTTAATCTTTTTTTACAATTTCTCAATAAATTGAGCATTAAAGACCTGTTGAGTCCATTTGGTCCAAAACTAACAAAGAAATATCATATAACAAGTCATTGAAAATGACACAGTCCCCGTTAAGTTCTCTTTGTGCTCGTCATATTAAAGCGGCGGGGTTGTCGCAAGTGTGTCCTTGAAACTTGAGTTCCAAGTGGCGTATACAACAGATTGTTTATTTACATCAAAACACGTGTTTCGTGTCATAGTAATATGGCTAAAATCAAAACAGCCGTTATTCGGCCATCTTTGATCTGATTATGAAACACACTGATATGTATGATGTGCCAAATACGAATGAAAATGGTACATAAATTGTGGAAATATAGTAGTAAGGCCAAAAAGTCAGATGGCTGTCAATCGGCCATCCTTGACCAGATTTTGAAACAAATTGTCAAGGACATGCATCCTAACATGTATAAAGTACATGTATGTGCCAAATTTGAATGAAAACTGACAGAGCACGTCCAAGATACAGCATAAAAGAACAAAAACAAGATGCCTGCCAGTCGACCATCTTTGATCCAATTGTGAAATAAATCGTCATGGACATGTATCCTAACATGTATAATCTATGTACCAAGTTTGAATGACAACTGACAAAGCATGTCCAAAATACAACATTTTCAAAAAACAAGATGGCTGCCAGTCGGCCATTTTGAATCGAATCGCTAAACTACTGCATGTGCATATGTCCCACATAAGGTACTAGGCACATGCAAAGAATGAACAGAATCGGTCCACAGGATTCTAAAATATGACGGACAGACTGACGCACGAACAGACGGACACACGGACGGTCGGACGGATGGACAGACTCAGGAACTCACGGACGGTCGGGGACATGTATCCTAACATGTATGATCTATGTACTAAATTTGAATGAAAACTGACAAAGCATGTCCAAAATATTACATTTTCAAAAAACAAGATGGCTGCCAGTCGGCCATCTTTGATCCAATTGTGAAATAAATCATCATGGACATGTATCCTAACATGTATAATCTATGTACCAAGTTTGAATGAAAACTGACAAAGCATGTCCAAAATACAACATTTTCAAAAAACAAGATGGCTGCCAGTCGGCCATTTTGAATCGAATCGCTAAACTACTGCATGTGCATATGTCCCACATAAGGTACTAGGCACATGCAAAGAATGAACAGAATCGGTCCACAGGATTCTAAAATATGACGGACAGACTGACGCACGAACAGACGGACACACGGACGGTCGGACGGATGGACAGACTCAGGAACTCACGGACGGTCGGGGACATGTATCCTAACATGTATGATCTATGTACTAAATTTGAATGAAAACTGACAAAGCATGTCCAAAATATTACATTTTCAAAAAACAAGATGGCTGCCAGTCGGCCATCTTTGATCCAATTGTGAAATAAATCATCATGGACATGTATCCTAACATGTATAATCTATGTACCAAGTTTGAATGAAAACTGACAAAGCATGTCCAAAATACAACATTTTCAAAAAACAAGATGGCTGCCAGTCGGCCATTTTGAATCAGATCGCTAAACCACTGCATGTGCATATGTCCCACATAAAGTACTAGGCACATGCAAAGAATGAACGGAATCGGTCCAAGGGATTCTGAGATATGACTCCGGACGGACGCACGGACGCACAGACGCACAGACACACGGACGGACGGAGACCGAATTATAAGTCCCCGTTTTCAGACTTCGTCCGAACGGGGACTAAAAAATTAGGTGTTGTATTTTGGCTTAGCCATGTGTTTTTGTGCATTGTATAAATTTTTGACCATTCCAATGAAATAAATATAAAAGTATATTTCTAAATGTAATTGTTGAGTTGTACTATTTCTAAACAGTTTTGTGTTATGATTCTAATAAATTATTATGTATAAGCCTCCCAAATCTACGTAATACCAATTTGATCTTGCTTTTTAGATTGAAACAAACAATTAGGTCGAATTTTCTACTTTATAAATACTTTGTTTCTTGTCAAATATCTCTAGCCCTTTGGGAAGCAATAATACATTACACTGATCAGTTCACAGCAAATGTGGGTGAGTTCAAGTGAGCAAGGTCAGACATGAGAAAAGAGGTCACGATCGGAAACTAGGCCATACCAAATAATTTTATAGTTATGCAGCACAAGTTTACTCACATTTCAGGATATTGAACAGAAGCCATTTTACCTTAGAGTTCAAAACAAGACCGGATTTCAGCATATGAAACTTAAGACTTTTTTAAAGACTTTTCAAGACCATATTTTCGGAAATTTAAGACCTACATTTGAAAAGACAGAAAAGTCAAGCTCTATGATGAAGTCGGCAGATAGTATGTCACTATTGAGCAATTTTGAAATTCTTTTCATTTTAGGGACATTTTAAGACCTCTGCAAACAAAACAAATTTTTTCAAAGCTTTAAAAATGTAAAAATAAAAATAAGTCATTTCAAGAATCAGTAGGAACCATGTACAATATTACATATCTAGATTTTTTCATATTTATTAATAATTCAAATATATGTATGTTAAGCACAAAATTTGTTTTCATTTCCCCCCATATCCCTAATCATGGAGTGATTGGTCAATAGTTCCAATTAGGTAAATAATGCCCTATACTTAGCATGGAGTGATTGGTCAATAGTTCCAATTAGGTAAATAATGCCCTATACTTAGCATGGAGTGATTTGTTAATAGTTTTGAATATAAATAATGTCCTATACACAGCATGGAGTGATTGGTCAATAGTTTCCATTAGGTAAATAATGCCCTATATTTAGCAAGTAGTGATTGGTCATTAGTTCTGAATATGTAAATAATGCCCTACACTCACCATGGAGTGATAGGTCAATAGTTTCCATTATGTGAACAATGCCTATACACAGCATAGAGTGATTGGTCAATAGTTTTCAATATGTTAATAATGACCTATACTTAGCATGGAGTAGTTGGTTAATAGTTTTGAATATAAATAATGCCCTACATTCACCATGGAGTGATAGGTCAATAGTTTTCAATATGTAAATAATGCCCTATACTAAGCATGGGGTGATTGGTCAATAGTTTTTATTGTGTAAATATATAATGCCCCATACTTAGCATGGAGTGATTGGTCAATAGTTTTGAATATGTAAATATATAATGCTCAATACTCAGCATGGAGTGGTTGGTCAATAATACTGTAAATATAGTATAGTACATATATATATATATATTGTGTTTGATTGATAGCTCTATATATATATGAGGTAAATAAAGTATCTTATCAGCTGTTGTGTAAAACCACAAGTATCCTATTTGAAGTACTACTGCAATGACCACAGAGAAAACCTTAAGAACAGAAGAGACATGACAAACTATATTGCTTCTTTAGAATTAGGTCAGGCACCCTCACAAAAAAAAAGTATCGATTGTTGGGTTTCAAGTGATGTCAATAATCCAAAGAATACTTGACCAGGCAAAATGAGCTTGTTTAGTCAGTGTATTTTCTAAGAGTCGCACATGAGTCTTGTATCTTGTCTGCCAAACAAGCCATCGTTAAGTCGTTTCCATGATGACATTGCACCATGCAACCCAGCGTGCAAATTTCTTTTTCCAAATTTATGCAGATGTACATTTTTTAGTTTATAATTGTCAATACATAAAGCAGTTATGTATTTAACAGATATGTCCTGAAACATTTTTTCTGTGCCTTAATGCAGAAAAGAAAAAAACAAATAGATGTGATTTGTTTTTGGAGTGAAATATCAAGACTATATTTGTTATGATAATACAGACACCACCTGTCTATAATCGCAAAATATATTAAGATATCGCTGACTGACATGAGTTATCAAATTTAAGAAACTATATAAAGTATGATGACGAATGGTCAAAACATGCCATAAGACACTCATTTTTATTCTGATTTGAAAACAAAATGATGTGCATCAAATCTAAATGAAATCTGTCAATACTCAATCACGCTTCAGTTCAAGAAATATGTGATTGTGATGAATCTTTAATTTTAAAATAATTATCCGCCATTCGGCCATCTTGAATTGGATCAGCAAAATCATTGCGCATATATACGACATGATGTATAAAACATATAATTATAAAGTTTGACATGATCAGTCTGGGCTTGTCAAAGATAAGGGTAGATACACACACAAAAACATGGAGGTAAATTTGTAAGCATCATCCATGTCTATGAATCAAGTTGGAAAGGGGTGAATATCACAGATTGTTTCAGAAATGATTCCAGTTGAAACAGACAGAACCCAAATTAACAGTCAAACTAAAAATAGAATTTCATTCAATACTGATAAAAGTTTGACCACATAGAGATGATGTATTTTTAAAGTGCTTTGGGGTACATTCTTCATGGAAACCGACAATTTTTTTGGAATCAGACCTATATTAAGAGTAATTTTTGCCTTAAAATACAAAAAATAAACAGAATGAATTAAACATTAAAAAAAAAATCACTTTCTCTACTTCCTAAAGTTTATACATTAATTATCACTGAACAGAAATGAAAGTGGTTCCATACGCATTTTATTCTGTAATATGTGATTACAGAACTACTTGATCTGACCATTAACTTGACTATGCTATGGTATGTGGGCAAGCAGACACTTGTACAAATCTAAACTGGGGTGAGGTATTTAAACATGTTTGATCCTTTGTACTGTACATAGAAAGTTCTCAGAATTGGCCCTGGAATCTGGATATCCTGTGGCAGGATATATCAGTTACAATGACATAAAGAACTCATGCTATCAAGGGTCATAGTTTCTGTTTATGTTACCAGCTTTAGAAACAAAGACCCTTTCCTGTGATTTGCGTGACAATGAGGTATGTGTGGGTGGGAAGATGACCACGCATGTTTCTATTTTTAATCACAGAAGGAAGTGTTAATATTTTATTAACATTCCGTTTGTACCAATTTGATGTGCTGCCCAAGGGGCAGTGTCAGCATCTCAGTATCCTGCAGAAAGTAACTCAATCACCTGCTGTTGATACATCAAGGCTTATAGTTTGTTCACATCACAAAAATGTCAACCATCGATAAATGGTACAATCTCTAATAATATTTAATAATGTTACTTGCACCTGTATCTCTAGAATAACATAACTGTATTAAGATTTTGATACTATTATTAGTGAAATATAAGGAACTACTTTCTGAAAGACATTTATTTATTTATTTATTAACACACAACATCTCCCGGAGGGGATGAAAAGGGTTACAAATCAAATATTAGTAAAAGAAAAATAACTACATAAAAAGTAAGGGAACAAAAAAGCATTAAAAAAAAAGAAAGATAAATTTGTATACATGGAACTAAGCCAGTAAGGCTTAGTTTATTTAGGTGCTGCTGTCTTGTATTAAAACAGTTTTTTTAAATATTGCGCTAAAGGAATTGACATTTTCTCGTTACTTAGTAATGATATGAATTTATTTTCATTACTACATTTGTCAAAATAATAATATATAATACAGTGGTGATGAAGAGGCTAAAAATGGTCATTTTACTGAGTAGATTGTGTGTCATATCACTGGTGGGAATGTATTATCATTTTTGTTTATCTACCACCAGAATTCTCTGCTAAGTGACATCACAAAGCAGCTGTACCTAAATAATTTCCATCACTGTAATGTTGATGTGTGCTTTGTCAAGTTCAAGCACTGAATGGACAGGAAATTAAGACACCATAGACCATAGATTTGTTTTCTGTGTTCTGTACACATTACATTTGGCCAATATTTGAGTTGGGAAATGAGAATTCAATATGATTGGATTACCTATCCGTGTGGGACTTAATTGAGACAGGGATACAAAGTATGAGACATTTACCTATCCATGTGGGACTTGAGACAGGGATACAAAGTATGAGACAATTACCTATCCATGTGGGACTTGAGACAGGGATACAAAGTATGAGATAATTACCTATCCATGTGGGACTTGAGACAGGGATTCAAAGTATGAGTCAATTACCTATCCATGTGGGACTTGAGACAGGGATACAAAGTATGAGACAATTACCTATCCATGTGGGACTTGAGACAGGGATACAAAATATGAGATAATTATCTATCCATGTGGGAGTTGAGACAGGGATACAAAGTATGAGACAACTACCTATCCATGTGGGACTTGAGACAGGGATTCAAAGTATGAGACAATTACCTATCTAAGTAGGACTTGAGACAGGGATACAAAGTATGAGACAATTACCTATCCATGTGGGACTTAATTGAGACAGGGATACAAAGTATGAGATAATTACCTATCCATGTGGGACTTAATTGAGACAGGGATACAAAGTATGAGATAATTACCTATCCATGTGGGACTTAATTGAGACAGGGATACAAAGTGTGAGACAATTACCTATCTATGTAGGACTGGAGACAGGGATACAAAGTATGAGACAATTACCTATCCATGTGGGACTTGAGACAGGGATACAAAGTATGAGATAATTACCTATCTGTGTGGGACTTAATTGAGACAGGGATACAAAATATGAGATAATTACCTATCTATGTAGGACTTAATTGAGACAGGGATACAAAGTATGAGATAATTACCTATCTGTGTGGGACTTGAGACAGGGATACAAAGTATGAGATAATTACCTATCCGTGTGGGACTTAATTGAGACAGGGATACAAAGTATGAGACAATTACCTATCCATGTGGGACTTAATTGAGACAGGGATA
The DNA here is from genome assembly GCF_978046115.1 of Saccoglossus kowalevskii. NCBI lineage: Eukaryota > Metazoa > Hemichordata > Enteropneusta > Harrimaniidae > Saccoglossus > Saccoglossus kowalevskii. The sequence continues at coordinate 3,463,505 of NC_140651.1, forward strand.
CAAAGTATGAGACAATTACCTATCCATGTGGGACTGGAGACAGGGATACAAAGTATGAGACAATTACCTATCCATGTGGGACTTAATTGAGACAGGGATACAAAGTATGAGACAATTACCTATCTGTGTGGGACTTGAGACAGGGATACAAAGTATGAGATAATTACCTATCCGTGTGGGACTTAATTGAGACAGGGATACAAAGTATAAGACAATTACCTATCCATGTGGGACTTAATTGAGACAGGGATACAAAGTATGAGACAATTACCTATCTATGTAGGACTGGAGACAGGGATACAAAGTATGAGACAATTACCTATCCATGTGGGACTTGAGACAGGGATACAAAGTATGAGATAATTACCTATCTATGTAGGACTGGAGACAGGGATACAAAGTATGAGACAATTACCTATCCATGTGGGACTTAATTGAGACAGGGATACAAAGTATGAGACAATTACCTATCTGTGTGGGACTTGAGACAGGGATACAAAGTATGAGATAATTACCTATCCGTGTGGGACTTAATTGAGACAGGGATACAAAGTATGAGACAATTACCTATCCATGTGGGACTTAATTGAGACAGGGATACAAAGTATGAGACAATTATCTATTTATGTAGGACTTGAGACAGGGATACAAAGTATGAGATAATTACCTATCTATGTAGGACTTGAGACAGGGAAACAAAGTATGAGACAATCACTTATCCAGGTGTGACTTGAGACAGGGATACAAAGTATGAGATAATTACCTATCCATGTGGGACTTGAGACAAGGATACAAAGTATGAGATAATTACCTATCCATGTGGGACTTGAGACAGGGATACAAAGTGTGCGACAATTACCTATCTATGTAGGACTGGAGACAGGGATACAAAGTATGAGATAATTACCTATCCATGTGGGACTTGAGACAGGGATTCAAAGTATGAGTCAATTACCTATCCATGTGGGACTTGAGACAGGGATACAAAGTATGAGACAATTACCTATCCATGTGGGACTTGAGACAGGGATACAAAATATGAGATAATTACCTATCTATGTAGAACTTAATTGAGACAGGGATACAAAGTGTGTGACAATTACCTATCTGTGTGGGACTTAATTGAGACAGGGATACAAAGTATGAGACAATTACCTATCCATGTGGGACTTCAGACAAGGATACAAAGTATGAGATAATTACCTATCTGTGTGGGACTTAATTGAGACAGGGATACAAATTATGAGACAATTACCTATCCACGTGGGACTTAATTGAGACAGGGATACAAAGTATGAGATAATTACCTATCTGTGTGGGACTTAATTGAGACAGGGGTACAAAGTATGAGACAATTACCTATCCATGTGGGACTTCAGACAAGGACACAAAGTATGAGATAATTACCTATCTGTGTGGGACTTGAGACAGGGATACAAAGTATGAGATAATTACCTATCCAGGTGTGACTTGAGACAGGGATACAAAGTATGAGATAATTACCTATCCATGTGGGACTTGAGACAAGGATACAAAGTATGAGATAATTACCTATCTGTGTGGGACTTGAGACAGGGATACAAAGTATGAGATAATTACCTATCTGTGTGGGACTTAATTGAGACAGGGATACAAAGTATGAGATAATTACCTATCCATGTGGGACTTGAGACAAGGATACAAAGTATGAGACAACTACCTATCCAGGTGGGACTTGAGACAGGGATACAAAGTATGAGACAATTACCTATCCATGTGGGACTTGAGACAGGGATACAAAGTATGAGATAATTACCTATCTGTGTGGGACTTGAGACAGGGATACAAAGTATGAGACAATTACCTATCCATCTGGGACTTGAGACAGGGATACAAAGTATGAGACAACTACCTATCCATGTGGGACTTGAGACAGGGATACAAAGTATGAGTTTATCAATATTAATTTATGGATAAAGTGACTGTTGAACCACAAAATGACTGCAGTTTATTGATATTAATTTATGGATAAAGTGACTGTTGAACCACAGAATGACTGCAGTTTATTGATATTAATTTATGGATAAAGTGACTGTTGAACCACAAAATGACTGCAGTTTATAGATATTAATTTATGGATAAAGTGACTGTTGAACCACAGAATGACTGCAGTTTATAGATATTAATTTATGGATAAAGTGACTGTTGAACAATAGAATGACTGCAGTTTATAGATATTAATTTATGGATAAAGTGACAGTTGAACCACAGAACGACTGCAGTTTATAGATATTAATTTATGGATAAAGTGACTGTTGAACCACAGAATGACTGCAGTTTATAGATATTAATTCATGGATAAAGTGACTGTTGAACCACAGAATGACTGCAGTTTATAGATATTAATTTATAGATAAAGTGACTTGCTGAACCACAGAATGACTGCAGTTTATAGATATTAATTTATGGATAAAGTGACTGTTGAACCACAGAATGACTGCAGTTTATAGATATTAATTCATGGATAAAGTGACTGTTGAACCACAGAATGACTGCAGTTTATTGATATTAATTTATGGATAAAGTGACTGTTGAACTACAGAATGACTGCAGTTTATAGATATTAATTTATGGATAAAGTGACTGTTGAATCACAGAACGACTGCAGTTTATAGATATTAATTCATGGATAAAGTGACTGTTGAACCACAGAATGACTGCAGTTTATTGATATTAATTTATGGATAAAGTGACTGTTGAACTACAGAATGACTGCAGTTTATAGATATTAATTTATGGATAAAGTGACTATTGAATCACAGAACGACTGCAGTTTATTGATATTAATTTATGGATAAAGTGACAGTTGAACTACAGAATGACTGCAGTTTATTGATATTAATTTATGGATAAAGTGACTGTTGAACCACAGAACGACTGCAGTTTATTGATATTAATTTATGGATAAAGTGACAGTTGAACAACATAATGACTGCAGTTTATTGATATTAATTTATGGATAAAGTGACTGTTGAATCACAGAACGACTGCAGTTTATAGATATTAATTTATGGATAAAGTGACAGTTGATCCACAGAATGACTGCAGTTTATAGATATTAATTTATGGATAAAGTGACAGTTGATCCACAGAATGACTGCAGTTTATAGATATTAATTTATGGATAAAGTGACTGTTGAACCACAGAACGACTGCAGTTTATTGATATTAATTCATGGATAAAGTGACTGTTGAACCACAGAATGACTGCAGTTTATTGATATTAATTTATGGATAAAGTGACTGTTGAACTACAGAATGACTGCAGTTTATAGATATTAATTTATGGATAAAGTGACTATTGAATCACAGAACGACTGCAGTTTATTGATATTAATTTATGGATAAAGTGACAGTTGAACTACAGAATGACTGCAGTTTATTGATATTAATTTATGGATAAAGTGACTGTTGAACCACAGAACGACTGCAGTTTATTGATATTAATTTATGGATAAAGTGACAGTTGAACAACATAATGACTGCAGTTTATTGATATTAATTTATGGATAAAGTGACTGTTGAATCACAGAACGACTGCAGTTTATAGATATTAATTTATGGATAAAGTGACAGTTGATCCACAGAATGACTGCAGTTTATAGATATTAATTTATGGATAAAGTGACAGTTGATCCACAGAATGACTGCAGTTTATAGATATTAATTTATGGATAAAGTGACTGTTGAACCACAGAATGACTGCAGTTTATAGATATTAATTCATTGATAAAGTGACTGTTGATCCACAGAATGACTGCAGTTTATTGATATTAATTTATGGATAAAGTGACTGTTGAACCACAGAATGACTGCAGTTTATAGATATTAATTTATGGATAAAGTGACTGTTGAACAACAGAATGACTGCAGTTTATAGATATTAATTTATGGATAAAGTGACAGTTGAACCACAGAACGACTGCTGTTTATAGATATTAATTTATGGATAAAGTGACTGTTGAACCACAGAATGACTGCAGTTTATTGATATTAATTTATGGATAAAGTGACTGTTGAACCACAGAATGACTGCAGTTTATAGATATTAATTTATGGATAAAGTGACTGTTGAACCACAGAATGACTGCAGTTTATAGATATTAATTTATGGATAAAGTGACAGTTGAACTACAGAATGACTGCAGTTTATTGATATTAATTTATGGATAAAGTGACTGTTGAACCACAGAATGACTGCAGTTTATAGATATTAATTTATGGATAAAGTGACTGTTGAACCACAGAATGACTGCAGTTTATAGATATTAATTTATGGATAAAGTGACTGTTGAACCACAGAATGACTGCAGTTTATTGATATTAATTTATGGATAAAGTGACTGTTGAACCACAGAATGACTGCAGTTTATTGATATTAATTTATGGATAAAGTGACTGTTGAACCACAGAATGACTGCAGTTTATAGATATTAATTTATGGATAAAGTGACTGTTGAACCACAGAATGACTGCAGTTTATAGATATTAATTTATGGATAAAGTGACAGTTGAACTACAGAATGACTGCAGTTTATTGATGTTAATTTATGGATAAAGTGACAGTTGAACTACAGAATGACTGCAGTTTATTGATATTAATTTATGGATAAAGTGACTGTTGAACCACAGAATGACTGCAGTTTATAGATATTAATTTATGGATAAAGTGACTGTTGAACCACAGAATGACTGCAGTTTATAGATATTAATTTATGGATAAAGTGACTGTTGAACCACAGAATGACTGCAGTTTATAGATATTAATTTATGGATAAAGTGACAGTTCAACTACAGAATGACTGCAGTTTATTGATATTAATTTATGGATAAAGTGACTGTTGAACCACAGAATGACTGCAGTTTATTGATATTAATTTATGGATAAAGTGACTGTTGAACCACAGAATGACTGCAGTTTATTGGATATTAATTTATGGATAAAGTGACTGTTGAACCACAGAATGACTGCAGTTTATTGGATATTAATTTATGGATAAAGTGACTGTTGAACCACAGAATGACTGCAGTTTATAGATATTAATTTATGGATAAAGTGACTGTTGAACCACAGAATGACTGCAGTTTATTGATATTAATTTATGGATAAAGTGACTGTTGAACCACAGAATGACTGCAGTTTATTGATATTAATTCATTGATAAAGTGACAGTTGAACCACAGAATGACTGCAGTTTATAGATATTAATTTATGGATAAAGTGACAGTTGAACTACAGAATGACTGCAGTTTATTGATATTAATTTATGGATAAAGTGGCAGTTGAACCACAGAATGACTGCAGTTTATAGATATTAATTTATGGATAAAGTGACTGTTGAACCACAGAATGACTGCAGTTTATTGATATTAATTTATGGATAAAGTGACTGTTGAACCACAGAATGACTGCAGTTTATAGATATTAATTTATAGATAAAGTGACTGTTGAACCACAGAATGACTGCAGTTTATTGATATTAATTTATGGATAAAGTGACTGTTGAACCACAGAATGACTGCAGTTTATTGGATATTAATTTATGGATAAAGTGACTGTTGAACCACAGAATGACTGCAGTTTATAGATATTAATTTATGGATAAAGTGACTGTTGAACCACAGAATGACTGCAGTTTATAGATATTAATTTATGGATAAAGTGACTGTTGAACCACAGAATGACTGCAGTTTATTGATATTAATTTATGGATAAAGTGACTGTTGAACCACAGAATGACTGCAGTTTATAGATATTAATTTATGGATAAAGTGACAGTTGAACTACAGAATGACTGCAGTTTATTGATATTAATTTATGGATAAAGTGACAGTTGAACTACAGAATGACTGCAGTTTATTGATATTAATTTATGGATAAAGTGACTGTTGAACCACAGAATGACTGCAGTTTATAGATATCAATTTATGGATAAAGTGACTGTTGAACCACAGAATGACTGCAGTTTATAGATATTAATTTATGGATAAAGTGACTGTTGAACCACAGAATGACTGCAGTTTATAGATATTAATTTATGGATAAAGTGACTGTTGAACCACAGAATGACTGCAGTTTATAGATATTAATTTATGGATAAAGTGACAGTTGAACTACAGAATGACTGCAGTTTATTGATATTAATTTATGGATAAAGTGATTGTTGAACCACAGAATGACTGCAGTTTATAGATATTAATTTATGGATAAAGTGACTGTTGAACCACAGAATGACTGCAGTTTATAGATATTAATTTATGGATAAAGTGACTGTTGAACCACAGAATGACTGCAGTTTATAGATATTAATTTATGGATAAAGTGACTGTTGAACCACAGAATGACTGCAGTTTATAGATATTAATTTATGGATAAAGTGACTGTTGAAACCACAGAATGACTGCAGTTTATAGATATTAATTTATGGATAAAGTGACTGTTGAACCACAGAATGACTGCAGTTTATTGATATTAATTTATGGATAAAGTGACTGTTGAATCACAGAACGACTGCAGTTTATTGATATTAATTTATGGATAAAGTGACTGTTGAACCACAGAATGACTGCAGTTTATAGATATTAATTTATGGATAAAGTGACTGTTGAACCACAGAATGACTGCAGTTTATAGATATTAATTTATGGATAAAGTGACTGTTGAACCACAGAATGACTGCAGTTTATAGATATTAATTTATGGATAAAGTGACTGTTGAACCACAGAATGACTGCAGTTTATAGATATTAATTTATGGATAAAGTGACTGTTGAACCACAGAATGACTGCAGTTTATAGATATTAATTTATGGATAAAGTGACTGTTGAACCACAGAATGACTGCAGTTTATAGATATTAATTTATGGATAAAGTGACTGTTGAACCACAGAATGACTGCAGTTTATAGATATTAATTTATGGATAAAGTGACTGTTGAACCACAGAATGACTGCAGTTTATAGATATTAATTTATGGATAAAGTGACTGTTGAACCACAGAATGACTGCAGTTTATTGATATTAATTTATGGATAAAGTGACTGTTGAACCACAGAATGACTGCAGTTCATCAATACATTGTATTGGATATGTGACTGACCTTTCACTGCTAATATTGTAACCATTGATAATGTCACAAACAATTTCTATAAATATTATAATTTTAATCATTATGATAACAACTTCAGAAAATTAGTTGACAAGTAGACAATAGAGATTTAAAAAAAGAATTATGACTGCTATATTAATAAATTATAGTGAAAAACATAACCTGTATATAAGATTAATATTTTGTTTAAGACATGCATACCTTTTTTTTGTAAATTTAAAGTAGATCATTTAGTTTCTAGGTTTCAATCTCTTCAAATTCGTCCTTGCGCAGTGGTTTCATTGTGTATCCCTAGAGAGCTACACAGTCAGTTGAAACATTACACTGTCCAAGGTCAATTGCTGTATACAGGTCAGGTTACCCTGGCACAAGTCTTAAATTATGGACCTCATACGATAATATTCTATTCAAGGCAGGTAACTCTAACCGACATCGTCAACTCATACATCAATTCTGTCTAAACTGGGCGTGTAAATGACCAGCAGATACGCAGACAGAAAACAATCGTAACCAAACAATCCTTGAACAGTGGCATGCGCAGACTGCAAAATGAGTAATGCTGTGTAAAGTCTAATATTTTATATTTTCAATATCGCATGACTGGGACTTACTCATAGCAAAGAATGATCATTCACCATTTTGCTACTCAGTGCTGTGTTTTACCCATTTATATATATATATCATTGTTTCAAAGTTCTGATAAAAAACAGCAGGGGAAATGTTCCCCAATGTGACATGATGTTAGTAACAGTTGTAAAATGCAGTATCAATTTCCTGCCTTATACCACCTAGGTACAGACGCAACCTCTTATCATTTTCTGTACATTTAATAAAATTCACATATTTAAAACAATAATCACTGTTGTCAATTTCTATAATTCTGGATAACAGTTTAGTTATTTTCCAACAGATGGTGTCTGTCAGCACCTGATATCTAGGCAATGAGGTTAAAAATAACCAAACAGGATAAATCATTAGGAATTCTCCATATGTACCGATTAATTGCGGTAGGCGCGACAGTCAGCATACAGACAAAATATCCAACGTACTCTGTCGCTGAATAAAACTGGCTGGCCTTGACAGGCTAGGTCTGGGAACTCGTTTGATAATACAGTTAAACATAGTGACCCATACGACTTGCTCCACTTACCGGGTATCATTTTAGAACATATCAAGTAATTTATGAAGGTGGATTCTTAAAAATGCAGCAAAAACAAAATAATTTGTGTCTAATATCCGCCTTATAATGGCCTTGGCCCACATTATGATGTCGGCTAGTAGGCAGTGTCCTCATGCGACTATTCACCTCACTGGCTGCCCTACTTTCAATGCATTACCTATGACATCATATCCCGCATAAGGACACAAATTAACAGAAACTGTATACAGTCACTTGAGGGGGTAAGTAATCCCAAACAAATATACACCAGTAGGGTTACCTAGTAACGTCTTTCCACCAAATTTATTGGATGAAACTTTGTTCAGAGTTTTTTTTTTGAAGAACTCAAATTTCATTAAAAGTAGGTAGATACATTACCCTGGAGGATTAAGCAGTGATTAATGAGTCTATTTATACAATATGATTTATTAGATAGAACTAATATGTAGCAGACAAATTCACTCAATTGTAATTCAATAATGGTTAATTTGAAGATACAACAAGTGAAATAGAGTGAAAAATCCACTTGGCCTAATTCTGATATATAGAATGAGCCACAGGAAATTCCTTCAAGTATGCAGTCCTAGGAAGGACAATAGAACAAACACTTCCTATGAGACAATTACATCTCATTGACAAACCTGACAATGATTGCTCATTTCAGTACATCGCATTGACTGACTGACCAATGATTGCAATTTTCAGTACATTTCATTGACTTACTCGTCAATAAGCACTAATTTCATTATATTTCATTGACTGATTCATCAATAAGCACTCATTTCAGTGCATTTTATTGACTGACTCATCAATAAGTACTAATTTCAGTACTTTCATTGAATGACTCATCAATAAGCACTAATTACATATTTCATTGACTGACTCATCAATAAGCACTCATTTCAGTGCATTTTATTGACTGACCCATCAATAAGTACTAATTTCAGTACTTTCATTGAATGACTGGCCAACAATTGTTTATATCAGTAAATCACATTGACAGACAGACCAATGATTTTTCATCTCATTACACATGTATCTCATTGACATACTGGCAAATTTCTGATATACCGATGGACAATTATTGTTCATTTCATTGACTGGGTATTCAATGATCGCTCATTTCAGTACACTCATTGACTGACCATTGATTGCTCAGTTTAGTACATTACATTGACTGACCAACTTACTGAGCAATGGTTGTTCATTCCAGTTCATCTCACTGGCTGATTGTTGATAGCTAATCTCAATGACTGACTCACTCACTTACTGTCCAATGATTGATTTATGTAGATCTCAATGACTGACTCACTCACTTACTGTCCAATGATTGATTTATGTAGATTGCAATGACTGATTCACTCATTTACTGTCCAATGATTGATTTATGTGGATCACAATGACTGATTCACTCACTTACTGTTCAATGACTGATTTATGTAGATCTTAATGACTGACTGACTCACTCACTGTCCAATGATTGATTTATGTAGATCTCACTGACTGATTCACTCATTTACTGTCCAATGATTGATTTATGTAGATCTCAATGACTGACTCACTCACTTACTGTCCAATGATTGATTTATGTAGATCTCAATGACTGATTCACTCACTTACTGTCCAATGATTGATTTATGTAGATCTCAATGACTGATTCACTCATTTACTGTCCAATGATTGATTTATGTAGATCTCAATGAATGACTCACTCACTTACTGTCCAATGATTGATTTATGTAGATCTCAATGAATGACTGATTCACTCACTTACTGTACGATGATTGATTTATTCACTCATTTACTGTACAATGATTGATTTAATCACTCATTTACTGTACAATGATTGATTAATGTGGATCACAATGACTGATTCACTCATTTACTGTCCAATGAATCATTTATGTAGATCTCAATGACTGATTCACTCCCTTACTGCCCAATGATTCATTTATGTAGATCTCAATTACAGTACATCCGACTGACTGACTGACTGACTGACTGACTGACCAATGACTGCTCATTTCAGTACATCCCAGTGACTGGCTAACCAACGACTGCTCATTTCAATATATCCCACTGACTGACTGACCAATGACTGCTCATTTCAATATATCCCACTGACTGACTGACTGACTGACCAATGACTGCTCATTTCAATATATCCCACTGACTGACTGACCAATGACTGCTCATTTCAATATATCCCACTGACTGACTGAGCAATGACTGCTCATTTCAGTACATCCCACTGACTGACTGACCAATGACTGCTTATTTCAATATGTCCCACTGACTGACTAACCAATGACTGCTCTTTTCAGTACATCCCACTGACTGACTGATCAATGACTACTCATTTAAGTACATCCCACTGACTGAATGACTGCTTATATTTCTGAATCAGTATATCCCACTGACCAATGACTGCTCATTTCAGTACATTTCACTGACTCAGTGGCTGAAATATGAAATACTTTTACTGTGCCAACAAAACTGTGTAAACATACGACATCAATACATATTTCTCTAAATTGTGTTGGCACTTACAGTACACTTCCATTTATGAATACTATGAGGTTATTACGAGGATACCTCAAAGACAGTGCAGCGGAGTCTGGTCAAACCCCGGGGGCAGCCATGATTGTTTTTATTCTTAGAGGACGCTCACACACAATCTATATTTGGAACTCAAATTTCCTAATATGGTAGGATGAAAATCTCCCGTATAATACTGCAAAATTACGGCACACTGTAACTTAAGCCGTTACGGCGACAGATGTATAATAATGATTATTACTTATTGAAAACTTGTTGACACCTAATGCTCAAAGGTACCAAATATTTGACAATACACAATGTTGATAACAAATTGAATGCTGAACAGAAAAATGGTGTTTATTGAATACTGGTACTAGAACTCTCATTCTGGCTAGGGCAGAAAAAAAATCATCAATGTTTGATTCTCAGGTATCAAGAGATTCTTCCATTTTAATCAATGAACACTTGTTTTCGTTGAATATCGATTCTTTATGAAAACTCATTATTATATAAATTATGCACTTTGAAGAACAGATTCAAATTTTATGAGAATCTGTAAATGTATGTCACAATAATTGAATGGAGTATTCAGTATTTGCAGTTTGTACATAAAAAAGTCAGGAGAAACAGTGACATTTAATGTCGGGTACTGTCGCCTGGTACAAAAATATTATAAATTACAAAAAATGTATGCATATAGTAGTGACAATATTTGTGTCAAAATAAGTTATTCTAAAATTTTGAATGTGAAGATTTCTAAATAATTATTTTTAGTATGTTTTCAGTGTAAACCTATTTTTAGAATTAATGTGTTAAATGATATATGACATTTTAACAGCAGTTTTTGTAAATCACAATCAAAATAAACTCTGCCATTGAAACACTATAAAAAACGTTGTCAATACAACAATCCTGTATAGCAATATGTAAATGTATGTCAATTACCTCCAAAAACAATTTGGAGATATTTCTTTCCCATATTTTAATTTTTTTTTTTTCGTTCTTAATGTCATTAATAAAATAAAAAAAAAAACGACATTAATTTTATTTTTAAGTAGCATCATATTCATCATGCAGCATGCTAAGTTTTGGGATACAGCAAACAAAGTATTTACTTGCATCGCATGGGCCCTATATTAAACACAATACGACTAGCATTTTAACTAACATGACAATAATGAAAATAATTTCCAATTGATTGCCTATATGCTAGATAAACAGTTAGCTTTGCAGCAAGACTCGTCATATTTTAATGAAGGTAATCAACTTTTTGTGGAAATATGAATTTAACACCTATAGCAGCAATAAATAATTAAGGAGTATACCATAAAATAAAGAAGAGGCAATATTTAGGGTAATATTTTCACCATGATTCCCATGTGACATTAGCTACACATTGTTTCCTCACATGAAATGTGAAATAATACAAGTCAAATTACAAGATAACCCAATTTTTTTTTATGCTTTAAAGCATAATACATGCATGTTGCCCATTTCTGTGACTTGATCGTCATTGACCCCCATATTGCTGCACACTGCTCATCAGACTACCACGTCCAGTGTGTTAAACCACCCCCGGTGTATTAAGGTCATAAAGCCCCTCCCCTCAATTAATTGGTCTATCCCTTAGTCTTGGTCTCAATAAATGAAGGGCTCAGTGTTTATTCATCTCATTTATCAGGCACATATGGTATCAAGTAGAAATAGGAGATCATTATCAATCAAAAAATGACATTTCAAAACTCATCTTTAATGCCATTAAATAAATTAAATTGAAATTATTTGAGGACACAATAGGAACTATAAAAAAATTTGGAAGTGGAGCTGAGAAATTGGTGGGACACATGAACACATTAACAGAATGGCCGCCAGTCATTTTGAATCAAATCGGAAAACAAACTGATGTGCATCAAGTATGAACACAATAACAGAATGGCCGCCAGTCATTTTGAATCAAATCGGAAAACAAACTGATGTGCATCAAGTATAAACACAATAACAGAATGGCCGCCAGTCATTTTGAATCAAATCGGAAAACAAACTGATGTGCATCAAGTATGAACACAATAACAGAATGGCCGCCAGTCATTTTGAATCAAATCGGAAAACAAACTGATGTGCATCAAGTATGAACACAATAACAGAATGGCCGCCAGTCATTTTGAGTCAAATCGGAAAACAAACTGATGTGCATCAAGTATGAACTATATATCAAGTTTAAATAAAATCATGCCTAGGAAATGGTTGGTGACATGTTTAAACGGTCACTGAAATGAAAAACAAATTCAGGTACGTATCTAAACCATTATGCCCTGTCTTTGCACCAACATCATAGTAATTCCAAGGTACATGTACATGTACTGTATACCCAAGAAATGGTAAAGGACAAATAACAATAAAAACAACAATGAATCAAATTCCAAACTTCCATTGTAAAGATTTATAGGTACAAAAATGTATGTGCCCCTCAGATGGGGTCTCCTTTTTGAGCCAAGTGTCTGGAATGGGGTATTGTTCGAATTGGTAATATGGGTATGACATGTGGTGTCCAAAATGGTAGTATGGATGTGACACATGATGTTCAAAATGGTAGTATATGGGTGTGACATGTGGTGTTCAAAATGGTAGTATGGGTGTGACATGTGGTATTCAAAATGGTAGTATGGGTGTGACATGTGGTGTTCAAAATGGTAGTATGGGTGTGACATGTGGTGTTCAAAATGGAAGTATGGGTGTGACATGTGGATTTCAAAATGGTAGTATGGGTATGACATGTGGTATTCAAAATGGTAGTATGGGTGTGACATGTGGTGTTCAAAATGGTTGTATGGGTATGACATGTGGTATTCAAAATGGTTGTATGGGTGTGACATGTGGTGTGGAAAATGGTAGTATGGGTGTGACATGTGGTGTTCAAAATGGTTGTATGGGTATGACATGTGGTATTCAAAATGGTTGTATGGGTGTGACATGCAGTGTTCAAAATGGTAGTATGGGTGTGACATGTGGTGTTCAAAATGGTAGTATGGGTGTGACATGTGGTGTTCAAAATGGAAGTATGGGTGTGACATGTGGATTTCAAAATGGTAGTATGGGTGTGACATGCAGTGTTCAAAATGGTAGTATGGGTGTGACATGTGGTGTTCAAAATGGTAGTATGGATGTGACACATGGTGTTCAAAATGGTAGTTAATGGGTGTGACATGTGGTGTTCAAAATGGTTGTATGGGTATGACATGTGGTGTTCAAAATGGTAGTATGGGTGTGACATGTGGTGTTCAAAATGGTAGTATGGGTGTGACATGTGGTGTTCAAAATGGTAGTATGGGTGTGACATGTGGTGTTCAAAATGGTAGTATGGGTGTGACATGTGGTGTTCAAAATGGAAGTATGGGTGTGACATGTGGATTTCAAAATGGTAGTATGGGTGTGACATGTGGTATTCAAAATGGTACTAAGGGTGTGACATGTGGTGTTCAAAATGGTAGTACGAGTGTGACATGTGGTGTTCAAAATGGTAGTATGGGTGTGACATGTGGATTTCAAAATGGTAGTATGGGTGTGACATGTGGTATTCAAAATGGTTGTATGGGTGTGACATGTGGTGTTCAAAATGGAAGTATGGGTGTGACATGTGGATTTCAAAATGGTAGTATGGGTGTGACATGTGGTATTCAAAATGGTACTAAGGGTGTGACATGTGGTGTTCAAAATGGTAGTATGGATGTGACACATAGTGTTCAAAATGGTAGTATATGGGTGTGACATGTGGTGTTCAAAATGGTAGTATGGGTGTGACATGTGGTATTCAAAATGGTAGTATGGGTATGACATGTGGTGTTCAAAATGGTAGTATGGGTGTGACATGTGGTGTTCAAAATGGTAGTATGGGTGTGACGTGTGGTGTTCAAAATGGTAGTATGGGTGTGACATGTGGTGTTCAAAATGGTAGTATGGGTGCGACATGTGGATTTCAAAATGGTAGTATGGGTGTGACATGTGGATTTCAAAATGGTAGTATGGGTGTGATATGTGGTGTTCAAAATGGTAGTATGGGTGTGACATGTGGTGTTCAAAATGGAAGTATGGGTGTGACATGTGGATTTCAAAATGGTAGTATGGGTGTGACATGCAGTGTTCAAAATGGTAGTATTGGTGTGACATGTGGTATTCAAAATGGTAGTATGGGTGTGACATGTGGTGTTCAAAATGGTAGTATGGGTGTGACATGTGGTATTCAAAATGGTAGTATGGGTGTGACATGTGGTGTTCAAAATGGTAGTATGGGTGTGACATGTGGATTTCAAAATGGTAGTATGGGTGTGACATGTGGTATTCAAAATGGTAGTATGGGTGTGTCATGTGGTATTCAAAATGGTTGTATGGGTGTGACATGTGGTATTCAAAATGGTTGTATGGGTGTGACATGTGGTATTCAAAATGGTTGTATGGGTGTGACATGTGGTATTCAAAATGGTTGTATGGGTGCGACATGTGGTGTTCAAAATGGTAGTATGGGTGTGACATGTGGTGTTCAAAATGGTAGTATGGGTGTGACGTGGATTTCAAAATGGTAGTATGGGTGTGACATGCAGTGTTCAAAATGGTAGTATTGGTGTGACATGCAGTGTTCAAAATGGAAGTATGGGTGTGACATGTGGAGTTCAAAATGGTAGTATGGGTGTGACATGTGGAGTTCAAAATGGTAGTATGGGTGTGACATGCAGTGTTCAAAATGGTAGTATTGGTGTGACATGCAGTGTTCAAAATGGTAGTATGGGTGTGACATGTGGTGTTCAAAATGGTAGTATGGGTGTGACATGTGGTGTTCAAAATGGTAGTATGGGTGTGACATGTGGTATTCAAAATGGTAGTATGGGTGTGACATGTAGTGTTCAAAATGGTAGTATGGGTGTGACATGTAGTGTTCAAAATGGTTGTATGGGTATGACATGTGGTATTCAAAATGGTAGTTAATGGGTGTGACATGTGGTGTTCAAAATGGTAGTATGGGTGTGACATGTGGTGTTCAAAATGGTAGTATGGGTGTGACATGTGGTGTTCAAAATGGAAGTATGGGTGTGACATGTGGATTTCAAAATGGTAGTATGGGTGAGACATGTGGTGTTCAAAATGGTTGTATGGGTGTGACATGTGGTGTTCAAAATGGAAGTATGGGTGTGACATGTGGATTTCAAAATGGTAGTATGGGTGTGACATGTGGTGTTCAAAATGGTTGTATGGGTGTGACATGTGGTGTTCAAAATGGTAGTATGGGTGTGACATGTGGTGTTCAAAATGGAAGTATGGGTGTGACATGTGGATTTCAAAATGGTAGTATGGGTGTGACATGTGGTGTTCAAAATGGTTGTATGGGTGTGACATGTGGTGTTCAAAATGGTAGTATGGGTGTGACATGTGGTGTTCAAAATGGAAGTATGGGTGTGACATGTGGATTTCAAAATGGTAGTATGGGTGTGACATGTGGATTTCAAAATGGTAGAATGGGTGTGACATGTGGATTTCAAAATGGTAGTATGGTTATGACATGTGGTGTTCAAAATGGTAGTATGGGTATGACATGTGGTATTCAAAATGGTTGTATGGGTGTGACATGTGGTGTTCAAAATGGTCGTATGGGTGTGACATGTGGTGTTCAAAATGGAAGTATGGGTGTGACATGTGGATTTCAAAATGGTAGTATGGGTGTGACATGCAGTGTTCAAAATGGTAGTATGGGTGTGACATGTGGTATTCAAAATGGTTGTATGGGTGTGACATGTGGTATTCAAAATGGTTGTATGGGTGTGACATGTGGTATTCAAAATGGTTGTATGGGTGTGACATGTGGTATTCAAAATGGTTGTATGGGTGTGACATGTGGTGTTCAAAATGGTCGTATGGGTGTGACATGTGGTGTTCAAAATGGAAGTATGGGTGTGACATGTGGATTTCAAAATGGTTGTATGGGTGTGACATGTGGTATTCAAAATGGTTGTATGGGTGTGACATGTGGTGTTCAAAATGGTCGTATGGGTGTGACATGTGGTGTTCAAAATGGTAGTATGGGTGTGACATGTGACAAAAATCAACTACCTTTATTTTCATTCAAGAATGAACATGGCTGATATGAACATGGCTGACATACTCTGAGAAGAAATTACTTGTGTTTTAGATATATTATCCCTGTAAATGCAATTTAAAATTCTAAAGAAAAAATAGTGGGGAAATCACAAAGACATTGTGGCCATAGAAACAAGTTTGTTTACCTCACTGTCTCGCATAATTTTCTCTGCGTCATTGGAGGTATCTTGTGTAATGTATTTGTTATAATTAGTTTATAACATGAGTTTATCATTATCATCCAATACCTTGATGTACCTGTCTAGTTGAGAGATACGGAAATATCAGTTGTACTTTAGTGATGTATTACAAAGCCCCAGATAATAGACTGATATCTTGTATGCTTGCTTATTGTTGAAGAGTGATTTTATTATGAGAGAAGAGCTCTTTCAATTAAGTGAAATTAGTTTAATCCTGTCTACTCCAATAAACAGATTAAATGCAAAGGATGATGGCAATCTGTTCAGAATCAGTATTAATCAGCATAAAGATGTAAATATAGGTTAATTATTCACAGACAGGGAAAGAAAGATTAATAAACCAACACAGGACAGCCAACTATGACAAACGTTTTCAGGTATATTCAAATTAGAACCAAATATGGTAAATTTATTCAAGTATATTCAAATCATAACCAAATATGGTAAATGTATCAGTTCATGTTACTACATCTACATGAAAGTAATTTTATTGCTTGTAATAGTCATGACGTAAGCATTAATTCAGTGCAGAATAAGGAACCAAATATGGTTAATTTATTCAATATTCAAATCATAACCTTATATGGTAAATTTATTCAAGTATATTCAAATCATAACCAAATATGGTAAATGTATCAGTTCATGTTACTACATCTACATGAAAGTAATTTTATTGCTTGTAATAGTCATGACGTAAGCATTAGTTCAGTGCAGAGTAAGGAACCAAATATGGTTAATTTATGCAATATTTAAATCATAACCAAATATGGTTAATTTATTCGTGTCTATGCTACTATGGTTATATGTGGGTAATTTAATTTAGTTCAGTCTCCAATCAGATCATAGAACATTATATTGAGTAAAGACGAACATCAATTGTGTAGTATGTACTCATTTTAAATTTGATATATTATGCTGCAAGTCAATGGCTGCAACCATTTCACAAAAAGGAATCAATAACAATCCAACTGATCAATAGACAAAACTAGTGTAATCCTGAGATAATTTGGTTTTGTATCTCAAGATGAGAACACCCCTTCAAGTAAAATGGAATCACCCAGCAACCTTGAAAGGGGGCAGACTTTGCAATGATTTTAAATAGTACAGGTCAATGATGTCACTGTAACCTAGCGGTGGATTCCTTGACCTCAACTGACCTTCTAATCAGGTATCCCAGAATTCCCTATCATCCCAAACCAGACCGATAATAATATCAATAACATACATACATATAATTTAGAAAGGAAATTAAATTGTTTAATAATTGGTGAAGAAATTTAAATTTAATTACTTGTGCTCCAATTGAGTTGCAATTGAAATATGCCACGATATAAGAAATAAGATACAAGTTGCCAATAACAATGCTAATAAACCCCAGATGATTTCCTTATGCTAGGAAAGGTGAAAGAAACCAACAATAGAGTGATGAACTTAATCATGTAGAATAATCCACAGGTGATCCATTTATTAATGTGCATAGTGAGAAGTACAATTTTCTATCCAAGAGTAATAAATTCATTGCACTCCATGTAAAAGACTCATTCTTGAAACAAGCCAAAACAAATAGTTTATTTGTAATAGTAGTTGATGTCAGTGGAGAGGAATAAACTGTAAAATATTTTATTTTCATGTCTTCGCTGAAGAAACGGTATTACAATTAATTCCAGTTAAAATATTTTAGAAGTATTTTACTGCATATACCAGCAAATTTAGCTTGACAGACATTACAATATTTTGTCTCTAATTCTGTTGTCAGCAGAGAAACATTTCACATCAAAGCAAGCATCATACCAATTGAAAATGACAATGATCCAGAACGCAACAGCACTCAAAATTTAACCCTGACTTGCAGCTTCCATAAAGGATATAATTTTTCAATTTTCATTTACTGAAACAGCCATTATAAATTATATAGAAGTATGAAATTCAGCTAACTTTTGACATGATGAAATAATACTTGAACATTTAAATAATGTATTTTAGTGGCAATAATATACAGATAAGAGGCAGTAGTCATGTACAGATAAAAGGCAGCAGCTTTCCGTCAACCATGTACAGATGAGATGCAGCAGCCATCTCACAACGATATCGATGTACAGATGAGATGCAGCACTCATTCCCCAACCATGTACAGATGAGATGCAGTAGCCATCCCACAACCATGTACAGACGAGATGCAGCAGCCATCCCACAACCATGTACAGATGAGATGCAGCACTCATTCTGCAACCATGTACAGATGAGATGCAGCAGCCATCCCACAACCATGTACAGATGAGATGCAGCAGCTATCCCACAACCATGTACAGATGAGATGCAGCACTCATTCCCCAACCATGTACAGATGAGATGCAGCAGCCATCCCACAACCATGTTCAGATGAGATGCAGCACTCACTCCCCAACCATGTACAGATGAGATGCAGCAGTCATTCCACAACCATGTACAGATAAGATGCAGAAGCCATCCCACAACCATGTACAGATGAGATGCAGCAGCCATTCCACAACTATGTACAGATGAGATGCAGCAGCCATTCCACAACCATAAACAGATGAGGTGCAGCAGCCATTCCACAACCATGTACAGATGAGATGCAGCAGCCATCCCACAACCATGTACAGATGAGATGCAGGAGCCATCCCACAACCATGTTCAGATGAGATGCAGCACTCATTCCCCAACCATGTACAGATGAGATGCAGCAGCCATCC
Source organism: Saccoglossus kowalevskii (assembly GCF_978046115.1). Classification (NCBI taxonomy): domain Eukaryota; kingdom Metazoa; phylum Hemichordata; class Enteropneusta; family Harrimaniidae; genus Saccoglossus; species Saccoglossus kowalevskii. The sequence goes on from NC_140651.1 coordinate 3,483,391, forward strand.
CACAACCATGTACAGATGAGATGCAGCAGCCATCCCACAACCATGTACAGATGAGATGCAGCAGCCATCCCACAACCATGTTCAGATGAGATGCAGCACTCACTCCCCAACCATGTACAGATGAGATGCAGCAGCCATCCCACAACCATGTACAGATGAGATGCAGCACTCATTCCCCAACCATGTACAGATGAGATGCAGCAGCCATCCCACAACCACGTACAGATGAGATGCAGCAGTCATTCCACAACCATGTACAGATGAGATGCAGCAGCCATCCCACAACCATGTACAGATGAGATGCAGCAGCCATTCCACAACCATGTGCAGACGAGATGCAGCAGTCATTCCACAACCATGTACAGATGAGATGCAGCAGCCATCCCACAACCATGTACAGATGAGATGCAGCACTCATTCCCCAACCATGTACAGATGAGATGCAGCAGCCATCCCACAACCATGTACAGATGAGATGCAGCAGCCATCCCACAACCACGTACAGATGAGATGCAGCACTTATTCCCTAACCATGTACAGATGAGATACAGCAGCCATCAGACAACCACATACAGATGAGATGCAGCAGTCATTCCACAACCATTTACAGATGAGATGCAGCAGCCATCCCACAACCATGTACAGATAAGATGCAGCACTCATTCCCCAACCATGTACAGATGAGATGCAGCAGTCATTCCACAACCATGTACAGATGAGATGCAGCAGCCATCCCACAACCACGTACAGATGAGATGCAGCACTCATTCTCCAACCATGTACAGATGAGATGCAGCAGCCATCCCACAACCATGTACAGATGAGATGCAAAAGCCATCCCACAACCATGTACAGATGAGATGCAGCAGCCATCCCACAACCATGTACAGATGAGATGCAGCAGCCATCCCACAACCATGTACAGATGAGATGCAGCACTCATTCCCCAACCATGTACAGATGAGATGCAGCAGCCATCCCACAACCATGTACAGATGAGATGCAGCAGCCATCCCACAACCACGTACAGATGAGATGCAGCACTTATTCCCTAACCATGTACAGATGAGATACAGCAGCCATCAGACAACCACATACAGATGAGATGCAGCAGTCATTCCACAACCATTTACAGATGAGATGCAGCAGCCATCCCACAACCATGTACAGATAAGATGCAGCACTCATTCCCCAACCATGTACAGATGAGATGCAGCAGTCATTCCACAACCATGTACAGATGAGATGCAGCAGCCATCCCACAACCACGTACAGATGAGATGCAGCACTCATTCTCCAACCATGTACAGATGAGATGCAGCAGCCATCCCACAACCATGTACAGATGAGATGCAAAAGCCATCCCACAACCATGTACAGATGAGATGCAGCAGCCATCCCACAACCATGTACAGATGAGATGCAAAAGCCATCTCATGATATCGATGTACAGATGAGATGCAGCACTCATTGCCCAACCATGTACAGATGAGATGCAGCAGCCATCCCACAACCATGTACAGACGAGATGCAGCAGCCATCCCACAACCATGTACAGATGAGATGCAGCAGCCATTACACAACTATGTACAGATGAGATGCAAAAGCCATCCCACAACCATGTACAGATGAGATGCAGCAATTCCACAACTATGTACAGATGAGATGCAGCAGCCATCCCACAACCATGTACAGATGAGATGCAGCAGCCATTCCACAACCATGTACAGATGAGATACAGCAGCCATTCCACAACCATGTACAGATGAGATGCAGCAGCCATTCCACAACCATATACAGATGAGGTGCAGCAGCCATTCCACAACTATGTACAGATGAGATGCAGCAGCCATTCCACAACCATAAACAGATGAGGTGCAGCAGCCATTCCACAACCATGTACAGATGAGATGCAGCAGCCATCCCACAACCATGTACAGATGAGGTGCAGCAGCCATTCCACAACCATGTACAAATGAGATGCAGCAGCCATCCCACAACCATGTACAGATGAGATGCAGCAGCCATCCCACAACCATGTACAAATGAGATGCAAAAGCCATCCCACAACCATGTACAGATGAGGTGCATCAGCTATTCCACAACCATGTACAGATGAGATACAGCAGCCATTCCACAACCATGTACAGATGAGATGCAGCAGCCATTCCACAACCATGTACAGATGAGATGCAGCAGCCATCCCACAACCATGTACAAATGAGATGCAAAAGCCATCCCACAACCATGTACAGATGAGGTGCATCAGCTATTCCACAACCATGTACAGATGAGATGCAGCAGCCATTACACAACCATGTACAGATGAGATGCAGCAGCCATCCCACAACCATGTACAGATGAGATGCAGCAGCCATTACACAACCATGTACAGATGAGGTGCAGCAGCCATTCCACAACCATGTACAGATGAGATGCAGCAGCCATCCCACAACCATGTACAGATGAGATGCAGCAGCCATCCCACAACCACGTACAGATGAGGTGCAGCAGCCATTCCACAACCATGTACAAATGAGATGCAGCAGCCATCCCACAACCATGTACAGATGAGATGCAGCAGCCATCCCACAACCATGTACAAATGAGATGCAGCAGCCATCCCACAACCATGTACAGATGAGATGCAGCAGCCATTCCACAACCATGTGCAGACGAGATGCAGCAGTCATTCCACAACCATGTACAGATGAGATGCAGCAGCCATCCCACAACCATGTACAGATGAGATGCAGCACTCATTCCCCAACCATGTACAGATGAGATGCAGCAGCCATCCCACAACCATGTACAGATGAGATGCAGCAGCCATCCCACAACCACGTACAGATGAGATGCAGCACTTATTCCCTAACCATGTACAGATGAGATACAGCAGCCATCAGACAACCACATACAGATGAGATGCAGCAGTCATTCCACAACCATTTACAGATGAGATGCAGCAGCCATCCCACAACCATGTACAGATAAGATGCAGCACTCATTCCCCAACCATGTACAGATGAGATGCAGCAGTCATTCCACAACCATGTACAGATGAGATGCAGCAGCCATCCCACAACCACGTACAGATGAGATGCAGCACTCATTCTCCAACCATGTACAGATGAGATGCAGCAGCCATCCCACAACCATGTACAGATGAGATGCAAAAGCCATCCCACAACCATGTACAGATGAGATGCAGCAGCCATCCCACAACCATGTACAGATGAGATGCAGCAGCCATCCCACAACCATGTACAGATGAGATGCAGCACTCATTCCCCAACCATGTACAGATGAGATGCAGCAGCCATCCCACAACCATGTACAGATGAGATGCAGCAGCCATCCCACAACCACGTACAGATGAGATGCAGCACTTATTCCCTAACCATGTACAGATGAGATACAGCAGCCATCAGACAACCACATACAGATGAGATGCAGCAGTCATTCCACAACCATTTACAGATGAGATGCAGCAGCCATCCCACAACCATGTACAGATAAGATGCAGCACTCATTCCCCAACCATGTACAGATGAGATGCAGCAGTCATTCCACAACCATGTACAGATGAGATGCAGCAGCCATCCCACAACCACGTACAGATGAGATGCAGCACTCATTCTCCAACCATGTACAGATGAGATGCAGCAGCCATCCCACAACCATGTACAGATGAGATGCAAAAGCCATCCCACAACCATGTACAGATGAGATGCAGCAGCCATCCCACAACCATGTACAGATGAGATGCAGCAGCCATCTCATGATATCGATGTACAGATGAGATGCAGCACTCATTGCCCAACCATGTACAGATGAGATGCAGCAGCCATCCCACAACCATGTACAGACGAGATGCAGCAGCCATCCCACAACCATGTACAGATGAGATGCAGCAGCCATTACACAACTATGTACAGATGAGATGCAAAAGCCATCCCACAACCATGTACAGATGAGATGCAGCAATTCCACAACTATGTACAGATGAGATGCAGCAATTCCACAACTATGTACAGATGAGATGCAGCAGCCATCCCACAACCATGTACAGATGAGATGCAGCAGCCATCCCACAACCATGTACAGATGAGATGCAGCAGCCATTCCACAACCATGTACAGATGAGATACAACAGCCATTCCACAACCATGTACAGATGAGATGCAGCAGCCATTCCACAACCATATACAGATGAGGTGCAGCAGCCATTCCACAACTATGTACAGATGAGATGCAGCAGCCATTCCACAACCATAAACAGATGAGGTGCAGCAGCCATTCCACAACCATGTACAGATGAGATGCAGCAGCCATCCCACAACCATGTACAGATGAGGTGCAGCAGCCATTCCACAACCATGTACAAATGAGATGCAGCAGCCATCCCACAACCATGTACAGATGAGATGCAGCAGCCATCCCACAACCATGTACAAATGAGATGCAAAAGCCATCCCACAACCATGTACAGATGAGGTGCATCAGCTATTCCACAACCATGTACAGATGAGATACAGCAGCCATTCCACAACCATGTACAGATGAGATGCAGCAGCCATTCCACAACCATGTACAGATGAGATGCAGCAGCCATTCCACAACCATGTACAGATGAGATGCAGCAGCCATCCCACAACCATGTACAAATAAGATGCAAAAGCCATCCCACAACCATGTACAGATGAGGTGCATCAGCTATTCCACAACCATGTACAGATGAGATGCAGCAGCCATTACACAACCATGTACAGATGAGATGCAGCAGCCATCCCACAACCATGTACAGATGAGATGCAGCAGCCATCCCACAACCATGTACAGATGAGATGCAGCAGCCATTACACAACCATGTACAGATGAGGTGCAGCAGCCATTCCACAACCATGTACAGATGAGATGCAGCAGCCATCCCACAACCATGTACAGATGAGATGCAGCAGCCATCCCACAACCACGTACAGATGAGGTGCAGCAGCCATTCCACAACCATGTACAAATGAGATGCAGCAGCCATCCCACAACCATGTACAGATGAGATGCAGCAGCCATCCCACAACCATGTACAAATGAGATGCAAAAGCCATCCCACAACCATGTACAGATGAGGTGCATCAGCTATTCCACAACCATGTACAGATGAGATACAGCAGCCATTCCACAACCATGTACAGATGAGATGCAGCAGCCATTCCACAACCATGTACAGATGAGATGCAGCAGCCATCCCACAACCATGTACAAATGAGATGCAAAAGCCATCCCACAACCATGTACAGATGAGGTGCATCAGCTATTCCACAACCATGTACAGATGAGATGCAGCAGCCATTACACAACCATGTACAGATGAGATGCAGCAGCCATCCCACAACCATGTACAGATGAGATGCAGCAGCTTTCCCACAACCATGTACAAATGAGATGCAAACGCCATACCACAACCATGTACAGATGAGGTGCATCAGCTATTCCACAACCATGTACAGATGAGATGCAGCAGCCATTACACAACCATGTACAGATGAGATGCAGGAGCTTTCCCACAACCATGTACAGATGAGATGCAGCAGCTTTCCCACAACCATGTACAGATGAGATGCAGCAGCCATCCCACAACTATGTACAGATGAGATGCAGGAGCTTTCCCACAACCATGTACAGATGAGGTGCAGCAGCTTTCCCACAACCATGTACAGATGCGATGCAGCAGTCATTCCACAATTATGTACAGATGAGATGCAGCAGCCATCCCACAACCATGTACAGATGAGATGCAGGAGCTTTCCCACAACCATGTACAGATGAGATGCAGCAGCCATTCCACAATTATGTACAGATGAGATGGAAAAGCCATCCCACAACCATGTACAGATGAGATGCAGCAGCCATCCCACAACCATGTACAGATGAGATGCAGGAGCTTTCCCACAACCATGTACAGATGAGATGCAGCAGCCATTACACAACCATGTACAGATGAGATGCAGCAGCCATCCTACAACTATGTACAGATGAGATGCAGGAGCTTTCCCACAACCATGTACAGATGAGGTGCAGCAGCTTTCCCACAACCATGTACAGATGCGATGCAGCAGTCATTCCACAATTATGTACAGATGAGATGCAGCAGCCATTCCACAATTATGTACAGATGAGATGCAGCAGTCATCCCACAACCATGTACAAATGAGATGCAGCAGCCATTCCACAACCATGTACAGATGAGATGCAGGAGCTTTCCCACAACCATGTACAGATGAGATGCAGCAGCCTTTCCACAATTATGTACAGATGAGATGGAAAAGCCATCCCACAACCATGTACAGATGAGATGCAGCAGCCATCCCACAACCATGTACAGATGAGATGCATCAGCTATTCCACAACCATGTACAGATGAGATGCAGCAGCCATTACACAACCATGTACAGATGAGATGCAGCAGCCATCCCACAACCATGTACAGATGAGATGCAGCAGCCATTCCACAATTATGTACAGATGAGATGCAGCAGCCATCCCACAACCATGTACAAATGAGATGCAAAAGCCATCCCACAACCATGTACAGATGAGGTGCATCAGCTATTCCACAACCATGTACAGATGAGATGCAGCAGCCATTCCACAACCATGTACAGATGAGATGCAGCAGCCATTCCACAACCATGTACTGATGAGATGCAGCAGCCATCCCACAACCATGTACAAATGAGATGCAAAAGCCATCCCACAACCATGTACAGATGAGGTGCATCAGCTATTCCACAACCATGTACAGATGAGATGCAGCAGCCATTACACAACCATGTACAGATGAGATGCAGGAGCTTTCCCACAACCATGTACAGATGAGATGCAGCAGCTTTCCCACAACCATGTACAAATGAGATGCAAAAGCCATCCCACAACCATGTACAGATGAGGTGCATCAGCTATTCCACAACCATGTACAGATGAGATGCAGCAGCCATTACACAACCATGTACAGATGAGATGCAGGAGCTTTCCCACAACCATGTACAGATGAGATGCAGCAGCTTTCACACAACCATGTACAGATGAGATGCAGCAGCCATCCCACAACTATGTACAGATGAGATGCAGGAGCTTTCCCACAACCATGTACAGATGAGGTGCAGCAGCTTTCCCACAACCATGTACAGATGCGATGCAGCAGTCATTCCACAATTATGTACAGATGAGATGCAGCAGCCATCCCACAACCATGTACAGATGAGATGCAGGAGCTTTCCCACAACCATGTACAGATGAGATGCAGCAGCCATTCCACAATTATGTACAGATGAGATGGAAAAGCCATCCCACAACCATGTACAGATGAGATGCAGCAGCCATCCCACAACCATGTACAGATGAGATGCAGGAGCTTTCCCACAACCATGTACAGATGAGATGCAGCAGCCATTACACAACCATGTACAGATGAGATGCAACAGCCATCCCACAACTATGTACAGATGAGATGCAGCAGCTTTCCCACAACCATGTACAGATGAGGTGCAGCAGCTTTCCCACAACCATGTACAGATGCGATGCAGCAGTCATTCCACAATTATGTACAGATGAGATGCAGCAGCCATCCCACAATTATGTACAGATGAGATGCAGCAGCCATCCCACAATTATGTACAGATGAGATGCAGCAGTCATCCCACAACCATGTACAGATGAGATGCAGCAGCCATTCCACAATTATGTACAGATGAGATGCAGCAGCCATCCCACAATTATGTACAAATGAGATGCAGCAGCCATTCCACAACCATGTACAGATGAGATGCAGCAGCCATTCCACAACCATGTACAGATGAGATGCAGCAGCCATTACACAACCATGTACAGATGAGATGCAGCAGCTTTCCCACAACCATGTACAGATGAGGTGCAGCAGCTTTCCCACAACCATGCACAGATGCGATGCAGCAGTCATTCCACAATTATGTACAGATGAGATGCAGCAGCCATCCCACAATTATGTACAGATGAGATGCAGCAGTCATCCCACAACCATGTACAGATGAGATGCAGCAGCCATTCCACAATTATGTACAGATGAGATGCAGCAGCCATCCCACAATTATGTACAGATGAGATGCAGCAGTCATCCCACAACCATGTACAGATGAGATGCAGCAGCCATCCCACAATTATGTACAAATGAGATGCAGCAGCCATTCCACAACCATGTACTGATGAGATGCAGCAGCCATTCCACAACCATGTACAGATGAGATGCAGCAGCTTTCCCACAACCATGTACAGATGAGGTGCAGCAGCTTTCCCACAACCATGTACAGATGCGATGCAGCAGTCATTCCACAACCATGTACAGATGAGATGCAGCAGCCATTCCACAATTATGTACAGATGAGATGCAGCAGCCATCCCACAATTATGTACAAATGAGATGCAGCAGCCATTCCACAACCATGTACAGATGAGATGCAGCAGCCATTCCACAATTATGTACAGATGAGATGCAGCAGCCATTCCACAACCATGTACAGATGCGATGCAGCAGCCATCCCACAATTATGTACAAATGAGATGCAGCAGCCATTCCACAACCATGTACAGATGCAGCCGCACAACCTCCATTTTCCTCTTTCACATCTCAATAAATCCACTCAGCTAAACAAAATTGAATCTTGATTCTTCTCCCCAATGCGCACTTGCACACCGATCCCACCCATGAATCACCATACAAACTGTACATACAAGGCTATGAGTTAAAAAAAGTTTATTATAATATGAGGTTATTACAAGGATACCTCAAAGTATGCACCAGTATTGACTGATGCGCAGCGAAGGGCGATGCACGGCGTACTGTCTGAGTGCATACTTCTAGGTATTCTCGTAATAACCTTATTATTATACATCTTTTCATTCCAAGGATACATCATGGGAATGTCGAAATCCAAAATGTTTAGATCAGAATCAGCAAACTTCTTTGTGTGGAGTCCGGTCAAACTCTGGTTGCAGCCATGTTTGTTTTTATTATTATTACGCGCGTAATCATTCCATATTGGGAATTCGCATTTCCTAATATGGTAGGATGAAAATACCACGTAAAATTACGGCACGCTGTAACTTATGGCGTTACAGTGACAGATGTATAATAATTATCAATAAGCATTTTGTAATCTTTTTCTCTCAAATGGATATTGATGTACATCTCAGCATTTCATAATAGTCAGTCACTTTGACTTGCTGTTTTAAAGATCCCAGATTGTTTATTGCTGCAAAATTTCAGTTTTCCATGAAAAATAAAGCAGCTTACACAAATAGTCACAAAGAATCCATTTCTTGGAAATAAATGAGAGCATGTTTATAATTGGACACATCCAGGCATAAATCTAATGCATAACTTTATTAATGGTAATGACAAAATATCTTTATTATCTGCAGTAGCAAAACAAATTGCAACCTGATGTCTGGTGTAATGCTTAGTATGTCTGCTTAACACCAGGGCATTGTGGGTAAAATCCAGTGACAGATTGTGGTCAGCTGCCTCTCAGTAGTGACAAGAATATGTCTAGCCCACTAGCCCCCAAAGATCTACATGTACCGTACTTCCCCAAGTATAAGCCCAGGGGTCTGAACATGTAAAATCGGGAAAATTAGGGGGTGGGCTTATACTCGAGGACCACCTCAGAAAAGAACATTTTTTGGGGGGTTTAAAATTGTAACCATCTCCCCAACCACGAAAAATTATCCAAATTACATTTTTCAACAAACATGTTCATAAAAATACACACATTTGATTACAATACAGTTTACATACTGTCTGAATTTACAGTGCGAAAATGGGTAGGGTCTGTGGGAAAACAGTCGAAGGCAAAACTTTATCATTAATATCTTCGTTGTGGAATGTTTTCGATTATACGCAAACTCTTGATACAATGCCATGGTGTTTTTCATCATGATTTGACCTGAACAACTTCCTTTGACCTAACAGGTCACGTCTTTCGTTAACCAATCAAAATGCTGTGTCGCACAGACAAAGGTTTCCGATTATTGACGAAGTCATCTTTTCAACACAATGCGGAAGTGATGTTAAAATGCGATCTGATTTCGACAAAAAACGTTGATTTTTCCCCTAAAGCTGTTGATTCTCAATTTTCGAAAGGTAAACTGAGGGTGGAGGAAGTATTTAAACTTTTCACGGTCGCCAACAAGTCATGTCAAAGAATAGTTTGCTCGTTCACATCCCATTCACGATAGTCTCAATGGACACGATTATTCAGAAAAGTAAAATGATGTTCAATGATCAGGTTTCACGACTTGACGATCACATTTTTGGCTTTTCTAAAACTACTACTCAAAAGAAATATAGATTGCTTCAGAATTGCAACATCGGGGTTCATCCTGAGTAAATAACAGAATAGAAAAGGTCCGAACCATGTTCCATACGTTCGCCGGTCATGCACTCTGAAATTAATGCGAGTTTTCTCGTAAAAGCAGAAACCAAACTAACGTACCAATCACGATTATTATTCAATGAAATACACTTTTTACATGCATATTTGTAATAAATGTTGTTGACGCCCAGTAAAAACACCCTGGGCCTATACTGGGGGATACCCTCAACCTGTTAAATGTCTAAAAACAGAGGGTGGGCTTATTCTCGGGGAGGGGCTTATGCTCCGGGAAGTAGGGTATGTAGTAGTTTCTAGTTTTACACTTTTTTTTGTTATGATGTTGTCTGTATGTACCATGATACAGTAAATATTAATTACAGGACGTGTGGTAAATATTATGCACCAGAACTTGAAATAAATGAAAATCTATATTTAAGATGTATAATGTACATGTATTTTGATTTTTATTCAAGTGGCAAACAGACTTGATTCTGATAAATTTTTAGCACTAAAAAGGCTGCCATCCGACCATCTTGAATATGAAAAGGTATATATATATTTGTGAAGTTTGGTGCAGACAGGACATGGTGACAAACTGATTGCAGAAATACAGCAGAAATGATGACAATGAAATCACCATGCATCACTAATCACAGATTTGTTTTCATAATTTTTATCAAACGATAATTTCACCAAGGTCAGATTGAAAATTAATGTAACAGTAAAAATTACAGAATGTATAATGCACTGATCGAAGGCTATGATTTACATGCCGCCATCTTGGTAGCCTTGACCAGTGAGTCAGGATAAAATAGCAGCACAATTACCGTAAATTCTGTTAATCTACGTTAATAATCATATTAAGAGATATATAAAAATATCACAAGGCCAAATACAATCTGTTAATACTTAGTCAACATGCCTTCATCTATAACATAAAATTAATCCACTAAAAATGTGGGTACTGAACTATATACTAGAAAATGACATTGAAATAGGAATGTATTTTTATTTGAAATGTCACATATTTCCTATTTGGTACTGAACCTACATCTGGTACATCATTTCTAGATGTACATTGTAACAAGTCAAATTCATGACACATCTTATGCCATGTAATACGTGTGAAATTTGAATGTACTGAACTAGGCATGTTAGATATGACACTATGGAACAGTATTTTGAAAACAAAATCACACCCATAACAAAAAGTAATGAACTATCACTACCCATGCAATGTGATATGTTAAGTTCACATGCACTGTACTTATTGGATAAAACAACTGATAGGTGATGTATACTGTCAACAATATGGTCTCTAACAATTTTGTAAATATGATAATTTTATAGCAATGGTGGAGCCAAAATTCCCCTGACAGTCCCATGGCATTGGTGGGGACAAAATTCCCTGACAATCACATGGCATTGGTGGGGACAAAATTCCCTGACAATCACATGGCATTGGTGGGGACAAAATTCCCTGACAATCACATGGCATTGGTGGGGACAAAATTCCCTGACAATCACATGGCATTGGTGGGGACAAAATTCCCTGACAATCACATGGCATTGGTGGGGACAAAATTCCCTGACAATCACATGGCACTGGTGGGGACAAAATTTCCTGACAATCCCATGGCATTGGTGGGGACAAAATTCCTTGACAGTCACATGGCATTGGTGGGGACAAAATTCCTTGACAATCACATGGCATTGGTGGGGACAAAATTCCCTGACAATCCTATGGCATTGGCGGAGACAAAATTCCCTGAAAATCACATGGCATTGGTGGGGACAAAATTCCCTGACAATCACATGGCATTGGTGGGGACAAAATTCCCTGACAGTCACATGGCATTGGTGGGGACAAAATTCCTTGACAGTCACATGGCATTGGTGGGGACAAAATTCCCTGACAATCACATGGCATTGGTGGGGACAAAATTCCCTGACAATCACATGGCATTGGTGGGGACAAAATTCCCTGACAATCACATGGCATTGGTGGGGACAAAATTCCCTGACAATCACATGGCATTGGTGGGGACAAAATTCCCTGACAGTCACATGGCATTGGTGGGGACAAAATTCCCTGACAGTCACATGGCATTGGTGGGGACAAAATTCCCTGACAATCCTATGGCATTGGTGGGGACAAAATTCCCTGACAATCACATGGCATTGGTGGGGACAAAATTCCCTGACAATCACATGGCATTGGTGGGGACAAAATTCCCTGACAATCACATGGCATTGGTGGGGACAAAATTCCCTGACAATCACATGGCATTGGTGGGGACAAAATTCCCTGACAATCCCATGGCATTGGTGGGGACAAAATTCCTTGACAGTCACATGGCATTGGTGGGGACAAAATTCCCTGACAGTCCTATGGCATTGGCGGAGACAAAATTCCCTGAAAATCACATGGCATTGGTGGGGACAAAATTCCCTGACAGTCACATGGCATTGGTGGGGACAAAATTCCCTGACAATCACATGGCATTGGTGGGGACAAAATTCCTTGACAATCACATGGCATTGGTGGGGACAAAATTCCTTGACAGTCACATGGCATTGGTGGGGACAAAATTCCCTGACAGTCCCATGGCATTGGTGGGGACAAAATTCCCTGACAATCACATGGCATTGGTGGGGACAAAATTCCCTGACAATCACATGGCATTGGTGGGGACAAAATTCCCTGACAATCACATGGCATTGGTGGGGACAAAATTCCCTGACAGTCACATGGCATTGGTGGGGACAAAATTCCTTGACAGTCACATGGCATTGGTGGGGACAAAATTCCCTGACAATCACATGGCATTGGTGGGGACAAAATTCCCTGACAATCACATGGCATTGGTGGGGACAAAATTCCCTGACAATCACATGGCATTGGTGGGGACAAAATTCTGTGACAATCCCATGGCTTTGGTGGGGACAAAATGTCCAACGTATGTATCAAGTTTAAACAAAATCCATCCATAAATGCTTGATTTTGATGATTTTTTAGCACAAAAATGGCCACCATTTGGCCATCTTGAATCAGATCGTGAAACAAATTGATGTGCATATGTATAATATTATATATGATGTACGTGTGAAGTTTGAATGTAATTGGTACAGGCATGTCTAAGATACAGGTCCCAACACACGAATGCACACACGGATGTACAGAGGCAATCCATAAGTCCCCCTTTTCGGACTGCGTCTGAACAGGGACTAAAAAAAGACTGGTTGGATTAGCATATAAACGCCCTTCATAGAGAGGACAGAAGATAAGGATCAGACACATTCCATAATACAGTATACAAGACTTACTTGTACTTGCCAGGAAACCATTCTGGTGTTTTGATATCTGTAAAACCGGTGATTTAGATCGGTGTATTATCATCAAAGGTTCACTGAAAAAACAAATGACAGTTTATTCGGTTTTTATTCACTTTAAGAAGGTTCTAGCAGAATTGAAAATTGTCTTGTTTGTCAAACTGTTTTTTTTATGGATTCATATCATCAGAAAATAAAGACAGACAAATCACCAGATAAATGTTTGAGATACATGCATCCAAAATATCATAAAAAATAGTCTAAACTGGCGTTTTTACATTGATCTCTAGTGTGAGATTATTTCTTAGTACCTCAAAATTTTGATGAATGAACTGAAAAAATAATATATTTTTTATTGACATAAATCTTAATATTGTGAAAACATTTTTAAAAAATGACAAGTAATTTGGTGAGTTTCCAGCGTGATAATAGTTTTACATTACTGTGTATAGAATGGGAGGCTATTTCCCATAATGCATTGCAAATATGTGCAGTAAAATGCTCAGTAGTGTAAAATTTGAATTCGAACTGTTTTAATTTCACCTGATACAATGCAACAGGTGGTAACCATTTCTTTGACAAGCCAGTAACCTACTTTACTTGAAACAATGGTACAATCAGGTCCAGGTACCTTTATGCAAGTCTCACAGTCCCCAATTTAGGAGTCTCAGAGTATATCGATAATTCAAACTACAATAACTGAAAATGTTGCATTTTCCAGGAATGGAATTCTTGCTGATCTCATTTTTATCTCATATTTTGCTTAGTGACATTTTGAATAGACAAATCAATAGTTTTGACTTGTAGTAAATTCTGGTACACCTGAATTTGAATTACAAGCCATGGCACAATCATTAGTTATCAAATTTAAGATATATAGTTTTGTTTATAGTAATATAGTTTGAACATAAACATGAATTCAGAAGCTGATGCTTGATTGTGATGATTTTTTAACATTAAAATGATTAATATTCAGTCATCTTGTATCAAATGAGTACTCCATATTGCAAGATTTGCTCTGGAACAACAATAATTAAAACAAAATGGCCACCACTTGGCCATTTTGAATCCAAATTGGAGAACAGAAGAATTTACGTGCATCAATGACCTATAATGCATGATGTATGTATCCAGTTTGTATGAAATCCATTCATAAATGAGCAAGATTCGGTTCTGGAATGCCAGTGATGCTCTATTTTTGATGATTTCTTCGGCCATTTTGAATCAGATTGTCAAACCAATAAATTTGTATAACTATGACATAATGTATAATGAAAATATGAAATTTAAAAATAATCAGTCAAAGAATGTCAGAGATATGGCACTAGAACCGCGTTCATTAAAACAAAATGGCCACCAGTCGGCCATTTTGTGCATTAAGGTCTTATAATGTCCAATGTATATACCATGTTTGAACAAAATCCATCAGAAAACAGCCAAAATCCGGTTTCAGAATGCCAGAAATGCTAGACTTTAATGATTTTTCAACACAAAATTGGCCGCCATACGGCCATCTTGAATTAGGTTGTGAAAAAAATTGTAGTGCATACGTATAATATCATGTGTGATGTACAATTGACTGTAATCAGTCCAGGCATGTCCAAGATTTAATTTTGGACGTATGCACTCACACAGATCAGAGATCAATCCATGAGTCCCTGTTTTCGGACTGTGTCCAAGCGGGGACTAATAATGCCAAACCCTTTTTTCTTTAAAATATTCAGTTTATGGTCAATGTATCACATAATATAAACTGCAGACAGAGCTGTAATGACATACATATATATGAATGGTTTCCACTATTTATATGCAACAGACCACTCCCAACACACACATTTCGGTAAAGATATATGTGGGAAGCATTGTAATATTTGGTATACATGCGCAGTTTTGTTCTATAATTAACGAGTTTCTATTTTACAGTGCTTTCATTTTCTGTTATGTGGGCATATCAATGATTTATAGACAGCGATTTTTTGATTTATTGGGAGAGCAACAATACAGATTATCATCGTAACGTCAGAACACTGTTAATCGTAAAAAAAATCGTAAAAATTAAAACAAATATGTATCAATATGGCATGGCAAATAAATGAGATTACAAATAGACTTGTCTGTGCCACACTGGCAACCATGGCAACCATGACATACATCTACCAATCACATGACAACTTATTCAATCGGAACATAAAATCATATGCTACATGATTTTAAGAGATATTAGTTTAACCATTACTTTTCATGACAAAAAATACAGACTCAATGCACCATGAATATCTGGGAATGAACACCCCAACAGACTCAATGGCACCAGGAATGTCTGGGAATGAACACCCCATACAGACTCAATAGCACCACAAATACCAAGCAATGAATCCACCAACCCAACAGACTCGATGGCACCATGAACACCTGATGGGAGTTCAAATTCTACCTGGGGATGAACACCCCTACAGACTCAATGGCACCATGATAATCTGGGAATGAACATACCTACAGACTCAGTGGCACCGTGAATATCTGAGAATGAACACCCCTACAGACTCAATGCACCATTAATAACTGGGGATGAACACCCCTACAGACTCAATGGCACCATAAATATCTGAGAATGAACACCCCTACAGACTCAATGCACCATAAATATCTGAGAATGAACACCCCTACAGACTCAATGCACCATGAATATCTGGGAATGAACACCCCTACAGACTCAATGCACCATAAATATCTGAGAATGAACACCCCTACAGACTCAATGGCACCATAAATATCTGAGAATGAACACCCCTACAGACTCAATGCACCATTAATATCTGAGAATGAACACCCCTACAGACTCAATGCACCATAAATATCTGAGAATGAACACCCCTACAGACTCAATGGCACCATGAATATCTGGAAATGAACACCCCTACAGACTCAATGCACCATGAATATCTGAGAATGAACACCCCTACAGACTCAATGCACCATAAATATCTGGAAATGAACACCCCTACAGACTCAATGGCACCATAAATATCTGAGAATGAACACCCCTACAGACTCAATGCACCATGAATATCTGGGAATGAACACCCATAAAGACTCAATGCACCATAAATATCTGGAAATGAACACCCATACAGACTCAATGCACCATGAATATCTGGGAATGAACACCCCTACAGACTCAATGCACCATAAATATCTGAGAATGAACACCCCTACAGACTCAATGCACCATAAATATCTGAGAATGAACACCCCTACAGACTCAATGCACCATAAATATCTGGAAATGAACACCCCTACAGACTCAATGGCACCATAAATATCTGAGAATGAACACCCCTACAGACTCAATGCACCATGAATATCTGGGAATGAACACCCCTACAGACTCAATGCACCATAAATATCTGAGAATGAACACCCCTACAGACTCAATGGCACCATGAATATCTGAGAATGAACACCCCTACAGACTCAATGCACCATGAATATCTGAGAATGAACACCCCTACAGACTCAATGGCACCATGAATATCTGGGAGTGAATACCCCTACAGACTCAATGCACCATGAATATCTGGGAATGAACACCCCAACAGACTCAATGGCACCATGAATATCTGGGAATGAACACCCCAACAGACTCAATGGCACCATGAATATCTGGAAATGAACACCCCTACAGACTCAATGCACCATAAATATCTGAGAATGAACACCCCTACAGACTCAATGCACCATAAATATCTGGGAATGAACACCCCTACAGACTCAATGGCACCATAAATATCTGGGAATGAACACCCCTACAGACTCAATGCACCATAAATATCTGAGAATGAACACCCCTACAGACTCAATGGCACCATGAATATCTGGGAATGAATACCCCTACAGACTCAATGCACCATGAATATCTGGGAATGAACACCCCAACAGACTCAATGGCACCATGAATATCTGGAAATGAACACCCCTACAGACTCAATGTACCATGAATATCTGGGAATGAACACCCCAACAGACTCAATGGCACCATGAATATCTGGAAATGAACACCCCAACAGACTCAATGGCACCATGAATATCTGGGAATGAACACCCCAACAGACTCAATGGCACCATGAATATCTGGAAATGAACACCCCAACAGACTCAATGGCACCATGAATATCTGGGAATGAATACCCCCTACAGACTCAATGCACCATGAATATCTGGGAATGAATACCCCTACAGACTCAATGCACCATGAATATCTGGGAATGAACACCCCAACAGACTCAATGGCACCATGAATATCTGGAAATGAACACCCCTACAGACTCAATGCACCATGAATATCTGGGAATGAACACCCCAACAGACTCAATGGCACCATGAATATCTGGAAATGAACACCCCTACAGACTCAATGGCACCATGAATATCTGGAAATGAACACCCCTACAGACTCAATGGCACCATAAATATCTGAGAATGAACACCCCTACAGACTCAATGGCACCATGAATATCTGAGAATGAACACCCCTACAGACTCAATGCACCATGAATATCTGGGAATGAACACCCCTACAGACTCAATGCACCATACATATCTGAGAATGAACACCCCTACAGACTCGATGCACCATAAATATCTGAGAATGAACACCCCTACAGACTCAATGGCACCATGAATATCTGAGAATGAACACCCCTACAGACTCAATGCACCATGAATATCCGAGAATGAACACCCATAAAGACTCAATGCACCATGAATATCCGGGAATGAACACCCCTACAGACTCAATGGCACCATGAATATCTGAGAATGAACACCCCTACAGACTCAATGGCACCATGAATATCTAAGAATGAACACCCCTACAGACTCAATGCACCATACATATCTGAGAATGAACACCCCTACAGACTCGATGCACCATAAATATCTGAGAATGAACACCCCTACAGACTCAATGGCACCATGAATATCTGAGAATGAACACCCCTACAGACTCAATGCACCATGAATATCTGAGAATGAACACCCATAAAGACTCAATGCACCATGAATATCCGGGAATGAACACCCCTACAGACTCAATGCACCATTAATATCTGAGAATGAACACCCCTACAGACTCAATGCACCATGAATATCTGAGAATGAACACCCATAAAGACTCAATGCACCATGAATATCCGGGAATGAACACCCCTACAGACTCAATGGCACCATGAATATCTGGGAATGAATACCCCTACAGACTCAATGCACCATAAATATCTGAGAATGAACACCCATAAAGACTTAATGCACCATAAATATCTGAGAATGAACACCCCTACAGACTCAATGCACCATGAATATCTGGGAATGAACACCCCTACAGACTCAATGGCACCATAAATATCTGAGAATGAACACCCATACAGACTCAATGGCACCATGAATATCCGAGAATGAACACCCCTACAGACTCAATGGCACCATAAATATCTGGGAATGAACACCCCTACAGACTCAATGGCACCATAAATATCTGGAAATGAACACCCCTACAGACTCAATGCACCATGAATATCTGGGAATGAACACCCCTACAGACTCAATGGCACCATAAATATCTGGAAATGAACACCCCTACAGACTCAATGCACCATGAATATCTGGGAATGAACACCCCTACAGACTCAATGGCACCATAAATATCTGAGAATGAACACCCATATAGACTCAATGGCACCATGAATATCTGGGAATGAATACCCCTACAGACTCAATGCACCATGAATATCTGGGAATGAACACCCCAACAGACTCAATGGCACCATGAATATCTGGAAATGAACACCCCTACAGACTCAATGTACCATGAATATCTGGGAATGAACACCCCAACAGACTCAATGGCACCATGAATATCTGGAAATGAACACCCCAACAGACTCAATGGCACCATGAATATCTGGGAATGAACACCCCAACAGACTCAATGGCACCATGAATATCTGGAAATGAACACCCCAACAGACTCAATGGCACCATGAATATCTGGGAATGAATACCCCCTACAGACTCAATGCACCATGAATATCTGGGAATGAATACCCCTACAGACTCAATGCACCATGAATATCTGGGAATGAACACCCCAACAGACTCAATGGCACCATGAATATCTGGAAATGAACACCCCTACAGACTCAATGCACCATGAATATCTGGGAATGAACACCCCAACAGACTCAATGGCACCATGAATATCTGGAAATGAACACCCCTACAGACTCAATGGCACCATGAATATCTGGAAATGAACACCCCTACAGACTCAATGGCACCATAAATATCTGAGAATGAACACCCCTACAGACTCAATGGCACCATGAATATCTGAGAATGAACACCCCTACAGACTCAATGCACCATGAATATCTGGGAATGAACACCCCTACAGACTCAATGCACCATACATATCTGAGAATGAACACCCCTACAGACTCGATGCACCATAAATATCTGAGAATGAACACCCCTACAGACTCAATGGCACCATAAATATCTGAGAATGAACACCCCTACAGACTCAATGCACCATGAATATCTGAGAATGAACACCCATAAAGACTCAATGCACCATGAATATCCGGGAATGAACACCCCTACAGACTCAATGGCACCATGAATATCTGAGAATGAACACCCCTACAGACTCAATGGCACCATGAATATCTGAGAATGAACACCCCTACAGACTCAATGCACCATGAATATCTGAGAATGAACACCCATAAAGACTCAATGCACCATGAATATCCGGGAATGAACACCCCTACAGACTCAATGCACCATTAATATCTGAGAATGAACACCCCTACAGACTCAATGCACCATGAATATCTGAGAATGAACACCCATAAAGACTCAATGCACCATGAATATCCGGGAATGAACACCCCTACAGACTCAATGGCACCATGAATATCTGGGAATGAATACCCCTACAGACTCAATGCACCATAAATATCTGAGAATGAACACCCATAAAGACTTAATGCACCATAAATATCTGAGAATGAACACCCCTACAGACTCAATGCACCATGAATATCTGGGAATGAACACCCCTACAGACTCAATGGCACCATAAATATCTGAGAATGAACACCCATACAGACTCAATGGCACCATGAATATCCGAGAATGAACACCCCTACAGACTCAATGGCACCATAAATATCTGGGAATGAACACCCCTACAGACTCAATGGCACCATAAATATCTGGAAATGAACACCCCTACAGACTCAATGCACCATGAATATCTGGGAATGAATACCCCTACAGACTCAATGCACCATAAATATCTGAGAATGAACACCCATAAAGACTTAATGCACCATAAATATCTGAGAATGAACACCCCTACAGACTCAATGCACCATGAATATCTGGGAATGAACACCCCTACAGACTCAATGGCACCATAAATATCTGAGAATGAACACCCATACAGACTCAATGGCACCATGAATATCCGAGAATGAACACCCCTACAGACTCAATGGCACCATAAATATCTGGGAATGAACACCCCTACAGACTCAATGGCACCATAAATATCTGGAAATGAACACCCCTACAGACTCAATGCACCATGAATATCTGGGAATGAACACCCCTACAGACTCAATGGCACCATAAATATCTGGAAATGAACACCCCTACAGACTCAATGCACCATGAATATCTGGGAATGAACACCCCTACAGACTCAATGGCACCATAAATATCTGAGAATGAACACCCATATAGACTCAATGGCACCATGAATATCTGGGAATGAATACCCCTACAGACTCAATGCACCATGAATATCTGGGAATGAACACCCCAACAGACTCAATGGCACCATGAATATCTGGAAATGAACACCCCTACAGACTCAATGTACCATGAATATCTGGGAATGAACACCCCAACAGACTCAATGGCACCATGAATATCTGGAAATGAACACCCCAACAGACTCAATGGCACCATGAATATCTGGGAATGAACACCCCAACAGACTCAATGGCACCATGAATATCTGGAAATGAACACCCCAACAGACTCAATGGCACCATGAATATCTGGGAATGAATACCCCCTACAGACTCAATGCACCATGAATATCTGGGAATGAATACCCCTACAGACTCAATGCACCATGAATATCTGGGAATGAACACCCCAACAGACTCAATGGCACCATGAATATCTGGAAATGAACACCCCTACAGACTCAATGCACCATGAATATCTGGGAATGAACACCCCAACAGACTCAATGGCACCATGAATATCTGGAAATGAACACCCCTACAGACTCAATGGCACCATGAATATCTGGAAATGAACACCCCTACAGACTCAATGGCACCATAAATATCTGAGAATGAACACCCCTACAGACTCAATGGCACCATGAATATCTGAGAATGAACACCCCTACAGACTCAATGCACCATGAATATCTGGGAATGAACACCCCAACAGACTCAATGCACCATACATATCTGAGAATGAACACCCCTACAGACTCGATGCACCATAAATATCTGAGAATGAACACCCCTACAGACTCAATGGCACCATGAATATCTGAGAATGAACACCCCTACAGACTCAATGCACCATGAATATCTGAGAATGAACACCCATAAAGACTCAATGCACCATGAATATCCGGGAATGAACACCCCTACAGACTCAATGGCACCATGAATATCTGAGAATGAACACCCCTACAGACTCAATGGCACCATGAATATCTGAGAATGAACACCCCTACAGACTCAATGCACCATACATATCTGAGAATGAACACCCCTACAGACTCGATGCACCATAAATATCTGAGAATGAACACCCCTACAGACTCAATGCACCATGAATATCTGAGAATGAACACCCATAAAGACTCAATGCACCATGAATATCCGGGAATGAACACCCCTACAGACTCAATGGCACCATGAATATCTGAGAATGAACACCCCTACAGACTCAATGGCACCATGAATATCTGAGAATGAACACCCCTACAGACTCA
Organism: Saccoglossus kowalevskii; assembly: GCF_978046115.1. Lineage (NCBI taxonomy): Eukaryota > Metazoa > Hemichordata > Enteropneusta > Harrimaniidae > Saccoglossus > Saccoglossus kowalevskii. The sequence goes on from NC_140651.1 coordinate 3,506,221, forward strand.
ATGCACCATGAATATCTGAGAATGAACACCCATAAAGACTCAATGCACCATGAATATCCGGGAATGAACACCCCTACAGACTCAATGCACCATTAATATCTGAGAATGAACACCCCTACAGACTCAATGCACCATGAATATCTGAGAATGAACACCCATAAAGACTCAATGCACCATGAATATCCGGGAATGAACACCCCTACAGACTCAATGGCACCATGAATATCTGGGAATGAATACCCCTACAGACTCAATGCACCATAAATATCTGAGAATGAACACCCATAAAGACTTAATGCACCATAAATATCTGAGAATGAACACCCCTACAGACTCAATGCACCATGAATATCTGGGAATGAACACCCCTACAGACTCAATGGCACCATAAATATCTGAGAATGAACACCCATACAGACTCAATGGCACCATGAATATCCGAGAATGAACACCCCTACAGACTCAATGGCACCATAAATATCTGGGAATGAACACCCCTACAGACTCAATGGCACCATAAATATCTGGAAATGAACACCCCTACAGACTCAATGCACCATGAATATCTGGGAATGAACACCCCTACAGACTCAATGGCACCATAAATATCTGGAAATGAACACCCCTACAGACTCAATGCACCATGAATATCTGGGAATGAACACCCCTACAGACTCAATGGCACCATAAATATCTGAGAATGAACACCCATATAGACTCAATGCACCATGAATATCTGGGAATGAACACCCCTACAGACTCAATGCACCATGAATATCTGGGAATGAACACCCCTACAGACTCAATGCACCATGAATATCTGAGAATGAACACCCCTACAGACTCAATGGCACCATAAATATCTGGGAATGAACACCCCTACAGACTCAATGGCACCATAAATATCTGAGAATGAACACCCCTACAGACTCAATGCACCATGAATATCTGGGAATGAACATCCATACAGACTCAATGGCACCATGAATATCTGGGAATGAACACCCCTACAGACTCAATGGCACCATGAATACCTGAGAATGAACACCCCTACAGACTCAATGGCACCATAAATATCTGAGAATGAACACCCCTACAGACTCAATGCACCATGAATATCTGGGAATGAACACCCCTACAGACTCAATGGCACCATAAATATCTGGGAATGAACACCCCTACAGACTCAATGGCACCATAAATATCTGAGAATGAACACCCCTACAGACTCAATGCACCATGAATATCTGGGAATGAACATCCATACAGACTCAATGGCACCATGAATATCTGGGAATGAACACCCATACAGACTCAATGCACCATGAATATCTGGGAATGAACACCCCATACAGACTCAATGGCGCCATGAATACCCAAGATGAACCCACCAGCCCAACAGACTCGATGGCACCATGAACACCTGGGAATGTCCCCCCATTCAATATACCATACTCAGTAGCACCCTGAATACCCAGAGATGATATTTCATTGGTGTCAAAGAGTTGTGCGTGTCACATTGTACATGCAGAAAACTGTCATACATTGTCACTGATAGCAAATAAGACTCCATTTTGTAGTCATGTATGTCCATATGTTATACTAGTTACATATGCTACAGAAGAAGGGCCATGCTTGCCTAAACTGTCTTTTTGAAACGTCTCAATTACTAATTATTGTTTGCTACATACTAGTAGCCATTTAAGAGTGGCAATGTGAAAATATGGGAATTATTTACTAGTACAGTGTATGTGTAGATCATTGTTGAATGACCACAACATGTAAGAAAAGCTTCTTCTCAGCTGAGATAGCGCTGCTGTTAACAATGTACATTTCAATTAGAGAATTGAAGATATCATTAGAAGATGAACAAATCTGAGGGAGGTCCACATGTAGTACCTATATATGTAATATCAAAGCAATTGGACTTGAGGTTTTTAACAAGAAGTCGAAAATATCACTTTACCAAAAATGACAAAAATATTCATCAAAATTTAGAGAATTGAAGATATCATCGTGAAATGAACAAATCTGAGTGAGGTCCACATGTAGTACCTATATGTATAATATCAATTTGAAAGCAATCAGACTTGTCGTTTTTAACAAGAAGTCAAAAATATAACTATTTACAAATAATTACAAAAATATTCATCTAAATTAGAAAATCAAGGTGCCTGTGGTACCTATATGTACAATACCAAAGCAGTTGGACTTTGCGGTTTCAACAAGAAGCCCAAAATATTACTTTTTACTAAAAATGACAAAAATATTCATCAAAATTAGAGAATTGAGGATATCACAATCACTCATATAAAAAGCTCCACTCAACAAAGTCGACAGTGAAGCTGAATATAAACGTTAAATATCAGTTATGTTTATAATATATGTATGCCTTTTGTCCTTGCTACACTGAAAGAACAGACAGAATAGCTCAACAGATGTGGAGGAAATGGGAGGCTTAGATCAGGTTTGATAATGACCAGCACCAAACAAAGAAATAACAACTAATGGAGACACCCTTCTCATATTACATGCACAGTATATAATGCATACAATTTAAAATGATATTTATCTGTTTTCCTATATCATCACTGAATTTAATGACTTTTTTATGTGTTTAAGGTAGCAAGAAGGGAAATTTTCACTTTTTTCTTGATTTTTCAAAAATTTATAAAACGTTCACTTTAGACCTTGATACATCATCCCAGGTTTACAAAAGATCGAAATTGCGAGATAACGTCGCTCAAATCAGTGTTTTAAAACGCTAGCAGAAAAGACTACAACTGGCGTTTCGTGGATATTTGCACATTGTTTATCTTTGAAAGGGTTTAAATGATAACATCTTATCTGTATACTCTGTTGTTGACGATTCTGATATAACGGGTGATAAGCTTCCAGTCGCAAACAATGCATGTTTATCTAACGTTCATTGTCAGCATTATTGTCAGTCCAGACTTAGTCGGAGAAACATGGTCATACAGCACCCATTTCGCCCAACTTTCCGCTTTTACATCGACCGCTTAGCGCTTAATTTCCAACCATGCGGTCTTGTCCTACCGGAAACCGACCGCATTTTAATCGCGTTTTTTTTGGGGGGGGGCTCGCTCGCTCATTGAAAACACTGACCGCTTGTCCAAACACTGATCACTAGCGCAGGAGTGGTCGAAATGGTGGTTTTGATAGTAAAGTGTGAACATACAACTAACTAGTATTAACTATTATTAAATTCTGAACGGCACTTCAAATCTAATAGTTGTATGACACTTGTATCGTGAAAGCAACTGAACTGGGACCTCTTGTTACGTGTTTTGGGTGCTTGTAATATGTTAATGAGACAGATACGTGAAAAAAACATAGGTAACTCATTTTGACAGAGCAGAGAAACGAGGAAATGTTAATGATTAATTCCAAAAATAACGATACCGAATCCCTGTCGGTCCATGTCTGGTAAAATTTGACGTTCAATTTTTAAAATTAAGTCACGATCATTGAATGACTTCGGTCTAAACCGTATACGTAAAATTGTTCCCACAAAAATATTTTCGACTAAAAACGGCCACATGCCCTGAAAAAATCGAACAGAGCTTGACATGTATGAATAATTTATTGGGCTTAAAAATTTAGTTATAGCCATAAATATTTGGTGGCCTGTCGATGAACAATTTCGAAACTCAAGATTCACACGGTTGCGAAAGTAGAACATTCCGGAGGTGGTGAAACGGAAGAGCCAAACTTAACGCATAAAAATAGAACGCGTATTTTGACCTCTGTGTGGCCAACCAATGGCTGGATACGAAAACGTTTGCGGTCGTTGCCAAAGAACCCCGCGTCCATCGCCTGGCGATGCTCTTCACCCCCTCCGGAATGTTCTACTTTCGCAGCCTAATCGCAGGTTTTTCGAAAAACGTTGAAAAAACACAAGCATTAGTAGAAATGTTCATATTTTGGACGGATAATTGACAGAAAATAATGTCTTTATTACAAAAATGCCGTGAGTTTTTGCATTAGTTATTTTTTATCGGCGAAAAACTGCGATATCTGAAAGAGGTCTACATGTAGTACCTATATATGTAATATCAAAGCAATTGGACTTGTGGTTTTTAACAAGAAGTTGAAAATATCACTTTTTACCAAAAATGACAAAAATATTCACCAAAATTAGAGAACTAAAGATATCATTACAAAATGAACAAATCTGAGAGAGATCCACATGTAGTACCTATATATGTAGTATCAAAGTAATTGGACTTGAGGTTTTTAACGAGAAGTCGAAAATATCACTTTTTACCAAAGATGACAAAAATATTCACCAAAATTAGAGAATTGAAGATATGATCATGAAATGAACAAATCTGAGAGAGGTCTACCCAATGTACATATACACCAAGTATCAAAGCATTCAGGCTTGTAGTTTTCAAGAAGAAGTCGAAAAAGTAAAACATTGACACGGACGACGGACGCCGGACACCGGACGATAGACGACGGACAATCACTCATATGATAAGCTCCGCTCGACAAAGTCGACAGCGGAGCTAAAAAAGGTGATTGGAAAGCGGGAGTGGCAGGGAGGTAGTGCGAAATGAGTACTGTAAATTTGCGCAACTTTCTTTTAAATCGTTTTATTTTCCAAGTCAATATTCTATTTTACTAATACCATGTTTTCTAACGCAATGGCGAAGAAAAGAAAGAAAGCGTTGACAGATGAGGCAAAGAAAAATCTGCCACTCAGTGTCGCACTCTGACACAGCAATTTTTGTTTTTCAAACATCGGCCATTTTGTTTCACCATGAAAACCGTTTTATTAGATCACTTATCAGAGACACTTGAAGGATTAGCTTGTTTGTAAACTGTCAGCGTGTACAGTGGGACAGTAATGTTTGTCAGAGGATTATCCCTTGTTGTTCGTTTGCATAACAATGGAAACCCGAACGTTCCTGGAGTGGGGACTCAAATGCCAGCAGTTTTCTTCATTTTTCACGCTCGAGCTTGAAATTATTCATTATCTGACACTCTTTATGAGCTCTATGATATCAGTGGTTAATATGTTTGGCCATTTTTAGTGAATATTTATAATAATGCAGCAAATCTACAGTGTTTTATTAACCTAGACTGTTTTCGCGTTTTTCTCGAATTGAAGTTTCGATTGAGTACGACTCATTGGGACCGCGGCCAAATCAAGTGCGTTCGAACTAGGACATTCAAACTCGCAGTTATCGTTCAAAAGATAATGATGGTGCGAAATATGTCTGGGTTTTTAAAGAAAATGCTTTGTCACAGAATAATAGTCTGTTAAAGGTGCCAAGTATGAAATAATTTGAGAACAAAAAAACAAACCTGCATAGAAATCGGAATAATAGGTCTTTTGATTATCGGAGACACATTTCAATGAACTTGATTACGGACAATGCATGACGTAAATTTCACCAGGAAATTCCGCAGTGTGCTCTTGCAATTGAGGACTTAGTCATTTTTACAAGATTCGCCATTTTTGATGTCACGTGATAATTATGTAAACAATGACTGTCCAGTTTGTGCGAACTTGTACCTCTATACTTAGTCTTTTGAAATATATAAGCTAAATTACTCTTCTGAACAAGACAACAGACAGAGAATGATTTATTCGAAAACGTCACAAAACCCTTCTCGCTACCTTAAAAAGCCATAATTTAGATAATTAATAATTAAATTTTATTGAAAAGCAAAATAAAGACAATACTAGAAGATACATGCTAAGTTTTAGAATGTTTATGTTTGAGTGAGCATAAAAGATATTTTAAAACATATAGTTTTCCAATCATCAATGTTTAATTTAAGTTATACATTCAAGACAAACATCTGCTCCAAAATGGTTATTTTCTGAAAAGCGCCAGCAGTGGCAGACTAGAGAAATGGTAGAAATTGGCAAGAAATACTTCATCAATCAAAAAGCAGAGACCTTGCCCTCAGACTTAATATTCAGGTCAAGGACTTGTGGCATGGATAGTACTTGCTCCTATTTGATTAATAATAACCCCATTAAGTGCAATGTTTCAGCTGTTTTATAAAAAAAGGCAGAGGTCTTCAATGAAACTGTCTTCATGTATCTTTCATGTTGTAGTATTGTATCAATTAATAAAAATAGTCCTGTATCCCCAAAACACTGTTGAAACTTGTTGTAATAACAACAAATGTCAAAAATCCAATATGAACTTTTGCAATCTTTTGCAGCAACATCTTCAATGCAATTTGTCTGATTTTACCTGGCTAGGTACGTGTGAGACTCACATGTTTGACAGGAAAAAGGAGTTATTTGATAAAATTTAATGCATTTAAAAAAAAACTTTTTTGCTGGTCAACCTCATACAGCAGAAGTCAATGTCATAATGTACTCTATTGAATATGAACTACAAATTACTTTTTGTTTACAAGGACTTTGCAGAAAAAATCTCACGCCCCTACCCTAGCCAACAACTCTTACACCACCAGTGCTAAGCTGTTCTATGACCACTGTTGAATCATCTTTCCACCTCATCTAGTCTCTTCTAAAATATACTGTGAATTAGTAAGCTCTGTCAAAACAGAATAAGTTAGGTTTTCTGAATCATGAACAACATGTATGCGTTGTCTGGACAAGGAACATAACTGACCAAAAAACTAGCAATAGCATTTTCAGTACGGAATCATTCAATTTATTTATTGAAAAAGAGGATCAGATACGAGATGTTCACTTCGAGGCGTTGCGTACGTGTTTAATATCGTGTGATGGAACATTATGTATACATATGCCCCCCCTGGATTGGATAAACTAAATGAAAACGTGACAAGAAAAAGACACTTGTCATATTTCTAGCTGGCCTTGAGTTTTTCACGTCTGCATGGGTTTTATTAGTTTGTATCTTATTGTACGATGCACTGCACAGACTGGTACAGAAGCCAATAAAACACTCAGTTTACTTAGCCAACATTATTGGGGGCAACTTGTACAAATATTCCGGAAAACAGGAAAACATGCAGTGTGGTATCTGCATGTTCTTGGCAGCACAAATTATACACAGGTACTTGAGTACCAGTAAATAGTAATGACCTGTGTTAACAATAGACTAAGGCAGTGTAATAAATCAAGTTAAATCTAGAAAATATCTATTATGACAGAGTTGTACAAATATATTATTTTATTTGAATTAATTCATTGTAGAAATCTGAGAAAAATAAAAATGAATTTACCAACAAATGAGGAGAATTAAAACTCCCTTACTTCAGCACAAGGAAATTTGTCACACACACTTTGTTCATAAAACTTATTTTTGGAAAATAAAATTTATATTACAATATGGAAGAAGTTTCAGGACTTAATTATACCATTTCTTAAAAAATAGATTTCATTTTGACTAATGCATCTTATAAATAAACACAGATTATTAAATACCTTGTATTCCGAATGTCAATGATGTAAATACGACCATCTTGTGTTCCACCAATCACCTGACTTGTTGACAACATACAACAACAGTTAAATGAGTCTGTACCCGGTATTTCAAATATCTAAAGTAACCAGAAAATGAGGATAAAAACAATAATTCTTAAGATAATCAAAAGACAATAAATAGAATAGCACATATGCATGGTATACTATATTTAATTTTTGTAGAATGTATATTAGCAATGCATATACTTAAAAAGTAAATGTCAGAAGTGAGTTTAGTCAAAATTAGTTGTATATTAATGATATAGTAAGTGCCATTCTTCGTTACATGAGTGCACTACGGAATATTTACTATCAGTTTTCTTTATTCTGCACCCAATACATCTCCTAGTGTTATATATTTCTTATAAAATACATAAACTTGAGATGCTATGAAACTCTATTATTGTATAAGAAATGCACTGTAAAACATAATAAATAAATGTAATTGGAAAATTATTAATATTATTCTTGTTCACATTTATGAATAAATATTTACATTAATTTTGAACTATTTCTGCACGAAAGCCTATGAAGCTTAAAAATATGAGATTTCAGATTGGCCTTTCCAAATTTTACCTGAGTGACAACACAAAATAACACCCTTGAATGACAGAACTTTCTCATGAAATGCAATAAATACCAGGATCACAGCAAATAGCTGCCTCTCACATCCACAATATCATTAACAAATCATCAAATTCAGAATTCAAGAAATAACTTTCCAGTAAAAAGCTGCAAGTTTGCTTCAATGTTTCAAAATTCATCAAAATTTGTTTGGAAATCAAACAAGGTCAATAGTCTTAGTTTGTTTTCACCAAGTCTATTACACATATTCCATTAATTTTTTGTCTGTGCTTGTTTTGACATGTTTAGTTTATTGATGTTTTGTTTTTGTAGACTTATAAAATTTCACCTGACAGAAGGAAAACTATGATTTTTGCTCAAATTTTCTATGCCCTGCAAATGAAATTTCTTGACAATCTACAACCACTCCACAGAAGCATATATTTAGAATTAAGTTCAGCAAGTTTTATATTTTTTCCACAAAAATTGGAAAATAAATGTAATACATTGATTTGGTTATTATATTCAGATACTGTTATTCAGAGTGACACCTAACTATCATTCAATTTTTTAATAAAAAAACTTTTTAAAAAGTCAGCAGCTGATTGGTGACTTTCCCAGCCTTCTGCAACAATTGTATAATTCACAATATATTTGTATCCAGAAGTTGTTTGCAAACACAGTTGCTAAATCATTGCCAAATCAGCAGATTATTCAAGTATGGTCTTCTTAATAAATCCAATCTCATTGTGAAACACTGCCCATAGGATTGTGTGTGATGAACCTCTGCATTATAGACCATTTTCTTCTAAATTGTAAATGACATCTGTTGCAATTGTGTCCAAGCAAATTTAGAACATGAAATATTTCATACTTCTTAGGTTAGATGCATTGAACATTTTTTGAAAAGCAGGCCTCCAAACATATCATTGCATATTAAGATTTTAGGTTGTCTCTGAACAATGAGTTCTGAAAAACATGACTTACTAACCCCTCACACTTACTTTCCTGTTTTGTAAGCATTCCACTCCTGGGTTTCATAACGTGACTGCACATAATGAATAATTACTAGCAATGAATGCGTCATAAAATAGATCACTTGAACCAAAAACAGAACATCATAAACAATAAAAATGCAAAGACTGGGCCAGTCTAAATATTTTAACTAAAATTAGCAGATAATAAAAATTACAAGCCATGCATGGCACAGTCCCCGTTAGTTATCAAATTTAAGATATATAGTTTTGTTTATAGTAATATAGCTGGAATATAACCATGTCAGAAATATGATTTTTTTAACATTAAAATGATTGACATTTGTATCTGACAAGTACTTGTCCATATTGAGAGAAATTGCTCTGGAACAGCATTCAAAATCAGCCATTTTGAATACATGTATATATATATAACTGTAAACATGATGTATAGCGAATATTTAAAATTTGAACATAATCAGTGAAAGCAAGTCAGAGATATGGCACGAGAACCACATTTATTAATACAGTCGGCCATTTTGAATCTTATCTGAAAACCAAATTATTTGCATCAAGGTCCCATAATGTCTAATGTATATATATAAGTTTCAACAAAATCCATCTGTAAACAGCCGAGAAATTGTTGATTTTTAGGATTTTTTAGAACAAAAATGGCCGCCATTCGGCCATCTTGAATCAGATCGTAAAACAAAATGATGTGCATCAAGGTCCTATAATGTCTAATGTATATACCAAGTCTGAACAAAATCCATCTGCAAACAGCTGAGAAATGCTTGATTTTGATGATTTTAGCACAAAAATGGCCGCCATTCGGCCATCTTGAATCAGATTGTGAAACAAATTGACGTGCATATGTATAATATCATGTATGATGTATGTGTGAAATTTGATTGTGATTGGTCCAGGCATTTCTAATATACAGGTCCGGACGCACGCACAGACACACGCACGCACGCACACACACACGCACACGCGGACACACGGAGGTCAAAACATAAGTCCCCGTTTTCGGACTGCGTCCGAACGGGGACTAAAAATGTATCATCAATGTTTTGTAGCCCTTTAAAGTTAGAGTAACTCAACATTAATTTTGTTTTCAGAACCATCATGTGTTGATTGTTGAAATTCTGACTTGTGTACATGTTAAGAAAGAACAGAATGTTTGAATTTCACTAGGACACGTACAACAACAAGATGGGTAAAAGAATCATCCTATAAATTGCAAATCTGGTGTGTATCTTAGACCGATCTTGATGGGAATTGCTTCACATATAATTTAGATTTTTTAATACAGTAATCATCAAATTATTGATCAGAAAATTCTTTAGGCATTCTGCGATGCCCTAAGATATGCAAAACAAAGTTATCTCCGGAAAAGCTCAACAATTGTTAGCACTATGCATGAAGACTTAAACATATCTTGTGAATACCCAAACTCTTAATATAGGAACAACTGTCCCGACTTAGAGAAAAATTATGCTTCAATGTACTCACACTTTGTCTAGATTGTAACCCAACGCCTTGAAGAATACCATCCTCTCGTGCTAATAATAATAATTTACCTTCTGTGCCGACTTCTCTTTCATCTAAAAGCAAACAGTATAATATACAAAATTATAATGGTTTAACAATATAAGTTACCCAAGACACTCAGTGAATCAGTGTACGTCCACACTCTATGGTAGCAAGACATTTAGACTGACCACAGTCCCACAGGTTAGCTGTACCAATGGTTTAAACTTACTTGTGATACCCTGTACTGTGCCAAGACTGACTGCATTATTGGCTTCACCCAAATCACAGCTATTTACTATACATCCACACTCTATGGTAGCAAGACATTTAGACTGACCACAGTCCTACAACTTAGCTGTACCAATGGTTTAAACTTACTTGCGATACCCTGTACTGTGCCAAAACTGACTGCATTATTGGCTTCACCTAAATCACAGCTATTTACTATACATCCACACTCTATGGTAGCAAGACATTTAGACTGACCACAGTCCTACAACTTAGCTGTACCAATGGTTTAAACTTACTTGTGATACCCTGTACTGTGCCAAAACTGACTGCATTATTGGCTTCACCTAAATCACAGCCATTTACTATAGATCCACACTCTATAGTAGCAAGACATTTAGACTGACCACAGTCCTACAACTTAGCTGTACCAATGGTTTAAACTTACTTGCGATACCCTGTACTGTGCCAAGACTGACTGCATTATTGGCTTCACCTAAATCACAGCTATTTACTATACATCCACACTCTATGGTAGCAAGACATTTAGACTGACCACAGTCCCATAATTTAGCGGTACCATCACGACTGCAGGATACAACATTCCTCCCTCTGTCCACCATAGCAGTGTCTGTAATACCTATATTATAGAAAAGCAGATGTGGGTGCAGGCAGGGTGTTTTTTCACAACCATTTGTCACAGCACAGTAATTGTGGTAGAATATTGGCAAGAAAAGAGATGCCAACATCTGTCATTTGTTCATTTACAATATTAATATATTGACAGCCATTGGAGATAATGACTAAAATGTGTCAATGTGTTATTGCCGTAAACATCTTGCAAGTGTGTATTGCAGGCTTCAAGGTTTTCCACAAATGTGGTCATAGGCTACTTGTGTCCTAACATACTGTATGTCAAAGTATATAATTCAGCTGCCTACATTCTTGATTGAACATTTTGAAAAAAGGGTCGGGATATCATAAAAGTCACACAATGTGATATGGCCTATATTATGGATCAATTATTTGTTTTAATAATTAGCATTTTTTCCCATCATTTGGGTTTTTCGATGTAGTGCTAATAAAACAATATATAATGCATCCTTTATAGTATTATCTATGCTGCCCTGTGATTTTGGAAAAACATAAACCCAGTAGTTCACACTAGATAAGCTTATTCCTCCGATACATTTGATCACAAGGAGCAGTAGAGTAGTAGTTTCAATGTATAGCGCCCCCTAGTGGCAAAATAAGGTTAAAAATACACCTTGTGACATAGAATTCTGATTATTTTATTATATTATTTTTGATATAACTAAATTAGAAATGTAATTTTTTTCTAAATGATTGGAATAAAGTATTTTTCATCTTTATCTTTTAAATGATCAGTTCTTTTTAAAATTTTAAGATTATTTAAAAGATTAAGAAATCATTGTAAACACCATAATTTATTGAACCTGATAAAAAATAATGTGAAACAAAATGAGTCAAGGTATCATACTGTATTTCACATTAGTCTAGTCCATGTCTTTGTATTGTGAATACATATAATAATCACAAGTAGTATTTGGCTGTGTAGTGCCCTCTAGTGGGCATATTGTAAAACATGTATGGTGCATAATGACAAGTGATAGGAATCTTTTTGAGAAAATGATGTACATCTCGTGATTGAAGTTTGAAGTGATAAAACAGAGTTAATCATTGGTACCTCCTTTATGTCCTTTCAGCGTAACTGGACATTTGCCGTCTTCAGCTGACCAGATTTTTAACATCATATCAGATCCACCACTGAGTACGACCACACCAGATGGGAAAAATCGACAACAGTTGACGTCACCAAGGTGACCCTTCAGATCTCTCTGAAAATGCACACATTCATGTAAATGATTAATTACATCAAAAATTCATGTTTTTGTATATGTCAGCAAAAATTACAGTGCATCAACAACCTTTTGTATTCATACTTTAGTTAAAAGTACGCCCTCTATGGCAAAAATGGGCTACTTTCTCATCAAAATCAGAGAATAAAACAGATGTCAAATTCATTATAGGACACAGTTGTTATTGTTCATTTCTAGAAAACAAAAATGCATAAATTTAGGAAACAAATATTGAGTTTGATCAACACAAAGTTATGTACACAAGTAATTTTCCATTTCACCCTAATCCAATTTGGAAAGTTCATTGTTAAAAAATTAACAATTATGTTTATATTGCCCTTTATTAATTCACGTAATCTCTACAGAAACTAAAAGGTTCCAATCTCTTTTCAATTCAACATGCAAACACATTTCATCCACCATGTATTACCATACAACAAATTACTAAGTATGTAAACCTTTTCTTCTTCAAAAATATGTCAGTATCCTCTTTTTTATTTTTGAATTATATATTTCCTGACATTGTTTCATTATCTTTCTTTTTTAATTGTACAGGTCATATTTAACTTGTTTCCACGTCCCATGTATGAAACACACAACTGCTCTATATAATGTACAGGTCATATTTAACTTGTTTCCACGTCCCATGTATGAAACACACAACTGCTCTATATAATGTACAGGTCATATTTAACTTGTTTCCACGTCCCATGTATGAAACACACAACTGCTCTATATAATGTACAGGTCATATTTAACTTGTTTCCACGTCCCATGTATGAAACACACAACTGCTCTATATAATGAGCATTTTAGGTAATCCATTTGAATGCTTAAAGATTAGCTTCAAGTGAGGATCACATAGTTTCTTCTGTGATTTCACCAATTCTTGTTATTTATGAGAGACTGAAGCATGGTGATCTATAGTTGTATTTATGAAAATTTGAAATATGTTGAAATTGTGGTGTAAAATGTTTTCTTTCAAAAGAAATCTGCTGTAGCAAGATGGCTAATAACACTTCTAATGAAAGTTAAAATAATTATCATTGTTTATAATTCTTAAAATAACCGACAACAACGCTATACAATAATGGTCCATGTACCAATGTTGTGCCTTTAACAGTAGTATTTTTTCAAAAATGTTTTATACTTGCTTAATGCATATGCAAACAAAATGAACAATTTTTTGGCTACACATTTACAGGGGTTTCGTTAAGAGCCGGCTGCCAGCCATATGGCCTGCTAGAAGCCCAAACTGGCCGTCTACTATCACCCCTGACCACCCAAGGTCGGTCTCGCTCCAGTGCTTTGCACTGCCGAGAGCCTTTTTATTTTATATTTCGTCTGTTGTTACAGGATGATGGCCTGCTATTAAATGCATTTATATCATGGGATGTAGAGATAAAACCTAGAACGCATTTTGTTGGTCTATGTGTGAGTTAACATGTTTTGTCAGCAAGGTTAGAATGACCTTTGACATTACATGCATGTACATACCCTTATAGATCCATCACTTGTCTGCCATATAAGGAGCTGTCCATCCATTGCAGCTGACACACCAAGTGCTCCTCCAGATGAGATATCCATACTGGTAATCTGAAGAGGAGAGAGACCAGTGTGAACAAAGATTTAGATAATAAAGCAGCTGATGGGAAGCAGTGACAGTACTGCCAAGCAGTCTAAATAATTCACCAAAATATGAGGTATCAGGTTGCCTGACAGCACTGCAATAGTGTTTGATTGGTAGGTTATATGTCTCTATTGTGATTGGTAGGTTATATGTCTCTATTGTGATTGGTAGGTTATATGTCTCTATTGTGAATGAATAGATGTGAAGAATTTATTTGTCTTCGAAACAAAAAAAACAGGCCAACTAGCCCGTCATTCACTGTTTTTGCAAAGAAAGAAGAAAAATAAAGTGTTATTTCATATTTAAACAACAATTATTTTTGTTTGTTTTTCAGATTATTGTTTCTTATGATCGGATTTGTTGGCCAAGTGAGAGCTAAAACAGTAGTATAAAAATCATGAACTCATCTACTGAAAAAAAAGTATTCAAATTTATACAATAAAGAAATTGAGGTCATATCTGGGCATACGCCCCGGGGGTATTTTTTTTCTTGCAGGGGATGTCCAGGCATACACCCACCCCTATTTTTTCTCAATTTTCCATGTTCAGAACCCTGGGCTCTTACACGGATAAATACGGTATATCAATTGTTTTTTTTCAAATACATAACATTTACAAAAGAAGAAATATTTGCAATTTTGTACCGAATAAAAAGTTTTGATGGTTCATACCATACAATGTACTGGAAATATTTTCTAAGCAACATGCACACGAATTAGGATTGGACCATCCCGATCTCAAATTGTCACACGCAACGTAATATTACCGTAATTGGTATAGTACAGGTGTGATGGTTCAAATACCAAAATGGCAACAGTAACAAAAAGACTTCCCTGGCGGCGATGATAAAATACAAACACGGAGCCAACAGATGAGGTTTCAACTGGTACTGGTATTATTATACTCTGCAAACATCAAGTACAATAACGCGGTAAAACTCCACTACTCCAATAACTAGATACTTAAACTCCAATACAATTCAAAGAGATCTCCGATCTGAACTCAGTGCTGAACAACTCCCCTATATATACCCACACTGTCTATAAATAGACCATTACATCAGCATACATAATGAGTCTGGAATTTACTATAAATTTCTAGAATGTTCCATTACCTTCTATTGCCTCCTACAGTGTTCTATTACCTATTCAACCAGTTTCTAAAAAAAAATCTAGAATATTCCACCCAGACACAGTACGGTTCTAGAACATTCTCAGTGACACGCAAGTGGTAAATGAGTCGTATGCGACACAAATATATTACTTATTAATCATTCAACAAGCCAGTGGCTACATCAATCTAATTAATACAAATATTTCAATACAGAAAACAATGTATGCTTAACTCCGATATCAGAATGGGAGTGAATACCAATAAATAGTTTATATAAATCCAGGCCAGATATCATACGCTATCAACAATCTACCCTTGGAGATAGACATGTATTGTGGGGATATGTGACAAGTAATTTAGGACTTACACTTTTTTTGTGGATTGCAGAAAATGCTGTTAACGGCATCACAAA
The DNA here is from genome assembly GCF_978046115.1 of Saccoglossus kowalevskii. Lineage (NCBI taxonomy): Eukaryota > Metazoa > Hemichordata > Enteropneusta > Harrimaniidae > Saccoglossus > Saccoglossus kowalevskii. The sequence continues at coordinate 3,522,002 of NC_140651.1, forward strand.
CTTAGTAGTGATATTAGCATCTGGATAGGAAACTGTTATTGACCTCTGTAAACAATAAAATATTTACATTTGATTTGCAAATATCACTGCTAAGAATTCAATAAATAAAAGTTCAATACTTATATAAAATCTCTTAAAAATGTCACATAAAATATATAACATCACCAAATTATATAGACATCTTCAAAGGTGTTGCTATAATGTTAAGTTATAAATGCAAAATGGCAGTCACTAAATTGTTTTTTCTTTTTTGTTTTAACTAAAGTTTTTTCTTATTTTGTTGAAATTTAACTCTTTTTGCTGCACCTTTTCATGTGAAACACACTTCAATCAAATCTGCTGCATCGGTACATGTCTTTTAGATTCTGCACAACATACATGTACAGGTTTTTTCATAAAACAGAATGGCTGTCAGCTGGCCATATTGATCTGCTCACAAAACACGCATGAGTACATATGAAGTGATCGGCATGGAAACGGAGACAAGTTGTAGATGATTGAATAGTTCAAATAGCATACCCAATATACAACCATTGATTCTTTCATCACTTCTGTGATTTTGGTAAAACCTGAAACTTTAGTTGAGTCATGTGATTTAGCGGTACAGAAATACCTTGTTTATGGTGTGATAGGCAATGATTGCCATGGGTAAATAAATGAAGTACCTTTGTAATCTTGTCAACTGTAAATCCTTCTGTGGGTACTACATGTGGAATACCATTACTGTTCAACCCATGTGATTTCAATTCACCATGAACTGTGGGACAATCTAAAAAAGCAGAGTGGTATTGTGTTACTAGTAAAAAAATTAATATGTTATTTATCTCCTAAGCAACATATGCTCAATTATTTGTATATCCTAAAAATATAAACAGAGGCACAACATTTGCCATTCTGTGTCTCAATACAAAGTGATGTCATCATTCTGTGTCTCAGTACAAAGTGATGTCATCATTCTGTATCTGTGTGCAAGTGATATCATCATTCTGTGTCTCAGTACAAAGTGATGTCATCATTCTGTGCCTCAGTACAAAGTGATGTCATCATTCTGTGTCTGTGTGCAAGTGATATCATCATTCTGTGTCTCAGTACAAAGTGATGTCATCAGTCTGTGTCTCAGTACAAAGTGATGTCATCATTCTGTGTTTCAGTAGAAAGTGATGTCATCATTCTGTGTTTCAGTACAAAGTGATGTCATCATTCTGTGTTTCAGTACAAAGTGATGTCATCATGCTGTGTCTCAGTACAAAGTGATGTCATCATTCTGTGTGTCTGGATGCAAGTGACATAATTCTGTGCGTCTGGATGAAAATAACATCATTATTCTGTGTGTCTGGATGAAAGTGACATCATCATTCTGTGTGTCTGGATGTAAGTGACATCATCACTCTGTGTTTCTGGATGCAAATGACATCAGCATGCTTTTGTTTTTTCAAAACAGTTAGTAAAATGTAAAAAGTGAGATGTGTCATGAGATGTGCAATATTTAGCTGGGCTTTGTTAGGTACGTGTAGTGCAAGTTTCAGATCAACATATTTTCAGAATGTAAATACAACTTTTCAATTGTGGACTTTCCTTCCAAATACCAATGTATGGTTTATAATGACCACCAAAAATGGAGATTAATTCAAGTCTACATGAAGCTGTTAGTAACAGCTTCCCCAAATCCTTGTCAATTTGTTTTAGGTTACTACATAGCCTTAAATTGGATAGATTTGACTGTAAATATTACAGCAGTGATTCTATGCCATAATTACAAATATAAATTGTATACGTGTGGGGATTTTGCAAACAAAATCAATCAGACAAATAGGTAATGCACGTGTACCACCAATATCAAAGAATATCCACCAGGATGACTGACTCAGGCCTTTAAAACAGGCATTCAACATAATAAACAAATTTAACACAATTTTTTATAGGAATTATTTTTCATAAGAATCCATCTTAAGTTGGACCAATAATGAGTACCAAGCTTAACTACATGTGATTCTTTCGTCATATGTACCCAAACAAAATGCATAGCCAAAACAAATAGCTCAAAAATCACCATTTTTTAACAGGATTTTGTGAGCAATACTATAAAATAAAGCCAAGAAAATTTGGTTATAAGATTTAATTAATGACAAGTACCTTAAGGTAGTCAGTCATTGATCAGCTGCTGCCGACAGTGTCAACATACATGTAATTAAATCCCTGACTCACTGAAACGTAGTCCCATATATAATAAGCGTTTTGTTACATGGTGACAAATTTTTTTGTTATACAAAAAAAACACAATGTACATACAAGGTATTCACTCTGTTAAAAGTGCATCTCCAATAGCTGCCAACAATTGCTTATATAAGGAATATGTTATAAACTACATATGCCATTTTCTTACATATTGTTTTATGATCACTCAACTATGTAAAAACTTTATTAACTTGTTAACCAAAAAAAAGTCTTTATCTTTACGGTATTAATCAAGAATTCTATTTTTTCGTAAACTGGATTATTAAAATATGATCTATTTTGACCAGACACATACAAATGTACCTCTACTATTTACGTGAATGAATGTACTTCTAATAAAGTAAATACAGTAATCTTATAAGACAAGTTAATTCTAGAGTTCAAAATAAGCAAGACTACCAAAATGACTGTGCTTGGTGTACCACATTTATAAAACCAGTAGCTAATTACACCATTAACTATAATATAGGTTTCACACTACAGTTACGGTGTATTAAGGTTCACATGGGCACCCAAATTTAATCCTGTATCGAACAACTTTTTTGCTAGGACCGGATCGCAACTTTCATTTAATATGATTCTCTAAGACAGACCGGAAACGGAAACGAGACAAAAACAAAAGATTTTTCAAGTTAGCGTGGGGGAAATAACGTTGCTAAGTATTATCGTCAGGGAAAGCTATTGTTTAAGCTAGTCTGTGATTGGTTGCTGACAATGTTTAGGGGATTTTGACCAGTTTGTGACGTAGGCTTGTCTTAGAGAATACAAGAACAGGCAAGCCTTGGAATGGTGGACTGACATTTATAAAGAGTATTCAGCAGGGTCAACTTTTATGATATTAAAGTTGAATCGACTTCACCTTTTAAACTTTCAACATCTGTTGATGATGCTGTTTACCATTCAGTTCTAAAAATTACACAAATCACTCTTTTTAATTTTTAAAATTTTGGTCACTTTACTTATAGGCTCTATGTGTAAAATAGCTCTGCTTTTCACGTTTTTAAGTCAAATTCAACTGTGAAACAAAAAAACAACAAAAAAAACGAACAATGTGAATACAATGAAAGAAATATATAAATGTACTGTTGTTGACAGTTGCAATTGTGTCGGAGTGCCGGTCCCCCAGGGGCCGGTTCACGACAGAACTCACCGATTTTACTGCAAGAGATCCAGGCACGACCCTCTGCCTCCCTATAAAATGTAACGACCAGACATTAGAATATTATTTCAATAACAAGAAATCACTCAACACGTGTAAACGCTAAATAAAAACAACAATCATATCCTACTTGAGGGCATCGCTCCAATCACATTGCAATATCAAACGGGCCGCCATCTTGTTTGCTTTAACTATTGGTGGCGCTATAACAAGTCTCGACAATTTTGCATTTTATTATCGCACGTGTAAGGCAATGTGATGTCTGAACGGAATTTATATATATATAATTACTTACTTCGGCATCAATTAAGAGCATACGGGGGGGGGGGGGCTACTTCCACATTAAGTGGGTAAGGGTGTGCAGCCCACCTCTCGTAAACCTACTCACTTCTAAACATTTTTTTTTCTATTTACCAACTGGCCACTTCTAAATACAAGTGTTTTCAGCAAAATACAAAACAAAAAAAACAAAAAAACGCCCAGCTCACAACTTTAGCAACCAGTGAGCGGGGCATCCGGGTGATGCATTTTATTCAGCCTTTTCCGGTATTTGGCTTTGAATATAAGGACCTGTGAAAAAGTGAGTAAATGCTACACACTTCTAAACCAAACCACCCACTTCTAAACAAAATAACGTGAAATAACACCCCAGTCGGGCGGCACATACCCGTATTGCACTCTATGCAAGTAGCCCCCCCTCCGAGTTTTGCTATGAATTGAACTGAAGAATTCTCTAATAAGATTACTTCTGTCAACGACCACAATTCAGACAATTTTAAGATGTTTTCTTGCCGTTGGAGACAATGGCAATTGAAGTGCACTAAGACTGGCCCTATTCACTCACATGCGTCTTAATGCTCCACATTCGTCGCATTCCGTCTATGAGTTGCGTTTGATATGGGGACGTGCGACGAGTACAACCCTTCATTTACACGAATTGTGTTCAAATAAAAGAAAATGAGATTTTTTGGGCAGCATACAACAAAAAACAACTTTTCCCACAATATTAAGATCGCTAATTAAATTGGTGTTGAATTATGGCGTTTGTAACTGCAGTCACATATACACATAATGATAACGCATAATACCTCAGAGATAGACGTGATTTAGTATTAATTTTTCCACCAAGATTTGTTCCACTCTTTTGCTAGAATCTCTAATGAATCAATAGACACCGATGTACACCACCACCACCTACGATGATGGACGCCAACCATCAGAATAAAACATATTACACTGAGATAAAATAACAAAGAAAATCTGCCTGGTGAAAGAAATACAGACAACCAATCAAAGCAAAATCTCCCCAGAACTACAGAGTGTTTGAATGCATCGATGTGATTTCCAAATTATCATATTTGATATATTTCCGTCATTTTGTAATGATTCCTCCTGAAATGAAAATGAGAAGAAAGGTTTTATAACCATTTATACAATACGTCCGTTAAATACACAGCGCCCTCTACCGACAAATTATGAAAAGCACCTGTCAACAGGTTCCTACAATACAATAGTATTGGTGCTTGTAATAATCAGCTTGAGGCTGATTTATTTTCATTTTTTGCCATAATTTGTTCCATTTTTTCCGTTGGCAGGGTTATTCTATTTAAAACTCCGAATTTCTAATAATGTACCCCTAAGCAATCTAATTAGAGTCAGTCGTCACGTAGCTAGAGGCTATAATCGATCCATCGATAGACACCGGTTTACACCGCCTCTAGTGAGAGGATGTACGTCGGCCACCGGAATAAAAACATATTAATGTTGGAAAGAAAATAACAAAGAAAATCTGCTTGGTGAAAGAATACAGAAGATTCATCGAAGAAAAAAAATCTGCCCCAGAACTACAGAGACTTTTAATGCATAGATGTGATTTCCAAATCATCATATTTAATATATTTCCTATATATTTCCTTTTTCCAATGATTCCCCCTATTACTATTGAGATTTTTAAAAACAGCATATTGTTGGTGTGTATATTCATATGCAGTTATGTGTCATTCGATAGTAACTGATCCAAAAACCGAACATTACATTAAAGGGCGGTAGTCGTCGCGCCGCGCATGCGCGAGATATGGGCTTATATAAACAAAGCCGGTGATTTTGAGAGGTTCCTAAGTTTTAATTAGGTATTTTCTTGGTGTTTGCAAAGTATCGAAGGACTCGCCGGCGGTAATTAGTGCAAGTAGCGATCGGGGCAAAACTCGTACTCGTGATTTCATTAGAAAAGCGCACTGGATTGTGGGAAGATCAATGTTTATCAACAAAAATGTCACACATGCGCGACGCGACAACTACCGCCCTTCAAAAGACAGTTTTATCATCATTTATACTGGACCTTCCTAAAAGTCTCATGCCACTAATCAACCAATTGCTGCTCGTAATTTAAATGCCTTGCAAGAACCAATGACATTTTTTTTAAATATTTTTTTTCAGGTGCTCCCTGTTTGAAGGGCGTGATTACCTGGGTCAAAGGTGAAACCAACTTGTCGTTTGTTTACTACTAGTGGCTGTGTACCTGTGGGTTTATTCTGTGTGTATTTGGATGTTCTAATCCTGGTGTTTTCCAGTGATTTCTCTAGGTGCAATCCAGTAGGTTGTTTACTGGTATGTTGATTTACCATTTTTGAGCCATGTTTTCAACTTTGTTCATTATTTTCATATAGCAATCTCGTCATAGGTTAACATTGTCGTCTATAGAGTTTCAATTAGTGGTATGAACCCTAAAGTACACCTGTCTTCTAAACAGCGCCCCCTGCCGATGAATTACAATACAATAGTATTGGAGCTTGTAATAATCAGCTTAGAGGGTCAGGCTGATTTATATTTATTTTTTGCCATAATTTGTTCCATTTTTCCCATGGCAGGATTCATTATTCTATTTGAAACCCCGAATTTCTAAATATGTACCCCTAAGCAATCTAATTAGAGTCAGTCGTAGTTAGAGGCTCTAATCGATCCATCAATAGACACCGGTTTACACCGCCTCTAGTGAGAGGATGTATGCCGGCCACCGGAATAAAAACATATTGTTATGGGAAATAATAACATGCGTTGTATTGTGTCAATCGCTCGCTGTATTGTTTACATGCACAGTTTAACTAGGGGCGGTTGTCGTCGCCGCGTCTTGCTCGATACCGAGGGGAGGCCAGATTAATTAATGATAAGTACAATAGCCGAAACGTCTGGTTTTATTTTTATATAAGTTGTAAAATACATTGTATACAAAAATTCAGTCAAATTGAGTGTTTATTTTGGTAAAAGATTTATTTTTGGCTCCTGTGTGCAAAGGCCCAAAAGCAAACACGGCATATCATAAGCACTTGACACAGGAAATTAAAATAATCATTGAATAGTCGAGTGAGGGGAGACGGTGTTCGACACTGCCGCGAAGTTATCAACACTGCCGATTTTCCACGTGCAGGCCATATTTTTTGCAAGGTTGTAGATTTCAGGAATATTTTCGTGAAATATTGAGGGCAAAAAAAATAAGGAAATTTTGGAAGTATTATATAAATGTATTTTCATTGACATTTTATTGACATTTTATGACAAAACTGCCATCATTCTATGGTGGAATAATGTGTTTAATCGTTACCAGCTGTTGTTTCGTTCCCTTTATTATGTTATTTGATATTATACACAGATACTGTCGTAGTTAGTCACCGAACATCATTACAATGACTCACTGTCAATTGTAGTGTTAGATAAACACAAGTCAAAGCAAGGAACTATGGAAGTCCAACAAAATATGGGGTCATCAGCCAATATAAAGAAAAAAATGAGGAAGTCAAGAAAATATGGGGTCACCAGCCAAAGCAAAAAAAATGAGGAAGTCAAAAAAATATTCGGCACCAGCCAAAACAAGGCAAGAACAAAATATGGGGTCGTCAGCCAAAGTAAAGAAAAAAATGAGGAAGTCAAAAAAATATGGGGTCACCAGCCAAAGCAAAAAAATTAGGTCAAAAAAATATGCGGCACCAGCCAAAACAAGGCAAAGCCCACAAAATGTCACTTTTGCCAGTTACTGTGGTTGTTGCACTGTTTTCTGTGTAATACGTTTTCCATCAGATCCAACAAACTCGGCTGGTGACATGAACTGAAAACATGATATATTGTCACTGACAAGGTTATATTGTTGTAAATATTGAAAAATTGAGAGAGAGGATTTACTATGTGTACCATGAGGTAGTATTTTCGACAGTCAAAATTTGAATTCGATGCGCTACTACATGTAATTAATTTGTTGGCCTAATTATATATTAATTAATACACCTCAGTACTGCGTATTTGTATGCTAATTACACTAACCAAAGTGCTAAATCTGGATAATATTAAAATAATGTTGATAATAAAAAATATCTAATTACTAATGAGTTATTTTTAATAAAAAGCCTAATCTGCACAATAGAAATTCAAGTTAAGTGACCGTAAATGGAGAGTAAATCTCTTCCACAAATTATTCTGCAACCTTAATTCTACGGCAATTAAACTGACTGGTTATATATTTAAAGAAAGGATTCTCAGAAAGCCAAATTTCCTTCAGATATATGACATGACGTAGACAATTTTGGCGAAAATAAGACTAAATACTGAAACACTGATGCCGTTTCAAATGAATAATTTTGTAATTTTCACTTTCTTCAAATTTTTCTATTCATCTTGTTTCAAAGGTAGATATAACAATTACACTGATGTTTGTTATGTTTTTGTTTTTAGTAGCGAAGTCAAAAACAAGGTGATCTCTTCTTATCCTCCACCCCTCAGGATTAAGAAGCTGACCAATCTCTCTACAGGTTATATAAGATAAGCTCAAAGCTATTTCAAACGTACCGACAATGTGACGCACGAGGGCGCTCTTCTTTATTTTTCATTGAGAAGATATGTTTGTATTCATGAGAACGAGAAGTTATCTTTATTTGTAACGTTTCTATTTTATGTACTATAAATTATTTAATTTAACTTGAAATTTATTTTCGCTATTTTCGCTGAAGGGATGAATTCAGTGAAAATAAAATCCAGTGAATATACCTTTTTTCTTATATTTTACTTTCAACTTATCAAAAATCAGTGAAAATAAATTTCAAACAAAACACTCACAAAATCTTTCCAGCGAAAATTAATTCGAGCTAAAAATTTACAGTATATGATCTGAGATATACATGTTATCGCTTTTAACGATCTATTGTTTCTATCATGACAGCGAAGCATATATGTATATCCAAATGTTTCATTTTAACATAAATAACTTGTTTGTGTCCTTTTTAGTCTGTAGGATCTATTTTAGCCTAAAACAGTAAATACAAATATTTTAAATTATTTATAATATGTCAGTGTTTCCTCCACTGAATACAAACACAACTAAACGTTGTACAAATACATCATTTTTAGTTTGGAGTAATTCAAGAAATGTATTTACATTCGGTTTGGTGAAAATGTAATATTGGAAATACAGAACTCGATTTCAATTGAATTAATATCGCAAAGCTCGCACGTACATATTTCGTGACTAAGCTATTAAAACAACTCGAATAGCTCCTACCCGCAGACAACGTACTCACTGTCACAGAAACGTGAATAAAATACTTGAATAGCTCCTACAAGACGACGTATACGTAATCACTGTGACAGATGCGTGATTAAAATACTTGAATACTCCGACCAGACAGAAAAGTGAATATGTCAATTCACATGCGAAATTAAAGCAATTTCCAATGAGTTTCAACAATGTGGAAACAATGTGAGAATAGGTGGGTGAGATTTGTTTTTATAATGAAAACTAAGAAACAGGTTGTGTTCCCCAAATTACCAAAATTCGTATTATCAATAAAACAATCGATAGGTGAATTGATAGTTGGCACATTTTTCTTTAAAACAGCTAAAATTGACAACGGATACAATATTAGTCATACCGCTTACTTGTGTGTGCCGCAACTATGATGGACATAAACTGCTCTCAAAAACAACAGTTACATGTGGAGTATGAGGGAACCATATATAAACTCCCTAAACAGCTGAACATACAATTGGGAGACGTAACGGATAATTTGTATAATGCACTCAATTTATTCATAAACAAACTGGTTATTATTTTATAAAATATTATGTATGATGTCATATGGATATTTAGACATTGTTTGTTGTAACAGACTACTACATAGCGCTGAAACAATAAAAATAAAAAAGATTTAAAACCCTTATATCATTTAATCAGCCATCGTTAAAAGGCTAATGACCTGCATATTGCACATTATTTTCCCTTTTAGATTAGAAAGTTATGCATTTTGTTTACTAAATGTCAATTTTAACGAACAAGTAACGAGTTTATGCATTCATATTTTGAAATAACTAGAAACATTCAAATAAAACATTTGCCATTTAAACAGCAGCTTTTATCGCAATTCAACTTAAAAATAAACATTCATCCAATTTTACTAATTTTCTTCATTTTTGTGACCCATGAGAAATTATGTTCATATGGTTCAAAATAAATTAACGTTGCACCAACACGTCAACTCATAAACTGGAATAATTATAGAGTTCAAAGGTCTAATATAATTGCCGAGTCACTAGTACGAGTTTTGCCCTGACGCTACATGCACTAATTACCGCCGGCGAGTCCTTCGATACTTTGCAAACATCCAAAAATATCTAATTAAAACTTGGTAACCTCTAATATAATTATTGGAGACCCATTACTGCCAGGTCACTGTATATTTTACTATTTACCACTCTACACATCTTCCTTATACAATATGAGCACTGATTTAACACATGATTTATTCAACTAAACGCAACCATATTTACATGTCATGAATGTTAATATATAATTATTAGTAAATACATATAAAGTATACATCATCTTACCGCAAAATACAGTATTTGCGAGTGTCAGTGTCACGTGATAATGCTGTTCGAGTACGTCATCAATTTATCTCGTCTTGTTCATCCTCGTTCGCAACTAGTTACATAAGCAATAAAATAACGATCTAAATAACAACGGATTAAACACAAATCATTTATGTATGCATTTGCTAGATGTCATTATTTATAGCTATTTAGTGTTTTCAGGAAGGTTGAATGGAAGCCGGGGATATAAATCACAATGAAGTAGTAAATACTGGTAGTGGCTATCACCATAATATATTCAAATGAATTACATACATAGTAAATATACATTTGTTTTAAATACAAATATCACAAAGCAATTGTAAACATATTCTTAATTATTTTTTATAAAATACATCATCATCATCATGATACCACGCATTGACATATACCAAACTATAAAACATTTAATCTCAATTCCTCAAATGAGATATAACATTGCAATTTCAATTCAGTGTCGAGTCACTGAACTCGGACCTCTGACTACAATTCAGTGTTGAGTTACTGAACTCGGACCTCTGACTACAATTCAGTGTCGAGTCACTGTACTCGGACCTCTAATTTCAATTCAGTGTTGAGTCACTGTACTCGGATCTCTAATTTCAATTCAGTGTTGAGTCACTGAACTCGGACCTCTAATTTCAATTCATTGTCGAGTCACTGAACTCGGACCTCTGACTACAATTCGGTGTCGAGTCACTGTACTCGGACCTCTAATTTCAATTCAGTGTTGAGTCACTGTACTCGGATCTCTAATTTCAATTCAGTGTTGAGTCACTGAACTCGGACCTCTGACTACAATTCAGTGTTGAGTTACTGAACTCGGACCTCTGACTACAATTCAGTGTCGAGTCACTGTACTCGGACCTCTAATTTCAATTCAGTGTTGAGTCACTGTACTCGGATCTCTAATTTCAATTCAGTGTTGAGTCACTGAACTCGGACCTCTAATTTCAATTCAGTGTTGAGTCACTGTACTCGGACCTCTAATTTCAATTCAGTGTTGAGTCACTGTACTCGGATCTCTAATTTCAATTCAGTGTTGAGTCACTGTACTCTGACCTCTGACTACAATTCCATGTTGAATCACTGTACTAGGACCTCTGACTACAATTCCATGTTGAATCACTGAACTCGGATCTATATAATCACTGTACTTGGACCTCTGACTACAATTCTACATGTATGTTGAATCACTGTACTCGGACCTCTGACTACAATTCTATGTTGGATCACTGTACTTGGACCTCTGACTACAATTCTATGTTTAATCACTGTACTCGGACCTCTGACTACAATTCTATGTTGGATCACTGTACTCGGACCTCTGACTACAATTCTATGTTGAATCACTGTACTTGGACCTCTGACTACAATTCTATGTTGAGTTACTGTACTCGTATGTCTAATTTCAATTCAGTGTCGAGTCACTGAACTCGGACCTCTGACTACAATTCTATGTTGAATCACTGAACTCGGACCTCTGACTACAATTCAGTGTTGAGTTACTGTACTCGTATGTCTAATTTCAATTCAGTGTTGAGTCACTGTACTCGGATCTCTAATTTCAATTCAGTGTTGAGTCACTGTACTCTGACCTCTGACTACAATTCCATGTTGAATCACTGTACTAGGACCTCTGACTACAATTCCATGTTGAATCACTGAACTCGGATCTATATAATCACTGTACTTGGACCTCTGACTACAATTCTACATGTATGTTGAATCACTGTACTCGGACCTCTGACTACAATTCTATGTTGGATCACTGTACTTGGACCTCTGACTACAATTCTATGTTTAATCACTGTACTCGGACCTCTGACTACAATTCTATGTTGGATCACTGTACTCGGACCTCTGACTACAATTCTATGTTGAATCACTGTACTTGGACCTCTGACTACAATTCTATGTTGAGTTACTGTACTCGTATGTCTAATTTCAATTCAGTGTCGAGTCACTGAACTCGGACCTCTGACTACAATTCTATGTTGAATCACTGAACTCGGACCTCTGACTACAATTCAGTGTTGAGTTACTGTACTCGTATGTCTAATTTCAATTCAGTGTTGAGTCACTGAACTCGGACCTCTGACTACAATTCAGTGTTGAATCACTGTACTTGGACCTCTGACTACAATTCTATGTTGAATCACTGTACTCTGACCTCTGACTACAATTCCATGTTGAATCACTGTACTCGGACCTCTGACTACAATTCCATGTTGAATCACTGTACTCGGACCTCTGACTACAATTCCATGTTGAATCACTGTACTCGGACCTCTGACTACAATTCCATGTTGAATCACTGTACTCGGACCTCTGACTACAATTCCATGTTGAATCACTGTACTCGGACCTCTGACTACAATTCCATGTTGAATCACTGTACTTGGACCTCTGACTACAATTCCATGTTGAATCACTGTACTCGGACCTCTGACTACAATTCCATGTTGAATCACTGTACTCGGACCTCTGACTACAATTCCATGTTGAATCACTGTACTTGGACTTCTGACTACAATTCTATGTTGAATCACTTTACTCGGACCTCTGACTACAATTCCATGTTGAATCACTGTACTTGGACCTCTGACTACAATTCTATGTGGAATCACTTTACTCGGACCTCTGACTACAATTCTATGTTGAATCACTGTACTCGGACCTCTGACTAAAATTCTATGTTGAATCACTGTACTCGGACCTCTGACTACAATTCCATGTTGAATCACTGTACTCGGACATCTGAATACAATTCCATGTTGAATCACTGTACTCGGACCTCTGACTACAATTCCATGTTGAATCACTGTACTCGGACCTCTGACTACAATTCCATGTTGAGTCACTGTACTCGGACCTCTGACTACAATTCTATGTTAAATCACTGTACTCAGACCTCTGACTACAATTCCATGTTGAATCACTGTACTCGGACCTCTGACTACAATTCTATGTTGAATCACTGTACTCGGACCTCTGACTACAATTCCATGTTGAATCACTGTACTCGGACATCTGAATACAATTCCATGTTGAATCACTGTACTCGGACCTCTGACTACAATTCCATGTTGAATCACTGTACTCGGACCTATGACTACAATTCCATGTTGAGTCACTGTACTCGGACCTCTGACTACAATTCCATGTTGAATCACTGTACTTGGACCTCTGACTACAATTCTATGTTGAATCACTGTACTCGGACCTCTGACTACAATTCAGTGTTGAGTCACTGTACTCGGACCTCTGACTACAATTCCATGTTGAATCACTGTACTCGGACCTCTGACTACAATTCCATGTTGAATCACTGTACTTGGACCTCTGACTACAATTCTATGTTGAGTCACTGTACTCGGGCCTCTGACTACAATTCAGTGTTGAGTCACTGTACTCGGACCTCTGACTACAATTCAGTGTCGAGTCACTGTACTCGGACCTCTAATTTCAATTTAGTGTTGAGTCACTGTACTTGGACCTCTGACTACAATTCTATGTTAAATCACTGTACTTGGACCTCTGACTACAATTCTATGTTGAATCACTGTACTCGGACCTCTGACTACAATTCTATGTTGAATCACTGTACTCGGACCTCTGACTACAATTCTATGTTGAATCACTGTACTCGGACCTCTGACTACAATTCTATGTTGAATCACTGTACTCGGACCTCTGACTACAATTCTATGTTGAATCACTGTACTTGGACCTTTGACTACAATTCTATGTTGAATCACTGTACTTGGACCTCTGACTACAATTCTATGTTGAGTCACTGTACTTGGACCTCTGACTACAATTCTATGTTGAATCACTGTACTCGGACCTCTGACTACAATTCTATGTTGAATCACTGTACTTGGACCTCTGACTACAATTCTATGTTGAATCACTGTACTCGGACCTCTGACTACAATTCCATGTTGAATCACTGTACTTGGACCTCTGACTACAATTCTATGTTGAATCACTGTACTTGGACCTCTGACTACAATTCTATGTTGAATCACTGAACTCGGACCTCTGACTACAATTCCATGTTGAATCACTGTACTCGGACCTCTGACTACAATTCCATGTTGAATCACTGTACTCGGACCTCTGACTACAATTCTATGTTAAATCACTGTACTCGGACCTCTGACTACAATTCCATGTTGAATCACTGTACTCGGACCTCTGACTACAATTCTATGTTGAATCACTGTACTCGGACCTCTGACTACAATTCTATGTTGAATCACTGTACTTGGACCTCTGACTACAATTCCATGTTGAATCACTGTACTCGGACCTCTGACTACAATTCTATGTTGAATCACTGAACTCGGACCTCTGACTACAATTCTATGTTGAATCACTGTACTCGGACCTCTGACTACAATTCCATGTTGAATCACTGTACTTGGACCTCTGACTACAATTCTATGTTGAATCACTGTACTTGGACCTCTGACTACAATTCTATGTTGAATCACTGAACTCGGACCTCTGACTACAATTCCATGTTGAATCACTGTACTCGGACCTCTGACTACAATTCTATGTTGAATCACTGTACTTGGACCTCTGACTACAATTCTATGTTGAATCACTGTACTTGGACCTCTGACTACAATTCTATGTTGAATCACTGAACTCGGACCTCTGACTACAATTCTATGTTGAATCACTGTACTCGGACCTCTGACTACAATTCTGTGTTGAATCACTGTACTTGGACCTCTGACTACAATTCCATGTTGAATCACTGTACTCGGACCTCTGACTACAATTCTATGTTAAATCACTGTACTCGGACCTCTGACTACAATTCCATGTTGAATCACTGTACTCGGACCTCTGACTACAATTCTATGTTGAATCACTGTACTCGGACCTCTGACTACAATTCTATGTTAAATCACTGTACTCGGAACTCTGACTACAATTCCATGTTGAATCACTGTACTCTTGTACCTCTATAGGTCACCTACACCTATTCAGACACATAACTTCTATTATAACACATATACTGTATGGTAATTTCCCATTGATTTCCCAATGTGCTGTCACAGTTATAGTTTGTCTATTTTCTATTATACTTTGTATAGGTACCTGTGTCTGTGCAGGATATATCGGTTAATATATGTGTGTGTTTATTTATTTATTTTTATACTAATGACTTGTATTCCTTTATATCATGGCAGTTCAATGTAGTAACGCAGTGTAATAATCCTGACAATGTGATTGGACCGTGAAAGAAGACTTTATAAATGAATTTCACAAATCGTAAATTTTGTCGCAATAAGGTGAACCAACAGCGATCCTTTATGCAAATAAGCCAGAACGCTATCAAAAACTACCATCACTGCGTTAGGTTTTCAGCCTTTAGTAGATGCGAAAAGCATACAGGGGATAAACAGGATAACAAATTCATGACCCTGCATTAATGGGGTTTATAAACTCGCGTAATAGATTTATTTGCTCGAGACAAAGGACAATTACTACACCCCTTTAATGAATTTGTATAGTTGATTATGAGATATCTTAAATGTGTGTTTGAAATAACAAATTTAATATTCATAACATACAATATCGTCCTATTAATACAACGGTTATAATTGATTCACATGTAAGATAATTACAATATCATATCAATTCTTCAAACTCGTTGTAATAGGATAAATTAACAACGGTATATTTACACTTTCTGTTAACCATACACACATGCAGAGTTTCGCTATTTTCTGCTTTCTTTGTTTGATGTAATTCCAACCTGTATTGCACACACTATATAAATTTCAGCTGATCGTTGTTTGTTACCCTGTCAGAATCACCATCTACTGCATTGTCTGGACAGTTCAAAGTTAGTTTTTCTGGATTGTCACAAGTGGCATCTGTCATGCTACCAACACTGCTCATCATCTACAAAGTGATTTAAATATTGTTATTATTACACACAATATGTGTTGAACCCTCTTTTGAAAAAGAGATTTTGTGACGTCAATAAATGTTATTATGGACACAACACCGCATTGATATTGTGTTGAACTGTACTCGTCTGACTGGACAACTACACACTACGACACAACACAGCATTGATATTGTGTTGAACTGTAGTCGTCTGATTGGACAACTACACACTACGACACAACACAGCATTGATATTGTGTTGAACTGTAGTCGTCTGATTGGACAACTACACACTACGACAACACCCCGCATTGATATTGTGTCGAACTGTAGTCGTCTGACTGGACAACTACACACTACGACAACACCCCGCATTGATATTGTGTTGAACTGTAGTCGTCTGACTGGACAACTACACACTACGACACAACACAGCATTAATATTGTGTTGAACTGTAGTCGTCTGATTGAACAGCTACGCACTACGACACAACACCGCATTGATATTGTGTTGAACTGTAGTCGTCTGACTGGACAACTACCCACTACGACACAACACAGCATTGATATTGCGTTGAACTGTAGACGTCTGACTAGGCAACTACGCACTACGACACAACACAGCATTGATATTGTGTTGAACTGTAGTCGTCTGACTGGACAACTACACACTACGACACAACACAGCATTGATATTGTGTTGAACTGTAGTCGTCTGACTGAACAACTACACACTACGACACAACACAGCATTGATATTGTGTTGAACTGTAGTCGTCTGACTGGACAGCTACGCACTACGACACAACACCGCATTGATATTGTGTTGAACTGTAGTCGTCTGACTGGACAACTACACACTACGACACAACACATCATTGATATTGTGTTGAACTGTAGTCGTCTGACTGGACAACTACACACTACGACACAACACAGCATTGATATTGTGTTGAACTGTTGTCGTCTGACTGTACAACTACACACTACGACACAACACAGCATTGATATTGTGTTGAACTGTAGTCGTCTGATTTTGACAACTACACACTACGACAACACCCCGCATTGATATTGTGTTGAACTGTAGTCGTCTGACTGGACAACTACGCACTACGACACGACACAGAATTGATATTGTGTTGAACTGTAGTCGTCTGACTGTGCAACTACACACTACGACACAACACAGCATTGATATTGTGTTGAACTGTAGTCGTCTGATTGGACAACTACACACTACGACAACACCCCGCATTGATATTGTGTTGAACTGTAATCGTCTGACTGGACAACTACACACTACGACAACACCCCGCATTGATATTGTGTTGAACTGTAGTCGTCTGATTGGACAACTACACACTACGACACAACACAGCATTGATATTGTGTTGAACTGTAGTCGTCTGACTGTACAACTACACACTACGACACAACACAGCATTGATATTGTGTTGAACTGTAGTCGTCTGATTGGACAACTACACACTACGACAACACCCCGAATTGATATTGTGTTGAACTGTAGTCGTCTGACTGGACAACTACACACTACGACATAACACCGCATTGATATTGTGTTGAACTGTAGTCGTCTGACTGGACAACTACACACTACGACATAACACCGCATAGATATTGTGTTGAACTGTAGTCGTCTGACTGGACAACTACACACTACGACACAACACAGCATTGATATTGTGTTGAACTGTAGTCTGACTGGACAACTACACACTACGACACAACACAGCATTGATATTGTGTTGAACTGTAGTCATCTGACTGGACAACTACACACTACGACACAACACCGCATTGATATTGTGTTGAACTGTAGTCGTCTGACTGGACAACTACACACTACGACACAACACAGCATTGATATTGTGTTGAACTGTAGTCGTCTGACTGTACAACTACACACTATGACACAACACAGCATTGATATTGTGTTGAACTGTAGTCGTCTGACTGGACAACTACACACTACGACACAACACATCATTGATATTGTGTTGAACTGTAGTCGTCTGACTGGACAACTACACACTACGACACAACACAGCATTGATATTGTGTTGAACTGTTGTCGTCTGACTGTACAACTACACACTACGACACAACACAGCATTGATATTGTGTTGAACTGTAGTCGTCTGATTTTGACAACTACACACTACGACAACACCCCGCATTGATATTGTGTTGAACTGTAGTCGTCTGACTGGACAACTACGCACTACGACACGACACAGAATTGATATTGTGTTGAACTGTAGTCGTCTGACTGTGCAACTACACACTACGACACAACACAGCATTGATATTGTGTTGAACTGTAGTCGTCTGATTGGACAACTACACACTACGACAACACCCCGCATTGATATTGTGTTGAACTGTAATCGTCTGACTGGACAACTACACACTACGACAACACCCCGCATTGATATTGTGTTGAACTGTAGTCGTCTGATTGGACAACTACACACTACGACACAACACAGCATTGATATTGTGTTGAACTGTAGTCGTCTGACTGTACAACTACACACTACGACACAACACAGCATTGATATTGTGTTGAACTGTAGTCGTCTGATTGGACAACTACACACTACGACAACACCCCGAATTGATATTGTGTTGAACTGTAGTCGTCTGACTGGACAACTACACACTACGACATAACACCGCATTGATATTGTGTTGAACTGTAGTCGTCTGACTGGACAACTACACACTACGACATAACACCGCATAGATATTGTGTTGAACTGTAGTCGTCTGACTGGACAACTACACACTACGACACAACACAGCATTGATATTGTGTTGAACTGTAGTCTGACTGGACAACTACACACTACGACACAACACAGCATTGATATTGTGTTGAACTGTAGTCATCTGACTGGACAACTACACACTACGACACAACACCGCATTGATATTGTGTTGAACTGTAGTCGTCTGACTGGACAACTACACACTACGACACAACACAGCATTGATATTGTGTTGAACTGTAGTCGTCTGACTGTACAACTACACACTATGACACAACACAGCATTGATATTGTGTTGAACTGTAGTCGTCTGATTGGACAACTACACACTACGACAACACCCCGCATTGATATTGTAATGAACTGTAGTCGTCTGATTGGACAACTACACACTACGACACAACACAGCATTGATATTGTGTTGAACTGTAGTCGTCTGACTGGACAACTACGCACTACGACAACACCCCGCATTATTATTGTGTTGAACTGTAGTCGTCTGACTGGACAACTACACACTATGACACAACACAGCATTGATATTGTGTTGAACTGTAGTCGTCTGACTGTACAACTACACACTACGACAACACCCCGCATTGATATTGTGTTGAACTGTAGTCGTCTGATTGGACAACTACACACTACGACACAACACAGCATTGATATTGTGTTGAACTGTAGTCGTCTGACTGTACAACTACACATTACGACACAACACAGCATTGATATTGTGTTGAACTGTAGTCGTCTGATTGGACAACTACACACTACGACAACACTCCGCATTGATATTGTGTTGAACTGTAGTCGTCTGATTGGACAACTACACACTACGACACAGCACAGCATTGATATTGTGTTGAACTGTAGTCGTCTGACTGGACAACTACACACTACGACACAACACAGCATTAATATTGTGTTGAACTGTAGTCGTCTGACTGGACAACTACACACTACGACAACACCCCGCATTAATATTGTGTTGAACTGTAGTCGTCTGACTGGACAACTACACACTACGACACAACACAGCATTGATATTGTGTTGAACTGTAGTCATCTAACTGGACAACTACACACTTCGACATAGCACAGCATTGATATTGTGTTGAACTGTAGTCGTCTGACTAGACAACTACACACTACGACATAACACAGCATTGATATTGTGTTGAACTGCAGTCATCTGACTGGACAACTACACACTACGACACAACACAGCATTAATATTGTGTTGAACTGTAGTCGTCTGACTGGACAACTACACACTACGACAACACCCCGCATTAATATTGTGTTGAACTGTAGTCGTCTGACTGGACAACTACACACTATGACACAACACAGAATTGATATTGTGTTGAACTGTAGTCGTCTGACTGTGCAACTACACACTACGACAACACCCCGCATTAATATTGTGTTGAACTGTAGTCGTCTGATTAGACAACTACACACTACGACATAACACAGCATTGATATTGTGTTGAACTGTAGTCATCTGACTGGACAACTACACACTACGACACAACACAGCATTGATATTGTGTTGAACTGTAGTCATCTGACTGGACAACTACACACTACGACATAACACAGCATTGATATTGTGTTGAACTGTAGTCGTCTGATTGGACAACTACACACTACGACACAACACAGCATTAATATTGTGTTGAACTGTAGCCGTCTGACTGGACAACTACACACTACGACAACACCCCGCATTAATATTGTGTTGAACTGTAGTCGTCTGATTGGACAACTACACACTACGACATAACACAGCATTGATATTGTGTTGAACTGTAGTCATCTGACTGGACAACTACACACTACGACACAACACAGCATTGATATTGTGTTGAACTGTAGTCATCTGACTGGACAACTACACACTACGACATAACACAGCATTGATATTGTGTTGAACTGTAGTCGTCTGATTGGACAACTACACACTACGACACAACACAGCATTGATATTGTGTTGAACTGTAGTCATCTGACTGGACAACTACACACTACGACAACACCCCGCATTGATATTGTGATTTTTGATTTACAGGTATGTAAAATGAAATTACATTAACGTATGTAACTGATAACTTTTCCAATGAAATCCTTAGCACCCCGTTGGCAGGCCAGACACACTGGTTCTCACCACAAAAGATTACGATCCTCCCTGCCAAATGCTAAGAACAACTGAAACTAATATATACATATTTACATGAAAAATGTTCCACCTATGCGGATCTGTTTGTGCAGGAGTTTTACGACCGTGTGCCTTTACTGACGTCAACCAAACTTGTTAATAGGGAAGTTGGCACCCAAGGCTCACAGGTGCTACACCTTGCCCAAGGGTGACCTGGAGGTAGTTGTGGCAAAGGGTAACCTCATTCTCCCACGTCCATAGACTCCACAACCGGATGTAGTTTAAAATCTTGCCCAGGACACATATATACATATTTAAATAAACGTAAATGTTGCCTTTAATAGGTAATACTTCACACGTGAGGCTGAGTTGGTGCAAGGCTTTTATGACCGTATGCCCTTACTGACGTCAACCAAACTTATTATGTGGGAAGTTGGCACCCACGGCTGACAGGTACTACACCTTGCCCAAGGGTGACCTAGAGGTAGTTGTGGCAAAGGGTAACCTCATTCTTCCAAGTACAAAAACGACACAACACAGCATTGACACGAAAACTTGAATAAGTGGCAACATCTTTAGTTTCATTGCACAAAATGTATATAAATCACTCATAATTAATATAAGAGACGTCTTAATTCTAACAAGATACATACCAGGTCCTCCACAATGATATGTGGTGTTGACGTTATTATATAATTATCATCTTGATAGTTCGAGGACGATGTAGACATATTGGCTGATGATTTATTAAAACTCGCTCTATTACTCTGCAATAAGGCAATATTTAGTTCAGTTAGACTAATATTGAGTTAAACTCACTCAATGAAATATTTAGTTCAGTTAGACTAATATTGAGTTAAACTCATTCAATGAAATATTTAGTTCAGTTAGACTAATATTGAGTTAAACTCACTCAATGAAATATTTAGTTCAGTTAGACTAATATTGATTTAAATTCACTCAATGAAATATTTAGTTCAGTCAGACTAATATTGAGTTAAATTCACTCAATGAAATATTTAGTTTAGTTAGACTAATATTGAGTTAAACTCACTCAATGAAATATTTAGTTCAGTCAGACTAATATTGAGTTAAACTCACTCAATGAAATATTAGTTCAGTTAGACTAATATTGAGCTAAACTCACTCAATGAAATATTTAGTTCAGTTAGATTAATATTGAGTTAAACTCACTCAATGAAATATTTAGTTCAGTTAGACTAATATTGAGTTAAACTCATTC
Organism: Saccoglossus kowalevskii; assembly: GCF_978046115.1. Taxonomy (NCBI): domain Eukaryota; kingdom Metazoa; phylum Hemichordata; class Enteropneusta; family Harrimaniidae; genus Saccoglossus; species Saccoglossus kowalevskii. The sequence goes on from NC_140651.1 coordinate 3,544,402, forward strand.
AATGAAATATTTAGTTCAGTTAGACTAATATTGAGTTAAACTCACTCAATGAAATATTTAGTTCAGTTAGACTAATATTGAGTTAAATTCACTCAATGAAATATTTAGTTCAGTCAGACTAATATTGAGTTAAATTCACTCAATGAAATATTTAGTTTAGTTAGACTAATATTGAGTTAAACTCACTCAATGAAATATTTAGTTCAGTCAGACTAATATTGAGTTAAACTCACTCAATGAAATATTTAGTTCAGTTAGACTAATATTGAGCTAAACTCACTCAATGAAATATTTAGTTCAGTTAGATTAATATTGGGTTAAACTCACTCAATGAAATATTTAGTTCAGTTAGACTAATATTGAGTTAAATTCACTCAATGAAATATTTAGTTCAGTTAGACTAATATTGAGTTAAACTCACTCAATGAAATATTTAGTTCAGTTAGACTAATATTGAGTTAAACTCACTCAATGAAATATTTAGTTCAGTTAGACTAACATTGAGTTAAACTCATTCAATGAAATATTTAGTTCAGTTAGACTAATATTGAGTTAAATTCACTCAATGAAATATTTAGTTTAGTTAGACTAATATTGAGTTAAACTCACTCAATGAAATATTTAGTTCAGTCAGACTAATATTGAGTTAAACTCACTCAATGAAATATTAGTTCAGTTAGACTAATATTGAGCTAAACTCACTCAATGAAATATTTAGTTCAGTTAGATTAATATTGAGTTAAACTCACTCAATGAAATATTTAGTTCAGTTAGACTAATATTGAGTTAAACTCATTCAATGAAATATTTAGTTCAGTTAGACTAATATTGAGTTAAACTCACTCAATGAAATATTTAGTTCAGTTAGACTAATATTGAGTTAAATTCACTCAATGAAATATTTAGTTCAGTCAGACTAATATTGAGTTAAATTCACTCAATGAAATATTTAGTTTAGTTAGACTAATATTGAGTTAAACTCACTCAATGAAATATTTAGTTCAGTCAGACTAATATTGAGTTAAACTCACTCAATGAAATATTTAGTGCAGTTAGACTAATATTGAGTTAAATTCACTCAATGAAATATTTAGTTCAGTTAGACTAATATTGAGTTAAACTCACTCAATGAAATATTTAGTTCAGTTAGACTAATATTGAGTTAAACTCACTCAATGAAATATTTAGTTCAGTTAGACTAATATTGAGTTAAACTCACTCAATGAAATATTTAGTTCAGTTAGACTAATATTGAGTTAAACTCATTCAATGAAATATTTAGTTCAGTTAGACTAATATTGAGTTAAACTCACTCAATGAAATATTTAGTTCAGTTAGACTAATATTGAGTTAAATTCACTCAATGAAATATTTAGTTCAGTCAGACTAATATTGAGTTAAATTCACTCAATGAAATATTTAGTTTAGTTAGACTAATATTGAGTTAAACTCACTCAATGAAATATTTAGTTCAGTCAGACTAATATTGAGTTAAATTCACTCAATGAAATATTTAGTTTAGTTAGACTAATATTGAGTTAAACTCACTCAATGAACTATTTAGTTCAGTCAGACTAATATTGAGTTAAACTAACTCAATGAAATATTAGTTCAGTTAGACTAATATTGAGCTAAACTCACTCAATGAAATATTTAGTTCAGTTAGATTAATATTGAGTTAAACTCACTCAATGAAATATTTAGTTCAGTTAGACTAATATTGAGTTAAACTCATTCAATGAAATATTTAGTTCAGTTAGACTAATATTGAGTTAAACTCACTCAATGAAATATTTAGTTCAGTTAGACTAATATTGAGTTAAACTCACTCAATGAAATATTTAGTTCAGTTAGACTAATATTGAGCTAAACTCACTCAATGAAATATTTAATTCAGTTAGATTAATATTGAGTTAAACTCACTCAATGAAATATTTAGTTCAGTTAGACTAATATTGAGTTAAATTCACTCAATGAAATATTTAGTTCAGTTAGACTAATATTGAGTTAAACTCACTCAATGAAATATTTAGTTCAGTTAGACTAACATTGAGTTAAATTCACTCAATGAAATATTCAGTTCAGTTAGACTAATAGTGAGTTAAATTCACTCAATGAAATATTTAGTTCAGTTAGACTAATATTGAGTTAAATTTACTCAATGAAATATTTAGTTCAGTTAGACTAATATTGAGTTAAACTCACTCAATGAAATATTCAGTTCAATTAGACTAATATTGAGTTAAACTCACTCAATGAAATATTTAGTTCAGTTAGACTAATATTGAGTTAAACTCACTCAATTACATATTTAGTTCAGTTAGACTAATATTGAGTTAAACTCACTCAATGAAATATTTAGTTCAGTTAGACTAATATTGAGTTAAATTTACTCAATGAAATATTTAGTTCAGTTAGACTAATATTGAGTTAAACTCACTCAATGAAATATTCAGTTCAATTAGACTAATATTGAGTTAAACTCACTCAATGAAATATTTAGTTCAGTTAGACTAATATTGAGTTAAACTCACTCAATTACATATTTAGTTCAGTTAGACTAATATTGAGTTAAACTCACTCAATGAAATATTTAGTTCAGTTAGACTAATATTGAGTTAAATTCACTCAATGAAATATTTAGTTCAGTTAGACTAATATTGAGTTAAACTCACTCAATGAAATATTTAGTTCAGTTAGACTAATGTTGAGTTAAATTCACTCAATGAAATATTTAGTTCAGTCAGACTAATATTGAGTTAAACTCACTCAATGAAATATCTAGTTCAGTTAGACTAATATTGAGTTAAACTCACTCAATGACATATTTAGTTCAGTTAGACTAATATTGAGTTAAACTCACTCAATGAAATATTTAGTTCAGTTAGACTAATATTGAGTTAAACTCACTCAATGAAATATTTAGTTCAGTTAGACTAATATTGAGTTAAACTCATTCAATGAAATATTTAGTTCAGTTAGACTAATATTGAGTTAAACTCACTCAATGAAATATTTAGTTCAGTTAGACTAATATTGATTTAAATTCACTCAATGAAATATTTAGTTCAGTCAGACTAATATTGAGTTAAATTCACTCAATGAAATATTTAGTTTAGTTAGACTAATATTGAGTTAAACTCACTCAATGAAATATTTAGTTCAGTCAGACTAATATTGAGTTAAACTCACTCAATGAAATATTAGTTCAGTTAGACTAATATTGAGCTAAACTCACTCAATGAAATATTTAGTTCAGTTAGATTAATATTGAGTTAAACTCACTCAATGAAATATTTAGTTCAGTTAGACTAATATTGAGTTAAACTCATTCAATGAAATATTTAGTTCAGTTAGACTAATATTGAGTTAAACTCACTCAATGAAATATTTAGTTCAGTTAGACTAATATTGAGTTAAATTCACTCAATGAAATATTTAGTTCAGTCAGACTAATATTGAGTTAAATTCACTCAATGAAATATTTAGTTTAGTTAGACTAATATTGAGTTAAACTCACTCAATGAAATATTTAGTTCAGTCAGACTAATATTGAGTTAAACTCACTCAATGAAATATTTAGTTCAGTTAGACTAATATTGAGCTAAACTCACTCAATGAAATATTTAGTTCAGTTAGATTAATATTGGGTTAAACTCACTCAATGAAATATTTAGTTCAGTTAGACTAATATTGAGTTAAATTCACTCAATGAAATATTTAGTTCAGTTAGACTAATATTGAGTTAAACTCACTCAATGAAATATTTAGTTCAGTTAGACTAATATTGAGTTAAACTCACTCAATGAAATATTTAGTTCAGTTAGACTAATATTGAGTTAAACTCATTCAATGAAATATTTAGTTCAGTTAGACTAATATTGAGTTAAACTCACTCAATGAAATATTTAGTTCAGTTAGACTAATATTGAGTTAAATTCACTCAATGAAATATTTAGTTCAGTCAGACTAATATTGAGTTAAACTCACTCAATGAAATATTTAGTTCAGTTAGACTAATGTTGAGTTAAATTCACTCAATGAAATATTTAGTTCAGTCAGACTAATATTGAGTTAAATTCACTCAATGAAATATTTAGTTTAGTTAGACTAATATTGAGTTAAACTCATTCAATGAAATATTTAGTTCAGTTAGGCTAATATTGAGTTAAACTCACTTAATGAAATATTTAGTTCAGTTAGACTAATATTGAGTTAAACTCACTCAATGAAATATTTAGTTCAGTTAGACTAATATTGAGTTAAACTAACTCAATGAAATATTTAGTGCAGTTAGACTAATATTGAGTTAAATTCACTCAATGAAATATTTAGTTTAATTGGTCTAATATCAATGTAACACTCGCTTTATGACTCAGAGAGAAATATTTTTTGCGTTTGACCAATATTGAGTTAAAACTCGCTCTATGACTCTATAGAGAAAAATATTGTTTTGCCTTTGACCAATATTGGATTACAACTCTCTCCATAACTCTATACGTAGTTTATTTTGTCTAATTTTGAGTTAAAACTCCAAGTAGAAAAAATATAGTAACATTAACAAGTTGTTGATTGCCCACTTGTAATTTAGGTCAAAATTACGTAATCGTCTTAATCGGTTAGTAGTCCGGTGTACATTATACGATCGACTAAAACATGATGTAATATACCAAATAAAAGGTATGTGGAATTCAATTCAGTATTAGTACAGTTTTTGAGATATCTTATATTAGTTATGACAATTGGAATTTTCACAGTTGTATAAAAATCAATCTAGAGATCTCTATGTAATGCATAACAATTATCTTACCGATGCTCCTATCATCAATGTACCCTTTTCCACTGCACGTATATCCTGTTTTCGTTTTACTGCGCTACGTACCTGAAAATAATTGGTTGGTATGTTTATTGCATGTTGTCACTGATTGAGTTATTTCAATAGTAAGACGAACAGATAATGATTTCGAAACCTCACCTCACTGTTCAATAATATGTGGAGCACAACAACGAACACCCCCTATGAAATAAAACAGATGTAGTACAAATGATTATTTTGAATAGTACACGACTACACATTGCATCTACTGCATCGATGTTGGTAACAATATAGCAATATAGCAATTAGCACTGGGGACATTATTACACATTTATTCCTAAGGTGATGGTCAGATAAATAAGAACTGAACGAGGGTTCAACCGTGACAAATTCCATACAGAACAAATACTCATTGCTAGGTCAGTGCGATTTAGAAAAAGATGAGTTCAGTTACCTGTAAGGAATTGCAAATTGCAAACAAGTACAGAAAAATAATAGTATCATTGTTAACAGCAAATATTCCGAACAACCATGTTAATCCAAGAAGAGGTAACAACATCAGAGCACTTCGCACAGTAGCCCTAGTAAAATAAATAACAATTTATAAATAACAATAAAATAAAATAAAATAAAATAAAATAAACAGATCATCAGACTATAAACAAATAATGGTAATTACGTATGTTTTCAGAAATCAAATATTTTGTCATTGAGAAATACATATTGTGGTACAATTATAATCGACATAAAATATTATCTAATGACATTTTAATTCAAACAAATTGCAGTGCTTTGAACTTAGCAGCATTACTAGTACACTCGTATCAACCGCCATCCATCAATTAGACAACATATATCAAGTATTTATTATATATTAAGCTGGCGATCACTCACTTTACATTGTTTTTCCCATGATCCTTGTTACTAGACGCGATGTAGACCACAATAACAACACGTATTAATATAATACTGTTAACCTGATCAAACAGTAAAACAATATTATGAAATGATAAAAGTGTTCTATTCACACATTTTAAACGACACTACAATATGTTTTACATGTTGTAGGTATTTTTAGAATATACTATTTTCTATATCAGGATGATTGCCGGTAACACATAATCGTGTCCATCTGATCATTGAGTAAACGTTCCGTAATATATGTCATACTCACTAGTACTATAACTAGAACAGTTGCAACAAAGATCCAAATGAGGCCACTTGTAGCGGATAGCCAACAGCTGATGCAACAAAATCAATAAAATATAAATTAATGTAAGTAAAATGCAATACATGTACCATGCTTTAATTACCATGTGACATGTGTGTGTACATGCTCGACGCAACTAGTCACGTGGTGTTATATACTTATACACTGGCTGCTTTAATGTACTGCAAGGTTAAGGAAGGGTCGTCACCTGCGCAAGCGACGATAACAACACACGCTAAAAACGCAAAGGCTCATGGGTAGACGCTTATTTGTAAACAATGACACGCTATGGCCATCTGACGCATGCGCAAGTGACGACTCCTTCGCTTTAACATAATTTCCCATCAACAAATCATTCTTTAATTCCTACCATTTGTTGACACTGAGCACTCAGATGTCAGGACCCCAGCTGTACAGCTAAAATTCATGAAATAACTTCATCAGCACGTACTGAAAATTATGGCCAGCAACACCATACCCTGTCTCTCATCAATGCAAGAAATCATCACCAGCTGCAACGCGGTCGCTGATTGGCTGCTCGCGCTGTTAAATACTTGGCCGTTGTATATTAATTTGTAACCGTGAGAACTATTATAAATTATACTTACTTATTTCCAGCACCATAATCCTGCCAGTTAATTGATCCAGTCACGCCCACTATACATATAGGTAATCCTGCATTACATAACAATAACTATTTCAGTGGATTGACACATTAATAACAAACATGTCTAACAAATCTTGTAATTATGGTTACATTTATAACATACAATACGATATTTGACTTACCCCATCCAATGAAGTAATAATACTTCATCCAACTTTTTTCACTTCCATAAACTGTTACAATTTGACGATAAAGCTGTATCCCCTCTATCAGCATCCAACAAAATACGGCTGTCCACGCATAGTGCAGCACCATAGCTGATACCTTACACATAACCTACAAAGTCACGTGTATTATATATGTAAGTATGCAGTGAGTGCTAAACTAGTAAATATATACTAGTAAACTAGTAAACTAGTATATATATATTAATATGGTCCTATTAATATGTTTACTTTTTTAATTTTCTTATTATTGTTAAAATGGTACAAATTCTGATGTAGAAAACAAGTACTATTCGATTATGACTTTTCAAGCACTTTGCTGTATTTCTTGAGGTCCATGTATTGTCTACTTAATGGTTTTAACATTATTTTAATGTGTATTTTAGTCGTTAATATGTTGTAGAATGTTTGTTATTGGACTTTTTTTTAAATTTCAATATTTAGTGTATATTCTGTTACTTTAAAGGGTATGTGGGTCGTCACCGCGCAAGCCCGGGAATTGAGTCCAAAGTGATGATAACAACACACGCTAAAAACGCAAAGGCTCATGGGTTTGTAAACAATGACACGCTATGGCCATCTGACGCATGCGCAGGTGACGACTCCCCCGCTTTAACCTTATTCGAATGAATGATGAAGTAGATATAAAAAAAAACTTGTTCGAGACTTTCTCAACATGTAGATCACATCAAAATCTATCGCTGTATAAGTTTTTATCATCATTACCTTGTGAAAAGATATGAAATTGGTGAGCAAACAAACAAACTGCGCAATGAACAACGCTACCATCAGGTGCTGGTGTATTAACATTCTTTCTGATCCTGACGACGTTCTGCTGTTGAAGTAATAGTAAAAAATCCAATAAAAATTAAAGCAAACATTATCAATACAGAGACCATAAAACGATGGAATAGTATTTACGACCAGGCGCACTAATGTTGTGCTACGTTTCAAATTATTACACCACAATATATTAATTATTAATTTTGTTACTAAACGATAAACTTATATACAAACTAATTGATGTTATTCACATAAAATATTCAAAGTGTTGTTATTATATATTTAAGAGGCCTGTCGCAAGTGAAAAACTTATAGTGGTTAGGTCACTCAATTTTCATTGAGAGTAAAGATTGTAAGCTGAGGGTTGCATATTATTGTCTTATCCTATATAGATCAATAGAATCAATATACCGGTATTGCGTATAGAAGTAACAATGTCAATACATTATGGGAGATGGAGCCTAAAGACCACTTAATTTGCATATTATTGTCTTATCCTATATAGATCAATAGAATCAATATACCGGTATTGCGTATAGAAGTAACAATGTCAATACATTTATGGAAGATGGGGCCTAAAGACCACCTAATTTGCATATTATTGTCTTATCCTATATAGATCTATAGTATCAACATACCGGTATTGTGTATAAAGGTAACAATGTTAATACATTATGGGAGATGAGACTTAAAGACCACCTAACTTGCATATTATTGTCTTATCCTATATAGATCTATAGAATCAACATACCGGTATTGTGTATAGAAGTAACAATGTCAATACATTATGGGAGATGGGGCCTAAAGACCACCTAACTTGCATATTATTGTCTTATCCTATATAGATCTATAGAATCAACATACCGGTATTGCGTATAGAAGTAACAATGTCAATACATTATGGGAGATGGGGCCTAAAGACCACCTAACTTGCATATTATTGTCTTATCCTATATAGATCTATAGAATCAACATACTGGTATTGCGTATAGAAGTAACAATGCCAATACATTATGGGAGATGGGGCCTAAAGACCACCTAATTTGCATATTATTGTCTTATCCTATATAGATCTATAGAATCAACATACTGGTATTGCATATAGAAGTAACACTAAAAGTAGTTTGTACATCATAAAATGTTGTTGATTGTCAAATGAATTCCAAGACACAGTTTGTGTTAGATAGTTGAATGCTAAAATTGAATTTACGACATTCTTGGAAGAAAACACATAAATGCTTTCGAAATTTAGAAAGGAGTCATCGAGTGATGTCATCGGAGTCGCATTGACAAGCAGTAGAGAAAGGCTATAGTCTGGTATTGATTAGTAAAACGTCTAATGCGAGTAGAATATGTCACGTGACAACAGTTTATTACCTGATATATAAGAATATGCATAAAGCTGCAACCAAGAAAATCAACGAAATCGAACCTCCTATCTCAGATATCAGAACTAAAATCCTTCCATGTATTGGATCGATCTAAAAGTACAAATCAATAACGTGAATGTAAATAGTCATTATAATGGTGTTTTATCACCTGCTATGACGTCATTATGATGACTTTTGTGTCAATCGTCAACACTGGTATGATTATATTGTGAATTTCAGATCGAACTGTCATCACTTTCTTAAAAAGCAATTTCCTTCTTTGATGAGCACACAGCACAAGTGAAATGAAAAAGTATCAGTTTCTCTGCACGTGATTAGCGTGACGATTAAGTTCAAATGATTAAATATGCCACTCATCATGTATGTATGTATGAACTCACCTGGAATGGCACAACTTGTAGTAATAACGCAAAGTTTGTTGTATGGTTACACTGACAGTTGACACGTGACCCAACATGGCTGATCAGTTCACATCCTGTAGTCTGCCATTCCCCCTCGTATCTGAAAAAATGACAAATATTTTAGAGTATATATATTCATTTGACTCATATATACAATAACTGGAAGAGAATGACTTACTAACACTTAATCAGTAGTATTTCATTGATCGGTATATACTCACGAGTTTGTGAATTGTAGAAATGCACATATGTCATTGTCAGGGTAAATTTCGTCACCGCTCTGTAAAAGCAATTATTGCGATACTAATTAACATTTGTATGATATTGGACCTGAATATGAGACCACGTTTGAGATTAACAATGAAACATACATACCATCAATTTCAATGAAAATGAAACAGGCACACTACTGACGACATCGTTGTGTATTAACGAAGCAGATATTATATCACTTGAGATATTTTCGTCTGATACCGCAGTACCATTGCATTTATACGATATTCCAGTAGTTACCATGGATGCTTTATAAATAAAAGATTAGATTTTAACGAGATTCTATGATGAATGAGTTCAGAAAAATACTCCACAGACAGTGTATTCAACTTGTCCATTCGATTCACTGTCCTACTAAAAGTCCATAGCGTCGTATTTAACGATATATTTATACTGTTGTTGTAACAGTGTAAACGCATTTCAGTCATCGCAAAACATGTTGATATCATTAAACAACGTTGACGAAACATTAGTAAACATACATTCTATTTTCACAGTAAGCGGAATAAGTAAAATGTTTTTCTTATTTGATGACATGTACAGATAGTTCAGTAAATATTAACATGACCCATTGTGATATTCAATTGTAAAACCATATGTGGAATCTTTAATAGTATAACCCACGTCTTTTAACATACGTCGACCAGTTTACTTAGAGTATCCATCAGGGACTCACAAGATAGATAATGCTATTTGATCAGAGAATCCCTTGACAATTAACCCATCGACAGCGCAGTTTTATTTTCAGCCAATATGAATTAATTATGTCCGAAAGACTGATTGAATGTCAGAACAACTTAAGGAAACAACAGTTTATAATTCACGCATTTTACGCATATTAAGTGGAAGGTCATTATTTCTGTTGGAGTCTCTATGATTTGTTTTCTCACAGAGGCGATTGTAGATAATCCCTCTTCCTCATACTTACAATTCTGCTGCACAAAAGGCAGTGGAACAACGACAAAGTTAGAGTCGGATGATTTCTTGCCGTTATTTGTTCCACTGGTAGTCTTTTCACTAAACATCCATTGTGTGAGATGTCGTTCCATTCGGTGGGACACAATTTCTAACTCTACAAATACAAATAATGAACCAATTAAGTAATTTGCAAAACGCTTGATTAGTATTTTTGGACTGTTGTGTTCATAGAATATGAATTATGTGTATTTGACAGAAACATTGTTTGAATTATCCGCTCTAAATCGAGTATATGACATGCAGCAAATTGTGTGGAAATTTCCGAACAATTGACTCCTACTAATCAGTAATTCCAACCAATTTGTTGTTGTAGTTTCACTAAACATCCATTGTGTGAGATGTCGTTCGATTCGGTGGGACACAATTTCTTAACTTATACAATCAAAACATAATGGTTGCTTATGACATTGTATCATAGGTATTCAATTAAACTAAAGTTAGCACGTAAAAATATAAGATACTTCATTCTTTAGGCCCACCAGACGAATAACAGAATAATAATAATAATAATAATAATAATAATAATAATAATAATAATAATAATAATAATAATAATAATAATAATAATAATAATAATAATAATAATAATAATAATAATAATAATAATAATATATAAAAATTGCAGTTCTGTCCTTTACTTCATGCACGTGTATACTATACTATACATACATACAATGGACTCAGTATTGTATTATCTGTTATTTCAGTCATATTTGTTATATGCATATACTATGCGTTCTAAGCACAAATGTACTATACACCGTGACTTACGTATATAATCAGTACTGGCAATAATGATATCACCACTGTGCAACATCTTTGAAATATCTGTAGTAAAATCATCAACTGCTTTGAGTACTCTAATTAATTTACTGCTATCCTATGTAAATGATAAAATATAATTGCTTTTGTTAACTGATTATTTATTGGTCGTTAAGGCATAACAACAATTTATTTTTTCAAGACATACGAAACCCCTGTACACAGAGCACATCCGGTTATCAAACTTGTTGTAGTAAATTCACAACGAGTCAATAGCGTGTACTAACAGAACTGCATATTTGGTAGCAATACCATCATAAACTCGTGAAATATATATGTCACATTTTCTCTTTAGATAAATTAATAAGTTAATTAATTATGGTACTTACATTATTTAAGATATATGTAGCTGATTCTACCATTCGCTAAAAATCAAATATTAAAATTAAAATACCGTTAAAACAGTAGGTAATGTCGTGAAAATGTAATACTACCGGTAACACCAGAGACGGTTACTGTGGATGAGAAGTAATAATTATTTTATTATTGTTTCTCCAAAAAGCATTTCGTGCGAAATTTATAACAGTAAAAAAATCCGTTTATATAACGACTATCGTTGAACTCGACGGTTTTGGCGCCCACATTACCTTTTTAGTTAGCAGTTAGTATAGTGTTCTATGCAGAATCAGTGCAAAAACATCGTAAAAATGCTAGTAACTAAGATTGGAAAAACCCACCCACCCATGAAACAAATTTACAAGAAGGACTCATCTCAAGTATACCAAGTATAGTATAGTATAATTTGACATGAAAAACGTAGAATACATAATTTATGGTCAACTGAACGTTACATAAGCACATATACACTAGTTCAAAGTCATGGTAAAATAGATCTATAATTGCCAAGTATCACACATCATATCAACACAGCAAAAACACGCCACCCCTAATTCCTAAATATGTCAAAAAGGAACTCCTTGAACATTGAAAAGACCTCTTGGGTGCCTCGCGCATTCGTTGCTAAGTTTTTACTATTTCAAGATTAGTGAGGACGAACGTGACAAGTCAAGTGATTACAAGTGGTTACACCGCCGATAAATTAAAATTTTCCAAGTACAGAGTAAACGAATTTAGTAAAAATAGTGCACAGAAGCAGTAAAACAAGTAACGGCAAATAAAACTCATTGAAAATAAACTCTGGACTCTGGACATATACTCTGGACAACCTCGGACGACCAAACCATGTGTCTGACTCACTAGGGAACAGTTTTAAAATGAAAATACAATCATTTGCACTATTATAAATATCACGCAAGGCTTATCGGGGGAAACAGTAATATTATTACTTAACACTCACTGTAAACGTCATTGGTGACTACGTAGAGAAGGCGTTCCGCTCAGGTGTTAATGGTGGTAGTAATAATAATTTTATTGCCACACTCATTGTCTGGTATGAGTTGTGAAATTGAAATATTATATATATCGTGGCAATAAGGTGATGTTATCGACAAATCTAAATCGATGTCATTACTATAATATTGTAATAATAATGTTCTAAACCATTCTAGAAAAGAACAGGTTCCTAACATTCCAAAGCGGAGCACAGGACAATCCCGTGACATCCCGTCATATTTATCTTTGACCAGTCTTTTCATGTCACATGGGACAACAATTGTGAATTATTTTCAAACTCAAGGGTATTTAGATCTCTGCCACTTTCTATATTCTCATTGTACAAATTATCTATATTATCACTCCACAAGCTGTTCCGTTATTATATATGTACTACTATAACTAATAATAAAATCCAATATTTGTATTTTAGTTTAATACCTATTATTATTATTATTATTATTATTATTATTATTATTATTATTATTATTATTATTATTATTATTATTATTATATCATATACTCTTATACTGTCATAGATATATTGAGTTATTTTATAGATTTGTTATCTGCTTTGATTTTATATATTTTGTAAAGTCAAATTAAGGCTGCAAACAGCGAGAAACCTCTGCATTAATCGCAATATTACAAATTGTATTCAGTAAATCGATAATTGAATATAATTCAACATGTTTGTGTTTATTGGCGACTATAAAAAGTTATATACATGAAAAGTCTTTCAATAATATTTGTGCGATTTGCACTTTTTCTTGCTCCCTATATTATAAGTCAAGTTTTCAATTTAGAACAGAGGGGATTACTGGCCATCAGGGAAACACATTTGTGGTTTATAATCAACATTTTAAAATACAAATAGATTTATAACTATGCATATTATGTGCTATATTATCATAAATGCAGACCACAAGGTACATATTTGGTTAGACTATATGACGTACACTCCATCGGGCCTATATTTCGTTAATTATTTGCAAGACCATACTCACCCTCGTTACTGTTTGTAATTGACTCAAGTGATCCTCTTCATGTTCACAAATTGCGTAATCCAGTAAAGTACGAAACATTTCCGGATCATCTAGTAATGCCGACGTATTAAAGCATCCACTGGAAATGGGAGACAGTGTGGGAGCTAGTGCTGATGGGTTGGTAGAACGCACAGTTTGAATCAGTGTTGTTGGAATAGTAGAAACAGTTTCAGGGGATATCGAGATCGTGGTTGTCACTGCAACATAATTGTATGTAAACCATAATGGTTTGCTTATTTATTGTTTGTGTTATCGGTTAATATGTCGGTGCATTTCTGTTCATCTTTTACGTTTCATAAGTATTCCAATACTAGATATGTCTGAAATAGTTTCTGTATGACGTAATACAAAATGAAACACATTGTCCACCAATGTAAACAGGCTTCTGTCTTCTGTCTGTCGTGATATTCAGAATAATCATACAACATGAGACATATGCCAATTATCCAAGCTCACAATGACAAAAATGGCGTACAGCACAATAAATTTATTTATGCTGGAACTTCTTATGTGCAGCTAAACACTAAACACGAAATGAGTTACAACTGAATGTACAATATTGAAAATTGTTCGGTCTGTATCCGTCTCGTAACATTGGCATGGCAACACAAAGTAAAGCTAAAGAGGAGAAACGGAAACGGTTAGAACTTTATGTTTTAGCAAGAATTGATATTATTACAGAAATCTCTGCAAAGAATAGTAATCTCAAGAGAAAATTAAATTCGCATGAACGGAATTAAATCTTCGGTAGATATCAGTATAATATATAGACAGATACGTAAATCTGATAGGCATTAAACACTTGACAGTAAAATATTCGAGAATTTAAAGCAGTGTCACGTCTGGTTGTCCATACAAAGAAACATAAAATGCAATACAGTAGTATTAAACTTTTTTATGATCACTCAATTCAGTAAAAGGAGAAGAGGTTGGAGTTTGCAACTGACTATATTGCCACCGACATAACAAAGAATTAACTACCCCAGGGAGAAACATTCTCTGAGTTCGACATTAGCGGATTTGCAGTGATATTAACTAGGTTTTAAGTTCATCGGTTTGTGAATACATTTATATTGTTAAATTTGCATATTCACTGATTGCTAATTCAGTGCATTTAGGTACTAATATAATATTTGAAAATAATAATATGAAATAAATGCTGGAGTGGATATGTCTCACTACATGGTATATATACAGCTTGCAAATTCATGTTATACACATCGGATCAATAGTATATTTATCAAATGACATATTCTCGAACGAAGCATCTTTTCGATAAAATGATTTTGTGTGTATGTTTGCCTATCCTCACATCGTGTAATGTACATTGGCATGAATCACGCTGATACTGGCACAGGTTTCTAGTGAATAATTCCGCTACTTACGTTTTAGTTCGGTTTTGCATATATATCTTTTGTTGTGGTTACAGTCTTCGTCGGACCAACGATATGATTCACTCTTCTTCATTAATCCACAGGTGTGAGATCCCAGAGCATTTAATTCCCAATATTCCCATACAATATTTTGATTGCCATTATCACCTACCCAATACCAATCGGCTGCAGTACTGACGTACGAAAGGCCAATCCAAAAGTCGTCTTCACCGACATATTGCTGAATAATATTCACTAGATAATCAGATTCCTGTTGGCTCTCAATATCTGCTAAATAACCACCTGAGGTGAATACGTAATTTTCACACGTCTTTTTGGCGTCTGTCCAGGATATTTTGGTATCAGAGAAATGGTAACAAGCTGATGTCACGTAACTGTAGTACGTGTGGCTTTCAGAACAATCTACAAATTTGAATAATATAACACTTATTATATTTTAATATTATTTTTAATATTTACAATACTTGTTATATTTTTTAAAGTTCAATTGGTCAGTGGTTATGAATTTGTACACTAATAATACCAACCCAAACAATTTTTTTGAGTATACTTATACAATAACAATATCGCAGTCCAAAAAACAAATAAATACTCATCAAAACATTGTTTTCCATACCCCAATGCATGAAGTACATATACAACTCAAAGAAACTTGAGACACATGTACAAAGTACAACCTCATAATTTCATGATATACTTCACATCACTTAGGGAATTACTGTGATTCTTTTTACTGTTTTAAAGACTTGCAGCTTATATCAAAATAAGGACAAATATTAAAATTTGTTATACACTACTGACAAAAATGTGATATTGTTTTGAAAGTTTAGTAAGATAAATTTTAGCCCTTGTATGGACATTTGTAGATGCCCGTATAGTGGCCCAATATG
Source organism: Saccoglossus kowalevskii (assembly GCF_978046115.1). Taxonomy (NCBI): domain Eukaryota; kingdom Metazoa; phylum Hemichordata; class Enteropneusta; family Harrimaniidae; genus Saccoglossus; species Saccoglossus kowalevskii. Next base: position 3,560,569 of record NC_140651.1, read on the forward strand.
ACAATGAAGTCATTTTGAAGTATGGAAAGTTATTAAAAACGACTTATCTCATTAAAAACAGATGCAATATCTTCAATACTCTTTAATATCATAATAATTCTTCGCATAATTTTAATTTTTAATTGTTGTGAAAATATACCGAGATTTAAGGTAGGCTATAGCTACATTTTATTGTCAGTTCTGTTTTTTCTAAAATGATCAAACTGATTGTTAGTATTCACTAAGTATCTCAAACCAACTTGTGAATCTGTCAGTCCAGTAGTTATCGTTTCGACTCAATTATAAGCAATATCTCAAAAACTGTTAGATAATTACCATATATAGCAAACTGGAGGTCGCACAAAGTCATCAATCATTGTCAAATACTTATTTCAATATAATTACGGAATTCGAATATTTTTTGTTAGAAATCTCCTTTATCGTGTCATAAATGGTGCAGTTTGTACAATTTGAATCGGAGTAACTGTCCCATTTTCGTTATACAAATTTATCAAAAATATCATGAAAATGTTTCAACATGAAACATTTAACTTTGTAAGCTGATTAACACAGTCTATAGATGACATGTTAGTAGATTTGATAATTAGGTACAAACAAAACATAATAAATGAGTTTTACAAGAGTTTTATTGCGATGTTCTTGTGTGTTTTTTGTGTTACGGTAAACATCGCCTTGTAATTATTGAACTATTAGCTACGCACGTTCCTAATTGAGGTATTGGAAAATGCTGAAACTTAGTTCTGTAATTATTTAAATCAATAACATAGCAGACGACACATATAAACATAATGTACTCTGAATACAATTTCAAATATATGTCACAACACTATGCAAATTAAAATGAGCAAAAAGAAAAATTTCTTAATTATAATGGTTTTGACGTGCATTACACTTGTTTTACATGTAATTTGAAGATATTTCAATTGATTACATGTGATTTGAAGATACTGCATTTGATTACATATGATTTGAAGATACTGCAATTGATTACATATAATTTGAAGATACTGCAATTGATTACATATGATTTGAATATACTGCAATTGATTACATATGATTTGAAGATACTGCATTTGATTACATATGATTTGATGATACTGCATTTGATTACATACGATTTGAAGATACTGCACTGATTACATATTATTTGAAGATATTGCATTTGATTACATATGATTTGATGATATTTCAATTGATTACATGTGATTTAAAGATACTACAATTGATTACATATGATTTGAAGATAATTTGCAATTGCACTTGTTTAAATAACTCTTGGACTAAAACACAGGACTTCGTGGTTCGTATTTATGATTGAACTTATTGCTATCGTAACCAAATTTAACTTCGACTTTCTCTTATTAAATCATTTACTTTCACATAAAAATAATTATGGTATCGTTTTCTTGTAGAACGCCACCGATTGCTATATACACAGGAAAGATTTGATAATTTGACTAACACAAATATGTCACAGCTATTTGCTTTACAAGCGTTGTCAGGTTCTGCTGAATGTACACCAATTAGCACTAGTGTGATGTGTTATACAAAATGTTTGACTTGCTTAGCCTAATAGTACATGTGAATCATATTATTATACTATTTATAATACCTAGGCGTGGTACATTTGGTTGGCCTGTTCCTCTCTTTAAACACAATTCGTGATTTCTGTTGTTATAACGCAAATGTTACACGCGAGTAAGCCATAAATTACCCACAATTCCGTATGTTTTATTTTTCACAAAACTACTTTCAACAACACTTGCTATTTCCATTTTAGATCATATTAAATTTCTAAGTACTCTATATGTTTTGCAATACGCGTCTATAATGTCAATATTTGTACAATGTATGGTGCTAAGTAACGGAATGATTTAACAGTGTCCCACAATATAACATACGTGCTCTCAATCGTGGATGATAATGTACAAGCCGCCAAATCAGCCTAAGATTTCAAATCAGCCTAAGATTTCAAATACATGAATCGAATACACATTATGATTTGAATACTACTAGTATGCATAGACGCATCTGGATAAAATAAGTGATGGATAAAATATGGAGTGATCAAGTTCAAACCGACGTATTAACTCATTAACTCAGCATAGTTAACTGCATGCATATGACTATAGACAAATGAATAAAACTTACTCAGCCCTGTTGCGACCACTTGAGTACTTCCCAGTAAAGAAAAGATATAAAACCAAAATACTTCCCATCTCTTCATACTGCCGTGTATAGGGTATAAACGATAAGAATATATCTGGACAATATCCAAAAATGCAATAAAACGGAAGCGGTGCCGGTGATATCGACAAATGCGTCCAATATAAACGAAATATGCGCAATTTACTGACTGGAACTGTCCATTCCCGTCATGGGGTATTTCTGTTAACATTGCACATTGCGCATGCGCCATGTCAATCGTATTTTTTCTCCCTATAATAATCTATTTTTTATTTTAATTGACTAACTAATCTTCCTATCTAAAGCTGATTAAAATAAAATACATGTGTATTGCAAGCTGTCAGTTCTAATGCACCGTTACTACCAGCTCCAGCATCGTCGGTGACAGTTCGGATTTACCAATTGTCTCCAAACGTACGAAATAATCATAAAATAAATCTAGATTGAATGCTATGGTAGCGTACTGTAGTTTGCTGAGTTGGTGACGTCTGCTAAGCCAATTGCTATAGACGTACCCGAAATGTAAATCTGACTCACACTATTGTGTATTGTGATTGTCCATTTAATTGTATAGGTGGCATGTAACCGGTTGTTTGTCACATAAGACGTGTTTCTGATGCCCCAAAGACAGTGTGGGCAGATTCATGGCATTGTATAAGCAATCAACAATTGAAACATGTATTACCGGGTATACATATTGCCGATAAAGACATTGGAGATAGTTATATTAGGAACTGTTAAATGAAGCTACTTAAAAAAAAAACATTATATCAAAACAAAAATGAAACACTTTTATGCACGGTATTATTGTACTATATAAGAAGCACTATGCCCGCCTTATTAGTAATAGTTTATAGATGTTCCGCCTAAGTGTTGTCAACGTTCGTCAGATAAGTTAATTGAACAATGAGACGTTAGTAAAATAAAACACCATCAAAACAGAATAATAATAGTTTCAGCGTTAGATACTAATGACATTTGTCCTTCGAATGATATATTATTATAATCACTACACTCCAGTCAAGCTTCAATTACACGACAAGGTCATCTTACTGTATTTTGATTAAATCAATAAAGTTAATGATTAAAACAATGCTATGCTGTATATTCTCATTTAAATGTGTCAATTTTAACAAGAAGGAACACTTTAAAATAAGGTATAAAACCCTACACGGTTAGAAGTGTATAGATGTTATTCTGTGTAAACTGGTAATCTACTTTCAATTCTGTGACGTCACCGTGTATAGCACTGCTCTTATCTATGCGTAGTTCTTGCACAAATTGAACAATGGCGAGCTCTATGTATTTTGATTATTTATGAGAAAAAATATCATTGTTGTGTTATTGACAGAAGATACACTCACTTACTAGAGTACTCGTATAACCTTTCGAAGTAAGTTTCCATTGACCACGGTTTCGAAAAAAAATCTTGAAAAAATAGTTAAAAATTGCGCAAGTATTTTGTGAAAAGTTATAAAATTCAATTTTAGCGCTCAAAGTGTCAAAATAAAATAATCCACAATAAAAGCAAGTGTCCTTTCTCAAAAAGACTGGTTTCTATGACGCTCAAACAGTAGTCTGTTGTCCATGTCACTTCCATTTGTCAAACAAATCAATGATAATAGAGGACCCTAGGATTCTTATTTACAAAATGTATGCGGTTTTTATTTTCAATTTCGCGTCGTATTTTTGTTTATATACAAAAGGTTATTTTTTGTAAGATAGTGCTGAAGTATATTGATCACCGTTGCTAATATCTATAAACGCTAGAGCTAAAATTGATTTCAAATAGTACCTAGCATTTCTGAATATTGAGTAGGAATCAATAAGACAAGCTACACGAACACAGCGGATCTTTTGAATAGGGATTATAATCAATCAAATCTAGTTGTCGAAGAGATTACAACGAACTTGATAATTTCCACTGATTTAAAATAACTTGTCCGATTTAGATTTTGTTGTGAGCAGGTGCATTCTTGTGTGAGTCGAAAACGGAAATCTTTGGAGATCCATGGCGGACTCCTGCACATACCAATCACATTTTCGGCTGTCTGTGATGTGGCGGGCATAATCTTCCACAAACCCATCATATGGCTGTATTTTATACATCATATGGCTGTATATTATTTTACGTTATATTGCATACACCCACCACACGACTGCCTTTATATGACGTAATCTCACACCCACCCATTGCAGGGCTGTCTATATGTGGCGTAATCTCACACCCATTCATTGCAGGGCTGACTTTATGTGGCATAATCTCACAGCCACCCATTGCAGGGCTGTCTTTATGTGGCGTAATCTCACACCCATCCATTGCAGGGCTGTATTTATCTGGCGTAATCTCACACTCATCCATTGCAGGGCTGACTTTATGTGGCATAATCTCACACCCACCCATTGCAGGGCTGTCTTTATGTGGCGTAATCTCACACCCACCCATTGCAGGGCTGTCTTTATGTGGCGTAATCTCATACCCACCATTGCAAGGCTGTCTTTATGTGGCGTAATCTCACACCCACCCATTGCAGGGCTGTCTTTATGTGGCGTAATCTCATACCCACCCATTGCAGGGCTGACTTTATCTGGCGTAATCTCACACCCACCCATTGCAGGGCTGTCTTTATGTGGCGTAATCTCACACCCACCCATTGCAGGGCTGTCTTTATGTGGCGTAATCTCACATCCACCCATTGCAAGGCTGTCTATATGTGGCGTAATCTCACACCCACCCATTGCAGGACTGTCTTTATGTGGCGTAATCTCACACCCACCCATTGCAGGGCTGACTTTATCTGGCGCAATCTCACACCCACCCATTGCAGGGCTGTCTTTATGTGGCGTAATCTCATACCCACCCATTGCAAGGCTGTCTATATGTGGCGTAATCTCACTCACATCCACCCATTGCAGGGCTGACTTTATCTGGCGCAATCTCACACCCACCCATTGTAGGGCTGTCTTTATGTGGCGTAATCTCATACCCACCCATTGCAAGGCTGTCTATATGTGGCGCAATCTCACACCCATTCATTGCAGGGCTGTATTTATGTGGCATAATCTCATACCCACCCATTGCAAGGCTGTCTATATGTGGCATAATCTCATACCCACCCATTGCAGGGCTGTATTTATGTGGCGTAATCTCATACCCACCCATTGCAGGGCTGTATTTATGTGGCGTAATCTCATACACACCCATTGCAGGGCTGTATTTATGTGGCGTAATCTCATACCCACCCATTGCAGGGCTGTATTTATGTGGCGTAATCTCATACCCACCCATTGCAAGGCTGTCTTTATGTGGCGTAATCTCACATCCACTCATTGCAGGGCTGTATTTATGTGGCGTAATCTCATACCCATCCATTGCAGGGCTGTATTTATGTGGCATAATCTCATACCCATCCATTGCAGGGCTGTATTTATGTGGCATAATCTCATACCCACCCATTGCAGGGCTGTCTTTATGTGGCGTAATCTCATACCCAACCATTGCAAGGCTGTCTTTATGTGGCGTAATCTCATACCCACCCATTGCAAGGCTGTCTATATGTGGCGCAATCTCACACCCATTCATTGCAGGGCTGTATTTATGTGGCATAATCTCATACCCACCCATTGCAAGGCTGTCTATATGTGGCGTAATCTCATACCCACCCATTGCAGGGCTGTATTTATGTGGCGTAATCTCACATCCACCCATTGCAGGGCTGTCTTTATGTGGCGTAATCTCATACCCACCCATTGCAAGGCTGTCTATATGTGGCGCAATCTCACACCCACCCATTGCAGGGCTGTCTTTATGTGGCGTAATCTCACACCCACCCATTGCAGGGCTGTCTTTATGTGGCGTAATCTCACATCCACCCATTGCAAGGCTGTCTATATGTGGCGTAATCTCACACCCACCCATTGCAGGACTGTCTTTATGTGGCGTAATCTCACATCCACTCATTGCAGGGCTGTATTTATGTGGCGTAATCTCATACCCATCCATTGCAAGGCTGTCTATATGTGGCGCAATCTCACACCCACCCATTGCAGGGCTGTATTTATGTGGCATAATCTCATACCCACCCATTGCAGGGCTGTCTTTATGTGGCGTAATCTCATACCCAACCATTGCAAGGCTGTCTTTATGTGGCGTAATCTCATACCCACCCATTGCAAGGCTGTCTATATGTGGCGCAATCTCACACCCATTCATTGCAGGGCTGTATTTATGTGGCATAATCTCATACCCACCCATTGCAAGGCTGTCTATATGTGGCGTAATCTCATACCCACCCATTGCAGGGCTGTATTTATGTGGCGTAATCTCACATCCACCCATTGCAGGGCTGTCTTTATGTGGCGTAATCTCATACCCACCCATTGCAAGGCTGTCTATATGTGGCGCAATCTCACACCCACTCATTGCAGGGCTGTATTTATGTGGCGTAATCTCATACCCACCCATTGCAGGGCTGTATTTATGTGGCGTTTTCTGCATTCCATGTCGGTTTATTCGTCACACTACTTATTACAACTTACCGTTTTAATTTCAAATGAATAATGGGTGAGACGAGCGCTGTTATTTAAACAATGCATCCCCCAAACGATGCGTTAGGTGACGCTGAACACATTATCTTCACTCCAAATGCAATATGATTTATTACTGTTGTTATAAATCACTAGCATCAGATTTAAGAATGTTTTTGTTTTGTTGAAATGAGTTTACTTGCAGTTTATATTATTGTGTGATAATGAAATTCGTTGACGTCATACATATATTGGCGATTTATAACACACAATAATGGACAGTGTGGAATTCTTAATTTCTATAAAACCCCGATATGTCGCAGTGGCAGCACGAGAAGAATGAAATCGACAATATAATGGCAATGTAGCGTCCAGGACGTGTGTGTGTCAGTTAATACGTGTTGAACTGTTGAAAAATAATTGTAAACATCACGATTTGCTCATCATAATATTATTTCTTTACATGTATGCTGTCCAGTTTACATTCACATGTCATGTGATAGTTTACTACCTCGAGTTCTATGTACTTAGCCAACCAGTGATCGAAAACGTCATTTAAGCGCAATATGATTGATTTTATGACGTATGTAGTGATCACAAAAAGAACAGTTCTAAACACATCATAGAAATATTGTTAAATATAGGATTATATTTGCACGGCAAGATAAAACGGATTGTGAGAATACGTGTTTTAATTATATTCTATACCAACGTAGCTTTAGATTTAATCTGTATTTTCTGACTCACTTGCCTCGAATAAATACATGGAAATAATTGTGTAGGCATACTTTTAATGAATTGTCAACATTTGAGTGGATTGAACCCAAGGCACTATTAATAATTTGAGGATACCAGGATGAAATAACTTCATCAGCACGTACTGAAAATTATGGCCAGCAACACCATACCCTGTCTCTCATCAATGCAAGAAATCATCACCAGCTGCAACGCGGTCGCTGATTGGCTGCTCGCGCTGTTAAATACTTGGCCGTTGTATATTAATTTGTAACCGTGAGAACTATTATAAATTATACTTACTTATTTCCAGCACCATAATCCTGCCAGTTAATTGATCCAGTCACGCCCACTATACATATAGGTAATCCTGCATTACATAACAATAACTATTTCAGTGGATTGACACATTAATAACAAACATGTCTAACAAATCTTGTAATTATGGTTACATTTATAACATACAATACGATATTTGACTTACCCCATCCAATGAAGTAATAATACTTCATCCAACTTTTTTCACTTCCATAAACTGTTACAATTTGACGATAAAGCTGTATCCCCTCTATCAGCATCCAACAAAATACGGCTGTCCACGCATAGTGCAGCACCATAGCTGATACCTTACACATAACCTACAAAGTCACGTGTATTATATATGTAAGTATGCAGTGAGTGCTAAACTAGTAAATATATACTAGTAAACTAGTAAACTAGTATATATATATTAATATGGTCCTATTAATATGTTTACTTTTTTAATTTTCTTATTATTGTTAAAATGGTACAAATTCTGATGTAGAAAACAAGTACTATTCGATTATGACTTTTCAAGCACTTTGCTGTATTTCTTGAGGTCCATGTATTGTCTACTTAATGGTTTTAACATTATTTTAATGTGTATTTTAGTCGTTAATATGTTGTAGAATGTTTGTTATTGGACTTTTTTTTAAATTTCAATATTTAGTGTATATTCTGTTACTTTAAAGGGTATGTGGGTCGTCACCGCGCAAGCCCGGGAATTGAGTCCAAAGTGATGATAACAACACACGCTAAAAACGCAAAGGCTCATGGGTTTGTAAACAATGACACGCTATGGCCATCTGACGCATGCGCAGGTGACGACTCCCCCGCTTTAACCTTATTCGAATGAATGATGAAGTAGATATAAAAAAAAACTTGTTCGAGACTTTCTCAACATGTAGATCACATCAAAATCTATCGCTGTATAAGTTTTTATCATCATTACCTTGTGAAAAGATATGAAATTGGTGAGCAAACAAACAAACTGCGCAATGAACAACGCTACCATCAGGTGCTGGTGTATTAACATTCTTTCTGATCCTGACGACGTTCTGCTGTTGAAGTAATAGTAAAAAATCCAATAAAAATTAAAGCAAACATTATCAATACAGAGACCATAAAACGATGGAATAGTATTTACGACCAGGCGCACTAATGTTGTGCTACGTTTCAAATTATTACACCACAATATATTAATTATTAATTTTGTTACTAAACGATAAACTTATATACAAACTAATTGATGTTATTCACATAAAATATTCAAAGTGTTGTTATTATATATTTAAGAGGCCTGTCGCAAGTGAAAAACTTATAGTGGTTAGGTCACTCAATTTTCATTGAGAGTAAAGATTGTAAGCTGAGGGTTGCATATTATTGTCTTATCCTATATAGATCAATAGAATCAATATACCGGTATTGCGTATAGAAGTAACAATGTCAATACATTATGGGAGATGGAGCCTAAAGACCACTTAATTTGCATATTATTGTCTTATCCTATATAGATCAATAGAATCAATATACCGGTATTGCGTATAGAAGTAACAATGTCAATACATTTATGGAAGATGGGGCCTAAAGACCACCTAATTTGCATATTATTGTCTTATCCTATATAGATCTATAGTATCAACATACCGGTATTGTGTATAAAGGTAACAATGTTAATACATTATGGGAGATGAGACTTAAAGACCACCTAACTTGCATATTATTGTCTTATCCTATATAGATCTATAGAATCAACATACCGGTATTGTGTATAGAAGTAACAATGTCAATACATTATGGGAGATGGGGCCTAAAGACCACCTAACTTGCATATTATTGTCTTATCCTATATAGATCTATAGAATCAACATACCGGTATTGCGTATAGAAGTAACAATGTCAATACATTATGGGAGATGGGGCCTAAAGACCACCTAACTTGCATATTATTGTCTTATCCTATATAGATCTATAGAATCAACATACTGGTATTGCGTATAGAAGTAACAATGCCAATACATTATGGGAGATGGGGCCTAAAGACCACCTAATTTGCATATTATTGTCTTATCCTATATAGATCTATAGAATCAACATACTGGTATTGCATATAGAAGTAACACTAAAAGTAGTTTGTACATCATAAAATGTTGTTGATTGTCAAATGAATTCCAAGACACAGTTTGTGTTAGATAGTTGAATGCTAAAATTGAATTTACGACATTCTTGGAAGAAAACACATAAATGCTTTCGAAATTTAGAAAGGAGTCATCGAGTGATGTCATCGGAGTCGCATTGACAAGCAGTAGAGAAAGGCTATAGTCTGGTATTGATTAGTAAAACGTCTAATGCGAGTAGAATATGTCACGTGACAACAGTTTATTACCTGATATATAAGAATATGCATAAAGCTGCAACCAAGAAAATCAACGAAATCGAACCTCCTATCTCAGATATCAGAACTAAAATCCTTCCATGTATTGGATCGATCTAAAAGTACAAATCAATAACGTGAATGTAAATAGTCATTATAATGGTGTTTTATCACCTGCTATGACGTCATTATGATGACTTTTGTGTCAATCGTCAACACTGGTATGATTATATTGTGAATTTCAGATCGAACTGTCATCACTTTCTTAAAAAGCAATTTCCTTCTTTGATGAGCACACAGCACAAGTGAAATGAAAAAGTATCAGTTTCTCTGCACGTGATTAGCGTGACGATTAAGTTCAAATGATTAAATATGCCACTCATCATGTATGTATGTATGAACTCACCTGGAATGGCACAACTTGTAGTAATAACGCAAAGTTTGTTGTATGGTTACACTGACAGTTGACACGTGACCCAACATGGCTGATCAGTTCACATCCTGTAGTCTGCCATTCCCCCTCGTATCTGAAAAAATGACAAATATTTTAGAGTATATATATTCATTTGACTCATATATACAATAACTGGAAGAGAATGACTTACTAACACTTAATCAGTAGTATTTCATTGATCGGTATATACTCACGAGTTTGTGAATTGTAGAAATGCACATATGTCATTGTCAGGGTAAATTTCGTCACCGCTCTGTAAAAGCAATTATTGCGATACTAATTAACATTTGTATGATATTGGACCTGAATATGAGACCACGTTTGAGATTAACAATGAAACATACATACCATCAATTTCAATGAAAATGAAACAGGCACACTACTGACGACATCGTTGTGTATTAACGAAGCAGATATTATATCACTTGAGATATTTTCGTCTGATACCGCAGTACCATTGCATTTATACGATATTCCAGTAGTTACCATGGATGCTTTATAAATAAAAGATTAGATTTTAACGAGATTCTATGATGAATGAGTTCAGAAAAATACTCCACAGACAGTGTATTCAACTTGTCCATTCGATTCACTGTCCTACTAAAAGTCCATAGCGTCGTATTTAACGATATATTTATACTGTTGTTGTAACAGTGTAAACGCATTTCAGTCATCGCAAAACATGTTGATATCATTAAACAACGTTGACGAAACATTAGTAAACATACATTCTATTTTCACAGTAAGCGGAATAAGTAAAATGTTTTTCTTATTTGATGACATGTACAGATAGTTCAGTAAATATTAACATGACCCATTGTGATATTCAATTGTAAAACCATATGTGGAATCTTTAATAGTATAACCCACGTCTTTTAACATACGTCGACCAGTTTACTTAGAGTATCCATCAGGGACTCACAAGATAGATAATGCTATTTGATCAGAGAATCCCTTGACAATTAACCCATCGACAGCGCAGTTTTATTTTCAGCCAATATGAATTAATTATGTCCGAAAGACTGATTGAATGTCAGAACAACTTAAGGAAACAACAGTTTATAATTCACGCATTTTACGCATATTAAGTGGAAGGTCATTATTTCTGTTGGAGTCTCTATGATTTGTTTTCTCACAGAGGCGATTGTAGATAATCCCTCTTCCTCATACTTACAATTCTGCTGCACAAAAGGCAGTGGAACAACGACAAAGTTAGAGTCGGATGATTTCTTGCCGTTATTTGTTCCACTGGTAGTCTTTTCACTAAACATCCATTGTGTGAGATGTCGTTCCATTCGGTGGGACACAATTTCTAACTCTACAAATACAAATAATGAACCAATTAAGTAATTTGCAAAACGCTTGATTAGTATTTTTGGACTGTTGTGTTCATAGAATATGAATTATGTGTATTTGACAGAAACATTGTTTGAATTATCCGCTCTAAATCGAGTATATGACATGCAGCAAATTGTGTGGAAATTTCCGAACAATTGACTCCTACTAATCAGTAATTCCAACCAATTTGTTGTTGTAGTTTCACTAAACATCCATTGTGTGAGATGTCGTTCGATTCGGTGGGACACAATTTCTTAACTTATACAATCAAAACATAATGGTTGCTTATGACATTGTATCATAGGTATTCAATTAAACTAAAGTTAGCACGTAAAAATATAAGATACTTCATTCTTTAGGCCCACCAGACGAATAACAGAATAATAATAATAATAATAATAATAATAATAATAATAATAATAATAATAATAATAATAATAATAATAATAATAATAATAATAATAATAATAATAATAATAATAATAATAATAATAATATATAAAATTGCAGTTCTGTCCTTTACTTCATGCACGTGTATACTATACTATACATACATACAATGGACTCAGTATTGTATTATCTGTTATTTCAGTCATATTTGTTATATGCATATACTATGCGTTCTAAGCACAAATGTACTATACACCGTGACTTACGTATATAATCAGTACTGGCAATAATGATATCACCACTGTGCAACATCTTTGAAATATCTGTAGTAAAATCATCAACTGCTTTGAGTACTCTAATTAATTTACTGCTATCCTATGTAAATGATAAAATATAATTGCTTTTGTTAACTGATTATTTATTGGTCGTTAAGGCATAACAACAATTTATTTTTTCAAGACATACGAAACCCCTGTACACAGAGCACATCCGGTTATCAAACTTGTTGTAGTAAATTCACAACGAGTCAATAGCGTGTACTAACAGAACTGCATATTTGGTAGCAATACCATCATAAACTCGTGAAATATATATGTCACATTTTCTCTTTAGATAAATTAATAAGTTAATTAATTATGGTACTTACATTATTTAAGATATATGTAGCTGATTCTACCATTCGCTAAAAATCAAATATTAAAATTAAAATACCGTTAAAACAGTAGGTAATGTCGTGAAAATGTAATACTACCGGTAACACCAGAGACGGTTACTGTGGATGAGAAGTAATAATTATTTTATTATTGTTTCTCCAAAAAGCATTTCGTGCGAAATTTATAACAGTAAAAAAATCCGTTTATATAACGACTATCGTTGAACTCGACGGTTTTGGCGCCCACATTACCTTTTTAGTTAGCAGTTAGTATAGTGTTCTATGCAGAATCAGTGCAAAAACATCGTAAAAATGCTAGTAACTAAGATTGGAAAAACCCACCCACCCATGAAACAAATTTACAAGAAGGACTCATCTCAAGTATACCAAGTATAGTATAGTATAATTTGACATGAAAAACGTAGAATACATAATTTATGGTCAACTGAACGTTACATAAGCACATATACACTAGTTCAAAGTCATGGTAAAATAGATCTATAATTGCCAAGTATCACACATCATATCAACACAGCAAAAACACGCCACCCCTAATTCCTAAATATGTCAAAAAGGAACTCCTTGAACATTGAAAAGACCTCTTGGGTGCCTCGCGCATTCGTTGCTAAGTTTTTACTATTTCAAGATTAGTGAGGACGAACGTGACAAGTCAAGTGATTACAAGTGGTTACACCGCCGATAAATTAAAATTTTCCAAGTACAGAGTAAACGAATTTAGTAAAAATAGTGCACAGAAGCAGTAAAACAAGTAACGGCAAATAAAACTCATTGAAAATAAACTCTGGACTCTGGACATATACTCTGGACAACCTCGGACGACCAAACCATGTGTCTGACTCACTAGGGAACAGTTTTAAAATGAAAATACAATCATTTGCACTATTATAAATATCACGCAAGGCTTATCGGGGGAAACAGTAATATTATTACTTAACACTCACTGTAAACGTCATTGGTGACTACGTAGAGAAGGCGTTCCGCTCAGGTGTTAATGGTGGTAGTAATAATAATTTTATTGCCACACTCATTGTCTGGTATGAGTTGTGAAATTGAAATATTATATATATCGTGGCAATAAGGTGATGTTATCGACAAATCTAAATCGATGTCATTACTATAATATTGTAATAATAATGTTCTAAACCATTCTAGAAAAGAACAGGTTCCTAACATTCCAAAGCGGAGCACAGGACAATCCCGTGACATCCCGTCATATTTATCTTTGACCAGTCTTTTCATGTCACATGGGACAACAATTGTGAATTATTTTCAAACTCAAGGGTATTTAGATCTCTGCCACTTTCTATATTCTCATTGTACAAATTATCTATATTATCACTCCACAAGCTGTTCCGTTATTATATATGTACTACTATAACTAATAATAAAATCCAATATTTGTATTTTAGTTTAATACCTATTATTATTATTATTATTATTATTATTATTATTATTATTATTATTATTATTATTATTATTATTATTATTATATCATATACTCTTATACTGTCATAGATATATTGAGTTATTTTATAGATTTGTTATCTGCTTTGATTTTATATATTTTGTAAAGTCAAATTAAGGCTGCAAACAGCGAGAAACCTCTGCATTAATCGCAATATTACAAATTGTATTCAGTAAATCGATAATTGAATATAATTCAACATGTTTGTGTTTATTGGCGACTATAAAAAGTTATATACATGAAAAGTCTTTCAATAATATTTGTGCGATTTGCACTTTTTCTTGCTCCCTATATTATAAGTCAAGTTTTCAATTTAGAACAGAGGGGATTACTGGCCATCAGGGAAACACATTTGTGGTTTATAATCAACATTTTAAAATACAAATAGATTTATAACTATGCATATTATGTGCTATATTATCATAAATGCAGACCACAAGGTACATATTTGGTTAGACTATATGACGTACACTCCATCGGGCCTATATTTCGTTAATTATTTGCAAGACCATACTCACCCTCGTTACTGTTTGTAATTGACTCAAGTGATCCTCTTCATGTTCACAAATTGCGTAATCCAGTAAAGTACGAAACATTTCCGGATCATCTAGTAATGCCGACGTATTAAAGCATCCACTGGAAATGGGAGACAGTGTGGGAGCTAGTGCTGATGGGTTGGTAGAACGCACAGTTTGAATCAGTGTTGTTGGAATAGTAGAAACAGTTTCAGGGGATATCGAGATCGTGGTTGTCACTGCAACATAATTGTATGTAAACCATAATGGTTTGCTTATTTATTGTTTGTGTTATCGGTTAATATGTCGGTGCATTTCTGTTCATCTTTTACGTTTCATAAGTATTCCAATACTAGATATGTCTGAAATAGTTTCTGTATGACGTAATACAAAATGAAACACATTGTCCACCAATGTAAACAGGCTTCTGTCTTCTGTCTGTCGTGATATTCAGAATAATCATACAACATGAGACATATGCCAATTATCCAAGCTCACAATGACAAAAATGGCGTACAGCACAATAAATTTATTTATGCTGGAACTTCTTATGTGCAGCTAAACACTAAACACGAAATGAGTTACAACTGAATGTACAATATTGAAAATTGTTCGGTCTGTATCCGTCTCGTAACATTGGCATGGCAACACAAAGTAAAGCTAAAGAGGAGAAACGGAAACGGTTAGAACTTTATGTTTTAGCAAGAATTGATATTATTACAGAAATCTCTGCAAAGAATAGTAATCTCAAGAGAAAATTAAATTCGCATGAACGGAATTAAATCTTCGGTAGATATCAGTATAATATATAGACAGATACGTAAATCTGATAGGCATTAAACACTTGACAGTAAAATATTCGAGAATTTAAAGCAGTGTCACGTCTGGTTGTCCATACAAAGAAACATAAAATGCAATACAGTAGTATTAAACTTTTTTATGATCACTCAATTCAGTAAAAGGAGAAGAGGTTGGAGTTTGCAACTGACTATATTGCCACCGACATAACAAAGAATTAACTACCCCAGGGAGAAACATTCTCTGAGTTCGACATTAGCGGATTTGCAGTGATATTAACTAGGTTTTAAGTTCATCGGTTTGTGAATACATTTATATTGTTAAATTTGCATATTCACTGATTGCTAATTCAGTGCATTTAGGTACTAATATAATATTTGAAAATAATAATATGAAATAAATGCTGGAGTGGATATGTCTCACTACATGGTATATATACAGCTTGCAAATTCATGTTATACACATCGGATCAATAGTATATTTATCAAATGACATATTCTCGAACGAAGCATCTTTTCGATAAAATGATTTTGTGTGTATGTTTGCCTATCCTCACATCGTGTAATGTACATTGGCATGAATCACGCTGATACTGGCACAGGTTTCTAGTGAATAATTCCGCTACTTACGTTTTAGTTCGGTTTTGCATATATATCTTTTGTTGTGGTTACAGTCTTCGTCGGACCAACGATATGATTCACTCTTCTTCATTAATCCACAGGTGTGAGATCCCAGAGCATTTAATTCCCAATATTCCCATACAATATTTTGATTGCCATTATCACCTACCCAATACCAATCGGCTGCAGTACTGACGTACGAAAGGCCAATCCAAAAGTCGTCTTCACCGACATATTGCTGAATAATATTCACTAGATAATCAGATTCCTGTTGGCTCTCAATATCTGCTAAATAACCACCTGAGGTGAATACGTAATTTTCACACGTCTTTTTGGCGTCTGTCCAGGATATTTTGGTATCAGAGAAATGGTAACAAGCTGATGTCACGTAACTGTAGTACGTGTGGCTTTCAGAACAATCTACAAATTTGAATAATATAACACTTATTATATTTTAATATTATTTTTAATATTTACAATACTTGTTATATTTTTTAAAGTTCAATTGGTCAGTGGTTATGAATTTGTACACTAATAATACCAACCCAAACAATTTTTTTGAGTATACTTATACAATAACAATATCGCAGTCCAAAAAACAAATAAATACTCATCAAAACATTGTTTTCCATACCCCAATGCATGAAGTACATATACAACTCAAAGAAACTTGAGACACATGTACAAAGTACAACCTCATAATTTCATGATATACTTCACATCACTTAGGGAATTACTGTGATTCTTTTTACTGTTTTAAAGACTTGCAGCTTATATCAAAATAAGGACAAATATTAAAATTTGTTATACACTACTGACAAAAATGTGATATTGTTTTGAAAGTTTAGTAAGATAAATTTTAGCCCTTGTATGGACATTTGTAGATGCCCGTATAGTGGCCCAATATGACAATGAAGTCATTTTGAAGTATGGAAAGTTATTAAAAACGACTTATCTCATTAAAAACAGATGCAATATCTTCAATACTCTTTAATATCATAATAATTCTTCGCATAATTTTAATTTTTAATTGTTGTGAAAATATACCGAGATTTAAGGTAGGCTATAGCTACATTTTATTGTCAGTTCTGTTTTTTCTAAAATGATCAAACTGATTGTTAGTATTCACTAAGTATCTCAAACCAACTTGTGAATCTGTCAGTCCAGTAGTTATCGTTTCGACTCAATTATAAGCAATATCTCAAAAACTGTTAGATAATTACCATATATAGCAAACTGGAGGTCGCACAAAGTCATCAATCATTGTCAAATACTTATTTCAATATAATTACGGAATTCGAATATTTTTTGTTAGAAATCTCCTTTATCGTGTCATAAATGGTGCAGTTTGTACAATTTGAATCGGAGTAACTGTCCCATTTTCGTTATACAAATTTATCAAAAATATCATGAAAATGTTTCAACATGAAACATTTAACTTTGTAAGCTGATTAACACAGTCTATAGATGACATGTTAGTAGATTTGATAATTAGGTACAAACAAAACATAATAAATGAGTTTTACAAGAGTTTTATTGCGATGTTCTTGTGTGTTTTTTGTGTTACGGTAAACATCGCCTTGTAATTATTGAACTATTAGCTACGCACGTTCCTAATTGAGGTATTGGAAAATGCTGAAACTTAGTTCTGTAATTATTTAAATCAATAACATAGCAGACGACACATATAAACATAATGTACTCTGAATACAATTTCAAATATATGTCACAACACTATGCAAATTAAAATGAGCAAAAAGAAAAATTTCTTAATTATAATGGTTTTGACGTGCATTACACTTGTTTTACATGTAATTTGAAGATATTTCAATTGATTACATGTGATTTGAAGATACTGCATTTGATTACATATGATTTGAAGATACTGCAATTGATTACATATAATTTGAAGATACTGCAATTGATTACATATGATTTGAATATACTGCAATTGATTACATATGATTTGAAGATACTGCATTTGATTACATATGATTTGATGATACTGCATTTGATTACATACGATTTGAAGATACTGCACTGATTACATATTATTTGAAGATATTGCATTTGATTACATATGATTTGATGATATTTCAATTGATTACATGTGATTTAAAGATACTACAATTGATTACATATGATTTGAAGATAATTTGCAATTGCACTTGTTTAAATAACTCTTGGACTAAAACACAGGACTTCGTGGTTCGTATTTATGATTGAACTTATTGCTATCGTAACCAAATTTAACTTCGACTTTCTCTTATTAAATCATTTACTTTCACATAAAAATAATTATGGTATCGTTTTCTTGTAGAACGCCACCGATTGCTATATACACAGGAAAGATTTGATAATTTGACTAACACAAATATGTCACAGCTATTTGCTTTACAAGCGTTGTCAGGTTCTGCTGAATGTACACCAATTAGCACTAGTGTGATGTGTTATACAAAATGTTTGACTTGCTTAGCCTAATAGTACATGTGAATCATATTATTATACTATTTATAATACCTAGGCGTGGTACATTTGGTTGGCCTGTTCCTCTCTTTAAACACAATTCGTGATTTCTGTTGTTATAACGCAAATGTTACACGCGAGTAAGCCATAAATTACCCACAATTCCGTATGTTTTATTTTTCACAAAACTACTTTCAACAACACTTGCTATTTCCATTTTAGATCATATTAAATTTCTAAGTACTCTATATGTTTTGCAATACGCGTCTATAATGTCAATATTTGTACAATGTATGGTGCTAAGTAACGGAATGATTTAACAGTGTCCCACAATATAACATACGTGCTCTCAATCGTGGATGATAATGTACAAGCCGCCAAATCAGCCTAAGATTTCAAATCAGCCTAAGATTTCAAATACATGAATCGAATACACATTATGATTTGAATACTACTAGTATGCATAGACGCATCTGGATAAAATAAGTGATGGATAAAATATGGAGTGATCAAGTTCAAACCGACGTATTAACTCATTAACTCAGCATAGTTAACTGCATGCATATGACTATAGACAAATGAATAAAACTTACTCAGCCCTGTTGCGACCACTTGAGTACTTCCCAGTAAAGAAAAGATATAAAACCAAAATACTTCCCATCTCTTCATACTGCCGTGTATAGGGTATAAACGATAAGAATATATCTGGACAATATCCAAAAATGCAATAAAACGGAAGCGGTGCCGGTGATATCGACAAATGCGTCCAATATAAACGAAATATGCGCAATTTACTGACTGGAACTGTCCATTCCCGTCATGGGGTATTTCTGTTAACATTGCACATTGCGCATGCGCCATGTCAATCGTATTTTTTCTCCCTATAATAATCTATTTTTTATTTTAATTGACTAACTAATCTTCCTATCTAAAGCTGATTAAAATAAAATACATGTGTATTGCAAGCTGTCAGTTCTAATGCACCGTTACTACCAGCTCCAGCATCGTCGGTGACAGTTCGGATTTACCAATTGTCTCCAAACGTACGAAATAATCATAAAATAAATCTAGATTGAATGCTATGGTAGCGTACTGTAGTTTGCTGAGTTGGTGACGTCTGCTAAGCCAATTGCTATAGACGTACCCGAAATGTAAATCTGACTCACACTATTGTGTATTGTGATTGTCCATTTAATTGTATAGGTGGCATGTAACCGGTTGTTTGTCACATAAGACGTGTTTCTGATGCCCCAAAGACAGTGTGGGCAGATTCATGGCATTGTATAAGCAATCAACAATTGAAACATGTATTACCGGGTATACATATTGCCGATAAAGACATTGGAGATAGTTATATTAGGAACTGTTAAATGAAGCTACTTAAAAAAAAAACATTATATCAAAACAAAAATGAAACACTTTTATGCACGGTATTATTGTACTATATAAGAAGCACTATGCCCGCCTTATTAGTAATAGTTTATAGATGTTCCGCCTAAGTGTTGTCAACGTTCGTCAGATAAGTTAATTGAACAATGAGACGTTAGTAAAATAAAACACCATCAAAACAGAATAATAATAGTTTCAGCGTTAGATACTAATGACATTTGTCCTTCGAATGATATATTATTATAATCACTACACTCCAGTCAAGCTTCAATTACACGACAAGGTCATCTTACTGTATTTTGATTAAATCAATAAAGTTAATGATTAAAACAATGCTATGCTGTATATTCTCATTTAAATGTGTCAATTTTAACAAGAAGGAACACTTTAAAATAAGGTATAAAACCCTACACGGTTAGAAGTGTATAGATGTTATTCTGTGTAAACTGGTAATCTACTTTCAATTCTGTGACGTCACCGTGTATAGCACTGCTCTTATCTATGCGTAGTTCTTGCACAAATTGAACAATGGCGAGCTCTATGTATTTTGATTATTTATGAGAAAAAATATCATTGTTGTGTTATTGACAGAAGATACACTCACTTACTAGAGTACTCGTATAACCTTTCGAAGTAAGTTTCCATTGACCACGGTTTCGAAAAAAAATCTTGAAAAAATAGTTAAAAATTGCGCAAGTATTTTGTGAAAAGTTATAAAATTCAATTTTAGCGCTCAAAGTGTCAAAATAAAATAATCCACAATAAAAGCAAGTGTCCTTTCTCAAAAAGACTGGTTTCTATGACGCTCAAACAGTAGTCTGTTGTCCATGTCACTTCCATTTGTCAAACAAATCAATGATAATAGAGGACCCTAGGATTCTTATTTACAAAATGTATGCGGTTTTTATTTTCAATTTCGCGTCGTATTTTTGTTTATATACAAAAGGTTATTTTTTGTAAGATAGTGCTGAAGTATATTGATCACCGTTGCTAATATCTATAAACGCTAGAGCTAAAATTGATTTCAAATAGTACCTAGCATTTCTGAATATTGAGTAGGAATCAATAAGACAAGCTACACGAACACAGCGGATCTTTTGAATAGGGATTATAATCAATCAAATCTAGTTGTCGAAGAGATTACAACGAACTTGATAATTTCCACTGATTTAAAATAACTTGTCCGATTTAGATTTTGTTGTGAGCAGGTGCATTCTTGTGTGAGTCGAAAACGGAAATCTTTGGAGATCCATGGCGGACTCCTGCACATACCAATCACATTTTCGGCTGTCTGTGATGTGGCGGGCATAATCTTCCACAAACCCATCATATGGCTGTATTTTATACATCATATGGCTGTATATTATTTTACGTTATATTGCATACACCCACCACACGACTGCCTTTATATGACGTAATCTCACACCCACCCATTGCAGGGCTGTCTATATGTGGCGTAATCTCACACCCATTCATTGCAGGGCTGACTTTATGTGGCATAATCTCACAGCCACCCATTGCAGGGCTGTCTTTATGTGGCGTAATCTCACACCCATCCATTGCAGGGCTGTATTTATCTGGCGTAATCTCACACTCATCCATTGCAGGGCTGACTTTATGTGGCATAATCTCACACCCACCCATTGCAGGGCTGTCTTTATGTGGCGTAATCTCACACCCACCCATTGCAGGGCTGTCTTTATGTGGCGTAATCTCATACCCACCATTGCAAGGCTGTCTTTATGTGGCGTAATCTCACACCCACCCATTGCAGGGCTGTCTTTATGTGGCGTAATCTCATACCCACCCATTGCAGGGCTGACTTTATCTGGCGTAATCTCACACCCACCCATTGCAGGGCTGTCTTTATGTGGCGTAATCTCACACCCACCCATTGCAGGGCTGTCTTTATGTGGCGTAATCTCACATCCACCCATTGCAAGGCTGTCTATATGTGGCGTAATCTCACACCCACCCATTGCAGGACTGTCTTTATGTGGCGTAATCTCACACCCACCCATTGCAGGGCTGACTTTATCTGGCGCAATCTCACACCCACCCATTGCAGGGCTGTCTTTATGTGGCGTAATCTCATACCCACCCATTGCAAGGCTGTCTATATGTGGCGTAATCTCACTCACATCCACCCATTGCAGGGCTGACTTTATCTGGCGCAATCTCACACCCACCCATTGTAGGGCTGTCTTTATGTGGCGTAATCTCATACCCACCCATTGCAAGGCTGTCTATATGTGGCGCAATCTCACACCCATTCATTGCAGGGCTGTATTTATGTGGCATAATCTCATACCCACCCATTGCAAGGCTGTCTATATGTGGCATAATCTCATACCCACCCATTGCAGGGCTGTATTTATGTGGCGTAATCTCATACCCACCCATTGCAGGGCTGTATTTATGTGGCGTAATCTCATACACACCCATTGCAGGGCTGTATTTATGTGGCGTAATCTCATACCCACCCATTGCAGGGCTGTATTTATGTGGCGTAATCTCATACCCACCCATTGCAAGGCTGTCTTTATGTGGCGTAATCTCACATCCACTCATTGCAGGGCTGTATTTATGTGGCGTAATCTCATACCCATCCATTGCAGGGCTGTATTTATGTGGCATAATCTCATACCCATCCATTGCAGGGCTGTATTTATGTGGCATAATCTCATACCCACCCATTGCAGGGCTGTCTTTATGTGGCGTAATCTCATACCCAACCATTGCAAGGCTGTCTTTATGTGGCGTAATCTCATACCCACCCATTGCAAGGCTGTCTATATGTGGCGCAATCTCACACCCATTCATTGCAGGGCTGTATTTATGTGGCATAATCTCATACCCACCCATTGCAAGGCTGTCTATATGTGGCGTAATCTCATACCCACCCATTGCAGGGCTGTATTTATGTGGCGTAATCTCACATCCACCCATTGCAGGGCTGTCTTTATGTGGCGTAATCTCATACCCACCCATTGCAAGGCTGTCTATATGTGGCGCAATCTCACACCCACCCATTGCAGGGCTGTCTTTATGTGGCGTAATCTCACACCCACCCATTGCAGGGCTGTCTTTATGTGGCGTAATCTCACATCCACCCATTGCAAGGCTGTCTATATGTGGCGTAATCTCACACCCACCCATTGCAGGACTGTCTTTATGTGGCGTAATCTCACATCCACTCATTGCAGGGCTGTATTTATGTGGCGTAATCTCATACCCATCCATTGCAAGGCTGTCTATATGTGGCGCAATCTCACACCCACCCATTGCAGGGCTGTATTTATGTGGCATAATCTCATACCCACCCATTGCAGGGCTGTCTTTATGTGGCGTAATCTCATACCCAACCATTGCAAGGCTGTCTTTATGTGGCGTAATCTCATACCCACCCATTGCAAGGCTGTCTATATGTGGCGCAATCTCACACCCATTCATTGCAGGGCTGTATTTATGTGGCATAATCTCATACCCACCCATTGCAAGGCTGTCTATATGTGGCGTAATCTCATACCCACCCATTGCAGGGCTGTATTTATGTGGCGTAATCTCACATCCACCCATTGCAGGGCTGTCTTTATGTGGCGTAATCTCATACCCACCCATTGCAAGGCTGTCTATATGTGGCGCAATCTCACACCCACTCATTGCAGGGCTGTATTTATGTGGCGTAATCTCATACCCACCCATTGCAGGGCTGTATTTATGTGGCGTTTTCTGCATTCCATGTCGGTTTATTCGTCACACTACTTATTACAACTTACCGTTTTAATTTCAAATGAATAATGGGTGAGACGAGCGCTGTTATTTAAACAATGCATCCCCCAAACGATGCGTTAGGTGACGCTGAACACATTATCTTCACTCCAAATGCAATATGATTTATTACTGTTGTTATAAATCACTAGCATCAGATTTAAGAATGTTTTTGTTTTGTTGAAATGAGTTTACTTGCAGTTTATATTATTGTGTGATAATGAAATTCGTTGACGTCATATATATATTGGCGATTTATAACACACAATAATGGACAGTGTGGAATTCTTAATTTCTATAAAACCCCGATATGTCGCAGTGGCAGCACGAGAAGAATGAAATCGACAATATAATGGCAATGTAGCGTCCAGGACGTGTGTGTGTCAGTTAATACGTGTTGAACTGTTGAAAAATAATTGTAAACATCACGATTTGCTCATCATAATATTATTTCTTTACATGTATGCTGTCCAGTTTACATTCACATGTCATGTGATAGTTTACTACCTCGAGTTCTATGTACTTAGCCAACCAGTGATCGAAAACGTCATTTAAGCGCAATATGATTGATTTTATGACGTATGTAGTGATCACAAAAAGAACAGTTCTAAACACATCATAGAAATATTGTTAAATATAGGATTATATTTGCACGGCAAGATAAAACGGATTGTGAGAATACGTGTTTTAATTATATTCTATACCAACGTAGCTTTAGATTTAATCTGTATTTTCTGACTCACTTGCCTCGAATAAATACATGGAAATAATTGTGTAGGCATACTTTTAATGAATTGTCAACATTTGAGTGGATTGAACCCAAGGCACTATTAATAATTTGAGGATACCAGGATGTGTCACAATTATCCGGTGTAAAAAATATTGATGGGGCAACAAACTGAAGAGTTGTTTTTATAAAATAGAATTAGTCTGCATGCGTCGAAATACTGGGTTGTAATACTGCATATAATCTATAGTGTAACTGGAAATATACATGAATTTACATGTAACAAATAACATTCTGTATATTATATCTTTTGCTTAAAATACTCACATACAGACAGACGTGCGGATATATAAATAAATACATAAAAAAAAAAAAAAAAAAAAAAAATAAATAAATAAATAAATAAATAAATAAATAAATAAATAAATAAATAAATAAATAAATAAATAAATAAATAAATAAATAAATAAATAAATAAATAATATTGTTTGCGATTATCAACATGTCATAGCATGTGTTATACCATTAAAATTCATAGTGGTCAACAAACTAGATATTTGAATGTAAAGTAGGACTGTCCTACATATATATAGTCATAATCTAGCACATCATATGTTTTATAACCAGGAGTAGCATTTGTTAGTATAGTTATCAAAATGGGGTAACGAGTTTGTTGTGTCTGTATTTAAATAATGAGTTGATATATACAAAGGGAGAAATAGTGTGTGTATTTATTTCACAGTTTTTTTGTTGAATTGTCGTGGTATATGTCTTCGATCGCACCTCGTATTCGTATTGTGCAACAGCCACATTTATAGTCAGGGTCTCGTAAAAGTCACAGGGGCATGCTGACCATAGCGTGGCTTTAAAACAGCACATATACTATGAGAATTATAAATGTTAACAGATTGGATTTGTGTTTTGTATAACCAAAAAGATATTCAGAAATTTTCATATCTTTACTATTATGAAATCATCCTAAAAAATGCATGTATATTCGGGAACTGTAACTTATAATGTCAATAGAAATTAACAATTATACTTAATATGTTAGCGAAATCATTCAACATAACCAGAGAGGTTTGCATCAACGAATGCAGGAAACAAATAACATCATAAATTTATCTTGCACATTTTAATAAAGCTTACGTTGCGACTTCTGCTCTCAATGCCGGGAACGTACCAACTATAGTTGTAAATGAGTCACCTCAGTTTAGTGTATACTGTGTCAGTCGCTGACGATCCATTGATATTGCGTACGAATTAAATTGTACCGTACCGCTAAAATGCTGCTCTTTTGATGAAAATGTAATCATTTCTTAAATTGAAAAGTAGTGGATAGTTGTGTAATTCTGGTATGTACTCTGTTTTCATCGTTGTAACACTTATAAACTTGACAAATAATTTCCGCCGATGGTTCTATTTTCCGAGTAGCGATCTTATGTTGCTTAGCTATAATCGCCAGGGATACTACTGGGCGGCGACCTCAATTTAATAGTGCGTCACCAATACACTGTTGATATGTTCATTATCAACACACCATGTCTATAGTAAAGTAAAAATATTGAATTATTTAACGTTTTTTTCTTCTCTCTCTTTATTGTGAAACGTAATGTGCTGCACTATGTATATTCATATTAGAGCCTTTCCATGCCCAAAATATGGCATCTGTTTATTATGAATAAAACAACTTGCGTTTAGCAATCTTGTACACAAGTTTCTTTTATTCGAAAGTATCCCCATTGAGCATTTTCACGCTAATTATATATCTTTAATATTTATATTTATTCATGTTTTAATGTTTTATTGTATATTTGTTTCAATAAGACTTTATTTCTTATATTTATCGATATAAATAATAAATTATGAGTTAAATGGACCTATTGCATTGTTTGCGGATACCAGGATGTCGCACAATTATCCGGTGTAATAACATATTTATGAGTAGTTGTTATTATGAATGTAAAATGGAATTAGTCTACATGCAGTTGAAATACTCAGTTGTAATAATATAATCTATGGTATAACCAGAAATAAACAGGAAAGTCTAATTTATACCTGAAAAACAATATTCTGTTACGAATAACTAACACCATATGAACACCATATGAACACCACATAAACACCACACGAATACCATATGAACACCATATATAATAGCGTTTTCAGAAATCAGTATAGCATGTGTTATATGTCCTCATTGATAGTGGTCAACAAATTGGTTATATGAATGTTGTTTTATCGTCTGATATGCACGAATTACTCGTAATCAGAAATGTTATACGAATATGTGTAAACCCTTCAGCAAGTAAATCCAGATTATAAACAGATTGAATGTGTTTTATATAACAACAAATATTTTCATATATGAAGCATGGGAATGCCGAAATCCAAAAAGTTTAGAACAAAATCAGCGAACTTCTTTGTGTGGAGTCCGGGGAAAACCCGATGGCAGCCATGTTTGTTTTTATTATTAGAGAGCGCGTAATCATTCCATACTTGGAATTCGCATTTCCTAATAATTGTAGGTTGAAAATACCCCGCAAAATACCGCTTATGGCGTTACGGTGACATATGTATAATAATATATTACAGTAATGATGGTTGCTCGAATTATGGTATTTTTTTATTCAGTTATTTGAGTCTGTATGATTTCATGATTCGAAAGCATGGGTCCATTTGCGTGACTGCAGTTCTGTAGCTCACTTGGTTTCGCTGTCGGTTATGGAGCTACAGTTCCATCCTATGCGAGTTACCCTATTGTACCGACCTAAAATCAAGTCGGGCCGTAACAGCCGGTTTTTTTTCATTACTTTCGCGTCACGAATAACACGGGGATTTCGCTGTAGTTTTCCGCGGTTTTCATCGTGAAACCAAGCGAAACCAAGTGAGCTACAGAACTGCAGCTACCATTTGTGTTGTCTCACTGGCAGTATTTCCAATGACGTTTCGAAAATTGACTAACACAAAACTTGACATAACGGTCCAAAGTATTATGATGCAAATTTGGTTAAGATTTTACCATAAAATGCGTGTTCGCCACATTTATTCGTACGCATTGTCATTAATGATTATACTATTGTTTGTTGATTTACTGACCAATTATATATTCACTAAATCGGCTATTTGTCTAGACAGAAGTGTGAACCGTTTACATCAGACAGAGCATTGAAAAACCATTAACATATATTGCGCTCACGAAACTCGTCAAAACAGAAGACATGTTCGTATGATGGTCGTGGGGATTTGAAAGGTTTCTTCAGTGTGTTCAATCACTGATTACAGCAGATAATCAAAACAAGCGTACAAAGAAAGGGAATACGCACGGCTCAGCTGTTACTATTCAACACTAACGTGCTGGTAATCGAATATAGCCTGGGTTGATCTATTGCTAGAAGTTTGTATGGACTATCAGAGAATAGGATTAACCTCTAAAAATGAAGACAAAGTTCATCACATCACAGTGTTACTGTTTTATATAACGCTATAAAGAAATAGTCGCATTGAATGGTCTTTTGTTCGGTTTGCAAAATTACTAAATGCAATTGGAAAAATGATTTACTTTCTAATTCGTTAAATATCGATTGTTATTTGGATGTGTGGGTGTCCAAGGATTGAAACTGTGTCATTTCTTCTAAGAATACGTCGTTGCTTTCAGTTCGTATAATTACAGATATTCAGAAACACGTATAATACAGAATAGGATTGGACCTCACAATCATGACAAGCGCCTTTCCACTATCTTCACGCTACCTAAAGCAAAACACTAACTGCCCCAAACACAAATTAGCTTGTATTAACATTCATATCAATAATTAACAATGTTTCACCTCGAACACAATTTTGTGATACTATGGAAACCAATGAAAAACATAGATACTGTGATATTGATATTGTGCCCTTATTCAATTCATCTAGTCAAATTGTTCGAATAGTTTTCATATGTGAATAGATATAAGTAAAAAATATATAGACTTAAATCTTAATAACTTACAAATTATTTTTCACGTTTATGAATTACAATGAAGCTTTGAGTGAACCAAGATAAACTAGCTAAAACGGTGACAATTGTTATGCAAATTAGGAATATATTGAGCACGATATAAAACAAGGCACATGTCAGTTTGTATATCGTTAGTTGTTGTGATCTAACTAGCAAAGTCCGACGACTCCCATCGTGTTCAATGTTACACCAAATAGCACTTCTTGTGCCAAATATTGACACATTGTTGAGAAATCATTGGTCTTGTGCCAAATATCAATGATAACAGTTCACAGGGCATATGTGTTCATTAGTATTTTTTATAAATTCTCAAGCTAAATTATTTTAAAATCATAGAATATTCTTCATGGTCACTTGAAGGAATACATAATGATTCATTCGAAAAAAAAACGTTTATGTGTTTTATCACTTAGTGATTGTATGAGTATAAGAGAATAAAAATACCAGGTCTGTGTTCACCATCTATGAGTACATGCTCAATGTTTGGACCTATGTTTGCTGTTCATTGATATTCAGAACTAAATAAGCATGACTTACGTGCGAAATGGCATCTATCAGTTCTATTTTGTTCACATAAATTTGCATGCATTAATAGACATTTATAAACAAAATATGTCAATGACAGCCGATAATAAAACTAACCATATTAATCGGTCATCTTTTGACTGCACATGCGTCTGCATAAACGATACCGTTTTACCTGATCTCCGCAAAGCCACTATATGGTTTTATCCAGCAGGTTCGCTGTTTTGGGGTAGATACGCAGCAGAAGCTGTCGGTAAATTTCAGTATATTTTATTTTAAAAATTGCAGGTCACTAATATAACAGTTTTGGAGAAAAAAATGATTTGAACGTAATTAAATTATGCTATAACAACGTCTCTGCATTGTAATAACAGTATATAAAATTACATTATTAATGTTTTAAAATAGTTCTGAAAAAGCGTACTTTTATTACTTTATTATAATGTTTTCATTTCAAATATGTTATATTGAAGAGTGTTGTGAAATTATAGTATAATACTGTTATAATGACTAGTTATAAAACGTGTCTACGTCATGTTTTTCTCAGACCATGTTTTAACATCTCAAAAAATGATGTTGCATAATTATAATTTGTAAATGTCATAATGACGTTTTTAAAAACGTTTGTTCAACATAACAAAAATAACGGTATAATTACGTAATTAATTATATCCCCGGGGGGGGGGGGGTACTTGCATAGAAGTGCAATACGGGTATGTGCCGCCCGACTGGGGTGTCATTTCACGTTATTTTGTTTAGAAGTGGGTAGTCATTTATCAATGTTTTGCTTTAGAAGTGGGTGGTCATTTATTTACTTTTCACAGGTCCTTATATTCGAAACCAAATACCGGAACAGGCTGAATAAAATGCATCGCCCGGATGCGTTCATTGGTTGTGAGCTGGGTGTTTTCTTTCGCTGAAAACACTTCTGTTTAGAAGTGGGTATATAAATAGAAAAAAAATGGTTTAGAAGTGAGTATGGTTTACGAGAGGTGGGCTGCACACCCTTACCCACTGTGGAAGTAGGTCCCCGGGATTATATCATAATAACGTATTATTTGATAACGCCATAATTACGTCTTCAATCAGCAGCTGTGTAGTTGGGACAGCAAGACGAACAACGGAGCACTCGGCTGAAATCGCCTTAGTGTGTTGAGTAAATGTGCATTATCAAACAATTACTATCAAAATGTTGGTAAAAAATCAGGAATCAGGAAAAAAAATCGTCGTTCATCATGACATAATTAGCACGTCTTGAGTAATATGTAAGAGCTAATTTGTGATAATTGTTATGACTATTTGTTGTCGCGAGTTTAAATATTTAACCCGATATTTATAAAGTACTATTCACAACTCGATCCGCTACTTGCGTTGGTATTGACATCAGTTAATATGCTGTCATTTTGTTCTATCCGAGTAATCAGTATAAACAAACACAGTTGTGGTTGGTTTGTGGTCAAACTCAAACCGTTTTATTCACCCGATCATGAAAACAAAAATTCTGATCGCGCTATAAGCATTTTTTTGTATTTATTAAACTGTCCAGAAATACTGCGTGTTTGTTTTTTTCTCATTAATTCCAACGCAAACGTTGCTTGCGTTTAACCTTGACGTGTGATTTATTATTTTGTTCAGTCGTATTGAGCTGAGACGTCAACACGTGGCATTCATTTTTTTAAGCTCCAATAGCAACGATATATCGATATATCGATTACATATTCATTGCAAAGTATAAATTTAGTTTCTTTGCGTCTGCTTGATTTTTATAGCTTGGCACTTGTAGATTTCTTGCAATTAATTTTAATTATAATACACTTGCAATACATTGTCACGGCTCATTTAAAAAGGAATGTTGAAAGTCAAATTAATAAACTGATTTAGATCTCGCACATTTGTTATTTTGTAGTATGGAATTGATTTGTTGGTGAATTTTGTTGTTATTTTAGGTCATTTCGGTAATTGGAAATGAGTGTTTCTGTTCAGTTTTAACCATATAGATAGTATACAAAAATATTTATACCCACTATGTTTATTTACGCATTCTTTCATGTGTGATGTAGTACATGAACTTCGAGTGACCATGAACATAAAAACAAATCAGTTATAATATAACTCCAAGTGTTGTATAGACATAGTATTCACTAAACTTGTTTGACAGGAATAAAAAGCAATACTATTAAATGGACATCAATTTATGTAATGCCCTAACAATTGTAACCCCTTATTCACGTAACCACACTGTAAAGTGTTTTAAAATATGTCACATTTTTGTCCCCACTTTAAAAATCACTTTAAGTGTTTTAAAATAAAACACATTAAGTTTTTTTGCAAGAATACTGTTTTAAAATAAAACATCTTTACTCTTTTGTGGTAAAACATTTAAATGTTTTAAAAAGTTCTTATTATCACAACACTTAAAAATTCATTTCACTAAATACACATTTTGAAAAGTTTTTCCACGAGAAACATTTATTGATAAGTCCTTATTATTCAAACGTTTTTACGTTGTGATCAACAAAAACATGTTTTAATGAAGTGTTTACTATCACAACTCTTTGAAATATTTCAACCAGAAATAAGTATTGAAAAAAACGTTTATCATCGCAACACTTTGAAAAGAGCTTTCACGCAAAACACAAACAGAGCAAAGAACATTTTAAAATGCATATCCACTGATAACATGGTAAAAAAACATTATCATTTTGGAAAGTGTTAATGAGCTAAATATACCAAATTATGTGCTTAATGTTGATCGTATTAACCTGCACATAATGAAATGAATGACACCCAAATGATAATGTAGTACACAACTGCCGACGCTGGCTCTATGAATTACACTTTTCATACGTTTCGTAACGGAGTAACAATTTCATAATATGTTTAATTAGGACAGCTTCCGGACACAGTTCAGGTCAGGTAACTCGTAATACTCATAAAGATGGCTATATAGCTTATATGAGTAGCCATAGTTCAGGTCAGGTAACTCATAATACTCATAAAGATGGCTATATAGCTTATATGAGTAGACATAGTTCAGGTCAGGCAACTCATAATACTCATAAAGATGGCTATATAGCTTATATGAGTAGACATAGTTCAGGTCGGGTAACTCATAATACTCATAAAGATGGATATATAGCTTATATGAGTAGACATAGACAACTCATAATACTCATAAGGATGGCTATATAGCTTATATAAGTAGACATAGTTCAGGTCAGGTAACTCATAATACTCATAAAGATGGATATATAGCTTATATGAGTAGACATAGTTCAGGTCAGGCAACTCATAATACTCATAAAGATGGCTATATAGCTTATATGAGTAGACATAGTTCAGGTCAGGTAACTCATAATGCTCATAAAGATGGCTATATAGCTTATATGAATAGACACAGTTCAGGTCAGGTAACTCATAATACTCATAAAGATGGATATATAGCTTATATGAGTAGACATAGTTCAGGTCAGGCAACTCATAATACTCATAAAGATGGCTATATAGCTTATATGAGTAGACATAGTTCAGGTCAGGTAACTCATAATACTCATAAAGATGGATATATAGCTTATATGAGTAGACATAGTTCAGGTCAGGTAACTCATAATACTCATAAAGATGGCTATATAGCTTATATGAGTAGAAATAGTTCAGGTCAGGTAACTCATAATGCTCATAAAGATGGCTATATAGCTTATATGAGTAGAAATAGTTCAGGTCAGGTAACTCATAATGCTCATAAAGATGGCTATATAGCTTATATGAGTAAACATAGTTCAGGTCAGGTAACTCATAATGCTCATAAAGATGGCTATATAGCTTATATGAATAGACACAGTTCAGGTCAGGTAACTCATAATACTCATACAGATGGATATATAGCTTATATAAGTAGACATAGTTCAGGTCAGGTAACTCATAATACTCATAAAGATGGATATATAGCTTATATGAGTAGAAATAGTTCAGGTCAGGTAACTCATAATACTCATAAAGATGGATATATAGCTTATATGAGTAGAAATAGTTCAGGTCAGGTAACTCATAATACTCATAAAGATGGATATATAGCTTATATGAGTAGCCATAGTTCAGGTCAGGTAACTCATAATACTCATAAAGATGGATATATAGTTTATATGAGTAGAAATAGTTCAGGTCAGGTAACTCATAGTACTCATAAAGATGGATATATAGCTTATTTAAGTAGACATAGTTCAGGTCAGGTAACTCATAATACTCATAAAGATGGCTATATAGCTTATATAAGTAGAAATAGTTCAGGTCAGGTAACTCATAATACTCATAAAGATGGATATATAGCTTATATGAGTAGAAATAGTTCAGGTCAGGTAACTCATAATACTCATAAAGATGGATATATAGCTTATATGAGTAGACATAGTTCAGGTCAGGTAACTCATAATACTCATAAAGATGGCTATATAGCTTATATGAGTAGAAATAGTTCAGGTCAGGTAACTCATAATGCTCATAAAGATGGCTATATAGCTTATATGAGTAGACATAGTTCAGGTCAGGTAACTCATAATACTCATAAAGATGGATATATAGCTTATATGAGTAGCCATAGTTCAGGTCAGGTAACTCATAATACTCATAAAGATGGATATATAGCTTATATGAGTAGAAATAGTTCAGGTCAGGTAACTCATAATACTCATAAAGATGGATATATAGCTTATATAAGTAGACATAGTTCAGGTCAGGTAACTCATAATACTCATAAAGATGGCTATATAGCTTATATAAGTAGAAATAGTTCAGGTCAGGTAACTCATAATACTCATAAAGATGGATATATAGCTTATATGGGTAGAAATAGTTCAGGTCAGGTAACTCATAATACTCATAAAGATGGATATATAGCTTATATGAGTAGACATAGTTCAGGTCAGGTAACTCATAATACTCATAAAGATGGCTATATAGCTTATATGAGTAGAAATAGTTCAGGTCAGGTAACTCATAATGCTCATAAAGATGGCTATATAGCTTATATGAGTAGAAATAGTTCAGGTCAGGTAACTCATAATACTCATAAAGATGGCTATATAGCTTATATGAGTAGAAATAGTTCAGGTCAGGTAACTCATAATACTCATAAAGATGGCTATATAGCTTATATGAGTAGAAATAGTTCAGGTCAGGTAACTCATAATACTCATAAAGATGGATATATAGCTTATATAAGTAGACATAGTTCAGGTCAGGTAACTCATAATACTCATAAAGATGGCTATATAGCTTATATAAGTAGAAATAGTTCAGGTCAGGTAACTCATAATACTCATAAAGATGGATATATAGCTTATATGAGTAGAAATAGTTCAGGTCAGGTAACTCATAATACTCATAAAGATGGATATATAGCTTATATGAGTAGACATAGTTCAGGTCAGGTAACTCATAATACTCATAAAGATGGCTATATAGCTTATATGAGTAGAAATAGTTCAGGTCAGGTAACTCATAATGCTCATAAAGATGGCTATATAGCTTATATGAGTAGAAATAGTTCAGGTCAGGTAACTCATAATACTCATAAAGATGGCTATATAGCTTATATGAGTAGAAATAGTTCAGGTCAGGTAACTCATAATACTCATAAAGATGGCTATATAGCTTATATGAGTAGAAATAGTTCAGGTCAGGTTACTCATAATGCTCATAAAGATGGCTATATAGCTTATATGAGTAAACATAGTTCAGGTCAGGTAACTCATAATGCTCATAAAGATGGCTATATAGCTTATATGAATAGACACAGTTCAGGTCAGGTAACTCATAATACTCATAAAGATGGATATATAGCTTATATAAGTAGACATAGTTCAGGTCAGGTAACTCATAATACTCATAAAGATGGATATATAGCTTATATGAGTAGAAATAGTTCAGGTCAGGTAACTCATAATACTCATAAAGATGGATATATAGCTTATATGAGTAGAAATAGTTCAGGTCAGGTAACTCATAATACTCATAAAGATGGCTATATAGCTTATATGAGTAGAAATAGTTCAGGTCAGGTAACTCATAATACTCATAAAGATGGATATATAGCTTATATGAGTAGAAATAGTTCAGGTCAGGTAACTCATAATACTCATAAAGATGGATATATAGCTTATATGAGTAGCCATAGTTCAGGTCAGGTAACTCATAATACTCATAAAGATGGATATATAGCTTATATGAGTAGAAATAGTTCAGGTCAGGTAACTCATAATACTCATAAAGATGGATATATAGCTTATATGAGTAGAAATAGTTCAGGTCAGGTAACTCATAATACTCATAAAGAGGGATATATAGCTTATATGAGTAGAAATAGTTCAGGTCAGGTAACTCATAATACTCATAAAGATGGATATATAGCTTATATGAGTAGCCATAGTTCAGGTCAGGTAACTCATAATACTCATAAAGATGGCTATATAGCTTATATGAGTAGACATAGTTCAGGTCAGGTAACTCATAATACTCATAAAGATGGATATATAGCTTATATAAGTAGACATAGTTCAGGTCAGGTAACTCATAATACTCATAAAGATGGATATATAGCTTATATGAGTAGAAATAGTTCAGGTCAGGTAACTCATAATACTCATAAAGATGGCTATATAGCTTATATGAGTAGACATAGTTCAGGTCAGGTAACTCATAATACTCATAAAGATGGATATGTAGCTTATATAAGTAGACATAGTTCAGGTCAGGTAACTCATAATACTCATAAATGGTGCAGCTATGACATGTGAAATAAAATTAGCATTACATATTGATATCTTTTGACAGCTTTAATATATGAATTTGTTGTTTATTGCATTAAAACGTTTATATATATTTCGCCTATCAGTAAACTTATATATATATATATATTTTAAGGATAACAATGCAATCATCCAAATTCTTGCAAGATTTGTATACACAGCTTTTCTGATTAGATATAATTTGTTATTGTGAGTTCTCCAATAGATGAGTTATAATATTTTATTTTATTGAGGCGATTAAAGTCACGCCTGTAATTTTGTTTTATATATGCATTGTAACCTGTTCCCCGGGTCAGTGGGGTATATTTCTTTAGAGAAATAGAAATAAAATAATAATAAAAAAACGAATAGTTCACTTGTCACACAATAGTTTATTTGTAAATATTATAACCGTGTGATCAAGTTTGTCACTATTGTCACAGACATCTATCCAGCTTGTCGTTATGTCTCTTTTGCCCTAACTTAATGCTGTATTTAATGTTTTGTATGGTTAAGCCTAAATTTCCCTTTTCATGAGTATTTCTTTCCACTGAATTAACACACGGAAGACTTTGATCTGAGTTTCATAAACACTGCAAATTTAACACATAATTAGTTTTTTCAAACAATTCGCACCATCTCATGAGCATGAAAACAGAGAAACATTTCACACAAACAAAATTTACAAACTGGTGAAAACTATATCAACAAAGATATTCAATTCGTACATTAATGGAAACAGAACAAATGTCGTATAGAAAACGAACCGCGAACCAAGAACACAAAACAAATGACTGACAAAAATTGACAAAACAATCCACCCACTGGAAGCCCTGAATAAAAATAAATATATTGGAGCGAGCATTTTTAGGTATTTTCAGGCATTTGGTCTAATATGGAGTATAGATGTGCGTATGTATTGGTCTAATATACGAGTATGGTTTTGTGTATATATT
This sequence comes from Saccoglossus kowalevskii, assembly GCF_978046115.1. Taxonomy (NCBI): domain Eukaryota; kingdom Metazoa; phylum Hemichordata; class Enteropneusta; family Harrimaniidae; genus Saccoglossus; species Saccoglossus kowalevskii. The sequence goes on from NC_140651.1 coordinate 3,597,564, forward strand.
GTCTAATATGGGGGTATGAATTTGCGTATGCGGTTGTCTAATATGGGGTATAGATTGCGTATGTATTGGTCTAGAATTAGGATATAGATGTACGTATATATTGGTCTAGTATGGGGTATAGATGTGCGTATGTATTGGTCCAAATGGAGGTATAGATGTGCGTGTGTATTGGTCGAATATTGGGGTATAGATGTGCGTATGTATTGGTCTAGAATGGGGTATGGATTTGCGTATATATTGGTCTAGTATGGAGTATGTATTTGCGTATGTGGTTGTCTAATATGGGGTATAGATGTGCGTATGTATTGGTCTAGTATTGGGTATAGATGTGCGTATGTATTGGTCTAGTATTGGGTATAGATGTGCGTATGTATTGGTCTAGAATGGGGTATGGATTTGCGTATATATTGGTCTAGTATGGAATATGGTTTTGCGTATGTGGTTGTCTAATATGGGGGTATAGATGTGCGTATGTATTGGTCTAGTATTGGGTATAGATGTGCGTATGTATTGGTCTAGTATTGGGTATAGATGTGCGTATGTATTGGTCTAGAATGGGGTATGAATTTGCGTATATATTGGTCTAGTATGGAGTATGGTTTTGCGTATGTGGTTGTCTAATATGGGGGTATAGATGTGCGTATGTATTGGTCTAGTATTGGGTATAGATGTGCGTATGTATTGGTCTAGTATTGGGTATAGATGTGCGTATGTATTGGTCTAGAATGGGGTATGGATTTGCGTATATATTGGTCTAGTATGGAATATGGTTTTGCGTATGTGGTTGTCTAATATGGGGGTATAGATGTGCGTATGTATTGGTCTAGTATTGGGTATAGATGTGCGTATGTATTGGTCTAGTATTGGGTATAGATGTGCGTATGTATTGGTCTAGAATGGGGTATGAATTTGCGTATATATTGGTCTAGTATGGAGTATGGTTTTGCGTATGTGGTTGTCTAATATGGGGGTATAGATGTGCGTATGTATTGGTCTAGTATTGGGTATAGATGTGCGTATGTATTGGTCTAGTATTGGGTATAGATAAGCGTATGTATTGGTCTAAAATGGGGTATGGATTTGCGTATATATTGGTCTAGTATGGAGTATGGATTTGCGTATGTGGTTGTCTAATATGGGGGTATAGATGTGCGTATGTATTGGTCTAGTATTGGGTATACATATGCGTATATACTTTCTGGAATGAGGTATAGATTTGCGTATATATTGGTATAGAATGTATACCAAGGTGTGTGTCTTATTGACACTACCATACTACAGCCATGCTCACTTCTATATCAATTTGGCCAACTAAATTGACAATTGTATCCAAGTTTTGTATCAAAGATCACTGGCGTCTGCCAAATTCACAGCAAAGTGTACTAAGTAGTATAGTATAGTATAAGTATACTCATCGTTTGGTTTATAAAAATTTCCAATAATTTCACTTTGTTTTGAGCGATAACTTTGTGCCATTCTGTTGCGACATACTTTATTTTGTATTGGTGCGAGCGTTTAAAACACCGTGTGCGTAATATAAACAACCCAACAAACATTGCAAATATCACTAATAATATTTGGCTCAAAGTAATGGTCTGGAGCAAAGTGGAAACGATAGTAACATTACAAAATTAGCATTAGCAATAACGTCTCAACTAACATATATAACAATATAACAATAGTATGGCAGTGGTACACGGAATCCTTGATGTCCATCCATGTCTGTGGTAATCGGGACCATCCATGTCTGTGGTAATTGGGTCCATCTATGTCTGTGGTAATCGGGTCCATCTATGTCTATGGTAATCGGGTCCATCTATGTCTGTGGTAATTGGATCCATCTATCTCTGTGGTAATCGGGTCCATCTATGTCTGTGGTAATCGGGTCCATCTATGTCTGTGGTAATTGGGTCCATCTATCTCTGTGGTAATCGGGTCCATCTATCTCTGTGGTAATCGGGTCAATCTATATCTATGGTAATCGGGTCCATCTATGTCTGTGGTAATCGGGTCCATCTATGTTTATGGTAATCGGGTGCATCTATGTCTGTGGTAATCGGGTCCATCTATGTCTATGGTAATCGGGTCCATCTATGTCTGTGGTAATCGGGTCCATCCATGTCTATGGTAATCGGGTCCATCTATGTCTGTGGTAATCATTGTCTGTGGTAATCGGGTCCATCTATGTCTGTGGTAATCGGGTCCATCCATGTCTGTGGTAATTGGGTCCATCCATGTCTGTGGTAATCGAGTCCATCATTGTCTGTGATAATTGGGTCCATTTATGTCTGTGGTAATCGAGTCCATCATTGTCTGTGGTAATCGGGTCCATCTATGTCTGTGGTAATCGGGTCCATCCATGTCTGTGGTAATCGAGTCCATCATTGTCTGTAGTAATCGGGTCCATCCATGTCTGTGGTAATCGAGTCCATCCATGTCTGTGGTAATCGGGTCCATCCATGTCTGTGGTAATCGGGTCCATCCATGTCTATGGTAATCGGGTCCATCCATGTCTGTGGTAATCGAGTCCATCTATGTCTATGGTAATCGGGTCCATCTATGTCTGTGGTAATCGGGTCCATCCATGTCTATGGCAATCGAGTCCATCCATGTCTGTGGTAATCGGGTCCATCCATGTCTGTGGTAATCGGGTTTATGAGAACTTCAAATAACTATTTGGAATGTTGAAATCTTTGCATGTCAAGTAGAGCTCTTTTCCCACTTTAGATATCAACACTTGACAGCCGTGTTTTATTCAACACTCTCCAGTTAATTTAGAAGTGTACTGGTCTATAATCTGGTGTCTTAAATTAATATTTGGTTTATAATGGGGTATACTTCACAAGGGCAAACTGGTCTATAATTGGCACCGGGATTGAATTAAGAGGTTAGTGCCCGGGGCAATTCACAAGAAGAAAAGCAAAATAACCGAAAAGTACACTACACTAAATATTCAAATCAGTAAGGGGAGGATATATAGACTCTATGACATACAAGAAGTGATGTCAGGTGTTAGCACATCCTGAATGCATCACCACTGGCGATCCTTTTCTCCAGTCACCATTATCGACCCTTCCCATAAATCAATCTATATATGTTTTCTTCATTACGTGTCAAATTAGTAAGTGGAGTATGTGGAGGAATCACTTTTGGTGTCATGATATTGAATGAGTCACTGAAAGCTATTTGTGTGACGTCATGATTGACGTCATAGACACAATCTCTTCTTTCCTTTAAAAAGATTTCCATTAAGGTTTCTACTCGTTAATTTGAGAGGGGTTGCGATGGTTAATAGTAAAAGTATTAATGCAATACATCACCATAACACTGACAATAACACCAACTAACACCCCCATGGCTTGTGAAACTGACCATTACATTACATTACATTACGCTCGCTGTTTCCTGTCCCACGGGTGAGATTTATATTATGTTAGCAACGTATATGAAAAAATGCACTCACTCAACACCTAGCATCACTTGCTTTCTTAAATTTTTCACAACAGTGTTGTGTTTTGTTCTATCACCTTCTATATTCTTTTTTTCATGATTGTTTTACATACAGAGTTGCAATCAGGGTCTTGTTTTGATGTCGGTGTTAATTAATAATTAAGCTACTTTATCATTGACATAATGTTTATTGTCTTACAATGCAATCGGTCTACGCAGGTCACTAAGTCAGTTGAAAATATACTATTTCAAGACATGGTCGTATTCCATGTTCATGACATAATATATAGCGCCCTCTGACCCCAGGAATCAAAGTGTCCTTGTTTAAATCAAATCGATATAAGATAATACAGTTAATTGATGCCAGAAGTGAATTTCTTGTGGGGTGTCTGTTCCCAACCTGTTCCCATACCGAACGGTAAGTTAGTTCCTTTATACACTGGTCAAAAGAATTGACAACATGAGTAATCAGCGACCGTGTTGCAGCTTGTAATTTCTTACATTAAAGAGACAAGCCATGGCGTTACTTTGAGTTATAGAAATCGCGTTACGAAAACGTCGAGTTACCACGCCCATATTTTCCTTTGGGTCCCTTACCCATAACTTCAATCCTAACACTGCCCCTCCCGCGCCTCTCTTTAATTTAAGTTGTACATATTCCACTTTATGAGACGTATAGTATTCTGGAGAGAACATAAAATTAAATTAGTGGCTGCAGTGTAAGGCGCCTTAGAAACTCGTACCGCCCACTTTCCAAAATCACGCCCAAATTGAAACTCGATGTTCAATTAATTGTTAACCGAACTTCGAATTACGGGTAGCGTATGAGTTGTTGTTGTGTTGTTTAACGTCTAGATTTAGTAACTCGACCTTAACTCGATTTTGTTGTCATTTGATGAATGTGGACGTTCAACAAAAACAAAAATCTATGTTGCCCACCCACCCTCTAGATTGTGGTGGAGAAGTGGATCCGGTTGCCATGAATAGACCATCATTGCGAATAAATTTTCATTTTTAATTGTCATACCATTTTCATATCTAATCACTTTTGGTGGAGATGCTTATCCAGTTGCCATAGGAACAACTGTTTTAGGAATAATTTGTCTTTGATATGTCATGAATTTGTTTACGCGTATCTGTTGACCGACTTAATTAGCTGATTATTAGCGAATTGCTGTGTTATGTCTGTCATCGTTTAGGCCTATTTGAAGTTTTGGACGGAACTTGGCTCAATGATTTGGAACTAATTACGAGATAACCGTCGCTATTCGGACTACTCTTTCTGACAGTTGGTATCCGTAGTTATTAATGTAGTGAACGATTAATCAAAAGATATGACGTATTCAGTACTTAGTGTGATTGGCTTTATGATTGAAGGCCACGCATTAGAGTCTTAAAACTGTATTGTAATTGGTTAGAGTTTTGAAAATTAATAAAGAGAGTTTGAGTTGGTCTTGACGAGTACAGCACGATAGACGCAGTCTGAGTCCAGTCCTGGAGAGTCTTGGGGGAGTCTTGGGTCAGCCTTGTGATAGTCTTGGGGATTTTTCCCCAGGGCGCCGTGTCTTATAGAGTGCTCGAATGATCGACTAAGACGAGAGTTGACACGTATTTCGTTGTGTGTGTCTTATTTGACTGTAAAGCTTAAGTGACTTCCCCGATCCCGCACCTCAAGGGGACGAGATATAGAGACGAGACGAGATTCCCCCCTGACACGTGTGGAGAACCCTGATAGATAACACGAAAAGTCACGGGCGAATTGCATATCCGGGACATAAGTAATGATTGCTTAGATATATGTAAAATGAATGACGAACTTTTAAAATTGTTTTAGGAGGGGTTGCCCTTGAACAAAAAAGCAATCAGGAAATGGTTTGACATACAGACAGCAATTTTATTCTTCTCCGATATTTCAGACAGGGTCACACAATGATTGAGTGAATAAACTATTCAAGACTCAATTTGACCTTTTTTCCAGAAAGAAATAGGAATCTCATGTCAATATGATAAATGTGGCTTGCCATCCAAAGTATTATACTTTTGATTCATTTAATCTTATGCAACTTACTCGTTTACACATTCATCAGGATCAACGATTCCAATCTGCTACATTCGCATAGCCATTTGTTCAGAGCAACTTATAGTATAAGCACCGTGATTCAGTTTTATGTTAAAGCGCGGTAGTCGTCGCGCTGCGCATGTGCGACATTTGTGTTGATAAACATTACTTTTCCCACAATCCAATGTGCTCTTCAAATGGAAATCACAAGTATGAGGACCTGGACACGACTTACACTGATTACCGGCGGTGACTCCTTCGATACCTTTCAATCACCTAAAAGTACCTAATTAAAGCTTGGAATCGTCTCAGTTTGTACTCGCTGATCTTCGCAACAGTCAAAGTTGCCATCTTTGTTTATATAAGACCCATATAACTCGCGCATGCGTGACGCGACGACTACCGCGTATTAAGTCTGTGAATCCTGTTGAATTAATCAAAGAATGACATGACTTGCAAGAAAATTGATAAACATTTAGACAATGCTGTGTAAATCCAACTCGTACCAGATGAGTGTCATAACCCCAAATGTGATCATAGTACGTGACTGATTACTGTACCAGCACTAGACAGAGTCACGTGATAGCCGACATACTAAGATCAGGAAAATTAAGTCAGAGCATAAACACATAGATACAGTTTTGAAGTTTATAGAAAGAGTGTTGAAGCGGGGGGGATTGTCATCTGCGCACGCGCGAGAATTGAGTCCCAAGCGACGATAACACACTCTAAAAGCGCAAAGGCCCATGGGTAGACGCTTGTTTGTAAACAATGGCACGCTATGGCCATCTGACGACTCCCACGTTTTAAAGTGTAGTGTTTAATATACGATTAAAATGATGGATGTATTGTTTGGAAATTAATGAGTGGTCTTGCGCATGCGCTAAATATAAATTTTCTGCAAAACTTTTGAAAATACTTTATTTATTTATTATACGATTACTGTTATTTAGCTAATTGTTTTCATTAACATTCGTTCGTAAATTTATATCCAAAACACACATTAACTGTAATTCATTTTATCTATTTAAACGCTTAAAACGAAAACAGCAGTAAACCTAATCGCAACATGTACTTCCAACCAGTGTATACATTGGGAAAATGACGTTTTTCGTCTTTGAATAGTCTACACAACACATAGCCATTTGCTAGTTGTCAGAATACAATTTAGTTCTTTTCTAGCTTGGCATCTGCGCCCTCATCGACGTCCTCAGACGCACTTTTATTACAAATGTGGTAAATATATCTGTCTAGACCTGACTTACTGCAACCTCCACACATAACCTAAGCATGAAAGACTCTATATTCTAGAAGTCAGGTGTGAATTTGCATAAATGAAGGACAGTGCCACGTATTGCAAGATTGTGTGATGAGCAGCTAGTGGATTTTGTGAAGGAGATAAATTTAAAACAATAATACTTGGTACGTTAGTTTTACAGATTACTGTCCCATTTTCAGAAAATAAAAAAACGAATTAAAACGTCGATTAGCTACAGGCACAGCTACAGTTGACTTGTTAGGATATTATATTTTTTCACCTAACTTACAATCGCTATGTCGGATACTTTGATGAGACGTTTTGAGAGACATCACTCATTGCAGAAGTCAGTATGACAATAAAACAAGCATCTATCAATCATAATAGCTGAAAAGTGATTTTTCTGATGAGACATACAGACAACAGGTAGTGCAACGAATGATTGATATAACCTTGCGAGAAAATAAGAACCAATCAAATGTTCGAATGATCACAATGTAGAAGATACTATTAAGCATACACCGTTGGAATACGTCAATTTGACTGTACTCGTCAATATAAAAGACGCTGTGAGCAATACTGTATACTGTAAATAGATTGCCCATTACTATCGTCCTTGACAAGCCAGATTGTAATTTAAATTATGGGCATTTTTTAAGGTTTTGAGCTGTTTATTATTTCAGGATGATGTTCCTGTAATTTTGCCTTTTCTTCTATCAAATAAATATAAAATTGTTTAATTTTCCTTACGTTTATATACGAATATCTTAATGTTCATATAGCAGATATGCAATTTCCAAATTAGAAAATACATTTACTGAATGAGTAAACGAATACGTATTGATATTTGTATTACTGATGATCAAAAGTGATGGCAAAGGGTGTAATATGCGACATTTGATTATTCTCGATTCTTATGTGATAGGTCACGGATGCTTATGCAATTGGTCACAAATGCTTATGTGATTGTCCACGAATGATTATGTGATTGGTCACAAATGCTTATGTGATTAGCCACGAATGCTTATGTGATTGGTCACGGATGCTTATGTGATTGGTCACGAATGCTTATGTGATTGGTCACGAATGCTTATGTGATTGGTCACGAATGCTTATGTGATTGGTCACAAATGCTTATGTGATTGGCCACGAATGCTTATGTGATTGGTCACGAATGCTTATGTGATTGGTCACGAAGGCTTATGTGATTGGTCACGAATGCTTATGTGATTGGTCACGAATGCTTATGTGATTGGTCACGAATGCTTATGTGATTGGTCACGAATGCTTATGTGATTGGTCACGAATGGTTATGTGATTGGTCACGGATGCTTATGTGATTGGTCACAAATGCTTATGTGATTGGTCACGGATGCTTTTGTGATTGGTCACGAATGCTTATGTGATTAGTCACGAATGCTTATGTGATTGGTCACGAATGCTTATATGATTAGTCACGAATGCTTGTGTGATTGGTCACGGATGCTTATGTGATTAGTCACGAATGCTTATGTGATTAGTCACGAATGTTTATGCCAATTTTAAGAGTTTAAAGACTGTATGGCAATACCTCATTACACTTTGTAGCTGAGGGAATGTAATTGTAAATTAATATATTATACAAAGGATCTATACTTATATAGCTTATTATAAATTGCAACTTTCTTGAAATTATTTAAGATGATTGAATGTCGTGTATGAGATGTTTTCATTTGTCTGTTTATTTTTCGACAGCATTAAGAATGGTTACCTGTAATGGTTGGCATGTTATGCATATTCTCATTATTTCGTTTTTCGGTCGGATTGCGTTATGACATCATCCTTGTTGGTGGTAAAACTGTCATCGTGTGTTTATCCCACTTGACTTAAATCAAACGTAGTAATGACAAGGTGGCTAAATATACATAAATATACATTTGTACATTTATTTGTTCATTCATTCTTTTCCCATGATGGACGTGTATCGCTTCAAGATGGACGTGTATCGCTTCAAGATATACATTCATTTTTGTCATAAAATGGCAGAGATATAATTCTGACCCAGTACAACACTTGACTCGCGCAGTAAGCCAATTGAAGATGTTACGCAAAGCTACTTACAAGACTGTGTCTAATTGGCTACCCAGCCCTAACACTTAACAGTCAGACCAATCAGAGAGCAGCTTTTTTGTCGAATGTATTTTTCGACGTCCCAGGTTCTGTAATGTATGTATGCTTCAATTCAACTAAAGTTTTGCACTCTTAAGCGCATGTACCTGTATGTACATCTGAGTATTACATATAATTATATCAAAACAATATAGTATTTGCAATATCAGTATTTGCGAGTCCCTTCTTACATTAAAGCGGGAGGGTCGTCACCTGCGCACGCGCGGGAATTGAGGCCCAAGCGACAATAACACAGGATAAAAACGCAAAGGCTCATGGGTAGACACTTGTTTGTGAACAATGACACGCTATGGCCATCTGACACATGCGCAGGTGACGACTCCCCCGCTTTAAATGTTTCATTTGTTGTTACCGATCACGACAAGCCTATCACCGTTTATTTTCATCAAGCGTATTGCATCGTGAGGCGATATGTGTGTGTACAAGTTGGTTTCATATTTTTTATTCATTCACTACTTCTTTTTTCGCAATCAATTATTCCTATGTCATAAAATAAAAAAAAATGTGACAGTACACACAAGTAAAAGTTGTAACAGACAGAGCCGATTTGGTGATACATGCTTTATGTTTTAAAAGTCGAACTCTTTCTACTATCAAATTACTTTCCTTCGGCCAATCAGAGAAGGAAAACACATCTGAGTCATTTTTCTGAACGTCTTGTTGACTTTACGTTAACAATTCTGAAGCCATGCACATTTACACCAGCCTTTTAAAACCATCGGCATACATGTACATACAAGAATCAGCTACAAACAAGAAACAAAAGGAAGTATGAATCTCATCACCTAAGCATGATAATTTGAATAAACATCTAGTGCACGAAGATCTGACAGTACTCCCAGCAGACAATTTGAAAACGAAAATGTTCGTCATTTAGTTGGAAGTTGTGTTCTTTCTGTTTATCCAGATATTTCATTGAGCGCGCAAATATATTCAATCTGTTTGAGTGAAATGACAAAAGGAACTTCATACTGTTTATTGAATTTCAGGTATTCCACAAACCCTAGATCCGAACGTAAAAATAATCAGAATACTGTAGGCAAAAGATAACACTTTTTGAGAACGTATCGAGTTTGCAATAAAAGCGAGAAAATATGGTGGCAAATACTTGCCTGGTTTTTTTGTTATGTAATCAAATGTTTGAGACGATAAATAATACAAGTATGTACACTAAAATCCTCATTTGAGTCGAAGCATATATACAAGACATAATTTGATAAGTCAGAAAAACTGTCAACAAATAAGCTGCTCTCTGATTGGTCTAAATTTTAGGTGTTAGGGTTGAATTGCCAATCAGACACAGTTGTGTAAATATTGTTGTCTAAAAACAGTTGAATAGTCAGTGTCTTTCATTTACATACACCTATGTGTTTGACCTGCTATTATAGAATTCATGATACTTTTTGTTTTTGAATTGTTTTTCAGGCCATACAATACCATTTTCATTATTTGCATTTCTTCTGTCTCAATCGTTACACCTCTCATTTCTTATAAATATTGATTCGACCTGTAATATCAAATTTGTACTAGTTTATCACGTGATTGAAGGATAATGAAATTGAGAGAGGAAGACGGGCGGGTCTCCAACAACAGGCGCTGATCAAGAACAGTTAATAAAAAGTATCTAGTATCGGTGATTATTACCAAAATCTCCAAATATCGTACTCATTTGTGTCTGCTCACTGACACAGCGTGAATGAAAAAACGCCGGTGTCATCAATGCATCGGAATACCCTCGTCAACGTAACACTAACAGTACTGCGTTCCACACCAATATTTCCAATCAATTTTGCGATAACCCTGTTGACTGCAAACGTATATGTAAGATTACATCATATATTCAATAACGGGATGAGTTGACAAGGTCCTGCAACCTTGTCTCACAGATTATCAAATTTAAAAATACATTATTTCCCAATTAATTATCAAATGATTTCGATTGCTATGGAAAACTACGCCAATTACTTTGTCTCGAATATTGATTTTCTGTCATTATTTCTAGATTGAAATATCGTTTAATTTGTTATTGTCATGGCGATATTTCTATCATGAAAACAAAACTTGATAGTTCTCAATTCAAAAATGTCCTTGAACCTAAATGGCAAATATTTTCTGCATCTGTCTACTGTCTATTTTGTCACATTTTCAGTAAATGAATTATACATTCTTATTTTAATCAGACTCGTGATTCGATGAGTTACTGAAATTAGTTGACGTCACAAACTACCCTGTTGATTAGAAGTATCATTCTTCAAATGAAAAGATCTCTATGACTTTATTGTATATTTCTTTCAGTAGTCTAAAATAAAGTCATATTTAGTATGGTTTACTCTGTTCACAATTACGATGGAACTTTCACTAACAATTACTCGCAGAAACGTCTGTTTTACTAGTTTATTTAATACGGACGAATAAAATGCTTCGCATACTGCACATAAGTACGTTAAAAAGATCCAAATTCAATAGGAAACGACCAATTAACTGTTACTTATGTTGAGTTAACAACCAGAATAATTAGCTATGTCAGCTACCATGGAGATGATGCCTTGGATAATTGACTATTGTAGTAATGTAATGCATATATTTTGTCAACTTGAAGGTCATGTGACAAATTTACAGTACTCACAGTTTAGCACATGCGTCGAATGGCTGTGCTCACACTAAAATCAAAATAACATATAATTTTAGAGTACTATCTTGATCGAATGATTTAAGCACCAATATTGGAGGCTGTTATATATTTATGATGCCAAATTATTTCTGTATGTACTATCGTGACGGCATCAAATGTTTGGAACCATATATGAAATTCAATTCCTGGTAATTATTTAATGTGTCGTCGAACTATTCGCAATCTATTTGTTGAATTATGACATGATATTTCCAAACTGTCGTGTGATATCAGATCAAAAGTTTTCAATTTGTTTACTTGTTTGTCCTACTATTTACTGCCGCCAGCTGTCCAGTTATATCAGAAGATAACCGGACAGTGATTTGGACAAACACACAATTGTACGTGAATCATTATTCAATATATTTGCCTACATGTCTATAGGTTGTTTTATTTCGTTTATTTACAGAAATCCTGTTCATTTACATCTGCAAAGTGGACATATTTTAGCATGCCGTTTACTTATTACCGTTGTTGACTACCGACGTACTAACCACCCCGTCAATTTCCTTCTTCTCATGTCTTTCGACATTTATGTTTATTATAATTGAAATAAGTCTCACTGTTCATTATTACTGTGATAACAGTTATCGGACGGGGTGGTTCTTATAACTGCGAGTGCAGTTTATCCATTAATGCTCACATCTCCGTGTTTGAGCTGTTATCTCTAATTACATGGTATTATTGTTATTTGCCTTTCATGTAATAAAACTACCTTTTTTATTTTTTGCATTTCCTCTGTCTCAGTTACACCTCTCATTTTCGTACTTAGTGGTGTGATTATGCGTGAATGGCTCTCAGAATATCGAAGATCGAGATGTTTGCATTCGGAATATAATCCGGTGTTGCCCGAATATTCACGAAGATAGATCGGGTCAGATACTTGAAACATTATTATATATTTTGTAAAATATTATGATGATGTTGATTATCGATCACAATTACGCACACCAAGGCATAAAATGAGGACTTTCCTCCTTGGGTACTTTTCAGGATTATTCAGTAGTTGCGTTTACCGTTGAAACCACAGGGAAAAGCAATTATCTACATTAGGGCTCCGGAATTAAGGCTTCCTACATGCTGATATTTAAAAACCATTTACTGAGGGAGAGATAAACGTATTCATATGATGAATCTAAGCTAGCTTAGTTTGTTTTTCGATTGGCGACTTCTTTGTTGATTGTGACTCGCCCAGCACACGTCAAAATGGTGATATTTCTTTCAATGGTATTTCCTTGAAAAACTTGACAATCTAAACCAGACATCGATAAAGTAATTATTCACAGAAGCAGATAGTGGACAGCAAGTATTGGAATAATCTTTTTGAAATCTTTTGCTGAAATCTGACGTTTCAACATGAATGTATTTCATACACCGATGTGGTTGGTATTTATTAACTGATAGTGGACGTTTTGACTGTTGATACTGCAGGGGCACGTGATCGCTGCCTGTGTACCTTAAAAGATCATCATTTAGTAGAAAATTATCCATTACTGTTCCTAGTTACTTGAATCGGTTAACAGCTAGAATGATTATTTCCGGAAATATTAGTCAAATAATTAAACGTGTTCGAGACGATGACTATGCTCGTCCACAATAATTGCACACTTTAGTTGGAGTGATTAATTTAGCACATTTCACTGTGTCAAATATATTGTTTTATTTTAGGTTTTATAAAACCGATGTTCATCCACAGTTAAATTACTAACCCGTTTCACGTCATCGTCAAATTGTCACTGTTTTTTAAAAATTAGTCCAATAAGCCATTCCCGTAGATGGATATATATATATATTTTTTGCATTTCCTCTGTCTCAGTTACACCTCTCATTTTCGTACTTAGTGGTGTGATTATGCGTGAATGGCTCTCAGAATATCGAAGATCGAGATGTTTGCATTCGGAATATAATCCGGTGTTGCCCGAATATTCACGAAGATAGATCGGGTCAGATACTTGAAACATTATTATATATTTTGTAAAATATTATGATGATGTTGATTATCGATCACAATTACGCACACCAAGGCATAAAATGAGGACTTTCCTCCTTGGATACTTTTCAGGATTATTCAGTAGTTGCGTTTACCGTTGAAACCACAGGGAAAAGCAATTATCTACATTAGGGCTCCGGAATTAAGGCTTCCTACATGCTGATATTTAAAAACCATTTACTGAGGGAGAGATAAACGTATTCATATGATGAATCTAAGCTAGCTTAGTTTGTTTTTCGATTGGCGACTTCTTTGTTGATTGTGACTCGCCCAGCACACGTCAAAATGGTGATATTTCTTTCAATGGTATTTCCTTGAAAAACTTGACAATCTAAACCAGACATCGATAAAGTAATTATTCACAGAAGCAGATAGTGGACAGCAAGTATTGGAATAATCTTTTTGAAATCTTTTGCTGAAATCTGACGTTTCAACATGAATGTATTTCATACACCGATGTGGTTGGTATTTATTAACTGATAGTGGACGTTTTGACTGTTGATACTGCAGGGGCACGTGATCGCTGCCTGTGTACCTTAAAAGATCATCATTTAGTAGAAAATTATCCATTACTGTTCCTAGTTACTTGAATCGGTTAACAGCTAGAATGATTATTTCCGGAAATATTAGTCAAATAATTAAACGTGTTCGAGACGATGACTATGCTCGTCCACAATAATTGCACACTTTAGTTGGAGTGATTAATTTAGCACATTTCACTGTGTCAAATATATTGTTTTATTTTAGGTTTTATAAAACCGATGTCCATCCACAGTTAAATTACTAACCCGTTTCACGTCATCGTCAAATTGTCACTGTTTTTTAAAAATTAGTCCAATAAGCCATTCCCGTAGATGGATATATATATATATATATATATATATATATATATATATATATATATATATATATATATGCGGTAATAGAAGAATTATTACACAACTACAGAACTAAGTAAACATGTTTGGTCACTCAAAGAAAAAAATATTGAGCACAGAATAACATGGAAAATTCTTGCTCGTGGTAGCCCGTACAGTAGCTCCAGCAAACGATGCATTCTATGTTTGAAGGAAAAATTTATAATATTTTTTAGACCTCACCACTCCACACTAAACAAAAGAAATGAACTTGTATCATCATGCCGACACAGATCAAAAGCCTTACTATGTAACATTTAAACTTGTATGTTTTTTATTTTTAATTAATATGTTAATTTGCGAAGTATATGTATGCTCGTTGGTGCAGTGAATTAAACATAGAGCTCCTGATGAGTGAGGTACTTGTACCTTACGAAACAGTGCTGTCGAGTTTCAATATTCATGTAGTTGTGTATTAATTCCTCTATTACCGCATTTATTCGCTCTACATATACTTTGTATTGAGCACTTTTGTTTTGGAATAATCGACTCCCACATCTAGACTATATATATATATATATATATATATATATATATATATATATAAAGTTCATATATATATTGATAAACAAAACAAATCCACGTCTTATTTCAAGGCATTTGAAACATTTTATCAATAATAAAGCAGAAACAGTATATCCCCTCCATGTAGGCCTTGCAAACGTTCATTGAAACAAGAAAATATTACTAAATTGTTCACGAGAAACATCGATAATAATCTGGAGAATAAATCAATAAAATGACAATACAGTCCTCGAACCGTTAGCACATGGCTGAGGAAAACACTTGCTTGAGATAATCGCCAGAAATGGATGGACAAGATGGCCGACTTCCGGCTATGGCCAGTGCTCCCCTGTCAAAAAAACATCACAGGATGTGCCATACGAATGATTTTCGTATCATTTCACATCCATATCATGCACAATGACATATAATATGTGATATGACAAGCTAAAATCCACAATATATCTCTGGACGACCAGTCTCGGTAAGATGTTCTGGTAAACCCAGTTACAGTAATTCAGGCTAAAGCAAAAAATATAGTTCGACACATTGATTACTATTGCCTGTTGGTCCGTATGACGTCCCAGCTTCACATTGTCACATGAAAATATAAAACTTTATTTCTAACTCATTTAAACAAAAAGCTACAAAATTTAACTACATTTGTTTAAATTATGATGGTCGTGATATATACAACATTAATAACATACTCCACAAAATAAATCTGTTAATCTGGTTCCTGGCTGGAACGAAGCTGTAAAGGAAGTTTATGATGCATCCAGGGACGCTTTTAAACGGTGGGTGTCATTTGGTAAGCCCCGTTACGGTCCAATCTATGAATTAATGCGCAAGACCGGGGCTCAATTTAAGCGTGTATTTTGTGCATGTCGTAGGGATGAAGACCGCATTAAAGCTGATAAAATTGCTACACATCATTGTAATAAAGATTTTTCTAAGTTTTGGAAAGAAGTAAACTCTGATAAAGTAAACCAATTCATTTCTTGTTGTGTAGATGGTCAGTCTACTGAAGTGGATATTGCTAATATGTGGAAAGATCATTTCTCTAGTATTCTAAATTCTGTAAAAAATTTTGAATCTCGTGATTCAGTTGAGGCCAGTTTAGGTAATATTATGTTTCACCCATCTATGATTATTCAAGTAGCCGAGGTAAAGGAATACATTATGCGATTATCGGGACGGAAGGCGGTTGGGACTGACAATATTTCTCCCGAACACCTAAAATGCGCCAGTGATAGTTTATATGTACTCTTGTCGTTGTGCTTGACAGGCATGATTGTTCATGGTTATTTGCCAAATGAACTGTTAGAAACTATCATTGTCCCAATTATAAAAGATCGCTCGGGCGATATCACTTCCCGTGACAATTATCGTCCGATTGCTGTTGCTACCTCTATGTCGAAGTTGTTAGAATTAATACTTCTGAAACGGTTGGAGGATTTTATAACTACTACTGATTTTCAATTTGGTTTCAAGTCGAACCATTCCACGGACATGTGCATCTAAGTTGTTAAGGAAATTATTGATTTTTATAAATCTCACAATAGTCCTGTGTTTTTATGTTTCATGGATGCGTCGAAGGCCTTTGATCGTGTCAATCATTGGTCTCTTTTTAAAAAGCTTATTGAACGTCATGTTCCATTATTTATTGTAAGACTTTTGATGTATTGGTATAATTCTCAGCAATTCTATGTTAAATGGGGTTCTGTTATGTCAGACTCGTTTGGAGTTTCTAATGGGGTTAGACAGGGGGGTATTTTATCTCCCTTTCTTTTTAACTTTTATGTTGATGATCTGAGTATTGAGCTTGGGAATATTTCTGTTGGACTTAAAATTAACAGTATGTTCGTCAACCATATGTTTTATGCTAACGACCTTATTTTGGTTTCTCCTTCTATTGAGGGTTTGAATTTTCTTGTAAAGAAGTGTGAGAATTATGCCAATGAATTTGATATTTTATTCAATTTTAAGAAATCTGTCTGTATGTATAATTTACCATCCCAGTGTGGCATTAAACGAGTTCCCAATGTTTATCTTAATGGCAAGCCACTAAAATTTGTTAGTCAGTATTGTTATTTAGGATATCATTTTACCCAGGACGGAAAAGACAGTATTTGTATGAGAAAACAAATACGTGGATTGTTTGCTCGAGCCAACTTTTTATTACGTAGTTTTAGTAAATGTTCTCTTCCTGTTAAGTGTACGCTATTTCGTAGTTATTGTTCAAATTTGTATTGTAGTTACCTATGGTCGGATTTTACTGTGGCAGATTTTAATCGTATTCGTGTTGCGTATAACAACGCTCTTAGAATTATATGTAATGTTTCTCGTTCTTTTAATAGTAGTATAACAGAGACTTTCGCCAGACTACATGTTGATGATTTTCAGGTTAAACTTAGAAAAATGTGCTACAGTTTTTCGCAATGCATTTTGTTGAGTAAGAACTCAACTTTAATCAATTTATTATCTAGTGATAAGTTTTTTAAATCACGTATATGGCAAATGTGGCGTGGTCGATTTTATTTAATGCATACTGTGTAATTTGTTAATATTTTTTTTCTTACTTTTTATATGGGCTTGTCCTGAAATAAAAGATAATAATAATAATAAATAAACCCACCATAGCGTCATATTGGATTTGGAGAAGATAGACGTGATAATCTCGCACGAGACACTTTTCCTCATCCAATATGGCGCTGTAAGTTGCAGATTCATTAATTTTCAAATAAGAGGTCAGGTGCATGTCGATGCAAATTATAGGCTAGACGCAGCCATGTTCGATACAAATGAACGCAACACGGTTATTTATGCTATTTCACTTTAATTTGTAACTTTCGAAAGAGTTGCACGTATTATTTGAAAATGCCGCTTTAAGGTAATACAAATATCTAAAATGTAAATAAAAATGTAATAAAGTTTCTTTTATCCCAATTGGTGTCAATGTTGTCATGAAATACAATATATGACGCTTTGAATGACACTGTTGTAGTTCAAGTACAAATAAATTTATACATTCTTATATGAATTTTAAAAAAATGCTTCCACCCCTACTTGCAGAATGTAATGTTCCGACGTATTCAGCTACTCTAAACGAAAAGTGATATTCGGAGTACGTCATAGGGAGCCACTTGTTAGATATATTGTCGATTGGTGAGATCTCTAGATAGATGGCACTGTGGTAAGATTTGTTGGACGACGAAGATGTGGAAATTCATCGTCATTATTTGCATCTTCTATAAATTGGAAGAGACGGCTGCTTTAGAAAGTAAGTAATACTGAATGATTACAAAACACGTTGCTTTGTATCTTACACACGTTAGAACATGGTTTTGTTATCTACTTGAATATTTAAAAAAAATCATTCCACAATACTGTAACTATAATACAAATAATACATGTATATTGTGAATGTTATAAGTAATAAATATACGGTACTAATCGACTGAACTCGTTAGAAATGATTGAATGTATTTACTTTCAGCAATACGTCTTATGAGGTTATTTTGAACTAATGATGGTTAACCTTTACTGGTCTGTATATATTCTTAATTGCGAAGCAGTCTTTGTCAGCATTGATTATTCGAATATAACTTTAAGTTATTCTATTTATTGTGTGTTTCAGGGAAATCATTATCGTAATTTTTGTATGAAAACATAATATAGTAATATAAAGCAATGTAGTGCACAATCTGATAAAAATAAGATCCTAGTTTTTTTGTATATTTATTTTATTTCATTGTAGTATTTATTTTTTGAAGTTTTGGTATTTACGAAAGCCAATAAGGATCTGACCCAATGTCTAAGTAAATCCCGTTCAAATCTCGCGTAAATAACAACCAATCTTACTTTTCAGTGTAGCGATACTCTACGGGCAATCTTTCTGAACATTATATTTTGCCCACTTGAATAAACCATTAATTGAAAATTACTAGTATGTTCCACAGCATTTTTCAATTTTAGTCATTACATTGATTTTTTTTTACTTCTAACAAATGTGTACACTTCCTGTGTATACATCTTCGCCAGCCAAGGTTCGTTTAGTCAGTCATCGCTTCAATCAAACACTGAGCATAATTATCTAAAATGGAAGCAAAAAATAAGTAAATCGTAATGCACTGTAAACACTGTAAACAGCTATAATAAACAATGCAAACTGATTTTAAATTGTATAATGTCACCGGCCCACGGCATCGACGCAGAAAATTGGACCAAACAAATATTTCCTGATCAATTGCGATGTGTTCCAAATAAAAAATATTTTATTCCAGTCCAAATCAGCTCAATTACTTTAATAAAGAGTTATTGTATAATGTACAAAATGTTGATACATTTTTATGAATATTTACAGCTACGGCTTCAATACCGTAGACGATTTTGACCCAATCGTCAACAAAACATCACCTGTCTCCAGGGCAAGCGACTGGAAAAAGATACCAGTGTTCGGTCGAACCGGTGAAAAACAAATCGTCACTCCCGGAATAACAACGCAAAATAACGAGCTAAACTGGAACCAATCAAGCCACAATATAAACATAAAAATAAAAGATCAACTTCGTCGTCGCTAACGTCGGTATAATCCGCCATTTTATTTTATTTTAGTGTGTTTGCGACCTGACTCTGCCCGGTCAGGTGCGCTATAGAAGGAATTCTGTGATTCGTTGACTAACATCGTCGTGGAAAAATGAAAACTAAACATGTTATTATTGAAGAATACAACTGAGTAACCATTCGATTAAACAATAACATTATATAATACAAATGCGTACTCATAGTTAAGTATTACAATAACAATCATTACATGTATTCGTAAGTCTCATTTTTATCAAACGCATACCGTGGGAAATGTTGAAATCACAAGATAAGTCAATGTGATAAACAAATACTGAAACATTCAAATGTGATTCCTAAATTGACTAACATCGTCGTGGAAAAATGAAAACTAAACATGTTATTATTGAAGAATACAACTGAGTAACCATTCGATTAAACAATAACATTATATAATACAAATGCGTACTCATAGTTAAGTATTACAATAACAATCATTACATGTATTCGTAAGTCTCATTTTTATCGAACGCATACCGTGGGAAATGTTGAAATCACAAGATAAGTCAATGTGATAAACAAATACTGAAACATTCAAATGTGATTCCTAAATTGTTGGTCATTTAAATTTTAAAATATCTTAATGCAATTAAATTTAATTTAAGTGGCGATCAATAAAAGATCTGATAAAAAAACAGAAATAAATTGATTCATTTACTTGGTTTTGACAACGGATACGCGTGGCACAATCCATTATATACAATCCATCGGTAGCCTGTAACACGTAATACAAAAATACATTCACAGTAATCGAGATGCCTTTATTGTCTATAGCCTGTAACACATAATACAATATGACATTTATAGTAATCGAGATGTCTTAATTGTCTATAGCCTGTAACACGTAATACAATATGACATTCACAGTAATCGAGATGCCTTAATTGTCTATAGTCTGTAACACGTAATACAATGTGACATTCACAGTAATCGTGATGCCTTAATTGTATATAGTCTGTAACACGTAATACAATATGACATTCACAGTAATCGAGATGCCTTTATTGTCAATAGCCTGTAAAACGTAATACAATAATACATTCACAGTAATCGAGATGCCTTAATTGTATTTAGTCTGTAACACGTAATACAATATGACATTCATAGTAATCGAGATGCCTTAATTGTCTATAGCCTGTAACACGTAATACAATAATACATTCACAGTAATCGAGATGCCATAATTGTCTGTAGCCTGTAACACGTAATAAAATATGACATTTATAGTAATCGAAATGGCTTGTCTATAGTCTGTAACACGTAATACAATATGACATTCATAGTAATCGAGATGCCTTAATTGTCTAGTCTGTAACACGTAATACAATATGACATTCATAGAAATCGAGATGCCTTAATTGTCTGTAGCCTGTAACACATAATACAATATGACATTCATAGTAATCGAGATGCCTTAATTGTCTATAGCCTGTAACACGTAATACAATATGACATTCATAGTAATCGAGATGCCTTAATTGTCTATAGTCTGTAACACGTAATACAATATGACATTCATAGTAATCGAGATGTCTTAATTGCCTATAGCCTGTAACACGTAATACAATATGACATTCATAGTAATCGAGATGCCTTAATTGTCTATAGTCTGTAACACGTAATACAATATGACATTCATAGTAATCGAGATGCCTTAATTGTCTAGTCTGTAACACGTAATACAATATGACATTCATAGTAATCGAGATGCCTTAATTGTCTATAGCCTGTAACACGTAATACAATATGACATTCATAGTAATCGAGATGCCTTAATTGTCTAGTCTGTAACACGTAATACAATATGACATTCATAGAAATCGAGATGCCTTAATTGTCTGTAGCCTGTAACACATAATACAATATGACATTCATAGTAATCGAGATGCCTTAATTGTCTATAGCCTGTAACACGTAATACAATATGACATTCATAGTAATCGAGATGCCTTAATTGTCTATAGTCTGTAACACGTAATACAATATGACATTCATAGTAATCGAGATGCCTTAATTGTCTATAGTCTGTAACACGTAATACAATATGACATTCATAGTAATCGAGATGCCTTAATTGTCTAGTCTGTAACACGTAATACAATATGACATTCATAGTAATCGAGATGCCTTAATTGTCTATAGCCTGTAACACGTAATACAATATGACATTCACAGTAATCGAGATGCCTTAATTGTCTATAGTCTGTAACACGTAGTACAATATGACATTCATAGTAATCGAGATGCCTTAATTGTCTATAGTCTGTAACACGTAATACAATATGACATTCATAGTAATCGAGATGCCTTAATTGTTTATAGCCTGTAACACGTAATACAATATGACATTCGTA
The DNA here is from genome assembly GCF_978046115.1 of Saccoglossus kowalevskii. Lineage (NCBI taxonomy): Eukaryota > Metazoa > Hemichordata > Enteropneusta > Harrimaniidae > Saccoglossus > Saccoglossus kowalevskii. The sequence goes on from NC_140651.1 coordinate 3,619,562, forward strand.
GTAATCGAGATGCCTTAATTGTCTATAGTCTGTAACACATAATACAATATGACATTCATAGTAATCGAGATGCCTTAATTGTCTAGTCTGTAACACGTAATACAATATGACATTCATAGTAATCGAGATGCCTTAATTGTCTAGTCTGTAACACGTAATACAATATGACATTCATAGTAATCGAGATGCCTTTATTGTCTGTAGCCTGTAACACGTAATACAATATGACATTCATAGTAATCGAGATGCCTTAATTGTCTAGTCTGTAACACGTAATACAATATGACATTCATAGTAATCGAGATGCCTTAATTGTCTAGTCTGTAACACGTAATACAATATGACATTCATAGAAATCGAGATGCCTTAATTGTCTGTAGCCTGTAACACATAATAAAATATGACATTCATAGTAATCGAGATGCCTTAATTGTCTATAGCCTGTAACACGTAATACAATATGACATTCATAGTAATCGAGATGCCTTAATTGTCTATAGTCTGTAACACGTAATACAATATGACATTCATAGTAATCGAGATGTCTTAATTGTCTATAGCCTGTAACACGTAATACAATATGACATTCATAGTAATCGAGATGCCTTAATTGTCTATAGTCTGTAACACGTAATACAATATGACATTCATAGTAATCGAGATGCCTTAATTGTCTAGTCTGTAACACGTAATACAATATGACATTCATAGTAATCGAGATGCCTTAATTGTCTATAGCCTGTAACACGTAATACAATATGACATTCATAGTAATCGAGATGCCTTAATTGTCTAGTCTGTAACACGTAATACAATATGACATTCATAGAAATCGAGATGCCTTAATTGTCTGTAGCCTGTAACACATAATACAATATGACATTCATAGTAATCGAGATGCCTTAATTGTCTATAGCCTGTAACACGTAATACAATATGACATTCATAGTAATCGAGATGCCTTAATTGTCTATAGTCTGTAACACGTAATACAATATGACATTCATAGTAATCGAGATGTCTTAATTGTCTATAGCCTGTAACACGTAATACAATATGACATTCATAGTAATCGAGATGCCTTAATTGTCTATAGTCTGTAACACGTAATACAATATGACATTCATAGTAATCGAGATGCCTTAATTGTCTAGTCTGTAACACGTAATACAATATGACATTCATAGTAATCGAGATGCCTTAATTGTCTATAGCCTGTAACAGGTAATACAATATGACATTCACAGTAATCGAGATGCCTTAATTGTCTATAGTCTGTAACACGTAATACAATATGACATTCATAGTAATCGAGATGCCTTAATTGTCTATAGTCTGTAACACGTAATACAATATGACATTCATAGTAATCGAGATGCCTTAATTGTCTATAGCCTGTAACACGTAATACAATATGACATTCATAGTAATCGAGATGCCTTAATTGTCTATAGTCTGTAACACGTAATACAATATGACATTCATAGTAATCGAGATGCCTTAATTGTCTAGTCTGTAACACGTAATACAATATGACATTCATAGTAATCGAGATGCCTTAATTGTCTAGTCTGTAACACGTAATACAATATGACATTCTTAGTAATCGAGATGCCTTTATTGTCTGTAGCCTGTAACACGTAATACAATATGACATTCATAGTAATCGAGATGCCTTAATTGTCTAGTCTGTAACACGTAATACAATATGACATTCATAGTAATCGAGATGCCTTAATTGTCTATAGCCTGTAACACGTAATACAATAAGACATTCATAGTAATCGAGATGCCTTAATTGTCTATAGTCTGTAACACGTAATACAATATGACATTCATAGTAATCGAGATGCCTTAATTGTCTAGTCTGTAACACGTAATACAATATGACATTCATAGTAATCGAGATGTCTTAATTGTCTATAGCCTGTAACACGTAATACAATATGGCATTCATAGTAATCGAGATGCCTTAATTGTCTATAGTCTGTAACACGTAATACAATATGACATTCATAGTAATCGAGATGTCTTAATTGTCTATAGTCTGTAACACGTAATACAATATGACATTCATAGTAATCGAGATGCCTTAATTGTCTAGTCTGTAACACGTAATACAATATGACATTCATAGTAATCGAGATGCCTTAATTGTCTAGTCTGTAACACGTAATACAATATGACATTCATAGTAATCGAGACGCCTTAATTGTCTAGTCTGTAACACGTAATACAATATGACATTCATAGTAATCGAGATGCCTTTATTGTCTGTAGCCTGTAACACGTAATACAATATGACATTCATAGTAATCGAGATGCCTTAATTGTCTAGTCTGTAACACGTAATACAATATGACATTCATAGTAATCGAGATGCCTTAATTGTCTATAGCCTGTAACACGTAATACAATATGACATTCATAGTAATCGAGATGCCTTAATTGTCTATAGTCTGTAACACGTAATACAATATGACATTCATAGTAATCGAGATGCCTTAATTGTCTAGTCTGTAACACGTAATACAATATGACATTCATAGTAATCGAGATGCCTTAATTGTCTATAGTCTGTAACACGTAATACAATATGACATTCATAGTAATCGAGATGCCTTAATTGTCTGTAGCCTGTAACACGTGATACAATATGACATTCATAGTAATCGAGATGTCTTAATTGTCTATAGCCTGTAACACGTAATACAATATGACATTCATAGTAATCGAGATGCCTTAATTGTCTATAGCCTGTAACACGTGATACAATATGACATTCATAGTAATCGAGATGTCTTAATTGTCTATAGCCTGTAACACGTAATACAATATGACATTCATAGTAATCGAGATGCCTTAATTGTATATAGTCTGTAACACGTAATACAATATGACATTCATAGTAATCGAGATGCCTTAATTGTCTATAGTCTGTAACACGTAATACAATATGACATTCATAGTAATCGAGATGTCTTAATTGTCTATAGACTGTTACACGTAATACAATATGACATTTACAGTAATTGAGATGCTTTGGTCGTCTATAGTCTATAACACCGTAACTAAGACTTTTTAAAACTTGCAATGCGTAATTCAATATTGCTTGTACATTTATCTTTGGATATTGATGTTAAAAATGCAATATGGGTAAAAATATAATTTTAAGATTTTTGACACTGCCCGTTGTTGTCGCGCTACAAACAATACGTGTTGTATGATACACTTAGTGTAGTAGCATATTAAAATGTTTTGTTGTGTCATCGAACACAACAAACGTTGTGTTATATTAGTTGTCTGCTACAAAAATTCATAATAAATTATAATTCGTATTCGTCAACATTCAGTGTCAAATATGAATATTACATGTTTGCAGCCGCCGCTATTTATAACACCTGGCGAATTTGCGTCGTTCATTCTCCTCGTCAAAGTTTGTTTTTTGTCCAAAGTTTTCCCCTGCTCAATAATTACTTTCTACCCACCACTTCGTGCACCTCATTGATTACAATCAACGTAAGTCAGTCTCTGTAGCTCCCTGATTCCAACACGCCGCCCCCCCCCCCCAATTGCCACTTTCATTAACCACTTTCATTCCTGTCTTGTTAATGGTAAATCATTATTCGGGTGCGAAAGCAACGAAGCTTTTCCAACAATTTCACAAACTACTGTAAATTCCTCGTCGGTAACTTAGATGTCCGTCGTATTTAATCAAGTTATGTTCGCTTATGTTACATGCAATATGATTCGCCTGACTTAAACGAAAGTAATTGGTGAATAATATGTTTCGCGCGTATTTTACCACGGCATCTTTGAGGTTAAGCAGTTACCGCGAACGGGTCGTGGTTTGAAACGATGGTGTCGCGGTGTGTCATTTCCACTGCCGAATGTCGGAGCATATTGAACGGTTGATTGCATTCTTAAATCGTATATAATTAAATTATAAACATGCAACACACAAAATTATACGCTATGCAAATATTCTATTATTATTAGTGCTCTAATATTCGTCAGTATGTACCGTAATTGCCAATCCATGCACATGATTCTGCAAGATACGCCAAAGCTCGGTTATAAATCATTGTAAGCAGTAATAGTACCAATTACCAAATATCAAATAATGTGTTCCTGAATCGGAAATTAACAATACAATAATAATAATCATTGCAATTCACAAAGTGAACATTAGATGGTATGCTTTGCTTGTACGATTGGTTGCTCACAGTAATACGAAAACGACTATACTGCAGTGAAGAGCAATTTGAATTCGCAATTTCAGTTATTTTACAACCAATTTAGCACATTTTAGATTAATACAAGAGTAACACATTGTCAATTGTACCGTAAAAGTAATGCGGCTGAAGTAATTATTAGTGTTACTGTGGTACTATTATCCAACACTTATAAACGACATTAATGACTGTAGATTGATTCGAACATCGTGAAAACGTTAAAGAGATATATTTTAAGTTGTCACCTTAACACAACTTTTCCCGTCTGTAATTTAACATGAGGAAATATGATATTTTTTACAGATAAATTTACGGGTTATGGGTCGTATAGAGACAATTACACTGTTTATTCATTCATAATAATATAAATGTTATAAGATAATAACTTGAAAAGTACACTGTGCTTGAAAGGCAGGCCCAATTCACAGGCTTTATTAATTAGCTATAGCACGGCAAAATCTTACTGCAAAACTGATATTTAACATGGACTGGTTTGGTCCTAGATACTTTTGTATTTCAGCGTGTTTTTCAGTCAGTCGTGTATGTAGAGCTTAATTCACAATTATAATTACGGATTAAGACTTAACATATCATTTAGCATGATTTTATTAATTTGCGTTTAAGCTATTTTGAGACAATATCCATGTTTTCATAGATTCATTAAGTTCAAATTTTTGTAGAAAAAAATTCCATTCTAAATAAATATTATTAAACATTATTGAGTGTAATTGAGATCATGGATTGGGAGACGAGATATTAATAAATCCGCTCTAATTATATGATTTGTACAATCCACAACGTTAGACGACGTTCTCCGATACCCACGCTTTCAGAATATGTAAAACTGAGTAGGTTAATTTCAAACGATGACAACTTAGATTCCTAAGTGTGATGTCCGAGATTCGAATTGCGTATTACCATCCAGTCACTGTTTACTATATGCAATTTCGACCTCTTTGATTTAGGACAGCGAGTGTGTCATGGGTGTGCAAAGTGTTTGGCTACAACAGCGAGGTGATTGCAGGATCAAATCCCGTGTTTAATGTTCTATTCGTTGACTTGGAAATTATAATTATTTGAATTCAGGTTATGGATATTTCGCTCAATTAACTTATTGCCATGCAACCCTATTTATGTATTTCATTACTTTTAATTATTCTATAAATAATGGTACGTTTTCTTCATTTTTAAACGGACATGTTCTTTTTTAAAAGCCCGGCTCTCGTTCTGACGCATGTAACTACCACTATATTCTTACTATCTGTAATCAAGTGTTTGAAAAAATCAACAACAGAGAACTAGTACTATGCATGGTTTTATGAAGGGTTGTTCAAGTACTACTAATCTTGTTGAATACGAGGATTACATCACAGCTGGACTTGACTCGGGGACTTGACTCCAGTAGACAAGTGAATTCAATTTACCTCGGTGTCTTCAAAGCATTTGTTATTGGAATGTTATTGTTATATTACGGAATCCCAGGAAATATTTCTGCCCGTACTTGAGCAATCGTACGTGTAGGGCACCACGTCATTTTAGACGTTACATCCGGTGTACCAAAAAGCCTCTACTTGGTATTAGGTTCATTAACGATATACGCGAACAGTTCCGCTTGCCTAATTAGTTTTATTCTGTGTCAGAAGCAAACTTGTCTCCGCACACATTTGGGTAGTTGAAAATATAGATATTCCCAATGTATTTGGGTAGTTGAAAATATAGTTATACCCAATGTATTTGGGTAGTTGAAAATATAATTATAACCAATGTATTTGGGTAGTTGAAAATATAAATATACCCAATGTATTTGGGTAGTTGAAAATATAATTATAACCACTGTATTTGGGTAGTTGAAAATATAATTATAATCACTGTATTTGGGTAGTTGAAAATATAATTATAACCAATGTATTTGGGTAGTTGAAAAAATAGATATACCCAATGTATTTGGGTAGTTGAAAATATAGTTATACTCAATGTATTTGGGTAGTTGAAAATATAGTTATACCCAATGTATTTGGGTAGTTGAAAATATAATTATAACCACTGTATTTGGGTAGTTGAAAATATAAATATACCCAATGTATTTGGGTAGTTGAAAATATAATTATAACCAATGTATTTGGGTAGTTGAAAATATAGATATACCCAATGTATTTGGGTAGTTGAAAATAAAATATAACCAATTTATTTGGGTAGATGAAAATATAATTATAACCAATGTATTTGGGTAGTTGAAAATATAGGTATACCCAATGTATTTGGGTAGTTGAAAATTTAATATAACCAATTTATTTGGGTAGATGAAAATATAATTATAACCAATGTATTCGGGTAGTTGAAACTATAGATATACCCAATGTATTTGGGTAGTTGAAAATATAATTATACCCAATGTATTCGGGTAGCTGAAAATATAGTTATAACCAATGTATTTAGGTAGTTGAAAATAAAATATAACCAATCTTTTTGGGTAGATGAAAATATGATTATAACCAATGTATTCGGGTAGTTGAAACTATAGTTATACCCAATGTATTTGGGTAGTTGAACATATAATTATACCCAATGTATTTGGGTAGTTGAAAATATAATTATAACCAATGTATTTGGATAGTTGAAAATATAATTATAACCAATGAATTTGGATAGTTGAAAATATAGATATACCCAATGTATTTGGGTAGTTGAAAATATAATTATAACCAATGTATTTGGATAGTTGAAAATATAATTATAACCAATGAATTTGGATAGTTGAAAATATAATTATAACCAATGTATTTGGATAGTTGAAAATATAATTATAACCAATGAATTTGGATAGTTGAAAATATAGTTATACCCAATGTAATTGGGTAGTTGAAAATATAATTATAACCAATGTATTTGGGTAGTTGAAAATATACTTATACTCAATGTATTTGGGTAATTGAAAATATAATTATAACCAATGAATTTGTGTAGTTGAAAATATAGTTATACCCAATGTATTTGAGTAGTTGAAAACATAGTTATACCCAATGTATTTGGGTAGTTGAAAATATTATTAACCGAACTTTAATTTACATGTGACACCGAACAGATTTGAGATGTGTGTTTCGTTATTTTAATACAACTATGCCCTCAATGACAAGTGTGGGTTATCACATGAGCAGTTGGTATATTGTGTTTTTACATGCAATTTATTTGAAAAAGGAATTTTATTATAAATGATCCTTTTATGGATATGTTTAATTCATTTCATAAATGTGTTGTCTCATATCAAGTTGTATTTTTTTATAATACATTAGAAGGTCCGTCTAGATCTCTTTCTTCCTACAAAATGTCGGCGATGCACGTACGAGGATTGAGCTGCGATATAAACTGATTTAAGCAGTGCCTGATAGATTTTAATCTCAGCTTGTTGATTTCAGCCAGCCCAAAGTTGTGACTGTCATTCCTGGAAACTTCCTGTCAGGTGAAGTCAACGAGTAAATTTTCAAAAATGTTTGGTATTTATATTTGATCAACAGTAACTTAATTTATGAACATTATTAAGGCTTAATTTAATTTGGAGGGGAGGGGTCAATCTGTTCGCAACTCCCCTCCCTCTCAACCAAATTAAATTGCCTTCCCCCACTGTTTTTTAATCCCACTGCCCTCTCCCCGCTAATTTTCTTTTTTGCCTGCCCTCTGGATGCGCAGTTGTATCTCCCACCAGTTCATACTGTCTTAATTCTCCCCTTTCAACAGTTTCTACTACCTTCTCCCTATCATTTCCCAGAGAAGAAGTTAAAGTCTCGATTGGTCACCAGCTCCAATCCTTAAACCCATGTGAATTAAATTTAACGTGTTTTTTTTATAGCAGGCGAATTCAATGGTAATATAATGGTTCAGTCAAATTGATCACGTGCTAAGTGCCACAAATGGAACGGCACAGTCTGCCTGGGGCGGATATTATCATACAGTTTGCGCCATTGGACTACTCCATTTTGGCCAGTCTAAACATTCCTCCCCTTTGGCAATTTGGTTGTTGATGCCCGCGGAAAATTCGGCATTTTGCCCTTACCCACTCAATCTAAAAAAGGAACTTGCCTGCCCCCTGAATAAAAATTCCCCTTTGAGAAACCCTAATTTTAATGCCCTCCCACTGAATATGTTTTATTTCGCCTGCCCGCTAAAAATACCTTGCGAACACATTTTTTCACGAACAGCTCCGTTGACTGCACCTGTTCTAACCCAGATCGTAATATAGTAACTACGGGAAACAAATCCCAAAACGCGGGAACCGACTGCAAAGGGATACACGATTGCCCCTGTTGCATTTGTGTACAGATTAACATGTGAATACAAATTCGATTTGACCAGCATCAATATAATTCAATGTTACTGTATTATCAAACTGTCATTGTTGACGTCTGTGCAATCATGCCACCGAAGGTGGTAATACTGAAACTATGGCATGGCTATATGACGTCAATTGCAATTGAGAACCGCGCCCTCAAGTGTACAAAGTACCTCTGTGTATTGTTTACAATAGGATCCAAGTGTGTCCGTAACAACGCGTATTCCTACGCCAAGACCTTCACAGTGTTTAGACCAATGTCATTGCGTGTCTAGTGTCAACCATATACATCCGCGAAAAGTTACTACATGTAACTTATTAAACCCGTGTTATTTTAAAAATAACTGTTTTGGTGTAATACCTTTTATTGAATGAATATTGTACTATTACTTTTGAATGTTAATACATTGTTTATACATACTTTTATATTTGCCTTTATTCGCTGTCAAGCCATATAATTTGATTGTTTTATCCTTAATTTGCTCCATTGCTAGCCCTGGGCATTGTTTTAAAATGAAGTGCAACATTGTGTATACACATAATTTTGTGTGTCTCTTCTCTTTGACCGTACACGTTATTGTAGTATTTCCCCCAATTTAACTGCATGGGTTTGTATTTTATGAAATAATCTGCAGAGATTTCTGTGCAATGTTTTATAATTACTGACTATGCCTAATACTATCATTAAAATGATATGATGATATTTGATATCCTTGCAGACTGTACCCAGGATTATGTGAACTACAACAAGAATGAATCGGCCTGTTATTATTTCTCCCCTTATGGAGACAAACTGACTTGGCATGAAGCCAAGTACAATTGTGAACAATTAGTCTTTTCAGAAGGCGGTCATCTGGTAGATATATTAAATAGTAGAGAAGAAGAATACATAGCTAACAAAGCCGTTGCATATGCAATGGGTGATGATTACTGGATTGGTCTGAGTGACGTTTTTGATAATGATACTTGGTACTGGTCTCGTAGTGATGAGAATGTTCTGCTTGGAAACTGGACAAATTGGATTGATGGTATACCGGGAACATCGAGAACATGTGGTTTAAAGAAGGATGATCTGTTTTGGGAGGACGAGACGTGCTCTACCTCACGAAGATACATTTGCAAGACTTCTTTGCCGTGTATGTAATTCTGGATGTTTGTTTAGATGTAGTGCCGTAGTATAAAACAACAACAACAACAACAACAACAACAACAACAAAAATGCAACACCTTTTTGGCAGAGAAAGCAATGATTTATTACGGAACACACACTAAAACACAAGCATTACACCAAATTGTAATACAAATATTAAACTAGATGAAACAGAACAAAGAGGAAATTGCATGAAGTTAAAGCGAAAAGTGTAACGTAAATTACAGAATAGCTACATACTGGGTGGGTGGGTGAGTTTTGTGTGTTGTTTGGGTGGTTTGGGTGCGTGGGTGGGTTTGTGGATGAGAATATATTATGTCGTGTAAAATCAGAACTGACGGACGAGAACGTGGACGAAACGGCAAAATGGGTGACTGACAGCTTGTGCGCTATACGGGAAAACACATGATAAAAGTAAACTGAACTCTAGGGGACTCCCTGCTCAAGGAACAAAGCCATAGCAAAAACAAAACAAAATTACAGATAATTTATTACAGCAAGTAGAATCTCAGTAGCAGTGGGTTACTGAGAGTGGAATAAGTTAAACTGTCTCAGGTAGCTGTGTGTTGCCGAGAGTGGAATAAGTTAAACTCAGGTAGCAGTTGGTTGCCGAGAGTGGAATAAGTTAAACTGTCTCAGGTAGCAGGGATTGTCGACAGTAGAATAAGTTAAACTCAGGTAGCAGTGGGTTGCCGAGAGTGGAATAAGTTAAACTAAGGTAGCAGTGGGTTGCCGAGAGTAGAATAAGTTAAACTGTCTCAGGTAGCAGTGGGTTGCGAGAGTGGAATAAGTTAAACTGTGTCAGGTTGCAATGGGTTGCCGAGAGTGGAATAAGTTAAACTGTCTCAGGTAGCAGTGGGTTTCCGAGAGAGGAATAAGTTAAACTGTGTCAGGTTGCAATGGGTTGCCCCGAGAGTGGAATAAATTGAACTCAGGTAGTCGTGGGTTGCCGAGAGTGGAATAAGTTAAACTCAGGTAGCAGTGGGTTGCCGAGAGTGGTTAAACTCAGGTAGCAGTGGGTTGCCGAGAGTGGAATAAGTTAAACAGTATCAGGTAGCAGTGGGTTACTGAGAGTGGGATAAGTTAAACTGTCTCAGGTAGCAGTGGGTTACTGAGAGTGGGATAAGTTAAACTGTCTCAGGTAGCAGTGGGTTGCCGAGAGTGGAATACGTTAAACTCAGGTAGCAGTAGGTTGTTGCCGACAGTGGAATAAGTTAAACTCAGGTAGCAGTGGGTTGCTGAGATTGGAATAAGTTAAACTGTCTCAGGTAGCAGTAGGTTACTGAGAGTGGAATAAGTTAAACTGTCTCATGTAGCAGTGGGTTGCCGAGAGTGGAATAAGTTAAACTCAGGTAGCAGTGGGTTGCCGAGAGTGGAATAAGTTAAACTGTCTCAGGTAGCAGTGGGTTGCTGAGAGTGGAATAAGTTAAACTGTCCCAGGTAGCAGTGGGTTGCGAGAGTGGAATAAGTTAAACTGTCTCAGGTAGCAGTGGGTTTCCGAGAGAGGAATAAGTTAAACTGTGTCAGGTAGCAGTGGGTTGCCGAGAGTGGAATAAGTTAAACTGTCTCAGGTAGCAGTGGGTTTCCGAGAGAGGAATAAGTTAAACTGTGTCAGGTTGCAATGGGTTGCCCCGAGAGTGGAATAACTTGAACTCAGGTAGCAGTGTGTTGCCGAGATTGGAATAAGTTAAACTCAGGTAGCAGTGGGTTGCCGAGATTGGAAAAAGTTAAACTGTCTCAGGTAGTAGTGGGTTGCCGAGAGTGGAATAAGTTAAACTCGGGTAGCAGTGGGTTGCCGAGAATGGAATAAGTTAAACTGTCCCAGATTGCAGTGCGTTGCGGAGAGTGGAATAAGTTAAACTGTCTCAGGTAGCAGTGGGTTGCCGAGAGTGGAATAAGTTAAATTGTATCAGGTTGCAGTGGGTTGCCCCGAGATTGGAATAAGTTAAACTTATGTAGCAGTGGGTTGCCGAGAGTGGAATAAGTTAAACTGTCTCAGGTAGCAGACGGTTGCTGAGAGTGGAATACGTTAAACTCAGGTAGAAGTGTGTTGCCGAGAGTGGAATAAGGTAAACATGGGTAGCAGTGGGTTGCCGAAAGTGTAATAAGTTAAACTCAGGTAGCAGTGGGTTGCCGAGAATGTAAAAAGTTAACCTCAGGTAGCAGTGGGTTGCTGAGAGTGTAATAAGTTAAACTCAGGTAGCAGTGGGTTGCCGCAGGTGGAATAAATTAAACTGTCTCAGGTTGCAGTGGGTTGCCGATAGTGGAATCAGTTAAACTCGGGTAGCAGTGCGTTGCCGACAGTGGAATAAGTTAAACTCAGGTAGTAGTGGGTTGCCGAGAGTGGAATAAGTTAAACTGTCTCAGGTAGCAGTGGGTTCCCGAGAGTGGAATACGTTAAACTCAGGTAGCAGTGGGTTGCTGAGAGTAGAATAAGTTAAACTCAAGTAGCAGTGGGTTGCCGAGAGTGGAATAAGTTAAAATGTCTAAGGTAGCAGTGGGTTACTGAGAATGGAATATGTTAAACTTATGTAGCAGTGGGTTGCCGAGAGTGGAATAAGTTAAACTGTCTCAGGTAGCAGACGGTTGCCGTGAATGGAATAAGTTAAACTCAGGTAGCAGTGGGTTGCCGAGAGTAGAATAAGTTAAACTCAAGTAGCAGTGGGTTGCCGAGAGTGGAATAAGTTAAAATCAGGTAGCAGTGGGTTGCCGAGAATGGAATAAGTTAAACTCAGGTAGCAGTGGGTTGCCGAGAGTAGAATAAGTTAAACTCAGGTAGCAGTGGGTTGCCGAGAGTGGAATAAGTTATACTCAGGTAGCAGTGGGTTGCTGAGAGTAGAATAAGTTAAACTTAGGTAGCAGTGGGATGCCGAGAGTGGAATAAGTTAAAATCAGGTAGCAGTGGGTTGCCGAGAATGGAATAAGTTAAACTCAGGTAGCAGTGGGTTGCTGAGAGTAGAATAAGTTAAACTCAGGTAGCAGTGGTTTGCCGAGAGTTGAATAAGTTAAACTCAGGTAGCAGTGGGTTGCTGAGAATGGAATATGTTAAACTCAGGTAGCAGTGGGTTGCCGAGAGTAGAATAAGTTAAACTCAGGTAGCAGTGGGTTGCCGAGAGTGGAATAAGTTAAAATCAGGTAGCAGTGGTTTGCCGAGAGTGGAATAAGTTAAACTCAGGTAGCAGACGGTTGCTGAGAGTGGAATACGTTAAACTCAGGTAGAAGTGTGTTGCCGAGAGTGGAATAAGGTAAACACGGTTAGCAGTGGCTTGCCGAGAGTGTAATAAGTTAATCTCAGGTAGCAGTGGGTTGCCGAGAATGTAAAAAGTTAACCTTGGGTAGCAGTGGGTTGCCGAGAGTGTAATAAGTTAAACTCAGGTAGCAGTGGGTTGCCGCGGGTGGAATAAATTAAACTGTCTCAGGTTGCAGTGGGTTGCCGATAGTGGAATCAGTTAAACTCGGGTAGCAGTGCATTGCCGACAGTGGAATAAGTTAAACTCAGGTAGCAGTGGGTTGCCGAGAGTGGAATAAGTTAAACTGTCTCAGGTAGCAGTGGGTTCCCGAGAGTGGAATACGTTAAACTCAGGCAGCAGTGGGTTGCTGAGTGTGGAATAAGGTAAACTCAGGTAGCAGTGGGTTGCTGAGAGTAGAATAAGTTAAACTCAGGTAGCAGTGGGTTGCCGAGAGTGGAATAAGTTAAACTGTCTCAGGTAGCAGTGGGTTACTGAGAATGGAATATGTTAAACTTATGTAGCAGTGGGTTGCCGAGAGTGGAATAAGTTAAACTGTCTCAGGTAGCAGACGGTTGCCGTGAATGGAATAAGTTAAACTCAGGTAGCAGTGGGTTGCCGAGAGTAGAATAAGTTAAACTCAAGTAGCAGTGGGTTACCGAGAGTGGAATAAGTTAAAATCAGGTAGCAGTGGGTTGCCGAGAATGGAATAAGTTAAACTCAGGTAGCAGTGGGTTGCCGAGAGTAGAATAAGTTAAACTTAGGTAGCAGTGGGTTGCCGAGAGTGGAATAAGTTAAACTCAGGTAGCAGTGGGTTGCCGAGAGTAGAATAAGTTAAACTCAGGTAGCAGTGGGTTGCCGAGAGTGGAATAAGTTAAAATCAGGTAGCAGTGGGTTGCCGAGAATGGAATAAGTTAAACTCAGGTAGCAGTGGGTTGCTGAGAGTAGAATAAGTTAAACTCAGGTAGCAGTGGTTTGCCGAGAGTGGAATAAGTTAAACTCAGGTAGCAGTGGGTTGCCGAGAATGGAATATGTTAAACTCAGGTAGCAGTGGGTTGCCGAGAGTAGAATAAGTTAAACTCAGGTAGCAGTGGGTTGCCGAGAGTGGAATAAGTTAAAATCAGGTAGCAGTGGGTTGCCGAGAATGGAATAAGTTAAACTCAGGTAGCAGTGGGTTGCCGAGAGTAGAATAAGTTAAACTTAGGTAGCAGTGGGTTGCCGAGAGTGGAATAAGTTAAACTCAGGTAGCAGTGGGTTGCCGAGAGTAGAATAAGTTAAACTCAGGTAGCAGTGGGTTGCCGAGAGTGGAATAAGTTAAAATCAGGTAGCAGTGGGTTGCCGAGAATGTAATAAGTTAAACTCAGGTAGCAGTGGGTTGCTGAGAGTAGAATAAGTTAAACTCAGGTAGCAGTGGTTTGCCGAGAGTGGAATAAGTTAAACTCAGGTAGCAGTGGGTTGCCGAGAATGGAATATGTTAAACTCAGGTAGCAGTGGGTTGCCGAGAGTAGAATAAGTTAAACTCAGGTAGCAGTGGGTTGCCGAGAGTGGAATAAGTTAAAATCAGGTAGCAGTGGTTTGCCGAGAGTGGAATAAGTTAAACTCAGGTAGCAGTGGGTTGCCGAGAATGGAATAAGTTAAACTCAGGTAGCAGTGGGTTGCTGAGAGTAGAATAATTTAAACTGTCCGGAAAATAATTGTTTTGTTTTTACATTGATAGGGTTAAAACACATGCTCAATCAAATAACCAGATAGTAGGCACGAGTTTCTAACTTATCTGAGGCATATGTTATATACTATTATGATCCGTGGTACATCGTGGCCATTCCAGGATGTAAACTCGTTCTTACAATTAAATAAATACAACATTAGTATATTAGGCCCATTTTATATGATACTTCAATCGTGTGCATGCGACGTAAAACATAATATATTGCAAAATATTTTGATTTCAATTATTTCTATGGGATAACAAATTTAGTATTTTTTGGCAAATTTGTAATTCACTATCAGTATCAGTGTGTTTAAATTTCCGCGAATTAACATTATGGCATTTTACGTCTGTCAAATAACGGCCAAATAAATACGTGGAATCATTAATTACTAAGGACCTGGCGTAGAATTGGACATTACTCCAAATAAACAAATGTCCAATTCGGGAACAGGATAATAGTATATTTGGTTATTGATGAAATAGTGCGTCGTGTTTCACTCATGAAGTTGTCGCTGATTTGTACACAAAGGAAGCCGCTCATCCCGCCATTGGATGACGGCACATCGTGTATGTTAAACTGTGGTCGTGTTTTTTTTATTTCTGTGCTAAATGTGCAACACAAGACCCGCCATTTATTTTTCATGGCTGTTCGACCATAGTCGTCTGCACCAGTATCGCGAACTCTAAGTTTGGTTTACTATGTTGGTCGCTCGACACCATATTCCCCCTCGGTACCGACGCCCAACTCGGCGTGCTGGGCAGGAAATCTACTTACCACGCCACTCCTCCTCGATACCTCTACTTTGTGGAAACGTGTTTTCCAATACGAGACTGATTTCTCTATAAGTTCGGTCATTTAAAATCATATTCTGGACAATTAAATGGTCAGCTTCCATTGCTGCTCCAAAATAATTCAGAAAATGGCAGCGCAAAAACCGCGCAAATTCATTTTACTTCTACTTTACAGCGGTTTTTACAGACACCAGGTAATTCTGTTACCCAATGGCTGAAGCAATTTCACATCGACCAGACACGCCCCAAACCTGATGACGACATTTGACAGGATCGGCCAATGCGCATGCGTATAAAACAGCTGGTACTAATATCCTATTATCCTAATTTCCTAATAACTTATTTTGCACTCGTACAAATGCAAAATACATATTTGAATAGGTTGGTTGGCCATCAAGTACCATCCATCTTTGGATGCAACATGTCATCATATGGTTTTACATCTTTGGATGCAACATGTCATCATACGGTTTTACATCCTTGCAGACAACATGTCATTATTCGGTTTTACATCCTTGCATGCAACATGTCATTATACGGTTTTACATCTTTGGATGCAACATGTCATTATACGGTTTTAAATTGTTGCATGCAACATGTCATTATACGGTTTTACATCTTTGGATGCAACATGTCATTATACGGTTTTACATCCTTGCAGACAACATGTCATTATACGGTTTTACATCTTTGGATGCAACATGTCATCATACGGTTTTACATCCTTGCAGACAACATGTCATTATTCGGTTTTACATCCTTGCATGCAACATGTCATTATACGGTTTTACATCTTTGGATGCAACATGTCATTATACGGTTTTAAATTGTTGCATGCAACATGTCATTATACGGTTTTACATCTTTGGATGCAACATGTCATTATACGGGTTTACATCTTTGCATCTTAGTTAATTTCCTAGCCAGATCAATGTGTTTAGTGTAGACTATATCTGTAGAAAGGTCACAATAAGGTTCTAGTCTCATCTGTGTCTGTAGAATGGTCACAATAAGTTTCTAATCTCATCTGTGGTTGTATAATCGCTACAATAAGGTCCTAGTCTCATATGTGTCTGTAGAATGGCCACAATAAGGTCCTAGTCTCTTCTGTGTCTGTAGAATGGTCACACTAAGGTTCTAGTCCCACCTGTGTCTGTAGAATGGTCACAGTAAGGTTCTAGTCTTATCTGCGTCTATAGAATAGTCACACTAAGATTCTAGTCCCACCTGTCTCTGTAGAATGATTACACTAATATTCTAGACCCACCTGTGTCTGTAGAATGGTCACAATAAGGTTATAGTCTCATCTGTGTTTGTAGTATGGCCACAAAAAGGTCCTAGTCTCATCTGTGTCTGTAGAATGGTCACAATAAGGTCCTAGCCTCATCTGTGTCTGTAGAATGGTCAGAATACGGTACAATTCTCATCTGTGATTGTAGAATTGCCACAATAAGGTTCTAGTCCCATCTGTGTCTGTAGAATGGCCACAGTAAAGTCCTAGTCTTAACTGTGTCTGTAGTATGAGCACAATAAGGTCCTAGTCTCATCTGTATCTGTAGAATTACAACAATAAGGTCCTAGTCTCATCTGTGTCTGTAGAATGGTCACACTAAGGTTCTAGTCCCACCTGTGTCTGTAGAATGGTCACAGTAAGGTCCTAGTCTCATCTGTGTCTGTAGTATGACCACAATAAGGTCCTAGTCTCATCTGTGTCTATAGTATGGCCACAATAAGATTCTAGTCTCATCTGTGTCTGTAGAATGGTCACAATAAGGTCCTAGTCTCATCTGTGTCTATAGTATGGTCACAATAAGGTTCTAGTCCTTCATTGTCTGTAGAATGAGAACAATAAGGTCCTAGTCTCACCTGTGTCTATAGTATGGTCACAATAAGGTTCTAGTCCTTCATTGTCTGTAGAATGAGAACAATAAGGTCCTAGTCTCATCTGTGTCTATAGTATGGTCACAATAAGGTTCTAGTCCTTCATTGTCTGTAAAATGAGAACAATAAGGTCCTAGTCTCATCTGTGTCTATAGTATGGTCACAATAAGGTTCTAGTCCTTCATTTTCTGTAGAATGAGAACAATAAGGTCCTAGTCTCATCAGCGTCTATAGTATGGTCACAATAAGGTTCTAGTCATTCATTGTCTGTAGAATGACAACAATAAGGTCCTAGTCTCATCTGTGTCTATAGTATAGTCACAATAAGCTTCTAGTCCTTCATTGTCTGTAGAATGAGAACAATAAGGTCCTAGTCTCATCTGTGTCTATAGTATGGTCACAATAAGGTTATAGTCCTTCATTGTCTGTAGAATGACAACAATAAAGTCCTAGTCTCATCTGTGTCTATAGTATGGTCACAATAAGGTTCTAGTCTCATCTGTGTCTGTAGAATGACAACAATAAGGTCCTAGTCTCATATGTGTTTATAGTATGGTCACAATAAGGTCCTAGTCTCATCTGTGTCTGTAGAATGGTCACAATAAGGTCCTAGTCTCATCTGTGTCTGTAGAATGGTTACACTAATGTTCTAGTCTCATCTTTGTCTGTAGAATTGCCACAATAAGATTCTAGTCACATCTGTGTTTGTGGAATGGCTACAACACGGTTTTTGTCTGTTCCGTGTCTTTAGCTGAATCGGAACCTGACGAGTCTTTAAATTCAAACTCGTTTCTTGATCTACCGGGAATATTTGACTTCCAGACTATCATACTTATACTCTGTTAAGGGTGAGATCATGAATATTTATTATGCAATCTTTAAGATGATGTACATTGCCACAATTTAGATATTTATATTTTATGATAGAAATATCAACTCATTCCGAAACGTTCTGATATACACATGTACTGTATTCACACATGGAGTAATAACAGCTTATGGCTTCATATTGTCCAGAACCATATTTGTACAGAGCTCTCTTTTGTCTCTGTCTGAGGCGTGTATAATTCAGTATTATGTTCCGATAAAAATACATGGCTAACAAACAGCTTGTCTTGAAAAAGGTAAATTGACACGTTTAAACCTCTGTAGTGCTCAGTTGTAGTGAGCCTTGTACATCTCTATACTAGAAATATAAGTTTAAATTCAAGTGTAATCATAAACACTTTAATGCAATACTTGACCACCAATAAATTACGTAGTATTTTTTGCCTTACATCCTTGGATGCAACTTGTAATTATACGGTTTTACATCTTTGGATGCAACATGTCATCATACGGTTTTACATCTTTGGATGCAACATGTCATCATACGGTTTTACATCTTTGGATGCAACATGTCATCATACAGTTTTACATCTTTGGATGCAACATGTCATTATACAGTTTTACATCCTTGTATTCAACATGTCATTATACGGTTTTACATCCTTGCATGCAACATGTCATTATACGGTTTTACATCCTTGTATTCAACATGTCATTATACGGTTTTACATCCTTGCATGCAACGTGTCATTATAGAGGTTAATTTTTCATTGCAAAAATACAAGTAGGAGGCTAATATGTAATCATCTCATATATAACGTTCTATCATCGAATCAGAAAGTGCTTTTCTAATAGGTTCATTAATACATTCGGAATGTTGATTGTCATTATGTTTATAGATATGGAAAGAACAACTGCATCCATGGTTACAAAATATCGACCATCTACCATGATTGCCTCTTCAACAGCAAGTTTGTCATTTATCTTATACATTATTAACAACTGTGTACATTCTAGTTTCAGTATTGTATGAGCAACTCTTGAGAGAGATTCTTCATGCCAGATATTGCCTTTTTGTTTTTGTTATGCATCTTAGTTAATTTCCTAGCCTGATCAATGTGTTTAGTGTAGACAAAACGAAGTCCTAGGCTCAAATGTATCTGTAGAATTGTCACAATAAGGTTCTAGTCTCATCTGTGTCTGTAGAATGGTCACAATAAGTTTCTAATCTCATCTGTGGTTGTATAATCGCTACAATAAGGTCCTAGTCTCATCTGTGTATGTAGAATGGCCACTATGCGTTCCTTGTCTCTTCCGTGTCTGTAGAATGGCCACAATAAGGTTCTAGTCCCACCGGTGTCTGTAGAATGGCCACAGTAAGGTTCTAGTCTTATCTGCGTCTATAGAATAGTCACACTAAGATTCTAGTCCCACCTGTCTCTGTAGAATGATTACACTAATATTCTAGACCCACCTGTGTCTGTAGAATGGTCACAATAAGGTTATAGTCTCAACTGTGTCTGTAGTATGGCCACAAAAAGGTCCTAGTCTCATCTTTGTCTGTAGAATGGTCACAATAAGGTCCTAGCCTCATCTGTGTCTGTAGAATGGTCAGAATAATGTTCAATTCTCATCTGTGATTGTAGAATTGCCACAATAAGGTTCTAGTCCCATCTGTGTCTGTAGAATGGCCACAGTAAAGTCTTAGTCTTAACTGTGTCTGTAGTATGAGCACAATAAGGTCCTAGTCTCATCTGTATCTGTAGAATTACAACAATAAGGTCCTAGTCTCATATGTGTCTGTAGAATGGCCACAATAAGGTCCTAGTCTCATCTGTGTCTGTAGAATGGTCACACTAAGGTTCTAGTCCCACCTGTGTCTGTAGAATGGTCACAGTAAGGTCCTAGTCTCATCTGTGTCTGTAGTATGACCACAATAAGGTCCTAGTCTCATCTGTGTCTATAGTATGGCCACAATAAGATTCTAGTCCCACCGGTGTCTGTAGAATGGCCACAGTAAGGTTCTAGTCTTATCTGCGTCTATAGAATAGTCACACTAAGATTCTAGTCATACCTGTCTCTGTAGAGTGATTACACTAATATTCTAGACCCACCTGTGTCTGTAGAATGGTCACAATAAGGTTATAGTCTCATCTGTGTCTGTAGTATGGCCACAAAAAGGTCCTAGTCTCATCTGTGTCTGTAGAATGGTCACAATAAGGTCCTAGCCTCATCTGTGTCTGTAGAATGGTCAGAATACGGTACAATTCTCATCTGTGATTGTAGAATTGCCACAATAAGGTTCTAGTCCCATCTGTGTCTGTAGAATGGCCACAGTAAAGTCCTAGTCTTAACTGTGTCTGTAGTATGAGCACAATAAGGTCCTAGTCTCATCTGTATCTGTAGAATTACAACAATAAGGTCCTAGTCTCATATGTGTCTGTAGAATGGCCACAATAAGGTCCTAGTCTCATCTGTGTTTGTAGAATGGTCACACTAAGGTTCTAGTCCCACCTGTGTCTGTAGAATGGTCACAGTAAGGTCCCAGTCTCATCTGTGTCTGTAGTATGACCACAATAAGGTCCTAGTCTCATCTGTGTCTATAGTATGGCCACAATAAGATTCTAGTCTCATCTGTGTCTGTAGAATGGTCACAATAAGGTCCTAGTCTCATCTGTGTCTATAGTATGGTCACAATAAGGTTCTAGTCCTTCATTGTCTGTAGAATGAGAACAATAAGGTCCTAGTCTCACCTGTGTCTATAGTATGGTCACAATAAGGTTCTAGTCCTTCATTGTCTGTAGAATGAGAACAATAAGGTCCTAGTCTCATCTGTGTCTATAGTATGGTCACAATAAGGTTCTAGTCCTTCATTGTCTGTAAAATGAGAACAATAAGGTCCTAGTCTCATCTGTGTCTATAGTATGGTCACAATAAGGTTCTAGTCCTTCATTTTCTTTAGAATGAGAACAATAAGGTCCTAGTCTCATCAGCGTCTATAGTATGGTCACAATAAGGTTCTAGTCATTCATTGTCTGTAGAATGACAACAATAAGGTCCTACTCTCATCTGTGTCTATAGTATGGTCACAATAAGCTTCTAGTCCTTCATTGTCTGTAGAATGAGAACAATAAGGTCCTAGTCTCATCTGTGTCTGTAGAATTACAACAATAAGGTCCTAGGCTCATCTGCGTCTGTAGAATGACAACAATAAGATCCTAGTCTCATCTGTGTCTGTAGACTTGCCACAATAAGGTTCTAGTCCCACCTGTGTCTGTAGAATGGGCACAGTAATGTCATAGTCTCATCTGTGTCTGTACTATGACCACAATAAGGTCCTAGTCTCATCTGTGTCTGTAGAATGGTCACAATAAGGTCCTAGTCTCATCTGTGTCTGTAGAATGGTTACGCTAATGTTCTAGTCTCATCTTTGTCTGTAGAATTGCCACAATAAGATTCTAGTCTCATCTGTGTTTGTGGAATGGCTACAACACGGTTCTTGTCTGTTCCGTGTCTTTAGCTGAATCGAAACCTGACGAGTCTTTAAATTCAAACTCGTTTCTTGATCTACCGGGAATATTTGACTTCCAGACTATCATACTTATACTCTGTTAAGGGTGAGATCATGAATATTTATTATGCAATCTTTAAGATGATGTACATTGCCACAATTTAGATATTTATATTTTATGATAAAAATATCAACCCATTCCGAAACGTTCTGATATACACATGTACTGTATTCACACATGGAGTAATAACAGCTTATGGCTTCATATTGTCCAGAACCATATTCGTACAGAGCTCTCTTTTGTCTCTGTCTGAGGCGTGTATAATTCAGTATTATGTTGGCTAACAAACATGGCTAACAAACAGCTTGTCTTGAAAAAGGTAAATTGACACGTTTAAACCTCTGTAGTGCTCAGTTGTAGTGAGCCTTGTACATCTCTATACTAGAAATATAAGTTTAAATTCAAGTGTAATCATAAACACTTTAATGCAATACTTGACCACCAATAAATTACGTAGTATTTTTTGCCTTACATCCTTGGATGCAACTTGTAATTATACGGTTTTACATCCTTGGATGCAACTTGTAATTATATGATTTTACATCTTTTGATGCAACATGTCATTATACGGTTTTAGATCATTGGATGCAACATGTCATCATACGGTTTTACATCTTTGGATGCAACATGTCATTATACGGTTTTACATCTTTGGATGCAACATGTCATTATACGGTTTTACATCTTTGGATGCAACATGTCATCATACGGTATAATTACAGTATAATTACAACAATAAGGTCCTAGCCTCATCTGTGTCAGTAGAATGGTCACAATAAGGTTCTAGTCTCATCTGTATCTATAGAATTACAACAATAAGGTCCTAGACTCATCTGTATCTGTAGAGTGGTCACAATAATAGTCCAGTCATTCTAGCAAAAAAGGGGGGGCCAACCCTTCACAAATTGCAACAGAAATAATTTCCTCACAGTGCTTTTCGTAAAGGTATCTAGATTGACATACTAAAAGTCTAGGGAAATCTAGGCTTCCAAAATATACCTAATTTGCATATATTGAAAATGGTCGTTTTGCACATTTTTACAACATGGAAATATAACTATTTGGACATATCTTTAATTCTAGATGAGGTATTTTAAAAATTCATGATGCTATGGTACTGTTTTGAGTTGGAGATTTGGTAGATGAAAATTAGCATAAATCCAATATGGCCGCGATAATATAATTATTTAATGTAACTCCCTTTCCGGCTTTTTTTCTATGTGGCATATGTAATAAGTTTAAGATGCTAGAATACAATTTTAAACAGAATCGTACAGTACAGACAAGATGTAAATAAATGGTTTCCTGGGTAGACGGATGCTTCATCTGCATAAATCCAACATGGCCGTCACATCTAAAAGAAAAACTAGAGGAATGAAACACCTTGGTTGGATCTACAAATCTGCTATACTATATACATAATAGACCATTTAAACGTCAATTTTCAACTCTATAAACTATATTTTTGATTAAATTCTGCCCAAAAGTTTATTGTTTGATTAATGTAATTGCTATCTTCATCAGATATCTGAACTACATTTGTGCATCCAGATCGTCGTCATTCAAGGTTTTGCTTGGTACATCTGAGACTGCGACAATCTGTGGAGTAGTTGCATCTCACTCTCCTCAAGAGAAATTCAGATGCTGCCGCGATCGGTTGTGGATCGCGTCCTGGGATTTGCTCCCTGGCAGAAACCCGATTCGTGTCTTTATCCTGACTTGATCGGAGAGGCTCAAAGGGCTGTCTGCTTAGAGCGGCCAACACAACCGATAAGTTCGAATTATTTGGCTCTCTCGCTCGGGGTCAGGCCTCTGATTAAACAGTAAACCGTCTCCTAATGGTAGGACAACCGGCTAGCCTCATCCCCAGAGATTCCCAATGGTGGATGACAAGGCTGACCTAAAGCCAACAATAGCTAAAGGACAAGTTCATTTCGTTCAAACGGTGGACGGAAAGTCAGCTGTCTGGCCAACAAAGGGATGGCATGGATGTCCCTTCCACTACAAAAATCAGTGTACACACGTCATTTCGAGGTGTAGGCTGTGTTGGTGGGATCCCTGTTCGCCCTGACCAGGACAATGGCAGCCGAGTCAGAAAAAAATCTGAGTGAGTCAACTGAAAGCCTTGATGCGTGTAAGTGGTACACCAGTGTATTCCAGGTACCAAAGAAGAAATTGCCCCGCTAGGAATGACAACTATGGGTATCTGATCCCTCCTCCTTGTAGCTGTAGGATACCACCACTGTGTTGTCTGTGTGAAATAAGACGCTGTGGTCTTGAACCATGGGTGGAAAGTGAAGTAGTGCTAAGCACACTTCTTTCAGTTCGAGCCAGTTGATATGGCAGTCTTGAATCTAACGCAGGGGCCATATTTTCCATTGGGCTTGTTCGTCCAATAGGTGCACTCGCCAACATGTGAGGGAGGCATCCGTTTCCAGAGTTATAGCCGTGGCGAGGGGACCCCCTGCCTGAGGTTGGCAATTGCCGACCACCAGGGCAAGGCATCCCTTGCTTGGTGCGAGAGTGTTACTCACCTCTCACCTCCCGTAAGAGAGCCCAGTGATGCAACAAAAGTGCGCTGTAATGGGCGGCTGCGTAACACAGCCTGGCGGAACTACCCTGCGAAACACTGACATCATTCCGATGATCCGACTTAGTTCTCGGAGGGACACAGAGGGAACCACTAATACTTGTGAGTAGAAGCCAAGACTTAACACCGGAGTCCCCTATCCTGTGAGATTGCAGCAGGATCTTGTAACCGTGTATCGCCACCTGGAGAGTCCAGAGATCGGTTACTTGCTGCTTCTGAACCAGAATATACCGACGCAATCAGTGCGACAAAGATGTATGGGTTCAGTGGTTCCACATCGGGGTGATCTCTCCTCCGCCAAGGTGAGACCCTGTGAGGCCTGTAGAAGTTGATAGGTTGTGACTCTGCCTCCTGTTGAACATATGCCCATCTCCCTTGTCGCAAGCGGAAGCATCAAACCTACATCCCCTGCAAGCTGGGTAGGCCTGGTCCCTTCTTCCAGGGGGCATTTCGCCACTCTTCCATCCCCCAGAAGAGCTGGGATGCTTGCCTCCTGGCTACCTCTGGCCAGTGGGTGCCGACTTTGGTCATTACATTTTCTCAGCTTGGAGTCCTTACCGCTTGCCCTTGGCAGAAGCCAAACTGGCTCGTGGGTCTCACCTGTACCAATTGGTCAGTGGGATCCCAAAGCACTGAGACTGCTCCTTCCATCCTCAAAAAAGAGGAGGGTGGGGGAAGTCCAGCCTGCATAACTGAGGGGTGATGCGCCCAGTGAAATCAGCCAAAACCGCATTCCACTGTACAGAGGCAGCCCCTGCCACGAGAGCCAAATGACACTGCAGGATATCCTATGTAGCCATGTGGTGTCCACCAATGGATGTGTCTGCTGGTCTAGGAGGCTGGTGCATTCCACCATTGAGACTTCAGAGTGCTGGCAGCGCAAAACAATTCGTTCCAGTGGGCTGACCACAACTCGAAAGTTGAGGGTCGCCACACGGCTCTAGGTGCGTGGATTGTTTCTGACTAACTAGTTGAAATATTCCATGAACGTAGCCACCCCCTTTACCCGTTCCAATTTGTGGTACCGGTGTCGGGGAGGAACTGAAGGATCCAATCGGACGCAAGATTTGACTCCAGAATCTGCTGGCGCCAGTCTCAAACACAAACGTTCAAATTGACCTGTCCTAAGGACTTAGGCCTCTATCCAGCGAGGAACCAAGGACCGCCCATCAACACAGTCTGTGCGTTTCCCCCTACGTCCAGCACTCAGTAGGATCCAAAGCAACACCAAATGTAGGACTCTGGATGCTGGAGAGTGACTGTTTCAGGATCGAGAGAGGGGAGGGGGGTGAAAATCGGGTTCCCTCCTCGGCCCACGGCGTGGCTCACAGAGTCATTATGAGGAACAGACTCCGAGGGGCTGCCCAAGGTTGCACATTTAAATAATACTATTTTGACGGCCATATTGGTTTTATGCAAAATAGGATTATTATTCAATAAAATGTTTCAGTCATATACATTCACACACACCAAACCATATCGCAGCAACTTGGTCACAATAAGGTCCTAGTCTCATCTGTGTCTGTAGAATGACAACAATAAGGTCTTAACCTCATCTGTGTCTCTAGAATGGTCACAATAAGGTTCTAGTCTCATCTGTATCTGTAGAATTACAACAATAAGGTCCTAGGCTCATCTGTATCTGTAGAATGGTCACAATAAGGTTCTAGTCTCATCTATGTCAGTAGTATTACCACAATAAGGTCCTAGTCTCATCTGTGTCTGTAGAATTACAACATTAAGGTCCTAGGCTCATCTGTATATGTAAAATGGTAACAATAAGGTCCTAGCCTCATCTGTGTCTGAAGAATGGTCACAATTAGGTTCTAGTCTCATCTGCATCTGTAGAATTACAACAATAAGATCCTAGGCTCATCTGTATCAGTAGAATGGTCACAATAAGGTTTTAGTCTCATCTGTGTCGGTAGTATTACCACAATAAGAGACTAGTCTCATCTGTGTCTGTAGAATTACAACAATAACGTCCTAGCCTCATCTGTGTCTGTATAATGGTCACAATAAGATTCTAGTCTCATCTGTGTCTGTAGAATTACAACAATAAGGTCCTAGACTCATCTGTATCTGTAGAGTGGTCACAATAAGGTCCTAGACTCATCTGTATCTGTAGAGTGGTCACAATAATAGTCCAGTCATTCTAGCAAGTATTACCACAATAAGGTCCTAGTCTCATCTGTGTCTGTAGAATTACAACAACAAGGTCCGAGGCTCATCTGTATCTGGAGAATGGTCACAATAAGGTTCTAGTCTCATCTGTATCTATAGAATTACAACAATAAGGTCCTAGACTCATCTGTATCTGTAGAGTGGTCACAATAAGGTTCTAGTCTCATCTGTGTCCGTAGTATTACCACAATAAGGTCCTTGTCTCATCTGTGTCTGTAGAATTACAACAATAAGGTCCTAGGCTCATCTGTATCTGGAGAATGGTCACAATAAGATTCTAGTCTCATCTGTGTCTGAAGAATTACAACAATAAGGTCCTAGCCTCATCTGTGTCTGTATAATGGTCACAATAAGATTCTAGTCTCATCTGTGTCTGTAGAATTACAACAATAAGGTCCTAGTCTCATCTGTGTCTGTAGAATTACAACAAAAAGATTCGACTCTCATCTGTGTCTGTAGACTTGCCACAATAAGATTCTAGTTTCATCTGCGTCTGTAGAATGACAACAATAAGGTCCTAGTCTCATCTGTGTCTGTAGAATGGTCACAATAAGGTTCTAGTCTCATATGTATATGTAGAATTGAAACAATAAGGTCCTAGACTCATCTGTATCTGTAGAATGGTCAAACTAAGGTTCTAGTCCCACGTGTGTCTGTAGAATGGCCACAGTAAGGTCCTAGCCTCATCTGTGCCTGTAGAATGACAACAATAAGGTCTTAGCCTCATCTGTGTCTGTATAATGGTCACAATAAGGTCCTAGTCTCATCTGTGTCTGTAGAATTACAACATTAAGGTCCTAGGCTCATCTGTATATGTAAAATGATCACAATAAGGTCCTAGCCTCATCTGTGTCTGTATAATGGTCACAATAAGGTCCTAGTCTCATCTGTGTCTATAGAATTACAACATTAAGGTCCTAGGCTCATCTGTATATGTAAAATGATCACAATAAGGTCCTAGCCTCATCTGTGTCTGTATAATGGTCACAATAAGGTCCTAGTCTCATCTGTGTCTGTAGAATTACAACAAAAAGATTCGACTCTCATCTGTGTCTGTAGACTTGCCACAATAAGGTTCTAGTCTCATCTGTGTCTGTAGAATTACAACAATAAGGTTCTAGCCTCATCTGTGTCAGTAGAATGTTCACAATAAGGTTCTAGTCTCATCTGTATCTATAGAATTACAACAATAAGGTCCTAGACTCATCTGTATCTGTAGAGTGGTCACAATAAGGTTCTAGTCTCATCTGTGTCTGTAGAATTACAACAAAAAGATTCGACTCTCATCTGTGTCTGTAGACTTGCCACAATAAGGTCCTAGTCTCATCTGTGTCTGTAGAATTACAACAATAAGGTCCTAGCCTCATCTGTGTCTGTAGAATGGTCACAATAAGGTTCTAGTCTCATCTGTGTCCGTATTATTACCACAATAAGGTCCTAGTCTCATCTGTATATGTAGAATGGTCACAATAAGGTTCTAGTCCCACCTGTGTCTGTAGAATGGCCACAGTAAGGTCCTAGTCTCATCTGTGTCTGTACTATGATCACAATAAGGTCCTAGTCTCATCTGTGTCTATAGTATGGCCACAATAAGGTTCTAGTCTCATCTGTGTCTGTAGAATGGTCACAATAAGGTTCTAGTCCTTCATTGTCTGTAGAATGACAACAATAAGGTCCTAGTCCCATCTGTGTCTATAGTACGGTCACAATAAGATTCTAGTCCTTCATTGTCTGTAGAATGACAACAATAAGGTCCTAGTCTCATCTGTGTTTATCGTATGGTCACAATAAGGTCCTAGTCTCATCTGTGTCTGTAGAATGACAACAATAATGTCATAGTCTCATCTGTGTCTGTAGAATGACAATAATAAGGTCCTATTCTCATCTGTGTCTATAGTATAGTCACAATAAGGTCCTAGTCTCATCTGTGTCTGTAGAATGACAACAATAAGGTTCTAGTCTCATCTGTGTCTATAGAATGGTCACAATAAGATCCTAGTCTCATCTGTATCTGTAGAATGACAACAATAATGTCATAGTCTCATCTGTGTCTGTAGAATGACAACAATAAGGTCCTAGTCTCATATGTGTTTATAGTATGGTCACAATAAGGTCCTAGTCTCATCTGTGTCTGTAGAATGGTCACAATAAGGTTTAGTCTCATCTGTGTCTGTAGAATGGTTACACTAATTTTCTAGTCTCATCTGTGTCTGTAGAATGGTCACAATAAGGTCCTAGTCTCATCTGGGTCTGTAGAATTACAACAAAAAGATTCGACTCTCATCTGTGTCTGTAGACTTGCCACAATAAGGTTCTAGTCTCATCTGTGTCTGTAGAATTACAACAATAAGGTTCTAGGCGCATCTGTATATGTAAAATGGTCACAATAAGGTCCTAGCCTCATCTGTGTCTGTATAATGGTCACAATAAGGTCCTAGTCTCATCTGTGTCTGTAGAATTACAACAAAAAGATTCGACTCTCATCTGTGTCTGTAGACTTGCCACAATAAGGTTCTAGTCTCATCTGTGTCTGTAGAATTACAACAACAAGGTTCTAGCCTCATCTGTGTCAGTAGAATGTTCACAATAAGGTTCTAGTCTCATCTGTATCTATAGAATTACAACAATAAGGTCCTAGACTCATCTGTATCTGTAGAGTGGTCACAATAAGGTTCTAGTCTCATCTGTGTCCGTAGTATTACCACAATAAGGTCCTAGTCTCATCTGTATATGTAGAATTAAAACAATAAGGTCCTAGACACATCTGTATCTGTAGAATGGTCACACTAAGGTTCTAGTCCCACCTGTGTCTGTAGAATGGCCACAGTAAGGTCCTAGTCTCATCTGTGTCTGTACTATGACCACAATAAGGTCCTAGTCTCATCTGTGTCTATAGAATGGTCACAATAAGGTTCTAGTCCTTCATTGTCTGTAGAATGACAACAATAAGGTCCTAGTCCCATTTGTGTCTATAGTACGGTCACAATAAGATTCTAGTCCTTCATTGTCTGTAGAATGACAACAATAAGGTCCTAGTCTCATCTGTGTTTATCGTATGGTCACAATAAGGTCCTAGTCTCATCTGTGTCTGTAGAATGACAACAATAATGTCATAGTCTCATCTGTGTCTGTCGAATGACAATAATAAGGTCCTATTCTCATCTGTGTCTATAGTATAGTCACAATAAGGTCCTAGTCTCATCTGTGTCTGTAGAATGACAACAATGAGGTTCTAGTCTCATCTGTGTCTATAGAATGGTCACAATAAGATCCTAGTCTCATCTGTGTCTGTAGAATGACAACAATAATGTCATAGTCTCATCTGTGTCTGTAGAATGACAACAATAAGGTCCTAGTCTCATATGTGTCTATAGTATGGTCACAATAAGGTCCTAGTCTCATCTGTGTCTGTAGAATGGTCACAATAAGGTTTAGTCTCATCTGTGTCTGTAGAATGGTTACACTAATTTTCTAGTCTCATCTGTGTCTGTAGAATGGTCACAATAAGGTCCTAGTCTCATCTGGGTCTGTAGAATGGTTACACTAATGTTCTAGTCTCATCTGTGTCTGTAGAATTGCCACAATAAGATTCTAGTCTCATCTGTGTTTGTGGAATGGCTACAACAAGGTTCTAGTCTGTTCCGTGTTTTTAGCTGAATCGGAACCTGACGAGTCTTCAAATTCAAACTTCTTTCTTGATCTACTGGGAATATTTGACTTCCAGACTATCATATTTATACTCATTTAAGAGTGAGATCATGAATATTTATTATGCAATCTTTAAGATGATGTACATTGCCACAATTTAGATATTTATATTTTATGATAGCAATATCAACTAATTCCGAAACGTCCTGAGTGGTGTACACATGTACTGTTTTCACACATGGAGTAATAACAGCTTATGGCTTCATATTCTCCAGAACCATATTCGTACAGAGCTCTCATATGTCTCTGTCTGAAATGTGTATAATTCAGCATTATGCTTCGATAAAATTACACGGCTAACAAACAGCTTGACTTGAAATAGGTAAAATTACACGTTTAAACCTCCGTAGGGCTCAGTTGTAGTGAGCCTTGTACTTCTCAACACTAAAAATATAAGTTTAAATTCAAGTGTAATCATAAACACTTTAATGCAATACTTAACCACCAATAAATTACATAGTATTTTTTGCCTTACATATTTGGATGCAACATGTAATTATACGGTTTTACATCTTTGAATGCAACATGTCGTCATACGGTTTTACATCTTTGGATGCAACATGTAATTATACGGTTTTACATTTTTGGATGCATCCTGTTATTATACTGTTTTACATCTCTGGCTGCAACATGTCATTATACGGTTTTACATTTTTGGATGCAACATGTCATTATACGGTTTTACATCTTTGGATGCGTCTTTGGATGTAACATGTCATTATACGGTCCAATCTTTGGATGCAAGATGTCATTATATGGTTTTACATCCTTGGATGCAACATGTCATTATATGGTTTTACATCCTTGGATGCAACATGTTATTATACGGTTTTACATTTTTGGATGCAACATGTTATTATACGATTTGACATCTTTGGATGCAACATGTCATTATGCGGTTTTACATCTTTGGATGCAAAATGTAATTATACGGTTTTACATTTTTGAATGCATCCTGTTATTATACGGTTTTACATCTCTGGCTGCAACATGTAATTGTACGGTCCAATCTTTGGATGCAAGATGTCATTATATGGTTTTACATCTTTGGATGCAACATGTTATTATACGGTTTTACATTTTTGGATGCAACATGTTATTATACGATTTGACATCTTTGGATGCAACATGTCATTATGCGGTTTTACATCTTTGGATGCAAAATGTAATTATACGGTTTTACATTTTTGAATGCATCCTGTTATTATACGGTTTTACATCTCTGGCTGCAACATGTCATTATACGGTTTTACATTTTTGGATGTAACATGTTATTATACGGTTTTTACATCTTTGGATGCAACATGTTATTATACGGTTTTACATTTTTGGATGTAACATGTTAATGTACGGTTTTACATCTTTGGATGCATCTTTGGATGTAACATGTCATTATACGGTTTTACATCATTGGATGCAACATGTAATTGTACGGTCCAATCTTTGGATGCAAGATGTCATTATATGGTTTTACATCTTTGGATGCAACATGTTATTATACGGTTTTACATTTTTGGATGCAACATGTCATCATACGGTTTTACATCTTTGGATGTAACATATTATTATATGGTTTTACATTTTTGGATGCAACATGTTATTATACGGTTTGACATCTTTGGATGCAACATGTCATTATACGGTTTTACATACTTGTATCCAACATGTCATTATACAGTTTACATTTTTGGATGCAACATGTCATTATACGGTTTTACATCCTTGCATGCAACATGTCATTATAGAGGTTAATTTTTCATTGCAAAAATACAAGTAGGAGCCTAATATGTAATCATCTCATATATAACGTTCTATCATCGAATCAGAAAGTGCTTTTCTAATAGGTTTATTAATACATTCGGAATGTTGATTGTCATTATGTGTATAGATATGGAAAAAACAACTGCATCCAAGGTTACAACATATCGACCATATACCATGATTGCCACTTCAACAGCAGGTTTGTCATTTATCTTATACATTATTAACAACTGTGTACATTCTAGTTTCAGTATTGTATGAGCAATTCTTGAAAGAGATTCTTCATGCCAGATATTGTCTTTTTGTTTTTGTTCTGCATCTTAGCTAATTTCCTAGGCTGATCCATGTGTTTAGTGTAGACAAAACGAAGTCACAGTCTCATCTGTGTCTGTAGAATGGTCACAGTGCGTTCCTGGTCTCTTCCGTGTCTGTAGAATAGTCACAATAAGGTTCTAGTCCCACCTGTGTCTGTAGAATTGCCACTGTAAGGTTCTAGTCTCATCTGTGTCCGTAGTATTACCACAATAAGGTCCTAGTCTCATCTGTGTCTGTAGAATTACAACAATAAGGTCCTAGTCTCATCTGTGTCTGTAGAATTACAACAAGGTTCTAGTCTCATCTGTATCTGTAGAATTACAAAAATAAGGTCCTAGGCTCATCTGTATCTGTAGATTTACAATAATAAGGTCCTAGACTTATCTGAATCTGTAGAATGGTCACACTAAGGTTCTAGTCCCACCTGTGTCTGTAGAATGGCCACAGTAAGGTCCTAGTCTCATCTGTGTCTGTAGTATGACCACAATAAGGTCCAAGTCTCATCTGTGTCTGTAGAATGGTCACAATAAGGTTCTAGTCCTTCATTGTCTGTAGAATGAGAACAATAAGGTCCTAGTCTCATCTGTGTCTATATTATGGTCACAATAAGGTCCTAGTCTCATTTGTGTCTGTAGAATGGTTACACTAATGTTCTAGTCTCATCTGTGTCTGTAGAATTGCCACAATAAGATTCTAGTCTCATCTGTGTTTGTGGAATGGCTACAACAAGGTTCTAGTCTGTTCCGTGTCTTTAGCTGAATCGGAACCTGACGAGTCTTCAAATTCAAACTTGTTTCTTGATCTACCGGGAATATTTGACTTCCAGACTATCATATTTATACTCATTTAAGAGTGAGATCATGAATATTTAGTATGCAATCTTTAAGATGATGTACATTGCCACAATTTAGATATTTATATTTTATGATAGCAATATCAACTCATTCCGAAACGTCCTGACTGGTGTACACATGTACTGTTTTCACACATGGAGTAATAACAGATTATGGCTTCATATTCTCCAGAACCATATTCGTACAGAGCTCTCATATGTCTCTGTCTGAAATGTGTATAATTCAGCATTATGCTTCGATAAAATTACATGGCTAACAAACAGCTTGACTTGAAATAGGTAAAATTACACGTTTAAACCTCCGTAGGGCTCAGTTGTAGTGAGCCTTGTACTTCTCAACACTAAAAATATAAGTTTAAATTCAAGTGTAATCATAAACACTTTAATGCAATACTTGACCACCAATAAATTACATAGTATTTTTTGCCTTACATATTTGGATGCAACATGTAATTATACGGTTTTACATCTTTGGATGCAACATGTCGTCATACGGTTTTACATCTTTGGATGCAACATGTAATTATACGGTTTTACATCTTTGGATGCAAAATGTAATTATACGGTTTTACATTTTTGGATGCATCCTGTTATTATACTGTTTTACATCTCTGGCTGCAACATGTCATTATACGGTTTTACATCTTTGGATGCAAAATGTAATTATACGGTTTTACATTTTTGAATGCATCCTGTTATTATACGGTTTTACATCTCTGGCTGCAACATGTCATTATACGGTTTTATATTTTTGAATGTAACATGTTATTATACGGTTTTTACATCTTTGGATGCAACATGTTATTATACGGCTTTACATTTTTGGATGTAACATGTTAATGTACGGTTTTACATCTTTGGATGCATCTTTGGATGTAACATGTCATTATACGGTTTTACATCATTGGATGCAACATGTAATTGTACGGTCCAATCTTTGGATGCAAGATGTCATTATATGGTTTTACATCTTTGGATGCAACATGTTATTATACGGTTTTACATTTTTGGATGCAACATGTCATCATACGGTTTTACATCTTTGGATGTAACATATTATTATATGGTTTTACATTTTTGGATGCAACATGTTATTATACGGTTTGACATCTTTGGATGCAACATGTCATTATACGGTTTTACATACTTGTATGCAACATGTCATTATACAGTTTACATTTTTGGATGCAACATGTCATTATACGGTTTTACATCCTTGCATGCAACATGTCATTATAGAGGTTAATTTGTCATTGCTAAAATACAAGTAGGAAGCTAATATGTAATCATCTCATATATAACATTCTATCATCGAATCAGAAAATGCTTTTCTAATAGGTTAATTAATACATTCGGAATGTGGATTGTCTTTATGTTTATAGATACGGAAAGAACAACTGCATCCAAGGTTACAACATATCGACCATATGCCATGATTGCTACTTCAACAGCAGGTTTGTCATTTATCTTATACATTATTAACAACTGTGTACATTCCAGTTTCAGTATTGTATGAGCATTTCTTGAGAGAGATTCTTCATGCCAGATATTGTCTTTTTGTTTGTGTTCTGCATCTTAGTTAATTTCCTAGGCTGATCCATGTGTTAAGTGTAGACAAAACGAAGTCATAGTCTCATCTGTGTCTGTAGAATGGTCACAATAAGGTTCTAGTCTCAACTGTGTCTGTAGAATCGCCACAATAAGGTCCTCGTCTCATCTCTGTGTCTGTAGAATTACAACAATAAGGTCCTAGATTCATCTGTATCTGTAGAATTACAACAATATGGTCCTAGGCTCGCCTGTATCTGTATAATGGCCACAATGAGGTTATCGTCTCATCTGTGTCTGTAGAATGGTCACAATAAGGTCCTAGTCTCACCTGTGTCTGTAGAATTACAACAAAAAGGTTTGACTCTTATCTGTGTCTGTAGAATTGCCACAATAAGATTCTAGTCTCATCTGTGTCTGTAGAATGGTTACAATAAGGTTCTAGTCTCATCTGTGTCCGTAGAATGGCCACAATAAGATTCTAGTCTCATCTGTGTCCGTAGAATGGCCACAATAAGATTCTAGTCTCATCTGTGTCTGTAGAATTGCCACAATAAGATTCTAGTCTCATCTGTGTCTGTAGAATTGCCACAATAAGATTCTAGTCTCATCTGTGTCTGTAGAATGGTTACAATAAGTTTCTATTCTCATCTGTGTCTGTAGAATGGTCACAATAAGGTCCTAGTCTCACCTGTGTCTGTAGAATTACAACAAAAAGGTTCGACTCTCATCTGTGTCTGTAGAATTGCCGCAATAAGATTCTAGTCTCGTCTGTGTTTGTAGAATGGCCACAAGGTTCTTGTCTGTTCCGTGTTTTTAGATGAATCGGAACCTGACGATTCTTCAAATTCAAACTCGTTTCTTGATCTACCGGGAATATTTGACTTCCAGACTATCATACCTATACTCTTTTGAGAGTGAGATCATGAATATTTATTATGCAATCTTTAAAATGATGTACATTGCAACAATTTAGATATTCATATTTTATGATAGCAATATCAACTCATTCCGGAATGTCCTGATATACACATGTACTGTATTCACACATGGAGTAATATCAGTTTATGGCTTCATATTGTCCAGAACCATATTTGTACAGAGCTCTCATTTGTCTCTGTCTGAAATGTGTATAATTCAGTATTATGCGTCGATAAAATTACACGGCTAACAAACAGCTTGACTTAAAAAAGGTAAAATGACACGTTCAAACCTCGGTAGTGGTCAATTGTAGTGAGCCTTGTACATCTCGACACTAGAAATACAAGTTTAAATTCAAGTGTAATCATAAACAATTTAATGCAATACGTGGCTACCAATAAATTACGTTGAATGTTTTCCTTACATCTTTGGATGCAACATGTTATTATACGGTTTTACATCTTTGGATGCAACATGTTATTATACGGTTTTACATCTTTGGATGCAACATGTCATTATACGGTTTTACATCTTTGGATGCAACATGTTATTATACGGTTTTACATCTTTGGATGCAACAAGTTATTATACGTTTTTACATCTTTGGAAGCAACATTTTATTATACGGTTTTACATCTTTGGATGCAACATGTCATTACACGGTATTACATCTTTAGATGCAAAATGTTGTTATACGGTTTTACATCCTTGGATGCAACATGTTATTATACTGTTTTACATCTTTGGTTGCAACATGTTATTATACGATTTTACATCCATGCATGCAATATGTTATTATACGGTTTTACATCTTTGGATGCAAAATGTTATTATAAGGTTTTACATCCTTCGATGCAACATGTTATTATACGGTTTTACGTCTTTGCATGCAACATGTCATTATACGGTTTTACAACTTTGGATGCAACATGTCATTATACGGTTTTACATCTTTGGATGCAACATGTTATTATACGGTTTTACATCCTTGCTTGCAACATGTCATTATACGGTTTTACATCCTTGCTTGCAACATGTCATTATACGGTTTTACATCTTTGGATGCAACATGTTATTATACGGTTTTACATCTTTGGATGCAACATGTTATTATACGTTTTTACATCTTTGGATGCAACATGTTATTATACGGTTTTACATCTTTGGATGCAACATGTCATTACACTGTTTTACATCTTTGGATGCAACATGTCATTATACGGTTTTACATCTTTGGGTGCAACATGTCATTACACGGTTTTACATCTTTGGATGCAACATGTTATTATACGCTTTTACATCTTTGGATGCAACATGTTATTGTACGGTTTTACATCCTTGCTTGCAACATGTCATTATACGGTTTTACATCTTTGGATGCAACATGTTGTTATACGGTTTTACATCTTTGGATGCAACATGTTATTATACATTTTCACATACTTGTATTCAACATTTCATTATACAGTTTTACATTTTTGTATGCAACATGTCATTATACGGTTTTACATCATTGGATGCAACATGTTATTATACGGTTTTACATCTTTGGATGCAACATGTTATTATACGTTTTTACATCTTTGGATGCAACATGTCATTACACGGTTTTACATCTTTGGATGCAACATGTCATTATACGGTTTTATATCTTTGGGTGCAACATGTCATTACACGGTTTTACATCTTTGGATGCAACATGTTATTATACGGTTTTACATCTTTGGATGCAACATGTCATTATACGGTTTTACATCTTTGGATGCAACATGTTAATATACGGTTTTACATCTTTGGATGCAAAATGTTGTGATACGGTTTTACATCCTTGGATGCAACATGTTATTATACGGTTTCACATCTTTGGATGCAACATGTCATAACACGGTATTACATCTTTGGATGCAAAATGTTGTTATACGGTTTTACATCCTTGGATGCAACATGTTATTATACTGTTGTACATCTTTGGATGCAACATGTTATTATACGGTATTACATCTTTGGATGCAACATGTCATCATACGGTTTTACATCTTTGGATGCAACATGTCATCATACGGTTTTACATCTTTGGATGCAACATGTCATTATACAGTTTTACATCCTTGCATTCAACATGTCATTATACGGTTTTACATACTTGTATGCAACATGTCATTATACAGTTTACATTTTTGGATGCAACATGTCATTATACGGTTTTACATCCTTGCATGCAACATGTCATTATAGAGGTTAATTTTTCATTGCAAAAATACAAGTAGGAGCCTAATATATAATCATCTCATATATAACGTTCTATCATCGAATCAGAAAGTGCTTTTCTAATAGGTTTATTAATACATTCGGAATGTTGATTGTCATTATGTGTATAGATATGGAAAAAACAACTGCATCCAAGGTTACAACATATCGACCATATACCATGATTGCCACTTCAACAGCAGGTTTGTCATTTATCTTATACATTATTAACAACTGTGTACATTCTAGTTTCAATATTGTATGAGCAATTCTTGAAAGAGATTCTTCATGCCAGATATTGTCTTTTTGTTTTTGTTCTGCATCTTAGCTAATTTCCTAGGCTGATCCATGTGTTTAGTGTAGACAAAACGAAGTCACAGTCTCATCTGTGTCTGTAGAATGGTCACAGTGCGTTCCTGGTCTCTTCCGTGTCTGTAGAATAGTCACAATAAGGTTCTAGTCCCACCTGTGTCTGTAGAATTGCCACTGTAAGGTTCTAGTCTCATCTGTGTCCGTAGTATTACCACAATAAGGTCCTAGTCTCATCTGTGTCTGTAGAATTACAACAATAAGGTCCTAGTCTCATCTGTGTCTGTAGAATTACAACAAGGTTCTAGTCTCATCTGTATCTGTAGAATTACAACAATAAGGTCATAGGCTCATCTGTATCTGTAGATTTACAACAATAAGGTCCTAGACTTTTCTGAATCTGTAGAATGGTCACACTAAGGTTCTAGTCCCACCTGTGTCTGTAGAATGGCCACAGTAAGGTCCTAGTCTCATCTGTGTCTGTAGTATGACCACAATAAGGTCCAAGTCTCATCTGTGTCTGTAGAATGGTCACAATAAGGTTCTAGTCCTTCATTGTCTGTAGAATGAGAACAATAAGGTCCTAGTCTCATCTGTGTCTATATTATGGTCACAATAAGGTCCTAGTCTCATTTGTGTCTGTAGAATGGTTACACTAATGTTCTAGTCTCATCTGTGTCTGTAGAATTGCCACAATAAGATTCTAGTCTCATCTGTGTTTGTGGAATGGCTACAACAAGGTTCTAGTCTGTTCCGTGTCTTTAGCTGAATCGGAACCTGACGAGTCTTCAAATTCAAACTTGTTTCTTGATCTACCGGGAATATTTGACTTCCAGACTATCATATTTATACTCATTTAAGAGTGAGATCATGAATATTTATTATGCAATCTTTAAGATGATGTACATTGCCACAATTTAGATATTTATATTTTATGATAGCAATATCAACTCATTCCGAAACGTCCTGACTGGTGTACACATGTACTGTTTTCACACATGGAGTAATAACAGATTATGGCTTCATATTCTCCAGAACCATATTCGTACAGAGCTCTCATATGTCTCTGTCTGAAATGTGTATAATTCAGCATTATGCTTCGATAAAATTACATGGCTAACAAACAGCTTGACTTGAAATAGGTAAAATTACACGTTTAAACCTCCGTAGGGCTCAGTTGTAGTGAGCCTTGTACTTCTCAACACTAAAAATATAAGTTTAAATTCAAGTGTAATCATAAACACTTTAATGCAATACTTGACCACCAATAAATTACATAGTATTTTTTGCCTTACATATTTGGATGCAACATGTAATTATACGGTTTTACATCTTTGGATGCAACATGTCGTCATACGGTTTTACATCTTTGGATGCAACATGTAATTATACGGCTTTACATCTTTGGATGCAAAATGTAATTATACGGTTTTACATTTTTGGATGCATCCTGTTATTATACTGTTTTACATCTCTGGCTGCAACATGTCATTATACGGTTTTACATCTTTGGATGCAAAATGTAATTATACGGTTTTACATTTTTGAATGCATCCTGTTATTATACGCTTTTACATCTCTGGCTGCAACATGTCATTATACGGTTTTATATTTTTGGATGTAACATGTTATTATACGGTTTTTACATCTTTGGATGCAACATGTTATTATACGGTTTTACATTTTTGGATGTAACATGTTAATGTACGGTTTTACATCTTTGGATGCATCTTTGGATGTAACATGTCATTATACGGTTTTACATCATTGGATGCAACATGTAATTGTACGGTCCAATCTTTGGATGCAAGATGTCATTATATGGTTTTACATCTTTGGATGCAACATGTTATTATACGGTTTTACATTTTTGGATGCAACATGTCATCATACGGTTTTACATCTTTGGATGTAACATATTATTATATGGTTTTACATTTTTGGATGCAACATGTTATTATACGGTTTGACATCTTTGGATGCAACATGTCATTATACGGTTTTACATACTTGTATGCAACATGTCATTATACAGTTTACATTTTTGGATGCAACATGTCATTATACGGTTTTACATCCTTGGATGCAACATGTCATTATAGAGGTTAATTTGTCATTGCTAAAATACAAGTAGGAGGCTATATGTAATCATCTCATATATAACATTCTATCATCGAATCAGAAAATGCTTTTCTAATAGGTTAATTAATACATTCGGAATGTGGATTGTCTTTATGTTTATAGATACGGAAAGAACAACTGCATCCAAGGTTACAACATATCGACCATATGCCATGATTGCTACTTCAACAGCAGGTTTGTCATTTATCTTATACATTATTAACAACTGTGTACATTCCAGTTTCAGTATTGTATGAGCATTTCTTGAGAGAGATTCTTCATGCCAGATATTGTCTTTTTGTTTGTGTTCTGCATCTTAGTTAATTTCCTAGGCTGATCCATGTGTTTAGTGTAGACAAAACGAAGTCATAGTCTCATCTGTGTCTGTAGAATGGTCACAATAAGGTTCTAGTCTCAACTGTGTCTGTAGAATCGCCACAATAAGGTCCTCGTCTCATCTCTGTATCTGTAGAATTACAACAATAAGGTCCTAGACTCATCTGTATCTGTAGAATTACAACAATATGGTCCTAGGCTCGCCTGTATCTGTATAATGGCCACAATGAGGTTATCGTCTCATCTGTGTCTGTAGAATGGTCACAATAAGGTCCTAGTCTCACCTGTGTCTGTAGAATTACAACAAAAAGGTTCGACTCTTATCTGTGTCTGTAGAATTGCCACAATAAGATTCTAGTCTCATCTGTGTCTGTAGAATGGTTACAATAAGGTTCTAGTCTCATCTGTGTCCGTAGAATGGCCACAATAAGATTCTAGTCTCATCTGTGTCTGTAGAATTGCCACAATAAGATTCTAGTCTCATCTGTGTCTGTAGAATTGCCACAATAAGATTCTAGTCTCATCTGTGTCTGTAGAATTGCCACAATAAGATTCTAGTCTCATCTGTGTCTGTAGAATGGTTACAATAAGGTTCTATTCTCATCTGTGTCTGTAGAATGGTCACAATAAGGTCCTAGTCTCACCTGTGTCTGTAGAATTACAACAAAAAGGTTCGACTCTCATCTGTGTCTGTAGAATTGCCGCAATAAGATTCTAGTCTCGTCTGTGTTTGTAGAATGGCCACAAGGTTCTTGTCTGTTCCGTGTTTTTAGATGAATCGGAACCTGACGATTCTTCAAATTCAAACTCGTTTCTTGATCTACCGGGAATATTTGACTTCCAGACTATCATACCTATACTCTTTTGAGAGTGAGATCATGAATATTTATTATGCAATCTTTAAAATGATGTACATTGCAACAATTTAGATATTCATATTTTATGATAGCAATATCAACTCATTCCGGAATGTCCTGATATACACATGTACTGTATTCACACATGGAGTAATATCAGCTTATGGCTTCATATTGTCCAGAACCATATTTGTACAGAGCTCTCATTTGTCTCTGTCTGAAATGTGTATAATTCAGTATTATGCGTCGATAAAATTACACGGCTAACAAACAGCTTGACTTAAAAAAGGTAAAATGACACGTTCAAACCTCGGTAGTGGTCAATTGTAGTGAGCCTTGTACATCTCGACACTAGAAATACAAGTTTAAATTCAAGTGTAATCATAAACAATTTAATGCAATACGTGGCTACAAATAAATTACGTAGAATTTTTCCTTACATCTTTGGATGCAACATTATATTATACGGTTTTACATCTTTGGATGCAACATGTTATTATACGGTTTTACATCTTTGGATGCAACATGTCATTATACGGTTTTACATCTTTGGATGCAACATGTTATTATACGGTTTTACATCTTTGGATGCAACATGTTATTATACGTTTTTACATCTTTGGAAGCAACATGTTATTATACGGTTTTACATCTTTGGATGCAACATGTCATTACACGGTATTACATCTTTAGATGCAAAATGTTGTTATACGGTTTTACATCCTTGGATGCAACATGTTATTATACTGTTTTACATCTTTGGTTGCAACATGTTATTATACGATTTTACATCCATGCATGCAATATGTTATTATACGGTTTTACATCTTTGGATGCAAAATGTTATTATAAGGTTTTACATCCTTCGATGCAACATGTTATTATACGGTTTTACGTCTTTGCATGCAACATGTCATTATACGGTTTTACAACTTTGGATGCAACATGTCATTATACGGTTTTACATCTTTGGAT
This sequence comes from Saccoglossus kowalevskii, assembly GCF_978046115.1. Classification (NCBI taxonomy): domain Eukaryota; kingdom Metazoa; phylum Hemichordata; class Enteropneusta; family Harrimaniidae; genus Saccoglossus; species Saccoglossus kowalevskii. Next base: position 3,662,007 of record NC_140651.1, read on the forward strand.
GCAACATGTTATTATACGGTTTTACATCCTTGCTTGCAACATGTCATTATACGGTTTTACATCCTTGCTTGCAACATGTCATTATACGGTTTTACATCTTTGGATGCAACATGTTATTATACGGTTTTACATCTTTGGATGCAACATGTTATTATACGTTTTTACATCTTTGGATGCAACATGTTATTATACGGTTTTACATCTTTGGATGCAACATGTCATTACACTGTTTTACATCTTTGGATGCAACATGTCATTATACGGTTTTACATCTTTGGGTGCAACATGTCATTACACGGTTTTACATCTTTGGATGCAACATGTTATTATACGCTTTTACATCTTTGGATGCAACATGTTATTGTACGGTTTTACATCCTTGCTTGCAACATGTCATTATACGGTTTTACATCTTTGGATGCAACATGTTGTTATACGGTTTTACATCTTTGGATGCAACATGTTATTATACATTTTTACATACTTGTATGCAACATTTCATTATACAGTTTTACATTTTTGTATGCAACATGTCATTATACGGTTTTACATCATTGGATGCAACATGTCATTATACGGTTTTACATCCTTGCTTGCAACATGTCATTATACGGTTTTACATCTTTGGATGCAACATGTTATTATACGGTTTTACATCTTTGGATGCAACATGTTATTATACGTTTTTACATCTTTGGATGCAACATGTCATTACACGGTTTTACATCTTTGGATGCAACATGTCATTATACGGTTTTATATCTTTGGGTGCAACATGTCATTACACGGTTTTACATCTTTGGATGCAACATGTTATTATACGGTTTTACATCTTTGGATGCAACATGTCATTATACGGTTTTACATCTTTGGATGCAACATGTTAATATACGGTTTTACATCTTTGGATGCAAAATGTTGTGATACGGTTTTACATCCTTGGATGCAACATGTTATTATACGGTTTCACATCTTTGGATGCAACATGTCATAACACGGTATTACATCTTTGGATGCAAAATGTTGTTATACGGTTTTACATCCTTGGATGCAACATGTTATTATACTGTTGTACATCTTTGGATGCAACATGTTATTATACGATTTTACATCTTTGGATGCAACATTTCATTATACGGTTTTACATACTTGTATGAAACATGTCATTATACAGTTTCACATTTTTGGATGCAACATGTCATCATACGGTTTTACATCATTGGATGCAACATGTCATCATACGGTTTTACATCATTGGATGCAACATGTCATCATACGGTTTTACATCTTTGGATGCAACATGTCATTATACGGTTTTACATCATTGGATGCAACATGTCATCATACGGTTTTACATCTTTGGATGCAACATGTCATCATACGGTTTTACATCTTTGGATGCAACATGTCATCATACGGTTTTACATCTTTGGATGCAACATGTCATTATACGGTTTTACATCCTTGCATTCAACATGTCATTATACGGTTTTACATCCTTGCATGCAACATGTCATTATAGAGGTTAATTTGTCATTGCTAAAATACAAGTAGGAGGCTAATATGTAATCATCTCATATATAACGTTCTATCATCGAATCAGAAAGTGCTTTTCTAATAAGTTAATTAATACATTCGGATTGTGGATTGTCTTTATGTTTATAGATACGGAAAGAACAACTGCATCCAAGGTTACAACATATCGACCATATACCATGATTGCCACTTCAACAGCAGGTTTGTCATTTATCTTATATATTATTAATAACTGTGTACATTCCAGTTTCAGTATTGTATGAGCATTTCTTGAGAGAGATTCTTCATGCCAGATATTGTCTTTTTGTTTGTGTTCTGCATCTTAGTTAATTTCCTAGGCTGATCCATGTGTTTAGTGTAGACAAAACGAAGTCATAGTCTCATCTGTGTCTGTAGAATGGTCACAATAAGGTTCTAGTCTCAACTGATTCTGTAGAATCGCCACAATAAGGTCCTCGTCTCATCTCTGTATGTAGAATGGCCACAATAAAGTTATAGTCTCATCTGTGTCTGTAGAATGGTCACAATAAGGTTCTAGTCTCATCTGTATCTGTAGAATCACAACAATAAGGTCCTAGGCTCGTCTGTATCTGTATAATGGCCACAATGAGGTTATCGTCTCATCTGTGTCTGTAGAATTACAACAAAAAGGTTCGACTCTCATCTCTGTCTGTAGAATGGCCACAATGAGATTCTAGTTTCATCTGCGTCTGTAGAATTACAACAAAAAGGTTCGACTCTCATCTGTGTCTGTAGAATGACAAAAATAAGGTCCTCGTCTCATCTGTCTGTAGAATGGTCACAATAAGGTTCTACTCTCATCTGTGTCTGTAGAATTGCCACAATAAGATTCTAGTCTCATCTGTGTTTGTGCAATGGCCACAACAAGGTTCTAGTCTGTTGCGTGTTTTTAGATGAATCGGAACCTGACGATTCTTCAAATTCAAACTCGTTTCTTGATCTACCGGGAATATTTGACTTCCAGACTATCATACCTATACTCTTTTGAGAGTGAGATCATGAATATTTATTATGCAATCTTTAAAATGATGTACATTGCAACAATTTAGATATTCATATTTTATGATAGCAATATCAACTCATTCCGAAATGTCCTGATATACAGATGTACTATATTCACGCATGGAGTAATATCAGCTTATGGCTTCATATTGTCCAGAACCATATTTGTACAGAGCTCTCATTTGTCTCTGTCTGAAATGTGTATAATTCAGTATTATGCTTCGATAAAATTACACGGCTAACAAACAGCTTGTCTTAAAAAAGGTAAAATGACACGTTCAAACCTCGGTAGTGGTCAATTGTAGTGAGCCTTGTACATCTCGACACTAGAAATACAAGTTTAAATTCAAGTGTAATCATAAACAATTTAATGCAATACGTGGCTACCAATAAATTACGTTGAATGTTTTCCTTACATCTTTGGATGCAACATGTTGTTATACGGTTTTACATCTTTGGATGCAACATGTTATTATACGGTTTTACATCTTTAGAAGCAACATGTCATTATACGGTTTTAAATCTTTGGATGCAACATGTTATTATACTGTTTTACATCTTTAGATGCAACATGTCATTATACGGTTTTAAATCTTTGGATGCAACATGTTATTATACTGTTTTACCTCTTTGGATGCAACATTTCAATATACGGTTTTACATCTTTGGATGCAACATGTTATTATACTGTTTTACATCTTTAGATGCAACATGTCATTATACGGTTTTACATCTTTGGAAGCAACATGTCATTATACAGTTTTACATCTTTGGATGCAACATGTTATTATACTGTTTTACATCTTTAGATGCAACATGTCATTACACGGTTTTACATCTTTGGATGCAAAATGTTATTATACTGTTTTACATCTTTAGATGCAACATGTCATTATTCGGTTTTAAATCGTTGGATGCAACATGTCATTATACAGTTTTAAATCTTTGGATGCAACATGTTATTATACTGTTTTACATCTTTGGATGCAAAATGTTATCATACGGTTTTACATCTTTGGATGTAACATGTCATTATACGGTTTTACTCATCTGTGTCCGTAGAATTGCCGCAATAAGATTCTAGTCTCGTCTGTGTCTGTAGATTGGTTACAATAAGGTTCTTGTCTGTTCCGTGTCTTTAGCTGAATCGGAACCTGACGAGTCTTCAAATTCAAACTTGTTTCTTGATCTACCGGGAATATTTGACTTCAAGACTATCATATTTATACTCTTTTAAAAGTGAGATCATGAATATTTATTATGCAATCTTTAAGATGATGTACATTGCCACAATTTAGATATTTATATTTTATGATAGCGTCCAACACGTCCAACAAACAACTTGACTTAAAAAAGGTAAAATGAGACGTTTAAACCCCGGTAGTGGTCAGTTGTAGTGAGCCTTGTACATCTCTATACTAGAAATATAAGTTTTAATTCAAGTGTAATCATAACAAATTTAATGCAATACGTGGCCTGCAATAAATTACGTAGCATTTTTTGCCTTACATCTTTGGATGCAACATGTCATTATACGGTTTTGCATCTTTGGATGCAACATGTTATTATACGGTTTTACATCTTTGGATGCAACATGTCGTTATACAGTTTTACATCTTTGGATGCAACATGTTATTATACGGTTTTACATCTTTGGATGCAACATGTCATTATACGGTTTTACATCTTCAAAAATACAAGTAGGAGGCTATATATATATATGAGTGTTCGATCATCAAATTAGAGAGTGTTTTTCTAATAGGTTAATTAATACATTCAGAATGTGGACTGTCATTATGTTTGTAGATATCGAAACAACAACAGAATCCATGGTTACAACATATCGAACATCAACCAAGATTGCCACTTCAACAGCAGGTTTGTCATTTATTTTATAAATTATTAACAACTGTGTACATTCCAGTTTCAGTACTGTATGAGCATTACTTGGAAGAGATTCTTTATGCCAGATATTGTCTGTTCTAGGCTGGTTCTTGTGTTTAGTGTATACACAACGAGGTCATAGTCTCATCTGTGTCTTTAAATTGGGCACAATAAGATTGTAGTCTGTTGTTGACCCGTATATTAAGTCTTTAAATTTAAACTCGTTTCTTGATCTACCGGGTATTAAATGGCGATTATTGGCTTCCACGCTCTCATACCTATACACTTTAAAAGTGAAATCATGAATATTCATTATGTAATCTTTGAGTGACAATTTAGATACTCACATTTCATGATAGCAATATCAACTCATTCCAAATCATTCTGGCTGATATACACATGTACTGTATTCACACATGGCGTAATAACAGCTTAGGGCTTTAATAATTGTTTTTTATATTAAACAGATGGCGTGATACATATTGTCCAGAACAATATTCGTACACAGCTCCCGTTTGCATTCGTACGACAATGCATATTTTATGGATATCTTAAGTCAGTACTAAGCTCCTTTTATGGGATATAAAATGCCCCCCAATGCGGCGATAAAATGTATCTGCTGATACTTTATATATATTCAGACTTCATATCCCTTACGCCCGCGTCTTCATTCTGTGTGATATTTATATCTTGTTCACATACGTGTTCAGTTTTATGATACTGGGTACCAATTGCAACTAGAATACAATTGGTAATTTTAATACGTAAATAAATAAACTTTTTTCCAGATATTTTCTCAACATTACAACTACACGTAAATCATTTAATTTTTTCAGACCCATCAGCTGGGAATAAATGCGATTATGGCCAATGGGAGTTTTCATTTCCACGTATAATAGAAATGATTCGTTGTCAAAAAGCAGCAAAACAAACAGTTCAACTGCAATATATTGCCCAGGTATGTCATACTATTTGTTGTTTATATTCAATGCATTAGTACAAGGACAGGTAGTAGTAGTATTTGTTGGAAATCTTATTATCTTATCATGTGCATGTTGAAAATTGTCCAAAAACTCAAGATGGCGGATTTTTTTTATTACATATTCGCTACACTGTGGAGATATTATCATTATAATTGTGGTACTGGGGGGGCTATCATGGTTTTCTCTTCAGATGTTATGCGAGAAAGATTCAAGTTCGAGTTGAACTAAAGGAACGTTTGAAAGTTCCGACACAGTCTGTTCATAAGAAAACAACTTTTGGAGCAATTAAAAAACACAAGACTATGATTGAAAGTTTTGTCCTGCACCTTGACAAATATTTTGACCATTTCTTCAGGGTCCTGCGATACATTTCCAAACTGGAGCACAAATCTTCGAAGCACAAATAGAGTTTTAGTCAAGGGTCTATTGAGTTCTTCTGCGATGGGAGAAGAAATGTATATTGAGTTTGTTGATGAACTACTCAAAACCATAGACAACAGGGTCAGCATTTTTGCACCAATAAAGAACCCTAAACTCAAAACTGGTATGGAGCCAGCAAGGAAAGTTCCAAAGCAGTGAGTGTTCTTAAGGAAGACAGACAAGCATTTGTTGTTTTTCCTACCCTCTAACTAATGTTCCGCTCGCATTGGCCTCACCTGATAGAAATCTCAGACAAGGTTGGAAATCAGCTTTATGAGATTACCTGATAGACGAATCGAATGCCGAGGTGCAAACTCCTATTGTCTGAGGCAGCATGGTTAATTCATGACATGGCTGCACACATTCTGCGCACCTGCAGCTGCGAATTGAGCATACTCACTTGGTACTGGAGGCTAATAAGTCGGATGCACAAGTGATTGTTCATGCAACAGACACTAATGTCTTAGTGTTGCTGGTTCATAAATTCCCAACTCGCCTTTTCAATCGGAAATGGCAAATGAAAGTTGGTGACAAAAGATTCGTGGATATTGAGTGGATTTGTGAACATATCGGCACTGAAGCTTGTGCTATTTACCAGCATATCACAGCATCACTGGTTGTAATATGAATAAAGATGAGCAAATTGAATTGTTACAGCATGCTGAACAACATTCCAATTTAGCCTCAGTAAAAGAAATGTCACAAGCCAAGGAATTCTTTTGAACTGTAATGTACGCAGACAAAACAGCTCAATATATGTTGACACAAGAATTCAGATGTATGAAAAACAGAAAGTCAAGTCAAGTTTAATTGGTGTGATTATAATTGTAATATCTCTCTGGTATACCGGAATTGCATTTACAAGTTCGAAGTCTACCATTTTAAAATTATTCAACTTAAATTCATCTTAAATTGTTTGGACATTTCCACAAGTCTTAATATATTTTAACTTGGTTTCTGGCATAAAATCTGAATAGAAAAGTTTGATAGAAAAAAATAGTATAATTATAATGATAATATCTCTACAGTATAGCGAGTATATATTTAAAAAGTTCGCCATTCTGAAATTGCTCCGCCATCTTGAATTTAGTGTTACATGCTTTCTGGCATATAATCTAAATAGAAAACTTTGATGGAAAAAAATAGTATAAACATAATGATAATATCTCCACAGTATAGCGAAAATATATTAAAACGTCCGCCATTTTGAAACTGGTCCTCCATCTTGAATTTGTTGACAATTTTCAACATACCCCAAGTCTCAATATATTCTAACATGCTTTCTGGCATAAAATCTGAAGAGAAAACTTTGATAGAAAAAAGGCAAACGGTCTTTCTACAGTGTTTATACATGTTTTATTATCATTTTGTAGATGGTGCTTGAGGCAACTACGTCAATGTTACTTAATGTAAGTAAGAATATGTTATTTTTAATTACTGTCGGTGTGCACATGTACAACTACTCGAAACTAAAATTAACCCCATAAAAGGTAGTGGAGAATCGATTTTCATGACTTTCATATAACTGAATTGCACATTGTACAAGGTTTGAAATATACAACGAATCATATAATTATATTCAATAGAAAAATTGCATCCATAGAAAATCAATAATTTTATAATAAACTGATACCGTACTTAAACCATTCTGTGTTCAAGTCATAGCTTTCAGTTTAGCGTCTGGATTGGGTTAAGGTATTTGAACGCTGTGGGGTTGGTTCACTAATATTTATGGCAGGAAGGATACGAGGACGCCAATAGTAGTGCACAGCCTGTTTGGTCTTTCTTCGAAATATCCGAGGCCTAATTTAGCTAGATTTATCACAAAGCTGCTTCAGCAACACTTATTACCAGTTGCTGGTTTAGCTAGATTTAAAACAAAGCTGCTTCAGCAACACTTATTACCAGTTGCTGGTTTAGCTAGATTTATCACAAAGCTGCTTCAGCAACACTTATTACCAGTTGCTGGTTTAACTAGATTTATCACAAAGCTGCGTCAGCAACACTTATTACCAGTTGCTGGTTTAGCTAGATTTATCACAAAGCTGCTTCAGCAACACTTATTACCAGTTGCTGGTTTAGCTAGATTTATCACAAAGCTGCTTCAGCAACACTTATTACCAGTTGCTGGTTTAGCTAGATTTATCACAAAGCTGCGTCAGCAACACTTATTACCAGTTGCTGGTTTAGCTAGATTTATCACAAAGCTGCGTCAGCAACACTTATTACCAGTTGCTGGTTTAGCTAGATCTATCACAAAGCTGCTTCAGCAACACTTATTATCGGTTGCTGATTTAGCTAGATCTATCACAAAGCTGCTTCAGCAACACTTATTATCAGTTGCTGATTTAGCTAGATCTATCACAAAGCTGCTTCAGCAACACTTATTACCAGTTGCTGGTTTAGCTAGATCTATCACAAAGCTGCTTCAGCAACACTTATTATCAGTTGCTGATTTAGCTAGATCTATCACAAAGCTGCTTCAGCAACACTTATTACCAGTTGCTGGTTTAGCTAGATTTATCACAAAGCTGCTTCAGCAACACTTATTACCAGTTGCTGGTTTAGCTAGATCTATCACAAAACTGCTTCAGCAACACTTATTATCAGTTGCTGATTTAGCTAGATCTATCACAAAGCTGCTTCAGCAACACTTATTACCAGTTGCTGGTTTAGCTAGTTTTATCACAAAGCTGCGTCAGCAACACTTATTACCAGTTACTGGTTTAGTTAGATCTATTAGATCGATTCTCATCGATAGGTTGAGATCAAATTTTGGTTTAAATGGTCTCATCATCAAATGGTTTGAGTCGTATTTGAGTAACCGCATTCAAAAAGTGAAAATTGGAAATGTATTTTCTGATATGACGTCTATATTAGTAACCGGTGTTCCACAGGGCTCCGTCTTAGGGCCATTATTGTTCTCAATGTACATGCGTCCATTGGGCGAGTTATTGCGACGTCACGGCGTAAAATATCATTTTTACGCCGATGACACACAGATTTATTTATCGGTTTCTGAAGATGATCAAATTCGCGCCCGGGTGATACTTCAGACATGTATTCAAGATGTTAGCGATTGGATGTCTTGTAATTTCCTACTTTTGAATGTGTCGAAAACTGAATTTGTGTGCATGTCGTCTCGGAGATTCTCACAAGACTCGTGTCCTTTGTCTAGTATCGCAATTGGTGAAGAATTGGTTAGTGCTTCGTCAAGTGCTAGAAACTTAGGTGTCTTGTTTGATTCGCAGCTATCTATGGAAACACACATTTCTACTATTTGTAGATCTGGATATTCCCATCTAAGAAATATTAATCGTATTCGTAAATCATTATCCCAATCTGATACTGAAAAGTTGGTACATGCTTTCATATCTTCTCGCTTAGACAGCTGTAATTCATTATTGTCTGGTCTCCCTGTAACTAAGATAAAACCTCTTATTCGTGTACAAAATGCAGCAGCCCGCCTTGTCACTCGTGCTCGAAAATATGACCACATTACAGACATTTTTATTAAACTTCATTGGTTACCAGTTGTACAAAGAATCAATTTCAAATTACTTTTACTAATGTATAAATCTTTGTATGGTTTTGCCCCAAATTATCTATGTGAATTAATCGAATTTTATGTACCGAGTCGTAGTTTAAGATCTGAATCGAAGTTTCTTATTAAAACTCGTCAGATGTGTAGTAAAAAGTCCAAGGTGTTATACAAAGACCGTGCTTTTGAAAATTTAGGTCCTAAACTTTTTAATGAATTACCTCTGTCTGTTCGTTCTAGTCCTTCAGTAGACATTTTTAAATCCAGACTGAAAACGCACTTATTTAAATGTGCTTTTAATATTTGGCTGATTGTTTATTGTATCAGCGCCTTTGATCTTCATATGTTGGAATTGTTGCGCTTAATTAAATAGAGTTATTATTATTATTATTATTACAAAGCAGTGTCAGTGACACTTATTACCAGTTGGTGATTGCTGTGTGTTGCTGTTCCACTGGAACCAGTATAGAGCGCTTTTTGGAAGACTTATTCCTTATTATTATACATCTGTCACCGTAACTCCTTAAATTACAGCGTGACATAATTTCACGGTATTGCACTAGGTATTTGCATCCTACAACATTAGGAAATGCGAATTCCAAGTATGGAACGTTCGCGCGTAAGCGTCCTCTGACAATAAAAACAAACATGGCAGCCTCCTGGGTTTGACTGAGCCCCACACAAATAAATTCGCTAATTCTGTTCTAAACTTTTTGGATTTCGGTATTCCCATGATGCATCCTCGGGAGGAAAATATGTATACTAATAGGGTTATCACGAAGATACCACAAAGTATGCACTCAGTCAGTACGCTGCACATCGGTCGATACTACCGCTGTACTGTCCTCGTGCATACTTTTCGGTATCCTCGTAATAACCTCATATCATTTTCACTGGGACATTTGCTAATACTACAATCTGTAAAATTCGTTTGGCTGAGAATAATGTTTTATCAGTCACAAATCATTCATGGCGTTTGGAATCTAATTCAACAAGAACGAAGTCAAATGACATAATATTACAATTTATTAATTTCATGTGATTCATTATATAGTTTCTTTTCAAAATATTTTCTTTTTATTTATCCACGATGAATAAAATATAAATATACATGCTATGATGAATTGTAGGATAGTAGTCAGCTTCGCCAAATTATAAGCGGGATGGAAGACTTCACAGAAGCAATGTCGAAAGTGATGGTTCCCGGTGACTTCATCAGTGTCTTTACGGGCGTAATACGTGAGTAATAATAAGTCATAAGTTCTTGGATTTTACTACCAAACAAACATTATGCACTGAAAGTTATGCACTAATTTACAACACATGGTATGTTATATAATGATTTCTGAGTGGATTTAATGTTGTAGTTGTGTAAGCTGATGTTGTAATACATTGTTCACGGATCAACACAATATATCCATGACACGTCACTTACGATGTTAACTTATAAACCAGTCAGATTAGTTAAATCATCAATATTTTATTTTGATCATGAAAATATATTTTTGAATGGAAGTCCATTGGCTGATGAGCTCAAATGCTAAAACGGAATCAACTGAAGGTGTGAATTTTCTTCTTTTCTTTCTTCTTACTATTGGATGCGGACAACAGAAATTATTGTATTCTAAAACGTCACTAGTTACTGTAGTAGATGTATAATAATATACAGTTATTGGCTGTTCCTAGTTAATATAAAAAATAGTTGGCAATAGAGGCAAGATACATACAAAATTTCATCAGGTGCAAGAAATAAGATTATTTGTCATACCATATGAATTTATTTAAACAATAACTGGATAACTGGTTACCATCCCCTGGTTACCATCCCCGAATGTATCTCCATATTTCGAATTGAAAGATGGTCGGGGAGGTACGGTAACCTGTCTGTTCTAGTCGCATTAATAAACAAACAAAATATGAGTTTTATAAACATAAGTCATAACCTTAACATACTATTTACTTATTGATAATGTTTCTACTCTGGAGGATATATTTGTCAACATATATTCCTACAATTTAAAAAGCTGAATTCCTACAGGAATTATCTGAAAACGAACGGTACATAGAAGCAAAACCCTTTAATTTTGCATTCAGATTTATGCATGATTTACTTTCCAACAACAATCCTAAACTTAGTTATTATATTCCAATGAAGACTAAAGAATCTGCTTCTTCTGCTTCATACTTAAACTATATATGACAAAATCCATACTTTTACAGCAATATTCCAGTCTCCTACCTTTTTTCTGGGGTATACGCTTACAACTTATTCGGTGTGCCCACGTCTGTAGTACACATGCAGACTTTTAAAAAAGTCATTGTCTCCTTTTTCAAAACTATTAAACCAAGGGTTTTGAACTCAAGAAATCTTTGTCATACTGTTTTGATGATGTAGTGTAGTTAGTGTAGCTTATTTAGTTGGGTTGGGTTATTTCCACATTATTGTTGAGGCTATCAAATTAGTTTACCGTAAGAATGGATAGTATTGGACTTAAAAGTAAATACGCATGATGTATTTCTAATTTATTTAGAATTAAGCTTCTACTAATCTTAAAAAGTGGTTGAAATTAGCTTAAGGTCTAATCTCTAATGCTTTAAAAAACAGAACCTACATAACACAAAATAATATAAATAAACACACTTGTCTCTTGCTTTATTTATCATGCATGATGCAACTATTTAAATTGCACCCCATATGTCTTTCTATCTACATCAAAGCTCTGCTAGATGAGAGACACATTCCTTAAGGAAGATTTGGAGCAAAGTGGGTTATAACGTCATGTGAACCGTGCTGTACATGTATACTGATGTTCCTTTTTCATGTGCATAGCAAGTCAGGCCTCAAAATCATGAGTCAACCCCGTTTTGTTGGGCAAATAAGCGGAAGCGATGATGAGGATAAGTCTTGAAATAAAATAACACTAAATATATAAATCTTGATTAAAATGCGCCTTCTCTCTTCTCCTACTACCTTTCATGGTTGACATAATGTAGATCAGAGGTTAGGGGTGATGTTTATCTACAATATCCCCTTCTAAGACTATACTTCCTTCACATTTTACCGACCAAACTGGTTGATAGTTGGGATTATCTCTCCCACAATGGTAACTAATGAAAGAGCCTCCCAAGCCTCACTCGGTGTAATGTTGTTCAAAGGTTTGTAATTGAATATATAGACGGGCTATTGAACCGGTTGTAAGGGCAGGAGACAATGTTTGTCGTATTCAAACCCCTGTAAGCCACAGTGAGATGACTATATGTTGGCACAGGGCATGCACGAGGATGGATCTAACTGCGGTTTTTGTCAAGATGAGTTTGACATTCATTTCTGTGGCCTGACCAGTAGAAAGAAAACATGTAATGCTGACCATTCCGGTCCAATCTCTTCTAATAATCCAATATGCTAAAGATGCTAAAGATACCTGCCATAAATGTGTTTTGGAGATCCAAAATGTTACATAGGAGTGTCACAACAAGAGGAATGTTCGTTGCATTACAAAGCAGCAGAATGGCGTGGGTCATGCAGCCTATACACAATGACGTGAAAATTGTAGTTACTGCAGTACGGAGGATCCAGTTCTAAATAAGCAGTCATGTGGCTGTGCGGGCTTCTGGGAATGTTGGTCATTCTCTCTAAATAACTGTTGCAACAAAGCAAAGCTGATCAAAATTTTCCAGAAACACGTAATCAGCAGTAATACTTCTGTTACAGTGTAAGGCAAGCTTATTGATATTGAGAGGGACACCCAGGGGATTCTTTCACTGCTGAAATGGGGTAGACAAGACAATAGTAGTACAGGAAATGAAATACACATACATCAAAATAACAAGTTAAAGCTCCTGGCTTTAATACCTCTCAAAATAATTACAAGAATCAAAACACAGAATAATACAATGCATAAATTCACTAAAATAAGAAAGTGTGCATTGATGACAACTCACAGTTCCAGGAGTTGGAAATTTATGACAGTCAATAGCTTTTGCAACACAACAACGAAGGGAGTCTTGCTTGCAGAGGAACGATGTTATTCTGGAGGACATCGCTGAAAGGAGATCACATAGCGGTTCATACAAGTCTCACAGATGATTGAAGCCAGTATCACTTGTCTCACAATATCGAAGCAGCAACACACAGGATATTCAGTTGAAATGGTGGTCCACAACCTTCCTCAATCTAGCCAATTTATAGGGCATATATGGCCCAGTTTTAGGTACACCACCTGGGTTCCCACAGGAGCCAATCAGAATGTGGTCTTGCTAGCAGCTGTCTCACGATGACATGCGGGCACTCACGTAAGCAAGTCAGTGGATCGTAAACATCCTTCGTTATGTAAATCACAAGCACACCTGGTAGATTCCAATCATCCTTCCAGAGTTGAAAAACAAGTATGACAGTTATCACACGACAATACACACCGTTTCTTCCCATGGTTCCATGCACACTTCTATTTGCAGGGTTTTAGGTAATATTAAAAAACATAGAATAAAGGCATATTCTATACGTCACGATTCAGGCATAAAATATGTTGTTTCAGTAATCCAATAAGATAACCTCAAATACTAATAGCATGGCCTATAGTAGTAGGGTTATTGCATTCTCGTAATCTTTTTCTAACCTCATTAACATATATTTTAACTTATAATCATAATGAGGGTCTGCAAGGGTTTTTTCGTAAGTTGTAATCTGTTGTTTTTATTTTCTTAATAATGTAATTTAAATAAACAAAAAAACGTAAATTCGTAGATAAGGTTTAAAATGTAATCAACTATATTATTCGTCCGTAATTTGTACAAAGATCTTATTTTTTGTAAGCGTATAAAGCATTTTCCACATTAAAAGTCGCAATTCGCACGCAATTTCCATTTTTGTTTCTTAAACACAAATTATCAAATATATTATAAAAATGTTAAATGTAATTAGGAATTTCCTTATCTGTAAAGTATAAAAACCTATCTTTTACTGTCAATGAAACTTTCATTTTATTTCCTGTAAAAACGGTAAAATGCCTTTATTATTTCCTGTAACCTGTACCAGCTACCCCCTTCCCCGTTCCCCGTTCCATAATGATGTAAGAGTTAAAAGTCCGACCTTTCACGAGGTTGGAACGTGTGCATTCCCAGTGACGAACATTTTTTTCTAGACAAAAATGATAACACTTTTTACAGGGGACAAATTAAGATATTTTTATGTCAGCTGTATATAGGTATGATACGAGGATAAATTGTGTTTTCCACAGAATTAGAAATGGTCTCACATAGACCACGTGACTATCATACACAATGGAGGTTTAGCGATAGAGATATGGATACAGTGAAGACGACTCGCTCTAATATGATTGAAATGCAATTACCAACTTACAGTAATACTTCAAATGGTAAGTTCACAATCAATAGCAATACAGGAATAATATAAATCTTTTGTAGCGTGTTTGTAATATGCTAATTTTGCACTGCTGGAGAATATAAACTTATCTCGAGGACAAATGTAATTGGATAGGTCATACTGATCAGCAATACTAAGCTTCATATGTATGTGGATATCTGTGATGTGCTTATTCTTTCTATTCACTGTGTGTCTGTGTTAATTACAGTATTTTTCCCGTCACTATTTCGGTGACGATTAGTGTGGCATACAAGGGCACGCGGCTGCTTACATTCGTGTATGTATATGATTATAAAATGCCTATTGTTACATTCATCACATTTCTACCTTACTTGATCACTATAATGGGTATATTGTTATAAACTTTTCAAATTTGAATATTGTTCTCTTCTTCGCACAATTACAGTATCTATGGTAACGACTGGTTTACTTTATAAAGCTATTGACGGTGCACCATTGGACGAGTGCATTGCTAGTGACATCATATCGGTCACATTGATATGTGACAATGAGATTCATAGTGTACCCATTGAGTTTTCTATGACCTATTATGTAAGTATCAATGCACATATTTGATGTATCATGTAAGTATCAAACGCATCTTTGATGTATCATGTAAGTATCAAACGCATCTTTGATGTATCATGTAAGTATCAAACGCATCTTTGATGTATCATGTAAGTATCAATACGCATCTATAAGGTATTATGTAAGTATCAATACGCATCTATAAGGTATTATGTAAGTATCAATACGCATCTATAAGGTATTATGTAAGTATGTACGAGTGCATAATATACATGTGCTCTATAATTATTAAACAATATTTTACACGGAATACAAACAATGTATGACTTTATTTGTGAACATGTAGAATTAAAGAGATATTTATTCGTATTCTTAACACTGACATTAATGTTTCCATCTGGCGCAGCTTGAGTGTGGAAGTGTTGTCATAAAATTGGTTTGAAATTCTCTGTATAATTTTAGAATATTAATCACAACTCTCGGTCAAATACTTATGTACCAATAATTAAGTTTGTGCCATTTGTGTAAGAATATATCAATACATTGAAAGTAATGGCTGTGATTTTTATGAATGTTTACTTCAAAAACGACTCCTGGACGATACAGTCATATCACGTTTTCCGAATCACGGGAATAAATTATGCTATGTACTTTGTGGGTTGACGGCGAGGTGTTACCGGAACAAGATATGTGTGCTTTTCTAAATTTTGAAAATACGTGAGTACCAATAGATTGCATGCAACTGACTGGTTTGTTTGATTCTTATTTAAAATACTGGTTTTTAAAACATTTTTCTTCGTGTTAGTTCTTTCCATTATTTCAAATTGTTCAAATTGATTTGTTTGGGTTTCCATATTTTGAAATAATTAGTTTATTATCAATACAGTTTCTTATGATATAATGAATTAATCACTTTCAGATATTCGAACACCCTTTTTCTTATTTCACATATTGTCAATAATTAAACTTTAAAATTATCCTAACGCATCTAGAAAATCAACGCCATTTACACATCTGTATTCTTCTCAATGTATGTTTTCAAATGTTGACGTAAAATATCTTCTTTTTTTCAAAAATCAGTCGACACCGGAATCTGTTGCTCCGTGCCGAACCATTCATGGTCCGAACCGGAATCTGTTGCTTCGTGTCGACCCATTCATGGTCTGTACCTGAATCTGTTGCTCCGTGTCGACCCATTCATGGTTCGTATCGGAATCTGTTGATCTCTGTCGACCCATTTATGGTTCGTATCGGAATCTGTTACTCCGTGTCGACCCATTTATGGTTCGTACCGGAATCTGTTGCTCCGTGTCGACCCATTTATGGTTCGTACCGGAATCTGTTGCTCCGTGTCGACCCATTTATGGTTCGTATCGGAATCTGTTGCTCCGTGTCGACCCATTTATGGTTCGTACCGGAATCTGTTGCTCCGTGTCGACCCATTTATGGTTCGTACCGGAATCTGTTGCTCCGTGTCGACCCATTTATGGTTCGTACCGGAATCTGTTGCTCCGTGTCGACCCATTTATGGTTCGTACCGGAATCTGTTGCTCCGTGTCGACCCATTTATGGTTCGTACCGGAATCTGTTGCTCCGTGTCGACCCATTTATGGTTCGTACCGGAATCTGTTGCTCCGTGTCGACCCATTTATGGTTCGTACCGGAATCTGTTGCTCCGTGTCGACCCATTTATGGTTCGTACCGGAATCTGTTGCTCCGTGTCGACCCATTTATGGTTTGTATCGGAATCTGTTGCTCCGTGTCGACCCATTTATGGTTTGTATCGGAATCTGTTGCTCCGTGTCGACAAGACAAGATTTATATGTTGAAACAGCTTCTAGTTAAACGCCTTCAAGTTGACTATCATTTTGTTTGAATTGTAATATTTTTATCAAAACACACAGTAAACATTCTAGTGTAATTTCATTTGCAATGTTTTAACTTGTTTTGTTTTTTTTCATGATGCATCACATTCAGCTCAGTTTATGTGCATTCAGTTAACTATTCTGATTCCTCTGTCAGATACGAGGGAGAATGGCAGACTACAGGATGTGAACAGATCAGTCATGTTGGGTCACGTGTCAAATGTCAGTGTAACCATACAACAAACTTTGCGCTATTACTACAAGTTGTGCCATTCCAGGTGAGTTCATACATACATGGTGAGTGACATGTTAAATCATTTGAACTTAATCACGTGGGGGGGGGGGGAGTTTATACATATGCATCAGGGTTGAATTAGGCAGAATTCCTATTAGATTTATTAGACCTAAATCAGGTGGGAGCTTATTGGCCAATTGTCCTACTATACAAAAGGAGTTACGTAACACACGTACACTGTGACAGCACACGATCCGTAATAGGACTGCAAAAAACACCTAAAACAGATTCGCAATATTATTTCGTTAAAGTACTAAAACTCTGACGTAACGGTAGTTAACGGCCTGTTCAAGGTTGAGGTTCTAGTAAACGTTCTCGACGCTGCGGGCGTACTCTATCAGTTAAACATGTTGAGGGCCATACTATACAGTTATCCCACTGTACAACAATAATGTAACATGACAATATAATTATGTTTGTAACTGATATACTGATAAATATTCTGGACACTATTTTCCAGATTGGCGATACACATGCACGGATATTGCGTTTAATATCTGAAATTGGAGGATCTGTATCACTGATTGTTTTGTTTATTGCGTTCGTGTTGCTTTTAAATGTCAGGTATGTGTAGAATTAGCATAATTGATTGGTAAGAGGTATTTTCATAGTCCACCTATAAATAAAAATATTCCAAATTAGAAAATATACATTTTTGAACTACAAACTTAAAAATGAATTTACAATGCCATTATTCAACAACGTTTGAAAATTAAAATTGTTAGCGCTTTGGTATCAGTTAGCCCGACGAGGTCGCGTGTGTTGCGCCATATGCGGTGCTCCAACCCAGCACACGCCTGGCAGAACGATGTAGTTTTTCACTTCCCCCGACGATTTTTTGTCGGTACTAATCGAATTGCAGGAACGTCAGATAGTGACAGCCATCAAAGGCATGAACTTTGCGAATTCGCAGTATTGATCTTGCCGACGAGACACTAATCTGCCAGGCGTTAGCGAAGTCTGATGCAGTTCGGCCGGCGAGGGCACTACTACGCCTACATGTCAGGCGATGGTATCAGTAAGACTATGAAAATAAATGGCCGACATAATTCTGCCCGCTAATTATCATATCGGATCTAAAGTGGAAGACAACATTACAGTAGAGTTATCTTAGACAGTTATGTAGTGTCCGTTCCGTATAGATTGAATATGCATTATTGGCGTATCATAAAAAATAAAGCTACTTACCACTGTTTTATTGAATTATGTTTTGTTTACAGGACATTATTAAAGTCGGATAGAATGGTCATACATCGGCACTTAATGGTGGCATTGTTTATAGCACAGTTAATAATATTACTGTCCGACACGTTATCATATTCAAAGGTAACGCTAAATCAACCTGAATGATTCTCTAACGATGGTCATATAAGAGGTCAGAAAGTATGAATCCTCCCCGGCCCCCCACTCCCTATATTTAGGGGGGCCTATGCGTGTTCCCTCATTTTTTTTGACCCCCCCCCCCTATCTAGGTAAAAGAAGAAAATTTAACCCCCCCTTTCACGGGCTTTTCCGATGAATTTCACCCCTATCTAGGGAACTTTTCAGTCTAGAACTCCTTTTAAACCCCCTTTTTTGTATATCTCGGGAAGTGTTTTGAAATACACCCCCTATTTTGAGAATCTCGGGAAAACAAGCAAAAAATACCCCCTTTTCTACGATTTTCTCGGGAGAATGTTCCCGAGACAGATCGTCAAAAAGTACCCTCTTTCCCGAGAAAATGGGAACGCGCATGCGGCCCCCTATGGATCCTGAGTGGGGGGGCCGGGGAATCCTCTGAGAATCTATATAGGAGAACGACGCCCAATAAACTAGGGAAGCACTGTTTGATGTTGGATTAGGATAGCTTTGTTACTGGGTTGTAGATAGTAATCAGACGTGGGGGGATATTTTCGTTTAACGCAATTGCAATATTTTTTGTTCGTACAACTTACGTAAATTGAAAAAATAAATTCCGTAATTCTGTAATCACAGGCTAGACGTACAACGCAACGTAATCAATCAAATAGTTTTGTCGTACACTGTAAAAATGTGTCATTTTTCTCGGTACGCACAAGAATTTACATCCAAATAAAAAAAGTCGTAAAGAATAATCCAGGGAAATTACATTTTCGAAACAATTCACTGCAAAATTCAATGTTCACTGTAAACTGTAAAAACGTCTTTTTTTCCTTGTAAATTGTAAAATGCCCTTTTTATTTCCCGTTAAACTGTACAAGCTACCCCCCTTGCCCCCTCAAATCACTGTACTTATATGACAAAGTTAGTTATACTTTACTAGTAACATGCTTTGTGTTATTCGTGTTCTGCCTTCAGGAAACATTATCACCAGTAGAGGAATGATCAACTGCTTAAATGTCTGTCTTTCTTGTTTGGCTTCAGTCTGCACGAAAACATACAGTTGCAGGAAATGTTAATAAGTCTGACTTTAGCCACTGTTTTAACCTTCAATTATGCACTGCATTAAATGTCTTAATGTTTAAAAAGTATATCCGGGTTATATTAAGTATAAATTTGTTCTTATTTAGTTTTATAAATTTTATAATAATTAACATTTATTTAAACTCGCCCTTTGCTGGATTTTAAAAACACTTGGAACATTTGCAAACTAGGGCTATCAATTTTTATTATTTTTTTTTTCTCCATATTAGCTAACTGCTCTGTAACTGTTTGGTAGACGGGTAGCTTGGAGCGATGTAAAAACCTGGTTTGGTTTGGGTTCATATCCATGATATTAACCACTGTGCTGATGCTGTTTACTATTTGATTTTAAAAACTATACAAATAACTATTTTTTCATTTTGTAAAATTCGGACGTAGCTGTATAAAAAATTCCAACGAAATTTAGAACAGCTAAAATGCCAGACGACCATGGCAAACTTCCACTGATCATTTAGCAGTCTATGCACGCAAGACTATTGCGAATTTCCAATGAAATTTGGATCTTTTTGAGACCAGACTTTTCACAGTTCACGAACAATTAAGTTGCTTGCTTGGATGACTGTTAATTTCTTTGCGTGTCAATTATTTCATTACTGAACACTTTATTCATCAAGTGGATTAAGTTGTACTAGTCTGTTACATGCAAGCATTATTTGTATTTTTAGATTGGATGTAAGTTATCGGCAGTTGCTCAACATTATGCCTGGACAGCTGTGTTTATTTGGATGCTGATAGAGGGCGTTCAGCTGTATCGTCAAGTTGTAATGGTGTATGGAAGCGAAAACAGTTGGATGAAGTACTACTACTTGGCAGGTTGGGGTAAGTCGTCAGGAAATATAACATAACATAATAATGATATTATTATACCGGTAAATATAATAAATCGTTACTAGAAATTTGCATAGTTAGCTGTTTAACTACCACTGGTGATTCGTTTTGTGAATGTTCACCTGTCTCATCGGGTGTTCAACAGAGTGGACTGTGAGAACCCCTGCTTTTATTCTATACACCAATGACATCACTGCTGAGTTACAATCAAATATACTCCTGTTCGCGGATGATAGGAAGGTTTACTGCATTATTGCCACTATAGATCTTATCCTACAAAATGGCTTAAAAAGATTTGTATGTGATCACATGGCTGAGAACTTAAAGCCAGTAAAGTGTAAGCATTTTCACTTTGAACTTTGAAAGTTAAAAAAGTCATCAGTCATAGTTATATGGTGAACGGGGTCAAAATAAAATTATTTCCTTCAATTGTATGATTGGGTTATAAAATGAAACAAAAAAGATACATTGAAGTTGCTAGCAAGTTGGAATAATAAATTGAAATAGTACAGGTCAAAGGTCAAACACATAGTGTGAGGATTGACAGGATGCTGTACAATCTCTATATAAACATGCTAGATGGAATATTGAATTACCATACCAAGGTATGTGTAAAACTTCTACCCATACTTGAAGCTCGAAGAAAATACTTTGATATGGTCTTTCTTTCTAAGTGTGTCATGAGCCGATTCAGCTGTTGTAAATGTTCGTCTTTTTGGTTCCTGTTCTGACGTACTCGGAGACTTATTTTATCTCCGTATGTACGTGCATCTCAGAATACCTGGGCCGATTTCATTCAAAATTCACACATAAATCACATATCATACATTTGTTTCAAGATTCAATGCATGACAATTATGTATTTCTGCCATTCCAATACCATATTTCAGTCATGTATGAACATATTTCATCTAAACTTCGTATGTTCACTTAACATAATGGATCATTGATGTACGCCATTTTTTTCCCGGAATTAATTCAAAATGACTGGCTGATGGCCATTTTGTCAACCATATTGCTAACATACATTGTAACTAACTGGACTGATCATGTTCAGACTTTACACCTGTAATACATTTGTACATGCATCTAATTCAAGATGGTTGATCGTCTTTGATATCTTAAAAGTTCACTATGAATGTCATGGGCAGGAAAAAAGAAGGAATCGCACAAAGAAACTGGTTCCATTTTGTATCATGTCTGTCACATGAGCGTGAATAATTATTTGACAGTCACTAAAAAATTAACGGCGGCTTGTCACTGACAATGATTTGTTTACATATATTAAAATATTAAACGATAATAATTTAAGGAGCTTACACTGTTTTGCTTGTTTTTCTTTCTAGGATTGCCTGGCATTATTGTAGGTGTGACTGGATCCATTAATTGGCAGGATTATGGTGCTGTTGAAACGTATGAGTAATATTCACTTGTTCATAGCACTATATAATATATACTTATTAACAAATGAACAATATAAGATATTACCTACTGTTTTGTCTTCCACGGAGTCACGTTGATGTGAATACATTTTCTACAAAAAAGAGATATAGAGAACTGTTCAATATGTTATCACAGTCTGAGCCGTGTGTTGATACTTTTAACACAATGAATAGTTTTAATAAGTTTTCAAAAGCTACATGTATTTACACTTGTTCGTGTATTGTGTGTACTTTTATATGCAACTGTAAGGCACATGTTAAGGGGGAATTGGCAGGTTGTTTTAGTAATGATATTATGGAATATACTAACATTACCACGCATATTATTATAACATACAATCTTTGCGTCAATAGTTGAAATCGTCTATAA
Source organism: Saccoglossus kowalevskii (assembly GCF_978046115.1). Taxonomy (NCBI): domain Eukaryota; kingdom Metazoa; phylum Hemichordata; class Enteropneusta; family Harrimaniidae; genus Saccoglossus; species Saccoglossus kowalevskii. The sequence continues at coordinate 3,684,547 of NC_140651.1, forward strand.
CTTATCCTTTTTTATCTTGATGTTTTAGCTGTTGGTTGTCTGCAACGAGTGGACTTATCTGGGTGTTTGCTGGAACTGTTTTGGTAATCATCTGTGTAAGTATTTAAAATATGTAATCTCTCGCTGATTATTTCGTATACCTCATTTTTTCTTATGTTCATCTCGAAACTAACAAGAATTCATGGCAATGATATAGTAATTGAAGTTTGCCATCACAACGAAACGAGACTGGTTCATTGTTGTGTTGAATGTATTTAATGTTAACCATGACTGTATTGCTGCAGTGAATATTTGACTATGTGTGTGTATGTTACCATACAAGGCTGCATCTATGAAAACTGGAATAATTAGTTATTCATCGCCCATTTATATCAGAGAATACTAGTGCTTGTATGAAGTTTGTTGACAAAACTAGCTCGTTTCGCAAAATAAACTTAGGTAGCAAGGATTTTTCAATCTTTCAAAGTAAATAAATCCGCACTTAAAGTGTAATATTCAAGAATACATACTTCTAATTGTACAGACTCGGCAGAAGATTAACGACTAGTCGAATATATTTCTTTCGAATTAACATTCGAATTATGCCATGTGATAGAATAGGTCATTCAGATAATGGGCAGGATATAATCGCATCGTAATAGATATGCAATTTCCACATTATTATAATCATATATTACACAGTTTGTCCAAAAACTAGACAGACGTTATATTTGCATTTACACATTTCAAGGTTAAAAACGATATTTCATGAAATCAAGTTTGTACATGATATGCAAGATGTTTGAGTAATCCTTTTTTGTAATTTTCACTACTCGTGCAGTATTATGCATTATTACGAGAAATGTATTTTTTGCCTTTTTCTGAACGAAAGGGGCATGCAACAAATACATATTTTAAAATTCTGTTACGTTCAGAATAAAGTTCATTCAGATTTTATTGAAAAACTTACAAAACATGTGTGATTAAATTTTGAAAAAATATGTTTGTTATAAATTGTACATATCCTTTGTTGCAAATTATTAAGCATAAGCGTAATTACAGCGGAAGAGTCGTCACCTGCGCATGCGTCAGTTGACAATAGCGTGTCATTGTTTACAAACAAGCGTATACCCATGAGCCTTTGTGTTTTTAGCGTGTGTTGTTATCGTCGCTTGGGACTCAATTCCCGCGCGTGACCATGGTTCATATTTCAGACAAGCCTGATTTCTTGTTTCAGTTGAGGACGGGACGACCCTCCCACTTTAACCAGCGTCATTTGTTTTTCCCAATTATTTTAGGTGAATACCTTCATCTTAGTACAAGTGGTCAAAGTTGTCTATTCGGCTGCAAGAAATCTTGAATTTAACAATGATAGTACACGGTATGTAGGTGTTCTTAAAGGTGATGATCGTCGCGCTGCGCATGTGCAGCATTAATTTTCCCACAACCCAGTGCGCTCTTCCAATAGAAATCACCTGTAAAAATACCGAATTGAAGTTTGGTAACGTCTCGGTTTGTACTCGTTGAACTGTGAAAAGTCGGTACCGTTGTTTATACGAGACCCATATATATCTCGCATGCGTGACGCGACCAGTGTCACTAGTATTAATACCTGACAAATGATGCTTCATGTAATCACAGTCCCTCTATCATAGAGGGACTGTGATGTAATATTGATTCCAGTACCCAATGTTACTCTGGAGTTAAACATAACAAAGTAGTGCAGTGAATAATTTGAGTGTTTAAATAAAAGGCGGTGGTCATTTCCCAGCGCGTTTTACATTTGCATTTTACACGCGTTGTATACTCGCTATGAGTCACATGTCGAACAGGACGCGGTGCGATGACCACCGCCCTTTAAAAGAAAGTTACATAGTGTTTATATGCTGATAGCTTTAGCCTACAGTAATACAATCTGAACACGCTTCTAGTTTGTAGATGACCTAATGGGTTATCAAAAACAGTCGCAAACATCTGACAATAGTATTTTTTGGAATACAGCTGAAACAAGGGGAGTCCATCAAAGCCTCAATTCCACGTGCCTAAGAGTGCTGGGGCAACTGGTTAATATCAAAATCTATCACGATCTGAGCCAGAACTGGTTTGTGTGGGTATTATCGCTGATTAATTAAATTTTGATCTACTTGTGCTTCACCCAAACAGTGTGACTGTGTCATAATGAACCATGACGTTCTTAATTTTCACATTAAAAAAAAAAAAACAATATATTCAGACTAGTAACCTTTATAGCAACTCCCTTCTGGAAACACATTATAATAAAGACCTCGGAAACACAATTTATCCGGGGTATGGGATAGTTTTTCTGCCTTTCCATTATGACTTAATCACCGTGTCTAAGGGCATAACCCAGGGACGAAGTTCATTGTTTTCAAGATAGGGTTCGAGCATTGCGATATCGCCAGGATTTGAGACACATCGATGCCAGTTTGAATGTCCAAAACAACGTGAATATGATAACATATCAGTCGTCTAAATCTGGAAAAAGGTGCTCATTATGTCTATGGATTATGGAACTTACTGCAGCATCATCAAATTTACATGTCATGATCTCACATATCTCAGGGCGTAATCGCGTCGGTCGAGACTCTTGCTGTCCTGTCTTCATGCATACTTTGAGGTATCCTCATAATAACCTTATAATACTAATACCAACACAATTTAACTTCAGTGCCTTGTTTATTTAAAATAGGGCTGCTGTTCGAAGTACTATGATGTTGTTACCCCTACTTGGATTGACTTGGATATTTGGTATATTTGCTGTTAATAAGGATACTATTATATTCCTGTATTTATTTGCAATATGCAATTCTTCACAGGTATGCTAAGTGATTATAATTTTCTGATTTTAAATTCCTGATTTCAGATTTTTGAATATAATAAAATACTTTTCTGATTCTTGAATATAATAAAACTGTTTTTTACATTTAACATGTTAGTTTTCCAAGGAGTGGATATAGTGAAGAGTTGTGTATTAAGGTCACATAGGGTTACTGTAACATCTTTAAAATAGCCTTGTCATAGTGAGATGAGATTGATCTCACGTAGATTGTGATTATAAAAAGATTTTTGATTTCATTTTTATACAGGGATTTATTGTTGTTATAATCCATGTGTTATCCAACAAAGAGGTGAGTGAATGTCATCATGTTTTAGTCAGCTATACATCGATTGTAAGAGCAAGAACCTAACTGAATAGCCTCTCTGAATAAACAGAAACTAAGCTAAGGTAACATAGTAATTTAAAATTAATTGCTTCAGTAACAGTGATAATCGCTAAAGTAAATTAAGAAATAAAATCAACCGCTAATGTACCTAATTAAAATCAATCGCTAAAATAACGCAACACATACATGAAACAATGGACATTAGATATTGACCCTCTAAAGTTATATATAGCGCCACCTATTGGTCAGATACTGATAAACATTAAAGGGCAGGTATTTGTATTTATACCACTCCTTGAACTGGCTTTTCCCGGGGTGATGAACGGAAACCAGGTTCAATGCCTCACAACCAGGAGTTCTTTGTGATTATCAATGACACCATTGACAAGTTGTGTGAGGAACAACGATGACAACTCATTATAGGGTATTTTGCTCTTGTAAAGTTTGTATACATCAACAGTGATATGATTACCTCATGATCGCACCATTGGGGAAATAAACATGATTACTTGTTCATGGTAATATTTTAAATTAGGATTTCCCATAATAAATCATTTTGTTTACATACATTTGGTATGAATGATAAATTGTCTATTAGCATACCGCATACCACATACTACTAACGGCATAAAAACGATCACAGGTCTACACGATTCAAATCATGTTGATTCATCTCACATAAATATAACATACATGAAATATCCAATGCACAACACTAAATATGATTCACACTACAATTTGTCCCCTGGAGGACAATGACAATTTGAAAAGTAGGACAGGGCTGACGGTTAATAATATTGAATGAATAGTTCACAGTGTGATCCTTGATCATTCAAAGAGTCAACATATCATATTCACTTAGTTTAAAAGATGAGCAATTAGATTATGCACCATGTGAAGGTAATCGAGTATAAGTCATTGATAAAAATGCAGTGAATTTTAGTTATCTTGCTAACATTGGATTAGTATTTTAAAGCAAAAATGCTATTACCGGGGGGGGGGGATACCATATGGTTCCATTGTTACGTTGTTACATTTGAAGTTGCTAGGTGACAACTATTCGATGTCAAGGATCATCATTGATCTTACTTGTCAATTCATAAAATAATGCAGCCATTAACTATGCCACTGTAACAATGGATATGAGATGTAGCTAAATGTTATTAAGAAGATTCTCAAAGTGTTCCAAAACTTACCTCATTGATCACACTATGCACAGGGTAATCCGTTCATTCTGTCAGTTTTCTTACAAAATTGCAAGGTGTACAAGTTGTTGACATGGCAAAATCACCACCAGGAAGCCGTAACAAAACTGAAAAGTGTGTGTATGAAAGGTAATTTGCACCAATCTGTGTCTATATAATATGTATGGGTAGTCAGCGTAGGCACGTAAAAAGATGTTGTTTTAGAAATAAAATAAAATGATAAAACCGAACGTTTTGTATTGAACCATCAAACCATCAATAACGAGCAATCAAAGTGGCAATGATATTCAATATGTTATCAAGTTTGAAATCCGTCCATACACAACCAATGCTAATGTTTTCATATAATTCTATTGTAGTATTATATTTAACACATTTACTCGTTCAGGTACGTAGCGCCATACAGCATAAAAAGAACATCCAAGCAGCCAAGAAGGGAGAAACTATTATTAGCACCATGGTACGTAATCATCTCTCAGTATACAATATTTTGATGTTTGAGTATTATTATATTTAATCATGACAAATAGAGTTTATACATCTACTTGGTGTACATTTGATGTTCACAATGTACATCCTGTCCAAACCTAGCAACATTTGAAAACAAGTTTTGGAATCCAGTATTATATCACACATTTGTATTTGTGTGGTAAAGTGCATTTTATGGGGACCAATTTACACATTAGCATATCAATTGTTGTAATGTTTTGATTTGGGGTATTATCAAACAAAAAGACACAATATACATGACAATCACGATACAGCTTTTGTATTGTAATTACCTCCACCTCTAATTAACTTTTCTAACAGGGTATTTTAACGAGCATGAATAACACCTCCAGCAGTCTCATCAGTCCATCTTCTTCAGGCCAAAGTGACAATACCAAACAAATGGTAATCATCAATGAGGAGCAGGTATGTGTACTGACTGTGGATGCATCTTAATTGCTTTGATTGGACACAGCTGTATATATATTGAATATATGTGCACGTAATCGTTATATATAATATTTGTAATATTTAAATAACTGTCACAATGTATATACTCACAATATTATATAATTATCTTCTACATTACATTAAAATATATCTTGTTTTTAACATTTTCCAGAAAATAGACAGTAACACCATCATGAAAGACGATGACATAGACATACTGACCTTGAACTGTCCTGTCAATACATGCTGAAGAATGATATATCGGTGGATACAAGTCATTTAAGAGCATGTGAGGTTCACCATGCACGTGTAAATTACAGTTTCATACTCTGAATATCATCAACTATAACAGTAGTCAATTTTACAAAAATGTCATACTTCTCATCGTGCTAAATGCAGTATGTTATTATTGCAGTGTGATCCACCAGACAATTGCTTGCTATTCTCTGGAGCGAACATCTGGGCATTTTCATCACATGGCAACCACCACAATGAAAATAACGGTCGAACACAAAGTCCATAGAAATATGTGGTACACGTCCAAATATAAAACGTTCTGTGACATAGCTCTGCCCTGAATAAGTTAAGGCTTAGACTACCACTTTACCTTAACTTAGTTTGTGTTGCAACTAATTGCAGCAAGAATTTCATTATTTTCGCGAGACGTACATTGACAACAGATTATCAACAGTCAGATATAGATCATACTATAAACACGACATAAATAGTGGACACAAAATATGAAACTTCATAAAAGCAGTTTTTACGAATAACTATTTGATGCATTTGATGCATCATATTGAATGTATTTTTATCTCGCATACAAAATGTTCGTGGTTTCATTTCATTGCAGAGTATGTTTCATTGAATCAATAGTTCTTGGTATTAATAATAATTTCCTGTTTATGCACACACCATTTATATTGTAAAGATAATAGTTTATTCAAGGCACATATTCTACGGGCTTTTGAGTACAATATAGTGAAAACGGTTTATAATTTATGTGTTATAGAGAACTCTTGCCAGAGTAGTACGACATTTAACGCGCGAGCAACTAATTCAACTTTTTTTTCATTCCTCTCCATACAATGTACTTTTGATGATCTGAATTTAAAATTCAAGAAAGTGGTCACAATCGATCAGAAAATAATCTACAAGATACTGTAAATTTCTTCGACTGTCGTTATCAATGCCAAAATGACGTACTCAGTCAGTTTTCTTTATGTCAGTACAACTTGTGCCTTGAAAATTCCCTAAATAGTATTAGATCATTGTGTTGATATTTTAACGCATATATAGATTTTCTAGCTGTACAGAACTTTTTTTTGTTTGTTTTTCAGAAATATATTATTCAAAACTTGTTTCCTAGAACATTACCTTTCTATCATATGGGTTAAATGTCAAAATGTATTCATGATCATAACGTAATCGAATTATAGGTTACGGAATTATTTCAATTATTGTCTAATTTTGTTGAAATTTGCCTCAGTGAAAAAATATTTAATAATCTATTGTAAACCTGTTAATTGTCTAAAATGATAGATGTATCGATTCAAGTAATATTACAGTGTATTACTAATCCGTGACACCTGGCGGCCATTCATTTTTCTTGTGTGTATCAAATAAACAAGATGGAATTATGGCAAAACGTCATGTTTCATCTTTGAAATTTACACTTAGACTAAGAAAAATATCCATATTTAATGTTTCGATTTTATTCCATTTTAAATTACCCCTCCATCTGAATCCGTGACACCTGGTGGCCATTCATTATATAAAATACATTGCACATAAAGTAAATATGACTATGGCAAAAAAACATTTCTCAATATTGAATACGACAACGGAAATTGAATTTTACCCATATTTTCAAATGCGGATTTCTCGAATAGAAATACAAAATACGTTATAGAAAATTACATCAGATGCGGTACATAATACGACCATTTATTATTTATTTACGGACGTCCTTATAAACATATCACAATATGTGATTAATTTAATATTGTTGAGTGTATAGCGCACAAATCTAAATTGAAAATTGATATATTGAAATCAAAATTTCACGGTGTCACAGATTATTACTCTTGGGTGATTTTAATATTGATTTTACTCAAGTTCCATGTTTCAAATCACAAATTTGAATTGATTATGTTAAAAGTTTTTTTTACCCAACAAAACTTTGGAACATTCTTAATGAGATAGCAGGATTAGCTTACGTAACAAATCTTAGTGAAAATCATGCTTTTGATAGACAGATACATTGGCATGCAGTTGAGTTAACTTTAGCATCAATTAAAAAGTTATAATTGTTTTTAAAAAAAAAATGAAGTATTGTCATGTTAATTATCATTTATATATTCATTGACCAATTAGTTGTTATGGTACTTAACCTATTTGTTGCATACAATATTCTATTCCATTTTTAGTGTATGTATATCCCAATACATCAAGTTATCCAGTGCCACATTAGACCATATATTGTTTACATGGGGCACTAAGCACAACTTGAACCACACATCCCTGTCACTTTTACTTCAATATATGGCGCACATTTGTTATATTTTGTAAGCACTTAATCGCAATAAAGAAACAAGGTAACATTGCCGATACCTGTGTAGTTTATTTCTTTGCTGTTGACTATTTGATTGTAAATTCTTTGAAGAGTCTCAACAAGCAGCCGCTCGGCTAAGATAGCTCTGCTGTTAGCAATGCACATTTCAATTAGAGAATTGAACAAATCAGAGAGGTCCACCTGAGGTACCTATATGTATAATATCAAAGCAATCAGACTTGCGGTTTTACAAATATATTTGCTAAAAATAGAGAATTGAAGAGATCGTCATGAAATGAAAAAATCTGACAGAGGTCCACCCAAGGTACCTACATACCAAGTATCAAAGCAATTGAGCTGGTAGTTTTCAAGAAGTTGAAAATAGCATTTTTTCAACAACAAAAATTGCCAGAAATAGAGATCTGAAAATATTGCCATAAAATGAACAAATCTGACAGAGGTCAGATGCAATTGTTGATGGACGGATGGACAATCACCTGTATGAACAGCTCCGCTCAGCCATCTACCATGACAGTGGAGCTAAAAAGTGACTATCTTCTTTCTTTTTCTGTTCAGATGTTTACAGACACAATTAGAAAGTATTGTGATTTCACCATCTTGTTTTAATTCATTTTGAACTGCAATTTTTCTGCAAATATCTGGGATGAGCAGTCTTACAAATTACACATCAGTTCAGGGTTACCATGACAATGCTACAAAATATGAACTAAAACAAACCATAAAGTACATCTCATAATTGAACACATGTGCCACCAGATATTTTCTCAAAGTTGTTTAAAATGTGTAAACAATAAACAGCAGATGGTACAAAGTGAGAAGCCCCTCGGTAACAAACAAAATATACAAAACATCTGCAAACTAAGGAAACTAAGCCTTGTCACCATATTGCAGGATATTCATCTATCATCAACCAGCGACGACAGCTCATTTACCATATCTCTGTGCACATCCAGCATATCTATACAGCAATGAAATGAAAACCTTATAATCCATATTGTGGTGTGATGATGAACATCTGCAAAGAGAAAACAACAATATATAAGCTTGTCCAAATGGCAGTTTTTGTTCACCACTTCCCTGTAGTAGTTTGGTGAACTATTACTAGTCACTTGAAGTGCCCTTCACCCAAGATGTCGTGGAGGATCACTACGACACCATACAACTTCTGGCCAAACCATACAACCAATCACACTCTAGCTTCTAGTAGCCTTGGCATCAGCTTAAAGATACAGTAGGTAAGAGGTTCACAGTTTTGAGGTTTTAGCAGTCTACCGGGTTGAGTCAGTCACATTGTGGAATAATCACATTTTTAGAGCTAAGAACCAGAGGCACCAGCTCCCAACATCATATTCCTACATTTGATTCTGCCTGTATTATTCTGCTGACATTCGTTACGCATTTGCCTTGTATGCCGTGTCCTAGACTTAGTCTTCCTGCAAGCATTGCTCATTGGTTTTATTCACCCATATTTAAAATAAATAATAAATGCAGTGTAGACAGACTTTTGATTCATAACTAAGGTGGTCTGCATTGCAAAAGTTTACTTACAGTATTTCACTCAGTCTAATTTGATATGGTAGGAAGCCCAATAAGCTATCAACATCGCCAAACTTTATAATTAAATCAGGATCTGGAAATATATCATTGCCTGTAGGAGAGAAAAAAAATTACAACAATGCTGTTTCCATAGAAAAATGTCAATTTTTTTAAAACAAAAAGAAAATTGACATGCACATATGTATTACTACTTTGTAGTCTTTGTGCTATTTTTACTAAAATTAGATCACGGGTATCTGATAAATAGTATAGTAAGGGACACTCAAAAAATAAAAGAAAATGGCCACTAGCTGGGCATCAAATGATATGCTTCATGATTTATACATTCTACCTTACCCTGCAGATCATTCTCTAACACTGATGAATGGGAGCTCACTGACATGCTTGTTGATTTCTACATTCTACATAACCATGCAGATCATTCTCTAGCACTGATGGATGGGAGCTCACTGACATCCTTGTTGACTGCTATATTCTCCCTTACCCTGCAGATCATTCTCTAGCACTGATAGATGGGAGGTCATTGACATGCTTTCTGATTTCTATATTCTCCCTTACCCTGCAGATCATTCTCTAGCACTGATGGATGGGAGCTCACTGACATGCTTGTTGATTTCTATATTCTTCCTTACCCTGCAGGTCATTCTCTACCACTGATGAATGGGAGCTCACCGACATGCTTGTTGATTTCTATATTCTTCCTTACCCTGCAGGTCATTCTCTACCACTGATGGATGGAAGCTCATTGACATGCTTGTTGATTTCTACATTCTCCCTTACCCTGCAGATCATTCTCTAGCAATGATAGATGGGAGCTCATTGACATGCTTTCTGATTTCTATATTCTCCCTTACCATGCAGATCATTCTCTAGCACTGATAGATGGGAGCTCATTGACATGCTTGTTGATTGCTATATTCTCCCTTACCCTGCAGATCATTCTCTACCACTGATGGATGGGAGCTCACTGACATGCTTGTTGATTTCTACATTCTTCCTTATCCTGCAGATCATTCTCTACCACTGATGGATGGGAGCTCACTGACATGCTTGTTGATTTCTATATTCTCCCTTACCCTGCAGATCATTCTCTAGCACTGATGAATGGGAGTTCACTGACATGCTTGTTTATTTCTATATTTCCTTACCCTGCAGATCATTCTCTAGCACTGATGGATGGGAGCTCATTGACATGCTTTCTGATTTCTACATTCTCCCTTACCCTGCAGATCATTCTCTAGCAATGATAGATGGGAGCTCATTGACATGCTTTCTGATTTCTATATTCTCCCTTACCATGCAGATCATTCTCTAGCACTGATAGATGGGAGCTCATTGACATGCTTGTTGATTGCTATATTCTCCCTTACCCTGCAGATCATTCTCTACCACTGATGGATGGGAGCTCACTGACATGCTTGTTGATTTCTAGATTCTACCTAACCCTGCAGATCATTCTCTAGCACTGATGAATGGGAGTTCACTGACATGCTTGTTTATTTCTACATTCTCCCTTACCCTGCAGATCATTCTCTAGCACTGATAGATGGGAGCTCATTGACATGCTTTCTGATTTCTACATTCTACCTAACCCTGCAGATCATTCTCTAGCACTGATGAATGGGAGTTCACTGACATGCTTGTTTATTTCTACATTCTCCCTTACCCTGCAGAACATTCTCTAGCACTGATAGATGGGAGCTCATTGACATGCTTTCTGATTTCTACATTCTACCTAACCCTGCAGATCATTCTCTAGCACTGATGAATGGGAGCTCACTGACATGCTTGTTGATTTCTACATTCTCCCTTACCCTGCAGATCATTCTCTAGCACTGATAGATGGGAGCTCATTGACATGCTTTCTGATTTCTACATTGTACCTTACCCTGCAGATCATTCTCTAGCACTGTTGGATTCAAATCATTTACTTTTCTTCTTTTACAAGCTACTTGTTGACAGAAATATTTTGCAGCTCGAACAATATCCTGACGTCCATCTTCCAAAGATAAAAGGTTCACATGAATTCTACAATCATTAACTGAAAAAAATCGGAAATACTATTGAATGATTTATACTGCCTTGCATGTTTATTTTTACTGAAGGAAAAATAAAATGCATTAAATTGTATCATGTACTGAAATGGATGTTATTCACTGAATGACTGATTGTCACATTACATGGTATCTACTACATATGATTGCAGTGCAATTATTGCCCTCCTGTATCACCAAGATTAGTATTTTCCAGTTGAGCTGGTAAATTGAAACTTGCATGCCCGATGGTCTGATAAAAATTTGTTCATGATCTGCTTCAAGTAAAGTTTGAAAATTTTACTCTATTATTCGATGAGGCTTTGTTTCAGTCATTCTCTGCCGACTCGTACACAGATTTTAAAACTGAAAACAATTTGAAATGGGGGGATTTTAATACATGCAAGTGAGAACCAAAAGGACTGAAAACCCCCCAAAAATATATTGCATAACAATGTGTGATATATGTTACGAGACATATGTTACTGTTTGTTCATTGGCACAGTTCTTGAATTCAGTAAGTTTTCTTACATAGTGTGAGGAGTATTGTCCAATACTTGGCAACAAATGCTCACTTAACTTCTATACTTTTCAAATTGATGGTATTAGCATATTAAATCTAGTGAAAATGAACCATGAAGCAAACTTAAAGCGCGGTGGTCGTCGTGCAGCGCGTGTTCAAATTTCATGTAAATAAACAATGTATTTTACACGCGTTGTATACGTCACTATGAGTCCCATATCGAACAGGACGCGGTACGACGACTACCGCCCTTTAAATTAAGAAGCATTTCAAGGCTAAAATTACTCTCATCTTGAGGGTCTAAAAGCTTGAAAACATGTAACATAAATTTGAAGGTACATTCATGAAGAAAATTTATGGGTCTTATTCAGAACAATTTCATTCTAGGAAGCTTGAGGTCTAGTCAAATACATACCATATATAGAATAAAATATTGATTTCAAATTTTCCCCTCATGTCCCTCCTGCTGTGGAATTGCCCATAGGTAAAGAGAGTTACGTCGGCAATAAGGAAACACAAATGTTCATAAAAATACACAATTTATTACAATATTATTTACATATCATCTGAATTTCATTCTAAAAATTATTAGGGTATGTGGGGGAAAACAGTCAAAGACAGGATCTGTATATTTAAACAAAAGCCATGTAATTAATTTGCTTTGTATTTGCGCTTGTTCACATACAAAATTTAGTCAAGCTTAAAATTTGGGTAAGCCTATATAAGACCTACCTTCTTTCTAATGTGAAACCACCTTAGTTACTAAACGCACACGAAATAAACAGGCATAATGTATATAAGTAACTAGTGTCAATGTAAGTTTAACAATGTGAATGAAAACACCCAAAATATAAGCTATCACCATCAATTTTGTCTAGATAAAACAAGCCATGCATGGTTAGTTATCGAATATAAGATATATAGTTTTGTTTATAGTAATATACATGTAGCTGGAACATAAACATGTCAGGAATATGATTATGATGATTGTTTAACATTAAAATGATTGACATTTGTATCTGATTGAGAGATATTGCTCTGGAACAGCATTAATTGAAACAAAATCAGCCATTTTGAATACATGTATAATGAATATATAAAATTTGAACATAATCAGTCACAGCAAGTCGGAGATGCAGCACTAGAACCACATTCATTAAAACAAAAAGGCTGCCAGTCGGCTATTTTGAATCTTATCTGATAAACAAAATGGTGTGCATCAAGGTCCTATAATGTCTAACGTATATACCAAGTTTGAACAAATCCATCTGTAAACAGCTGAGAAATGCTTGATTTTGAGATTTTTTTATCCCAAAAATGGCCGCCATTCGGCCATCTTGAATCAGATCGTTAAATAAATTGACGTGCATATGTATAATATCATGTATTATGTATGTGTGAAGTTTGGTTGTGATTGGTCCTGGCATTTCTGAGATACAGGTTCGAACGCAGGCACACACACACGGAAGTCCCTGTTTTCGGACTGCGTCCGAACAGGGACTAAAAAAAAGAATGTGATAAAAAGACATTATTTACAAGATAAAAGTGAACAGTTTTTACCTTTATTATGAACTTCTATCCCACCTCTATAAAGGTGGAACAAACATTTTGTGGATTCATTACCCAAAACTTCTTCTTGTTTCTTCAAAATTTCATTATTTATTTTTGTACAGTTTCTTTTAAAGTCACCTATAAATGAAAGTATTATCAAGGTTGATTTAACACTGATCAAGACACAATATGACATAATAACACAGGGATTGAAAATTACTCAGACAAATTACAATATTTTAGTCTATGGGAAATTTTCACTGATCCTTGTTTGAAAGAATCTTGCTAGTTTGTGGTTGGCCCAGCATCAGCTTGGAGAAGAATATTCAACCAAAGAAGAAACCATCCTCCATACTGATGAGACCTCCAAGTATGGAGATAAATATGGGCCTTATGCTGCACGTGACAAAGATGGGGCTTACTACTGCTTAGGTCTGTGGGAATTACCCACCAAATCCGCACAAAACACATTGGACACATTCCAAACTATACAACAAGATATTAAGATATTAAGACCAGATCCAGTGTGTCAGACTGTGATGTTGGGAAGAAGATCTTGGGCCATATTTCTAGTACTATGTCAGACAAGGCTGCTACTGAATGCAAGTTTAACAGATTACTAGACATTCATCGTCTGCAGATTCTTCCTGAGGTCAAGCCCAATTACTATCAATTGACAGAAGATCGCAGTTCAGTAGACCATCTGATGAACTTCTTCTGTGGGCTGCACAGTCTGGTACACATGGCAGAAACAACCAGGGACGTGTTCACTGCTTTAGAGAAAGACCATTTTGAGAGTAGTGTCCCCCTATTTAGTTCAGATTTTCGTCGAAGAGATGAGCCAGGCACACTTGCATTAGTTAGAGTAGGGTGTAAAGCTTTTGCTAGGGGGGGTGATGAAAAGTCAGGGTGCCACAGAGCTTTTAAAACCTTTGTTGGTGATTTTTTAAAGGAGAATAAACTTCTTTCAGTTCCTTTAATTCCTTATAGAGGTAACAGATTTAATATTTTATTTGCTAATGCTGGCCATTTGTATTTTTTACATGATCAAATGAAATCTTTTCTTTTAAGTTATCCAAAGAATACTTTAACAGAGTGTGTATTATATTATTTAGATCAGGTTTTTTATGTTGCTGGATGTCGGGCTCTAGGCTTAGTTTCAAAATTTATTTCAACACCTCTGTGGAAATTATTAGAGGGTAAAGAAATACACATCATGGATATGGCAGCGTATTATCTCAAATTGGAGACATATTTACATGATGCTTCAATCAATTTGGATGATTTTATGGAGGGTAAGATGTTGCCATTTGAAGACATACCCATAAATGAAGACCCAGTTCACAGAGCACTGACAACACCAAGGGCAGTATATGACCCAGATACAAGAGCCATTCTTGGGACATTATTACCAGCTCTTGCTAAATTGGTGAAGAAAGAGTTCAAAGACCAACTTCCTGGTGGTTTGTTGGAGGCTGGACAGTGGACAGACGAAATGAGACAACGCACACAAAGTGTTGAAAAACACAACAAATATGTTAAGCGCATTTTCGCTTATCAGGACCAGCTATTGCGCTTCAAGCCAAATGTGAGTGTTTTGGCGTCCGAGGCATACACCATGTTCTGCCTGAACAGGACAGAGCAATGGCTGTATGCCCAAGATGATGCTACAGCTAGAAGATTGGTAGGTGCTGCCAGGAAAGGCGTCAAATCTATTAAAGAAGAATTTAAGGCCAGAAAAATGGTTATAGAAGAGAAAAAACAACAGAGTTTGAGAGACCACCAAGAAAAAGAGAAGGCCAAAAAAGAAAAAAAAAATAGCTGATCTGGAAAAACAAATGCATGAGATGATCCACTATGGACTTTGGTACTCAAAAATGCAAGTGGACACAATGCTGAGTACATTAAAAACCACCAAAGAAAAAATAGATGCTTTGAAAGCTCAATTAAGATTCCGGAAAAATGTATTAAAACGAGATCCAGGAAACAGGGATTTATTTGTTTTTTCAAGGAGGGAGGGTGCTCGCAAAGTTGCATTGACGTGGGATGAGTTATCTGAGCAGGTCAAAGCTCTAGTGGACCATGCCTGCGAGATGCCAACCAGTCAATCGCCAGAAACTGCCTTTCTGGTTGGCAAAAGAATTAAACACAAATTTGAAGAAGATGGAAACATTGTTACCTACAAAGGATGAGTTGTATCGCAGGTACCAGCTTTGGCTCGATTTGGCACAACTCATGTCATTAACAAACTTAACAGTAATTTTATATATTGTGTGATAGGATGTAATGTAATAGTAATTTTATTTAGTGGGTGAGGGGTGTACGGAACTTAAAAAATGATAATTAAATTGTAATACCATGTTTCCTTGTGAAAATTATATGTTCTATGCATTCCACAAATATCATACCCAAGTCATCTACAGAGAATTTTTAACATACAAAAAATCATGTTTTGCATCAACATAATTTTAAGTATAATACAAAATATTAGTTCACACTCTGAACTACAGACTACAACATTTAAATGCACTAGTTATCATGTCCATCACATTAAAGTAAGTTTCATTCATGTTGTTTAGCGAGCTGCCATGCCATGCTGTGCCAAACTGTGCCTTGCTGTGCTTCAAATAAATCCAGGAATAAATAATCATAACTGTGAACAATATTCTTGTGTTATCAATCATTGTGTCTATACAATGTTAATAAGTCAAGCCAACATAAAATATAGTAATCAACTGATAAGTATGTTATTAATGTTCAATAAATAACTGGGCCAGTTAAACAAACAAACAATGACTAAATACATTTTTAAACACTTTTTCAGGTCCCTGGCTTCCCGATTTGGTTCAATGTTGTATATGAAGAGGAAAAAATAAAAGCCATATATTCCTATCAGTTACAAGAAGATATGAGAAATGGTGATCTGGAGGTGTTAGTAGAGTAATATGGTGAGTGTTAAGTTTTATTTCCTCAAAAGAATAATTAAATGACATACTGGTATGAAATCATCTTCATTGACATTTGATGCACTGTGAGGGGTACTTAAGGCCACCTTTAAAATCAAACAACAATACCCCCTATGTCAGTATGAAAGCATCTGTTGTGAAATAAAGGTAATATTATATCACATCTTCGATTGGTTTAGCAATAAAAGCTCAAATAGGTAGTTCTCGAAGTACTATGCCTAATTTGCATATTTGGCAGAAAGATTTTCAAAATTTGAGTTTTTGATAAGCTGCCATATTGCAGGATGGTCAATTTTTTTTTTATTTCAGTGGAACAGCACATTCCTGGACCAGGTGAACCACATGCCAAGTGTTGTTTGGCATAAATTTGCATAATTAAAAATGCTTTGTTATAGCTATTACAATATTAATTATATACCACCCAAATTTACAAGGTTAAAAATATTAGTCTGTTGGAACATGGTCGAAGTCAAAATCTTCATTTATTTTATCTTCACAGATGAATGTGTTGGATCATACGCAAACACTCGATGAAAAGCACTTTCCACCATGAATTGTTCATGATTTGACCTGCAACAACGTCCTTTCACCTAACCAATCAGAATTAAGTGTTGTACTGATGCAATTCTTTGAAAATTATCAAAGATTTTTGTGCAACGCAATGCGGAAGTGAATTATCGATGTTGAATTACGATCTGTTAGAATAAACGGCATGGTTTTTTTTGATAGTTAAACTGAAATATTTACTGCATTTTCTTTGACAGGTCATTGTCAAAGCATAGTTTACGCACTGTTACCGTGGTCTACGCATTCACAACATATTCACAGCGATCAATATCCATGCTGTATCATATAAAAACGATTACCAGTATTCGATAAGCAATATTCAAAGACAAAGATTTTAATTAGTGGCATTTTGAAGGGATGGGGCGCTAGACCAGGCCAGGCAAACTGCACCTTAAACAGACTATTTTTTCAGGTGTGTCCAAGATTGCAAAATAGTAACTCAAATATATCACAGAACATCCCTATCATTATGTGTTTAACGTTCTTTTTGTATTTGGTGGGCACCATGTTACAATATTCACAAAATCTCGACACCTCACGTTCAAAGAAATCATCTTGTACTTCCATACATCACTACATGTACATATACGCTTTTTGAAAACTTTGATGGGCCAACAATATTATCGCCGTATCCACCGTTAGATAATTCACATTACTAGTATTCAGACGGGAGGGGGACCTTGAGGAACTTGATTACTATTACCCGGAAGTGGTTCTACGCATAATGACAGATTGCATCATGACATGATCATTGTTCCGTCTTGTAAACATCGTGTCCTTGAAGACACCAGGACAATGTCTAAAAAATCGAATGCCACGTATTGCTGACCCGATCAAAGGTCAACTATGATATCGTACTGTTAATACAAATAATAGGTCCCTGTCCTCAACAAATTATTTACGCCACATAGTGGTAGAGGAATCGTGACCCAAGACATGACGATTAATTTGAGTGCGAAATAACTTACCTTGCGTATCATATAAAGAAATGTACGATATTCCAACTGTCATGCACCACACGACAATATTTGCAACATCAGTATAAGAAATATCATCTTCTAGAACTAACAACCCAATGTGCAAAGGAAGTTTGTTCAACGACCGAGCGTCGGATTGCAACCTGTCTCGAGTTCGTTTTCTGTACTGAAACTGCAGTGGTTTCTTAGCTGTCCATATGCACGATTGGATGAAAAAAGTCACAGCAAGAATAGCGTGCAACAATCTTAACAAAACATCATGATAAAACGACATAGTAAAACATTCCGTGGAGACGCACAGAAAATCAAATCCGAGTTCATTCATCAACCATATTCCGTAATGTGTGTGACATGCTGCAGAAGCCGACGAACAGACTTGCGGGGATATCCTAAATAGTTATGAGAGACGATTTCTTATTGGACATTGCTCGCCTATGGTATCTTGCATATATTCAACAAACACAATGCACACTTCTCTGGCCTTAACTCTCCACGTCTAAAAATTTCAGATACAGATAGTTATTAGTAACCTCAGCTCTACGAAACAGAATAGAATAGAAGTCAATACCCTGCACTTGGTATTGATTATGTCTATCAACTCTTGTCCAATCACCTACGATGTTATATGAGGTAACATTGCAAAATACGCATGCCTGACAGATGGAGCGGTGTGATTGGTTGATATGATGGCAAAAAATTACCATAATTTCAGGACTCCTTTTATTAATAATACTAGATTTGCAAATAGTGACTAACTTACCATATACGTTTGGATTTTTTTATATAAATTGAATAATAACAGATCATGTAGGGGATTGTAAACTAGTTTTATTATTTATAATTGTTCAACGAACATATATGAACAAATGCTTAATTAACCCACAGTACCCTGATCGGTATTTTATTACCTCAACACTGTTCGAAGCGACGACATCAGTCCATCCACACTTCTCAGCTTCACTTGTGCTATTGAGTAAGACCAGTGTTGCTTCCTGCATGTATTGTTTTCTACCCTCTGGTACGGTTTCGAGAGTAATGTGATTGTTTAAAGCTGTGCGTTCACTGTTGGACTGTCATCTTTACCCTAAAGTCAAGCTACAGTGAATTTTAGCAGTGCATTTGAAAAGTTAAAAAGGTAAATACTAAATTAGATTTGGAATTTTGTTACCTGCAAATAAAAATGTAATATTCATTATTATTTTTTTCCCGATTTGTCATCGCTACTCGGTTAAAAAAAAAACTCGCAGTCCGGTACCGATAAAACGAGTAGCAGTGAAAAAATGGTTTATTTGGATTTTCGGCCCATGGGTGACTGCGGTTACAGTAAATATTACCGCTATTATTGTATTCTATATATATATATATATCTCTCTCTCTACCTTTTTAAAATGGTCACGTTATTACAGGACGACACCGTGTGTTGCCATGGGAACATGACGCTGTGATGAGTCTATCTTTGACAGTAACAACAATAAGTGGTCACAATGCGTGAATAAATCACTTTACAAATAAAAGAAAGGCATTTTCTAAATCTTATGGATCTTTAGGTTCATAGGGTGTGTTCATTTTGTTTATGAGCTGTTCTGCCATTTACCTAGGCCTGCGTAACCCAGTTTTAGCTTCTCTGTCTACGGTGTGCACGTCGGATTTAGTATTTTCTAGGTAGGTTCAATACGAACTGTTAGTGTTGTTGTTGCATTGTTTACGGTGTAAACTGATTCAACTATGATGCTGTTATGGAAACAAACAACAAAAACACCACCTTAATTGGTTTTGTAAGGCATATAGCCTTGAGGCCCAGAGGGAATCAGAATTCTTCAAATATGCCTTGAAATTGTTGTAATTTCCTCTCTACTGTGCTGTAATAGACCACATACCAAGTGATATATACTATGATGTCTATATATATTTCAAGACCAGTAACCAGTTTACAAATAGTAGTAATACTTTTCTATTGCTAGTACCGGGTATGTTGAATGTTCAAATATGTTATACACTCATGGTGGATTTGGTTTTGTGTGTTGACCAGTGATACTCCATACACTCAAGGTATTTTTGCGGGAAGTGTCGTTCAAAAATTTGGGTTAGTAAGGTTATCTTTGTAGTAATCACTGAATGCTAATAATGTTTGATTACTAGCATCAGATTTCTCAAGTGTTTGATTTGTCGAATGACCCATGTCAGCTGAAGTACAATCAAGACAGTTAACACTTCTTGATGAGTTTACTGCTTGGCATATGACAAAGGGATTGTAATCACTTTCTGTCACTATTTCATGAAGGGTTATAAAATGTACATGAGTGTTGTGGCTATTGTTAAATATTGTCACTTTAAATTAGTTTTCATTCATTAACTGGATTCAGTACAATAACGCAGTGTGTCATTTGACATAAAAAGTTAGGACCTCAAGTATGCGACATGTTGTAACATTGAATTTTCTTTTTTTCTCTGGCAGAAGCAAGATGTTTTCACCCTCCGTATTTCACACTATGTCGCCAATAACGGAACATCTGTATCTGAGTAGTGGTGCTGCTGCCAGCAGTGCTAACAATTTACATCTGAAAGGTATAACATGTGTTGTGAATGCTACCATGACTGTTGAGAAACCACGTGGAACCCTAAGCCATATACGATACATACACATACATGTGGATGATGCACCACATGCACAACTACAGCCTTATTTTGACATTGTCGCAGATATGATAAAACAAGAAAAGTTACGAGGTGGAAGGACATTAGTTCATTGCGTCGCTGGCGTCAGCAGATCAGCTAGTCTATGTATGGCATACCTAATGAAACATGAGCATCTAACATTGAAGGATGCACATGATTACATTAAAGCGAGACGCTGTGTTATTCGCCCAAACCTTGGGTTTTGGAGGCAGCTCGTGAACTATGAATATCGATTATTCGGTAAAAACAGCGTTACTATGATTCCGTCCAATATAGGATGGATTCCCAGCATCTATGAGAAGGAGACTAGAAATATGAGGTGGTAGTCATGACGATTATACCTATTTGATAAGGTAACTTTAGTGGAAGGTCACTTTATTTTAGAAAATGCATATTTATTTGTTTATTATCAAACTTTTCTTGAGCAGAGTTTACGTTGGCCCTAAATTCTGTACTAATTTGACTTTTCTAGATCCTGCAATTTATGTCTCGTCTTGATGCTATCAGTTTTGACAGTTTGAATTGATTCCAGCTATATAAAGTGGACATTCCACTCAAAATATCTCAATGATTAATAGAATCTAGGAATTACCCTTTGACCCTCCTGTCAAAAAACTAATTAAAGCAGTAAATTTCTTTTATGGTCAATTAATTACGGCCAGACTAACTAATGACTAATTTACATCCATAAAAAAAAAATGCAAAAAATATAAATAATATGTGTATTATATTGTTAGTGAAAAACTCTGCAACAGAAAAAACTATCAATATATTAAATTTTGTTTTGTCTTAAAGTTGTTCCCATTAAAACAAATAGTTGTTGATCCCTGGGATTGCAACAAGGAATCATTGGACAGCGTTGATGTTATTGTCACTCTACATTTCAGTTACTATATGTGTATTGTATATTTTTTTGTATATAATGTACATTGACAAATTAGATTAAAACTAACAGACCCAAAGGTTACCTGAATATCATTAGAAAATATGTACTTATCATTTCGTTTCACAATTGAAAATAAGCTTCTTTTTTTTTAAATGCAACATGTATGTAAGAATTTTTTTATTTTAACTGGAGGATTTATTGTGAAACATTAATTTGTCATGGATTGAAAGAAAAATAAAGTATTTTCATAATGACAGCATGTAAAAAAAAAATGTTTTCTCAAGCCATATATGGAAAAGGAAAATTGCTGTAGCCCCCTCCCTCAATTTCAAATGAGTAGCACCTAATATATGTTAACATTAGACATCTATGTAGTTCATATTTCCACAACTTTTCTCAATTTGAACACTTTTGCTAGTTTGACTTGCAAAATGATGTAAAAAAACAACCAACTCTTTCTTAGAGTCTATTCCATCTCAAGCTCAAATATTAAAGTATTGAAATCTTATTTTCTGTTCGAATAATCACTAGTGATCAACAACAGAAACATGTAGTCCTGCACTTTACATTCATCAGAATGGTGTGAAATGTGAATTATATGTTAAAATGTGACTTATTTGGTACCTTGTCACTGTTCCATTTCCTTGTCACTTTCCCTTTTTCAACAATTTTCACCATTCTGTAGTTTTAATCCAGTAGAAAATGACATGTACAAATATTGAGTCATTTGTTTATTGTATTGATGACTTGGTGATCAATGGTATGCAGTGCTCCTTGATGAAAACTATGTTGATCTTAGGACTGTTAAGATATCGTGTGTCACTTTTCTGCTACTAGGAGTGTACATATTAGGTCTTTTCATTCAGCTGCTGGTGCTGGTATGTGACCTAGATGACTGGCATGGATAAATTTAAATCAGTTATCGAATTTAATTAAGTGTCTTTCATTAGTCACTTATGTTCTATTAGAATACGTTTCCAAAAGAGGCACATAAAGGCCATATATTTGTGTTTTGTTGGATTTTAAGTACCTACAAAAAACATAACAGTTTGACAGAATGACACAAATAAATAAATGAAAAAAAAAATATGTTAACCAGAACATTTTGAGCATTTTTAAACATTTTTAAGTACATGTATAACCATTTTTGATGATGGAGTGCTAAGAAAATATGTTTTTCTCTTACTATGTGATATTCTTTTCAGTTTTTATCAACTCTCCATATTCAGACCTGATTGTTAGTTTGGTTAAATATTTCTTCAGACAAGTCACCTTAAAAACTCTAAGCCAGCATGCCCTGTAGAGCTTCAAATTGTCCACTCATAGACTAGTTTTGTAATGACATCTTTAAAGAAAGTTACAAATCTCTGTTTGTTATATACAATTATGTTATTACAAAATACTGTTACCAGTAATGATATCACTGCTAGAAATGTTCACTATATCTTAATTTTCAAGGACAAAACTTTGAGAAAGTCACTGTGACTTGATCCCCGTCGTAAGGACCCCATTGAAATACTCACTGTTACAATATTTTGTGATTTTCCTTTGATTCTCTCAAAAGTATTAGTTTGATTTCATCCTGACACTTTTAATGATGTCAGGACATATCCACACCAGATCAGGTGACACCTTGTTTCACCCTGTGTTGTCTCTGTATTATTGATGAGTGATTAGCTGCTGGGCTTGTCTATGTCACATTTTTTTTTTACAGTCTTTCAATCACTTTTTCTAGTTTTCTTTATTTTACGAAGCTTTCATGATATTCTCAGTAGATTTAAGATGAACTTGTTTGACTGTTTCACGCAATGCATCATGGAAAACCTTTGAAACTGATGGGGCATTTCATATCAATATAACAGAATAAATATTCATACATGTATTTAGATTAATTTTTCAAGGGGACAGAAAAATAACTCTACCAAATGTGGTCAGCACTAGGTATTTATAAATATTATGAGCATGGTTGAGTCAAACATTCGCATTGTATTTGACAATTAGACATGTCTTCTTTGTATGTGATATCACAACAGCTGGAATAAGATTCCAAGTCAAACTATTTAGGTCACTAATCACAATTTTTAAGTAGCATTGATTACAAAGAACTTTGATTAAATTTTATTTTTGCATCATTCTATAATTATTCATAGCAAATAGGTATACATTAACCTTGCTTGTCATTTGTCTGTCAAGAGACAATATCTTAACTCCCAATGTTGTTTTAACTGTATGGGTTACAAAGTCAACTTTTGTCAGAATATAGACATGCACACATTTTTTACATATTTCAAATTAAAAAAAAAAAAGATCTGGATCTATTATGTCCATTTGGTCCAAAACCAAAATAAATTTAAACAAAAATACATAAGCAGTAGCACAATTGTGGAAAGCAAGTACTCAAAGAGTTAAATACAGGCAAAAAATTAAACGAATGACTGACTTCATTTTAGATGCTATTCTTCATGAGTAGACACTGTATTTGGCAGACACTCATGATATATACCATTATATTATTACGTTGCATATTATTGAAAGGCATTATGAATTAATTTAGATTTATTAAAATTTGTAATTTAATATGATAATTATCTATCCACATGATATTAATGCTAACAAACAATTATAAAACAAGGGAAAAATTAGAAAAAATAACCAAAACAATTGTATTTTTTGTTATTTAAAATGCAGTGCTTTTTATGTTTCTGTTTAATATTTTTGTGTCTGTGTTATTTGTTGTGTACAGGAGTATTGTTACATTAGAGGTGTCTTTTTTTTTTTTTTTTTTGAAATATCTGAACAGCTGGAATTAGATTCCAAGTCTAAGGAGATCTTGTTATTTATGTTATGTATGTTGATCTACCCTGGTGGATTTTAGTTCAGGAATAACATTTGCTGAGAATATGGTTTAATGTGATTATTAGTAGTGGGTGGTATGGTGGTGTAAACGTATTTTGGAGCCCCCATTTCCTATTCCAGCAAATGCATATGATTAGATTTGTATTAGCAGTGAAAGTAATTTTCTAATTGTTTTATCTATCAATGCAGCCACCGACCATTTGCTAGTATGTTCAAAATCCACATAAATGTAAGCTTTTTATTAACATCCATCAGTCTTTATTAGTTTGGTGGTTTATTTACTGTAAAATCCTCTGAAAATTCTACATGTTATTTTAGTCATCTCATATTTACTTGTGTCATTTGGTAATTTGCAAAGACATATGTATTTCATTTGTACATATTTTAATTTTGTACATTATTTATAAGTGTTTCATTATTTAATATCCACGACATAGCTCCAATACTATTACAATGAATACAATGGGACAACCCAAAAATCACTTGTGTATTCATAAGATGAGTTTCTTGACCCCCTTATTCAGGTCAACTTTTGAAGCTGTCAACAAGGTCTGATTTATGGAATATATTCAAAACAACAATGTTGAGTTCTCCTAAAACTGACTGATATTAAATATCTCTTGTTCCATGAAAGGATTACAAAAATATTTGCATTCCCTGTAATATTGTAACACTACTTTTATGAAACTGTACTTGTTTTATTAATATTAAATGCTGCATATTTTGCATTTCTTGTTTCTTACTCACTGTGTTTTGTTAAGTTTATTGAAGCATCATTCCTGGCCATATTGGGGTTATTAGACTCTACAAATATTTCACATTCTTAATATATTCAGACAGTCTGCATTATTTCACGTTAGTGAATTGACCTTTGCCAAACTTTAACTAGTTTACAAACCAATTGAAATAGATACAAAAAGCAGACGTATTACAACAGAGGTGTGTATGGTTGTGTAATATCAAATCCAATTTGCAAAACATGGACCTAATCAGGCATTACGTTGAGATCATTGAATGTTGCGGTTCATTCAAGTAACCCTTTGAATAATTTTCACCACTACACAGTGTTAGTGAATCTATTTTTTAAATGTTTTTTGGCAAAGCACACAATGGGAGTCTTTGCAATTAGTGGGTCTGTGTGTGTATGTGTGTGTCTGTTACACTGATATCTCAAGAACCATATGTTGGTTTTTGATGAAACTTGATGAATCAAATGCTCTTGGGCAATGCACAGACCTGCTCAGTTTTAGTTTAATATCTGTTCATATTAATTACCTAATTTGCATAGTAATTCAAAATTTGTTGATTCTAATCACATTTCAATGAAACTTGGTACATGGTCTGTGACATTACGCAGATGTTATAAGTTTTACATTAAAACTTTTGAATATTAATTACTGCATTTACATAATTAGTCAGTTTTCAGCCTTTCGATCATTATCTCAAGTACTTATCTTAATTCAATGAATCTTGGTACCTATACCTAAGACATGGTACATGTGTGCCCTGGAACAGAAATTTATGCATAATAATAGCTTAATTTGCATAATTCTTATGGTTCATTGGGGTAATCCACAGACATGATTGGTTTAATGTTGAAATAGTGTAAATACGTCTAGTCTGTAGACAAAGGTCTGCAGGTAGTCAACAAGGACAAAGTAGGTAACCAGTTGTTTTTGATAATGGCATTGATTGTCTGAGTATTATTAAATATTAGCCCATATCTTATATCTAAAAAAACAGATTTAAATTGAAATTGTCAGAGAAGTGCTCTGGAATTAATTAGATTGAAAACCACAGATGTAAAATCAAATGTATTTTCTGTGAGTATTTTAAATGTTGATAATGTGAATCACATTGTTTTCACGTTGTACATCTCAAATATCAGACAAATATTAGTTGCTAAGTTTCGTGTTTGAAATCTTAAATTTTGAATTTTAAATTGTCTCCAATACTCTCAGCACATGGGTCTTTCTAAGCTTTCCTTGATCACATCTGGATCCTCAAACATCACATGACAAACTCAACACGTGAAATGCGTTTACACTCTGGTCATTTCACAGTCAATCAAAACACAGACGCATTCCAAAAGGGAATATTGGCAGTTCAATTGACCATGTCCGTGTAAAAGAAGGAAAACAGTATTTGCGCAGTTTTTCTACTATATCTACCCTGTCAGAGATTCTAAGAGTTTTTTTTACATGTATGGGTTAATTAGTTTCTAATATTAGTTGTGTTCAGGCTAAACTCGTAGGAAAAAGATTAAAACTAATCTTATATGTTTCAATATCGGATAGACCGTGTTATCTTCATGCATGAGCGAAACCTACGTTCAGTACGGACTAAGGGATGACCAAACTTACTATTTCACAGTACAGTACCCTGGAAGATGAACATTTCAGCTCCATGGCGATTTGTGATTCTGTTAAAAGGAAAGTCACGGCTAACAACATAATACTCCCAAATAAAATAGCTCGGCAAATGTAAGAACATGCAATTTACAGGTTTTTTTATATCACTTTTCATTCTCTAGATATTCAACTTTTCAACAATTTATGTAGTCTGCCTCCTTGATTCTTCAGCAAAGGATTGTGGGTATGAGTATGACATCACATAATGTGTTGCAAGAATTTGAGAAAATGTCAATTAAATTGCAACCATACATAGGAATGAGATTTAATTATAGTTTATTTCAATGTTATTTAGTTAAAATACAAAATATAAATTTAATTCAACAGATCTTGGCATTTGCATTATGGTGAAGGGATAGATAGGTATAATAATGTATATCAAACTAAACCCTAAACTTAATGCCACGTATTTATTCATAGTTCATGTAACTGTCTTGTCATACACAGGACCATTAACAGAAAAAAGTACACAATAGAAATAATAAATAAGGTTATATAAGTATTTAGAGTCTTCTTATCTTGTCGGGAAAAAGTTTTCCCACACAAACAAAAAAATTCTTTCCAAGGCTACCACTCCCTCTGGCATGGATGCTGGTCCCAAATTAGTATAACTCGCTTAAACAAATTGTCGGGTTGTCTGGAGTTTAAGGAATGTAACCTGGTAAACAGGCCCACTATTATTAATAACATGATTAGTAAGAAAGGTCTTGAAAGTCGATAGTAAACTAAAAGTCTGATGTTGATAATTAAGGGGTCGACCTTAAAAACAAAAGCTATTATTATTACCCCGGTAGTGTTTAATGTGTGTAATTACAATGCTATTTTCTTTCATTTTATTACATATAATATTAACTTTTATTTTTTGTCATTTCTCAATATCATACTCCATATTATCTGTACTTCCAAATTCCTGTCGTCGTATCGGGTTATCGGAAGCACGCAATTTTGTTTGTTCGATATATTGAACTACTACAGTCTCAACATATTTAAATATAGAAATAGTGTAAATACGTCTAGACTGTAGACAAAGGTCTACAGGTAGTCAACAAGGGACAAAGTAGGTAACCAGTTGCTTTGATCTTACAACCTGCAGAGTAATTTCAATGACAAAATGTCGGTGGTTTTCACTTTAATATTGTACCACTCTCATACATGATAATTAAAGTCGGTACAAACGCATACTATTCGACATTCTGGGATTCGAAATAATGCCAAAATTATGATTTCCAAGGAAACAATTAAAACTCTTTTCATCGCTTTTCACTCCTTAAATCATTCATGTACACAGCAAATATCTTCGATGATAACATTTATATAAAAAGGCAACATGGTTGACCAGAGTAACACTGGTATCCAGGGAGCAACGATATAGGTCAATGACCTTATTGTGGGACGCTCAACCGATACATGTCTGCTTCGTGTTGCCAAGGTTAAATACAATTTAGAAGTCACCGCCCTCACGTAAAAGAGAGATAATATAATCCACTCACCTGGGCTGAGTAACACAATGGCAGGTGTATACATAGTTCTGTTGTGTGTGCCATTCATTATAAAAGTTAACAGATGAATGCTTATCTATGCTTTGAACAGTAATACAATGTCCGACTCACTGTATACAACCGATCAATATTCAGTGATTTTAGTCTGATTAGAACATATTGATACCATAGCCGTTGCATTTCTCTCGATTCTCTAAAACATACAGAATATATGTCGACACGCATATAATGGCTAGTATCTCACGTACAATTTATTCCGTTATAAATACCATTGATTGTTCCGACTATTCAAATGTTTTGTTAAAATGTCCACGAAAAAAACAACAACAACTTATTGTGATTTATCTTGGCCGCTTATTTTTTTCAGTGTCAGTCATACGATCTAGAGGCGCAGTCTTTATTGGGATGCTATACTGTATCTTGGTGTCATTTCATTTTTCGACTTTTGCTAAGCCCAAATTGTTAATTGTGATAACATTACAAAAATATACAGCAAATAATAATCCTATATACCGGTATTTTTGTTTAAATTGAACGATTTTTTGATAATTGGTGGTTATAACAATTACATAGCTATCACCATATAGAGATTTGTTTCGAGTATGTCACATTTCACAGTATATGCAGATAATCTATTTTGAGAACGTATGTGCGATTTTTGTCAAGATAAGAGACAGCGCCATCATTTTGCACAACAAACTTTTGTTTTTATATGGATGAATCAATCAGTGAGAATTTAATATGATTGGTCGACTATATATCGTCCTTAGGATAGCGAATTATCACAAAAAAATTACCTTTTGTTAGTAGTTTACTACAAACACTGGGGTGTGGTCTTTGTTTCGTGTCTACGTCAATAGGATGTGAGTTTCTTCAGTGTTCCTCGTGTGCTTCATTTGTGTATGACAATGTTGTATTATTGTGCTACAAGAAACAAATTACTGTAAAATACTTTATTTTAGCTGGATTTGATTTTCGCTGAATAGACTTTTTTGGTGTATGGAATTTATTTTCACTGATTTTTGACAAGTTTAATGTAAAATATAGGAAAAAAAGTATATTGGCTGGATTTTATTCATTCCTTCAGCAAAAATAGTGAAAATTAATTCCAATCGAAAATAAAGTATTCTACAGTAGTTTTGGTATAAGAAATGTTGAATTAGCTTCTGTTTAATCCATTCAAGGCATTTTATTTGTGATTTGTGTACGAGAAGACAAATAATTGGTATCATGGCGTGATTTATTTGACGACATTTAACTACTTCTGAAACGTCATAGCCTCGTTGTTATGCTTTTATTTCGATTCTACTGGTTTAATAGTGTTTAGAAAACATAATAAGATAATGTAAGAGCATTTAAACCGAGTGTGTACATTTTCTAAATGAACATGATGCGCTAATTCTTGTGTGACTAAAGTTTAACAAATAACCGCCACAGAATGCGGTGGGCTCTCGAGAATATTTGATTGCGTACACAAAAACTACCAAAAACAGTCTGGGCGAACACAAACCAGTTCTGTCATATACTAACTAATTTGTATTACGATTGGGAATCATATCGCACTTTGCGCGACTGCTTCAATTTTACCTGAGATCTTCACCTTTGTATATCCTTTAAATCTTGTTATTAGATTAAATATATATATTTTTCCTGGTGGGGACCAGAGAGGTAGTTCTAGCAGAACTAATCTAGTCCCTGGCCCCAAAACCATACTCAACTGTTAAAATGTACGTTGTTGTGAATAGTGATACACTAAACAAATTATATTGTTAAGTTAAAAATAAATAAATACATAATTAAGTAAGTAAAGAGACTACAAATTCTCATAAATAATAATAATGAAGAAAACAAAAATAGACAATACTAATACATATACTGCAATAATGCAAGTATTTATACATTAGTTAAAAGATATTTCTTAATGCCGTTTTGAACGAGTTTCGTAAAGTTAATGTTTTTAACGAAGTTGGGAGCTCATTCCAATGTTTTACAAGAGAAAATGTCAGACTTTTCTTAGTTGAACTTGTGGTGTGGCAAGTTTCTCAGAGGTTACTGATCGTGTATGATATGGATGTGATATTGATAAGGCGTAATGATCCAGAGAGTGTGCATGGCGGCCATTTTTCAAATCGTATGCAAATAAACATGTATTGTACTTACACAATTTATACACATCAAGAATGCCAAGTTGCAGGAAAAGTGGTGTGGTACTTGCTCGAAAATGAGAGAAAGAAATTAATCTGACAAACTTTTTTTGTAATTTAAAAATTGGATCAATATATGTGCTAAAAGTGTGTCCCCATATTTCTATACAATAAGCAATGTGTGGGAGAATCAACGAGTTGTAAAGTATTATCATAATGGATTTGGGTAAATAATGCCTCAAGTATGAGATTATCCCAATTGTTTTACTGATTTTTTTAACAATGTTATCGATATGGGGTCTCCAACAAAGTGTTGAGTCAAGCGTGACACCTAAATAAACAGCTGACGACACCATTCTTAATGACAAATCATCAATTGACAATACGCCCTCAATAGTTGTTTTTCTTTGAGCTGTCTGAAAAATCATGAAATTTGTTTTGTCAATGTTTATAGTTAATTTATTTGATTTACACCAGGTAGCAACTTTATTTAATTCAATATTGAGTGTGTGAAGGTTTACAGAACGGTCTTTTATGGAATAAAATAGACTGGTGTCATCAGCAAATAGTCTGAATGAAAAAAGGGGGGATGATCTAGAAATGTCATTAATATAAACTAAAAAAAGAAGAGGGCCTACGATTGACCCTTGTGGTACCCCTGTGGAAATAGTTTCACAGTCAGAATCATTGTTTTTAGTACTGACATATTGTTGCCGACCGTTCAAAAAAGTTTTAAACCAGTTCAAAGTTGACCCTCTAATCCCATATGTTGTAGTTTAGCTAGCAAAATACTGTGATCAATGGTATCGAAAGCTTTTCTCAAGTCTATAAAAGCACCAAGTGTGACAAAACCTTCATCAATTCTTTTTGAGATTTCAGCTGTGAGATCAGCTAAAGCGAGTTTAGTTCTATATTGCTTTCGGAACCCGTACTGATTTTCTGAAAGAATTTTAAATTTGTCCATAAAGGCACACAATTGTTTATTGGCGAATGATTCGAATAGTTTGCTGAAGACAGGTAAAACGGAGATCGGCCTGTAGTTTCCAACTTCATAAGCACATCCTTTCTTGAAAATGGGAGTCACCCGTGCTTTTTTCAGTTTGTCAGGGAATACGCCTTTCGACAAGGAACAATTTATAATATAGGCGATTGGTTCGGCAATATATTCAGCAGCCACTTTCACAAGTTTTGGGTGAATACCGTCATAACCAACGGATTTACGAACGTCAAATTTGTCAATTTCATTTAAGACATCGTGCGCACAGACAGGGCGAAAGAAAAATGACTGATTGTCTGTTGCCAAGGTAGTCATTAACATTGGTGTTACAGGTAATCTCCGAAGCAAGCTTTGGGCCAATGTTGACAAAATAAGAATTGAACAAATGTGCAATATCCTTACTGTTTGTAACAAATTCATCTGGTTTGGTGGTTGATTTTAATTTTTGAGGGGTCCCAGTTTTGCACATGTTTCCATTCATTATTTCATTAATGGCCTGCCATATTTTATTATTATTGCCAGCGGAGGTGCAAAATCTGTTACGAAAATACGACTTTTTGGCAGCTTTCAACAGTTTACAGAGAATATTACGGTACTTTTTATACTGATTATGTACTGTTGAGCTGACAGAATGTCGTTTTGTTTTAGAAAATAGTTTGTGTTTATTTTTAATAGAGACAAGCAGTCCCTTAGTAATCCAGGGCTTTTTGAGTGATTTGGGCGAAAAACGAGTTTTAATCCTTGGGACATGTTTAGCGACAATGCTGTTAAACAGTTTGTAAAAGGCGTCGTAGGCCAAATTTGGATCTGATATTTCATAAATTGGCATCCATGACGTTTTTGCAACATCCGCTTTGAATGATTCAGGATTAAACAAAAAAAAGTCATGTTTGTAACTATTTGTTGGATTTGTGTTAAATATATGACGTAAATGTTTAAAAACAGCAAAAATTGGAAAATGATCACTAAGATCCGCCTCTAGGGTACCGGCTTCAATAAAATAATCAAAAAAATTCATAAGACAGTGATATATTGTTGTAGATGTTGATTCGGTTACTCTAGTTGGAGAGTGTATAATTTGTTGAAAATGTTTGGCATTGAGAACTGTGTCATAGGCAGCATGCGCATTATTGCTGCTAGCAAAATTAATGTTGACATCGCCAAGAAAAATACATTTTTTATTGGCACAAAAAGTTTCAAGACAATGCTCAAAACTATCAAGGAAATCTTGCACAGAGGTATTGGGCTTACGGTAAATTACACCTATTATAACTTGTTTGTTGTCCAATGTAGTTTCAACAAATAAACACAATGACTTAGAATAACTGAGTCAATAACAGTATAAGGCAATGATTCGTGTATATAGAGACCAACACCACCTCTTGAAGTAGATGTGCGGCAATTTGAAATAAAATTGTAAGATGGCAGATTATAAATTGAGGTGTCAGAATTACTGTGCAACCACGTCTCACTGAGACCAATGACTGAAAATTTCATTTTCAGAAGGTGTAAAAGAGTTGAAAGGTCGTCAAAATGAGCACTAATGGATCTAACATTCAAATGTAAGGCAGAAAAGGAATTTACTGACAAAGACTCACTGTTGTTAAATTGCTCGATTGAATAAGATTCACAGTTGTAATTACTGGATAGCAATGAGTCTGTTACGTCAGGGTCCATGAATAATTCAGCTTTTCACGCTGCAAACAGTCACATTAACATATTTTGCAAAGACGGTCTTCGTTTGGAATGTAGACAACTGATGAATTCTCGTCTTTCTTTGTTAAAATTTTGCCATAATGTGTCCATAGAAATTTCCAGCCACACTGTTTTCTTTTGATGTTTACCTTAGTAAATAAAGCTTTCCCAATAGGCGTTAAGTTCTCATTTATATATATATCATTTGTAACTTCGTAACCGAGACTCGATGTTTTAACGGTTGACAGGTTTTTGAGGGCCTTGTACACAGCATTGCGAGCTCTTCTCCTTGTGAACCTGACAATAATTTGAGAGGGGGAATTGTAACGCTGACCAACCGACGGCTTTCGTTTTCCGATACGATGCGAGACATCTATGTCCGACATGGTGATGTTTTTGTCCGCGATCTGGGCGATTTTCAGAGCTATTGCTATTGCTATCTGTATTTTCACTTTCTGTTTGTGGTACACCACTAATGACAATGTTTTCTCTTCTTATATACTGATATAATTCGTTATGATTACATTCTAAATCCGAGACTCTGTATTTCAGGACTCTATCCTCTTCCACAAGTAATTGGTTAGCAGCCTGCACCTCCTCTAATTTCTTTCTGTTTTCTTCAAACAAAGCGTTTATAAATTGCACAGATGTTTCTACCTTTTCAAGTTTTGCCTCCAAGGCACCCATTTTCTCCAACTTTTCATTAATTCCACGTATTTACTGTAGAATTGTTAGTATATTGGTTTCACAGTTGTTACCATCACCTGTTGCAGTGGTATTCACCACCGTGCCTGTCATTGCCGAGTGACCATCGTGCTGGAAACGTTTCTTTTTGCATTTTTCACGAAAATGTGTTTACAAAATAATAATAGTTCGGTAGCCAATGAAAATACCATGTTCATTTGCATATCGACCGTGAAAATACCGAAAACATTATTGCATGGGTGATATGCAAATTAGTTTATGCCAAAATAAGTGACTGCCTAAAAGTACCGTTACTGTTGTTCAAATTTCATTTCACTCGGCAAGTATATTCATGTACCCCAAGGGGAAAATATCATACTTTTAAATATTGTTTCTTTCGAAAAATTGTACTCCTGAAGGGACTACTTTGTTTGCTCTCAGACCTCATTTGCATATGGGTTGTTACCGATTTTGATTTCAGGGACGAATCAAAATAAACTGCAGTACATATGTAATAATAACTATTATATTTTTCTTTTTTGAATATGAAGGTTTGTTGACATAATACGATGCAGTGCCCTCTAGTGGCGAGCTTATTATCATGGAACAGTTGACCTTACTGAGTACTCACTATCGGTGTGTTCGTCCGCCATATTAAAACCATTTGGTTTCTACCAAAATCTTACTCAAAAATCTAGACTTAATTATTTTTGCGTGCGTCATATTCAAAAAACAAATTTAAAACACAAACGTCACATGCCTTACAAAAATTTGTATGATTTTTGAAATTATATCATCGTGACCTAGCGCGTTGATACTGTACTGCGAACGTAGACTCGACGGACTCGAACTACTGGTACTATTTCTATGGGTTGACGTAGATATTACCTACATTTCGTGGTTATGGCCGCTGGGGCAAATGTAGCACAGACGTTGGACGAAATCCAAGAAGATCACCTGACTTGTGGCATCTGTCTTGAACGTTACAAAAAACCAAAAGTCCTTTCATGTATGCATACATTCTGTGAACACTGCTTGGTTTCTTTGCTCGAGAAGTCCGCAGGAAAATTGAAATGTCCCAACTGTTCAGCAATTTGTCTACTTGAACAGGAAGGAATACGTGGCCTGAAAGGTAACTTTGTTATTTCGAGTCTTCTTGACGATATGGAGCGAAGGGTGAGAAACCTCAACCAGAGTGCACCACGGAAATGTGAAGGGTGCGAAAAATATGAGGCGTCTGTTACGTGCATCGACTGTGAACTATGTCTGTGCGATAGCTGTATAAAAGTACACGGAAACATAAAGTCAACTCGTTCTCATAAGATCGTGTCCATCAAAGAACTTGCAATGGGTGCATATACACAGCCAGTGCCAGTTGAATATTGCTCTGAGCATCAGACATGTGAAGTAAAGTTTTTTTGCGAGACGTGTCAAGTTCCCAGCTGCGCAGATTGTATGACTACAAACCATCTTATTCCAGAGCATGTTCATAAAACTGTGTCACGAGCTGTAGTTGAATACCAGAGTCATCTGAGAGATCTGCTGCCACACCTGAATGAGAAGAAAGCAGTGTTATCAAACAGCATATGCAGAGTAACAGACGCGCAAGAAAGGGTTGCAGGAAACATGAAAGAAGAGATAGAGATAGTGAAGCATGCAACCAAGGAAATGGTGTCCACAATACGTAACAAAAAAACATCTGTAATTGCCAACATAGAGATGACACGTGGTGAATCAATGAAACAGTTTGAAGCTCAGATGGATAAATTAAGTAATCAGCGTGAAAAGGTGATTGAGATGTGCAGCCATATTCAAAATGTACTAGGCTGTAAAGATAATACAAAACAATTACGTTTGAAACAGTCCACCTTGGAGCGAATTGAAACATTGCTCACTTTGGATGTGGAAGTGGATATCCAAGAGGAAAGCCTGCAGGTCAAATCACAAGCTGATTTAATCACCGCAGTTCTCACTCTAACTGCACCTGCTTGCATTTCCCAGTGTACCATTGGGGGAAATGTTGCAAAATGGCTTCTCAGAGGCTGTTCTTTGGACATCCCTTTTTCAACCAAAGACTGCATAGGTAATATCACAACAGGAGCAAAAAATGTGAATGCTGTTCTTACCAAACCAAATGGCATCAAGGAAGAAATGCAAGTAACAGATAACATGGATGGAACATTCTCAGTTACTTTGCATGGTAATATGACAGGCACACACAAAGTCAGTGTGACAGTTGGCGGAAAACAGATTCAAGGATCACCTATCACAACTACAGTCCTTGGACGTGGTTTAGTGAAAACAGTTGGCAAATATGGCTGTGGCATATTACAATTCAACAACATTCAAAGCATGGCAATTAACAATGATGATGATATTGTTGTAGTTGACACAAATAACAAACGATTACAAATCATAACAAATGAAGGGAAATTTAAGGGAATAATACCGTTAGAATTTTGTCCTCTAGATGTGGCTGTTCTAAATGACAATACTTACGTAGTTGTTGGAGGGGACAAAATTGCTTCCATCAGTAGTGACAGACAGATAATACAGTATTTTAATTCAGAAGGTGGAAATTTAAAAAGCGCTACTATAAGCCCTGTCAATGGTCATATATATGCACTAAGTAAAAAGTGGAACAGTTGCGTTGGTGTTTATACACCAGAAGGTAAATTGATAAAATGGGTGAAATTAAAGTTTGCAGGCGATTGTATTAGATTCAATAGTGATAACTTATTGTATAATAACTATCCCAATGTCAATGTATATCAGGCAGATGGAACATTTTTGTATAATGTATGTAAAGAAGGAAAATTAGATCAAGAACTACATAATCCGAGTAGTTTAGCATTTGATAAACAAAACAACATGTATGTAACCAGTGACCACAAAGTGCAGAAGTTTAACCAAGTAGGTACATTTCTTGAACGAATTGACAATGTTGAGGATGGACTGAACCAGCCAAGAGGTATTGTGGTTACTGCTGATCTTAGAATATTTGTTGCTGATGGTAAAAACAATTGTATCAAAATATTTGTATAATAGGTACTGTGTAGTGATGATTCAATATTTCACAAACTGTGTCGTACAAGTATTTGTATTAGAAACACCAGAAAATAGTATGCGTTCACAGATAAAAACCCACTGTTTTGGTCAAGTAAACTTACAAGACCAACCAAAACTTTGGGTTTACCGGTATATGCTGGGAACATACGACAACAAACTAGATCAGCTAGAAAAAATAAAATCATTAAATGACACTCTAGAATATGAAAAACTTCATCTGAAATTATGTAAATAACGTTTTAGAGATTCACAAAAGCACAAATATCGCATCACGAAATTAATTGGGTCGTTACCCAATACAGTTAGAATTAATCAGTAATGTATTCTCATACTGGGCAAGAATACACCATGGCAATACTAACCAGACTACTTTAAAAAATGAAACTGAACTACATAAAAAAACATTGGAAGGGTAATGTTATGACATCAACAAATATTAAAAATTTAATCAGAGCAAAATTGCAAGACATAGACAATGACCAGAATGTTAGCAACATACTCAAAACAAGTTAAAAAGATTTACAAATTTGAACATTATCTAAAATTATTTGCAAACTGTAAAATTCAGAGCAATTTCTAAACCACAATTTACAATGGAACAAGGATGTTACAAGCAAATCCCTGGTGCTGAGATGATCTGCAAGTTGTGTGACAAAAATAAAATCGTAATGAAAACCATTACTTAATGAATTGCTCAAATGCAAAGATTTCAGTATACAGACATTTCTTTCACAAAATTACATTTCCAGAGTTTGATATACTTAGTCAAGAATGCAAATTTATATAGTACGATATACTTAGTCAATACTCCAGACACTAACCTTGTTGTAGATTTTGCAAACTAGGTATATTCTATTTTTAAAGTTATGATAGTTATATTTAGTGACCATACTGCTGTATACTTCGATAAGGTGTGTAAATTACTAGTAAATAAATTTTATGAATACAAGTATTGGGTTCACACACTGCATCAATAAAAGTATGATCAGTTTACATTTACCGTCGGCAGATATTCAATATAATTACAGAAACAAGAGTGATGGTAGAAAAGTGGATCACAAAAGTTGTACAAAAAGTTGATTGTTTTGAATTTGTGAGGTTATTTTTTCGATCAACTATGCTGATAAAGATCATAATCATCTCAATCGTGTACAGTGTTATTTCTAGTGTGACAAGATATAGTGCCCTCATATACCTTTTGGTTTTATGAAATTATCCGATTAGGTCTATCGTGAACTCAGAAATTGTTCATTTGGTATATGAATGAGCTGTGAATTGGTATGCGTGTTATTTTCACTGAAATAGAGAACAATTCTTCATATTTTGATACAAGTCATAAAGATGTAATGAAATGATTAGGTGAAAATGCTTTCATGATTTATTTTGGCGAGTTTTGGCCACTTCTTAAATTTATATTTGAGCAAAGTTACTTTCTGTCATTTATTATGTCAATGGATTTCAACATCCTTGAAGTCTATCATCAGTGCCATATTATAATTAGTATCTTAAACATTATAGTAACATAACATAACATAGGAGGTTAAACTACGTTCCCAGGATATTGATACTAGGCAAATATGAGCAAATATGGGAGATACACTTCAAATTCAGCAAATATGGTAGATACGCTTTTATTGGAGATGCACTTCAATTTGAGCAAATATGGTAGATGTGCTACTATTACGGTAGTGATGCGCTTCTATTAGAAATGCACTTCAATTTGAGCAAATATGGTAGATGTGCTACTATTAGTGATGCACTTCAAATTGAGAAAATATGGTAGATGCGCTTCAAACTGAGCAAATATAGTAGATGTGCTTCAAATTGAGCAAAGATTTTAGGCATGAAATTAACAATGTCAGGAAAGCAATAATGTCAATGATAATGTGTAAAGTAAAGCTTATAATTCACACTTATTAAAAAATGAATTCAAAAAAGTATTCATTAAAACAGTCACAGCAATTTTGCATACCATTTTTTTTATTTTAAATGTCTATT
Source organism: Saccoglossus kowalevskii (assembly GCF_978046115.1). Lineage (NCBI taxonomy): Eukaryota > Metazoa > Hemichordata > Enteropneusta > Harrimaniidae > Saccoglossus > Saccoglossus kowalevskii. The sequence goes on from NC_140651.1 coordinate 3,723,519, forward strand.
CTTTGCTTTTTCACAGGTGCATGTTCGTTTTAATATTCAGATAGTGATTTTTTTGAATGCGTAATTTTAACAAAACTGACCAGGTACAGTATGTACAATCACTAAAAAAAGTAAAAATACATTTGCAAATTTACAAACAACTAAAAATACTGCAAAATCAACAATGTTTATTGAACATTTTATTACAACAATGCAATACAAGTATGAAGATTACAGAACAAACAAAAAAGTTTCCAAAACTTGCATAAAAATAAAAATACAACTCCCTGAAATATGACACTAAACCATCAAAATATAACTACGATAGATACTGAAACTGACCAGATATGTTTTACCAGACATACTGAGCATGTTATGTGATTTTCTGATGAAAAATAAACTTTCTTTTAAAATTCAGTTAAACTTGGTTATTGCAAATAATAAAATGTTATTTTAAAACAACTTTCCAAGAATGCTCCTTAAAAATTTCACACAAATTCAAATAAGTAAATAACTATGATAACAGATTGACACCAAATTTTAGATATGTATTTGGATATTTTTGTTGATAAATAATAGACTAAAAGAAAATCTATAATATTTGATTATTGCCAATTGTTCTTTTTTAGCAGTGTTGTATTTTTTCTGAATAACTGAATATATCACATTTGCTCTCTCTAAAAGTAATAACACAATATTCCATGTATGATAATTAAACATTGCGTTGACCACAGATACCTAATTTATTTATGTATGTGCTGCCAATAGAGCTAATACAGTATTAAAACTATTACACCAATCATTTTTAAATTAGCTTTGTTGCTTTTGCAATAAAACTAAAAGTTCATTATCTCCCTTTTTGTAAACCACCTGCTTTGAACAGATATTTTAACATTTTTAACACTTATATTAAATTTCAGTTTAAACATGCTTAACTTGTCATACCTTTAGATTCTGAACAAGGGTTTAGTTTTCCTATGCTATAAAAAATACTTCATAGAAGATGTCAATATATGCCAATGGTGCTGTTATACATACTGGATCTACATGTGTTCATGTACAAGCAATTGCATTACAGATTTCCAGAAAGCAGAAATTTTTAACATTAAAATGCTCACCATTTGGCCATCTTGAAATGAACATATGTGCGATATGATGTATGACGCATATTTAAAGTTAGGATCATCAGTCGGCCATGTCATGGACATAGCTCCAGAAAAGAATTTTGAATCCTATCAGGAAAACAAAATGATATGCAACAAAGTCCCAGTTGTACATGTATGCACCAAGTTCAAAAAATTCAATCCATGTTCAACCAAGATCTGTTTTTGAAATGATGAGTTTATGTTTAAAACCAAAACCAATGGTTATAGTAACAAGAAATCTTATTCAAAAGCAGAAAGTTAAAACAAATTCTAAAATAATTCACATAGTGAAAACAAAATTTAAAATAATTCACATAGTGAAAAAAACTTGCAGTTGAGTATGCAGAGTTTATAAACATTGACAATGTTATCAGGATCTTCTCTTCTTAACACCAGTAATTGGAGATTAATACTGTTAAAACAAATCATTTCTGTTTGTGCCATATTGTATAAAACACCCACCTGTGTCACAGAACTTAAGGAAAAAAACAATGTATGAATATTAGGCACTAACTCTGCCCCACGCTTCCTTTGCAATTTTAATTACAATTACACATCCAGTGGAATTCAAGCAGCCAATCACACATCCTGTGAAATTTAAGCAGCCAATCACACATCCTGCCAAATTCAAGCAGCCAATCACACATCTTGTGGAATTCAAGCAGCCAATCACACATCCTGTGGAATTCAAGCAGCCAAATCACACATCCTGTGGAATTCAAGCAGCCAAATCACACATCCTGTGGAATTCAAGCAGCTAATCACACATTCTGTGGAACTTTTACAGTCAATCACACATCCTGTGAAATTCCTGCAGCTAATCATACAGCCTGTGGAATTCCAGTAGCCAATCACACAATCTGTGGAATCTTTGCAGCCAATCACACATCTTGTGGAATTCCTGCAGCCAATCATACCACCTGTAAAATTCCAGTAGCTAATCACACATTCTGTGTAATTTTTGCAGCCAATCACACATCCTGTGGAATTCCTGCTGCCAATCACACATCCTGTGGAATTCCTGCAGCCAATCATACATTCTGTGAAATTTTTGCAACCAATCACACATCCTGTGGAATTCCTGCAGCCAATCACACATCCTCCCGGGGGTGCGACTTAAAGAATGATCTGGTACGTATGTTTGTGAAAGAAAACGCGTTAAAAGGGTGTTTTTTTTTTAAAGAAACCAGGTTAACACATATTACGTGTTTAGGGTTACCATTTTAGTCAAAATAGACAAAAAAGGTGTTTTTTCCGGAACTGCCCATGTGATAAGGGTGGTTATTTTTTAAATGAGATTGTTATTTTTTAAATGAGATTATCATTTTTTTTTATTGCTTTAAGGAATTCAATGATCGCAAAAACAAGGAAAACGTCCGGCCCCCTGGTCGGCCCTCAATCACGAGCGATCACGGCAAATGACCAACCGATCACGAGATCAGACGCAAATTCAAAGTGCATGATCTTTTAGCTTTCTAACAGAGAAAAGGGTACGAAATTGTGACCATTTAAAACGTGTTTAGAGTCATTTTGAAAACCCCTTTCACAGACATGGGTTCCAGGTATTTCCACAAATTGGACCCCTGGGCACATCCTGTGGAATTCCTGCAGCTAATCACACATCCTGTGGAATTCCTGCAGCCAATCACACATCCTGCTGAATTTTTGCAACCAATCACACATTCTGTGGAATTCCTGCAGCCAATCATACCGCCTGTGGAATTCCAGTAGCCAATCACACACCCTGTAGAATTCCTGCAGCCAATCACACACCCTGTAGAATTCAAGCAGCCAGTCACACACCCTAACTCAAAAGGATACAATTCAAGATATGATGGCACACATACAGTTTCCTTGCTGTGTTCTACATCACAATGCAACTTTGACAGTTGATCTTCATACATTGTCAATGCATCTTTAGCATTAGAGCTGTTACCCTGTAGAATGAAACCAAAGTACCATTAATGGAGAAAATTTTCAAATTTCATCAATCTTATGTACCAAATTTGCATTCCATTTGTTACCTGATCTCCAAAACTCAAAAAAACGGCTGGTAATATTTTGCCTCCACAGTCACTGTATGGGTACAATGGCCGTTATGTTGATTGGATGATAAATATAGCAAGCTACTCATCTGATTGGATGATAAATATAGAAAGCTACTCATCTGAATATGCTAATTTGACTAACAATGGAAGACAGTTGCCGATTTTCCCCCAGACATGATTTATCAATTGATATTTGCAACAATGACAAATATGTGATCGTCCCAATCTTCACGATGTTACTACAAACTTACATAGTTAATATGCATAATTTTATCCACCAATCCAGACATTGGAGGGGAGGGGAAGGGGACCAAGTAACCTGGATATCTATCAGATTACATGCATTGTGCAAACATAAGGTTTTGAAGAAGAAATTAATTTGCATAATAATAACTTTTATTTACTACACACATTTTTAATAGAACTATCTTAATAGATTAAGTGGTGCTTCTGTATGTATATCTGTGTATATAAAACATTTTTTCAAGACTGCTCCTAAAAATTTCATTCAAATTGAAAAAGGAAATATGTTTCAAAAGTGATTGATGCCACGTTATAGATATGTATTTGGATATTTTTGTTGATAAATAATAATCACAATGTGGTGATAAATCTTTGCATTAGGAGTGGTTAATATTTGTTTACTGTTAATTGTTCTTTCTTAATTCTGGCAGTTTTGTGATAGATATTTGCAAAAGAAAAGGACTCTTCAGATAAAATAGATAGTTGTCTTACCTGTGTAAAATACTTGCCAGTTGGTTTTAATACTTTAATTGACAAATCTAAGATTAGCCTCAGGAAATCCCATTGTGATCCTACAATAAATGGGAATCAAACAAGCTTAGAAAGATCACTCCTGTGTGGATTAAAAGCATAGAACCGAAAATATTTCAAATTATATACAAATTCATAACAGGCCAATAAACAAGAAGTCTTTGTTCTTTGAAATGCGAAAAGTAAAAACAGAGATGTGGTTTCAACAAAATTTAAGTTCAATGAGTCAATGCATGAATGGAGTTTTGCATAGATTCCAGCAAACTGATAAAGACTTACCCCTTGGTTCAGTAGTTATGGGTATTGCTGTCAAATCATTGACCACATAATCAAATTGCTTTCCATTTTTAATATAATCATTCAATGCCGGGATACAGTCTTCGACTCGGACCTATGATATATTTGTTGGATATGATTCTCAATATCAGTCATTCATTCAGATTGAAATAGAATAACCATGCAGTTTGGTGTACTGCCTAATACTTTATTTTAGCGGGAATTAATTTTCACTGAAAAGACTTTTATGAAATTTAATTTCACTAATTTCTATCTAGTTGAATATAAAATATAGGAAAAATGGTATATTCGCTGGATTTTATTTTTTTTTACTGAATCATTCCTACAGTGCATATAGCGAAAATTAATTTAAAGCGAAAATAAATTATTCTACAGTATATCATCAGTTGAAGCTCATAAGAAAGTATCAGACATTTTTTCTAAGCAAAATCTTTGCTGGTTCCTGGCGCCAGTGACTAGTGATCACCATATTGTTCCACGGGGCGGGAATTCTGGCCTTTGATTTATCATGTTACATAATATATTGTTCTCCAAAAACAAGTCTGTATTCCTGCAATAATGCCACGCCCATTTAGTCAGTTACCGTATATATTCATGTAACAATTAAGAGTAAAAAGGTAAACCCTGCCCTATATATAGAATAATCACAAGAGCATGTGCTGATGAATTTGCTATGGTCAAAATAAGTAATATCAGAGGTACATTACTTGGGGTTTGCAACTATGGTGACATGATACCAAGATCCTGTTTAAATCTTGCTCTCGCATAAGCGTTCCAATTCAGAAAAATGCGAATGCGCATGCCCGAGGTAACTAGGATGTCCAGGTGGATCAAAATAGCTGCTCACGATATGATGGATTACGATAACTATATTTTCTGTACATTTTCACTGTACATGTATTACATTTTTTCACTATGAATGTGGTAATACATGTTTTATTATTTTATTACAAAAAGCCTATGTCATGTCACAAGGTCGTAGCACCTGTCTCGCTATCTACGAGATGAGACTTGAATGGGATCTTGGCATGATGTCACCATACACTACTATGCGCGTAATTTACCTCTGATAATATTTTTTAATGATTTACTAAACAGCCAATCTGATTGTTGGTTCATACAGTACAGACAAGTTTTTAGCAAAGCTGAAAGGACAGTATATTGAATAGATTTTCCATTTCAAGAAAAATTTTACCAAACAAATATTTTCTAGTATGCAAAGGCTAAATACTGTGTAATACCTTATTTGCACTTGGAACTCATTTCACTATTTTTGTTGAAAATAAAATCCAGTGAATATACCTTTTTTCCTATAATTCACATTCAACTTGTCAAAAATCAGTAAAAATAAATTCCAAACAAATAACCCAAGAAGTCTTACAGTGAAAATTAATTCCAGCTAAAATAAAGTATTTTACAGTATTAAGATTCAAGGGCAGTAATGTAATTGTGTCATTCAGATTCTGGAAACTACTTACAATGTAATTTTCACCCTGTAGTTTGTCCATAGAATCATAGCAGATTCCACGTAAATGTTTTATTGCCCCATTAATAACTAACTGATCTATGTGATTTATGTTAAGGATCAAAAAATGAATAGTGTCAAGTTTACATATCATATTCAAAACAAAACACAATATTCAAACTCAAGAGAAACAATATATTGGAAATAGATGACACCACACATTTAGTTAGCTGTGAACAGATGTCAGAATATTGCCATGTTCACTCCGATGGTAAACAAAACCCTTTTACCAATGGTAGGTTTAGGTTTAGTACCGGTAGTTTAGTTCTCATATACATATATCCCAGAATGCAATGCTTGCCTTGCTGAGGTTATATACTAGTAATATTGAAGCTGTAGTAATTTCAAAAGATAGGTGGAAGAAGCACAACCAGAAACACAAAAGCTTCAATAACCAGTCACTTTCATCAGTAATAAATATCCAGGAGATGGATGTCTGTTTACATTCATTATTTGTTTACATTCATTATTTGTTTACATTCATTATTTGTTTACATTCATTACAAATAAACGATAGTCATAAACCCTATTGTTTATTTTGTCAAAAAAAAGCTTAAAAACTAAAAATAACTTAAAAATCTAAACTTCATGCTGTTTTTTTAGATGCCAAATCTAGTACATTACACATTTAACAGTTAGTCTTTTTGGAAATGGACGAATCGTTAACCCTTCTAACACCCCACTGTTTTCACACCAAAATGTTGGGGCAATATATTGCACATTTAAAAAAATTTTTTTTTTTATTAATTTTGGCTTCAGATCTTTATAAATTAATTAATATAGATTAAGTCATGTAATCACATGACAAAGTTAGTTCAATAGTAAGCAAAACTGTAATGAGTCAGTCATTTTGAATCAGAACATGAAACATATTACATGATGTATAATGTATAATGTAAATTGTAAAGTTTGATTGTGATCAATCAATGTGTGTCAATTCCAATCTGAGAAAACATTAAGATCCTGGTATATATACAATACCAAGATGAACAATAGTTATTTTGCATCAGGAATGACAGAAATGTTTGATTTTGATGAAATTTTAACATAAAATGGCCGTCATTCGGCCACCATGAATTTGCTAATTTTAATGTGATCAGCCAATTATAGGGCCAGACATATGCACAAACGCACGCACACACACACACACACACACACACACACAGAGTTTGAACCATAAGTTCCTTTTTCAGCCTGAAAATGTATGTTTAGACCGATAATGCTGACAGTAATTGGCTTTGGCAAACACACATTGCACCACACTCAGCTATATCACTAAATGGTAGTCCAGAATAAAGTATACACAGTACATGTACATGCAGTCCAGGGGAAAAGCAATCAGAAAAAAACATTGCGTTCGTTCATTCATTCGACAAATTTCATCATTTGATATTGACTACCGGTATGCAACACATCTCATTCACACTTAAGTTGTAGAGTCTGTTGATTCACAATGTTCAAAACTAAAAAAACAAGTCATTGTCAATGACACGTCCCCGTTCCGTTCATATTTGAGTGACATATACATTCAAAGCAGATCATGACCGAAATGCACCTGCATATGTACAACACATTGTGCTAAATCTGAACAAAATCCATCCATGCATGACTGAGATCCGGTTCTGGAATTGTGAAAATACGTGATTTTGATGCATTTTCGGCCTTAAAATGGCCATCATTCCGCTATTGTTAAGCAGATCATGAAACAAATGCACATATCTATTTGTGACATGATGTACCATGTGTGTGTGAAGTTTGAACTCGATCAATGCAGACATGTCTTGGATACGGATCCAGAACTGAATTCTTTAACAAAATGGCCGCCAGTCGGCCATTTCGAACTTGATCCGAAAAAAAAAGACGTGCATCAAGGTCCTATTATGTTTAATGTATGTACCAAATTTGAACAAAATCCATCCATGCATAACTGAGATACGGGTCCGAAATGGTGAAAATGTGCGATTTCAATGCATTTTCGGCCTTAAAGCGGCCCCCATTTGGCTATCGTTAATGAGATCATGAAACAAATGCACATACATATTTGTGACATGATGTACCTTGTGTGTGTGAAGTTTGAACTTGATCAATCCAGACATGTCTCGGATACGGATCCAGAACTGAATTCTTTAAAACAAAATGGCCGCCAGTCGGCTATTTCGAACTTGATCCGAAAAAAAAAATGACGTGCATCAAGGTCCTATTATGTTTAATGTATGTACCAAATTTGAATGAAATCCGTCCATGCATAACTGAGATACGGGTCCGGAATGGTGAAAATGTGCGATTTCAATGCATTTTCGGCCTTAAAGCGGCCCCCATTTGGCTATCGTTAATGAGATCATGAAACAAATGCACATACATATTTGTGACATGATGTACCTTGTGTGTGTGAAGTTTGAACTTGATCAATCCAGACATGTCTCGGATACGGATCCAGAACTGAATTCTTTAAAACAAAATGGCCGCCAGTCGGCTATTTCGAACTTGATCCGAAAAAAAAAATGACGTGCATCAAGGTCCTATTATGTTTAATGTATGTACCAAATTTGAATGAAATCCGTCCATGCATAACTGAGATCTGGGTCCGGAATGGTAAAATGTGCGATTTCAATGCATTTTCGACCTTAAAGCGGCCCCCATTTGGCTATCGTTAATGAGATCATGAAACAAATGCACATACATATTTGTGACATGATGTACCTTGTGTGTGTGAAGTTTGAACTTGATCAATCCAGACATGTCTTGGATACGGATCCAGAACTGAATTCTTTAAAACAAAATGGCCGCCAGTCGGCTATTTCGAACTTGATCCGGAAAAAAAAATGACGTGCATCAAGGTCCTATTATGTTTAATGTATGTACCAAATTTGAATGAAATCCGTCCATGCATAACTGAGATCCGGGTCTGGAATGGTGAAAATGTGCGATTTCAATGCATTTTCGGCCTTAAAGTGTCCGCCATTTGGCTATCGTTAATGAGATCATGAAACAAATGCACATACATATTTGTGACATGATGTACCTTGTGTGTGTGAAGTTTGAACTCGATCAATCCAAGCATGTCTCAGATACGGATCCAGAACTGAATTCTTTAAAACAAAATGGCCGCCAGTCGGCCATTTCGAACCCGATCCAAAAAAAAAAATGACGTGCATCAAGGTCCTATTATGTTTAATGTATGTACCAAATTTGAACAAAATCCGTCCATGCATAACTGAGATCCGGGTCCGGAATGGTGAAAATGTGCGATTTTGATGCATTTTCGGCCTTAAAATGGCCGCTATTCGGCTATCGTTAATCGGATCATGAAAAAAAAGCATGTGCATATGTCCCATATAATGTGTGATGTATGAGTGAAGTTTGAACTTAATCGGTCCATGCATGTTCGAGATACAGGTGATCACAGACGCACGAACGCACGGACGGACGGACGAACGGACGCACACAGGGCAAAACATAAGTCCCCGTTTTCGGACTGCGTCCGAACGGGGACTAACAAAACATTTGAAAGGATATTTCAACCATAGTGACATATTTTGGAGACTCTTTCAACACTTCGTGCAGGATACCACCATCACCTCCACCAAGTATTAATACTTCTTTGTTCTTAAAATTCTCTCTGCCATTTCCTGTTATTGCCCGTGTGTATGGTAGATCACTCTCTGCAAGATCTGTTCAGATAAAAAAAATTATAAGAGAGACAGTAGTAACTACCGGTATCACATGACATGCAATGAAGACCCAACAGTCACATGACATGCAATGAAGATCCAACCAAGTCATGTGACATGCAATGCAGAGTCACATGACATTAATCTAACTGAGCAAATGGAATAAATTTCTAGAAATATAAGTATATAAAACAATTGGTTACAATTCATCCTGAGTGTTTTTCTAGTACCATCTTTAAAATAATGTAATGAAACTGTTCCCTTGTTACACATTACCATGCATGGTAGGATAGTTGAATTAATTTATTTATTCATCAATTTACTTATTTATGAACCTTTAATTTTATTTTATGCATTTTTTCTGCAATGTACATTAATTTATGGGTACAATTATAGTTGTTTTATTATCAGTAAAAGGTTTCCATAACTACTTAGCATAAAAGTGATAATATCCATGTATTAATATTGTATTGTGTGAGAGAATTATAAAAAGTGTTGGCATGGTTATTAAATGTTGTAACCTAGCAACATCTCACTACTTCATGCCATTGATGATGTACTCCAAAAACATATTCCACCACACCAAATCCCTGTACACTGATTCCCACTACATCAAGATTCACTACACTGAGTTGACCCATGTGTTTTTTTTTTTTTTTTTGTATTTGTAAACTTTTATTGGAGTTTGCACTGAAATTAACATCTTACATACCTGGTTTGTACATTACAAATTGCAATTAATCTACATATTGTGAAGTGGACTGGGTAACATTTTTCATAAAATATCCCCATTTCTTGTTATGAGAAGTCAACTTATTCCGTCGGACAGCAATGAAGTACTCTATCTCCAGGAAATATTTTACATATCTTTTGTATGCCATGAATTCTGGCTTTTGATTTTTATGTCTACACAAGTAAATATATATTTTTTTGCTACCAGAAAGAGGAAGTTGACTAAACATGTAAAGTTTTCATCCCCCAAAAGGATTTGTTGTGCATTCGAGAATGCCCTCAGGCCAAGCTTACCCCCCCCCCCCAAAGCATGTACAGTGACATTGGTAAAACAAATGGATAAGAGATTCAGAGCATGATGAACAGAAAGTACACAGATCAGACTCCACAATGGGAGGGTTCATCTTAAATAATGTTTTGTTTGTGGTCAGAATATTATGGATTATTTTGAGTTGAAATTCTCTGAGACGAGTATCAATTGTAGTACGAAAGGTTAACTGGTAGATTGGCAACCAAGACATCAAGTGTGAAATATTCAATAATACAGTAAAATAGGTCTCAGATCTAGGCGAGATAAATTTGTTGTTAACAATACTCTTAGCTACAGTTTTTGTAGTACAATTTTGTAACTCAACCGATGTACTGCCGTGTTTAAGTCTAACTGGTTTAGAAAGCATGACCCAGGTACTCCTTTACTCTGAATCTCCTCCCATGCCCGTAGTTTCCCAGTTTCCCCATACATTTGTTTAACAAAAAAAATTCCAGCATCAACAAAATCCTGAATGAAGACCGATTTCCCTCCCAGAAGAATCAGTTTGTTATTCCAAATTATTTGCTCATGAAATGCATTTTCGTTTGCTGGGCTTACGTCTGAATTCAGTCTTACCCAATTTTGTAAAATATTTGAAAAGAATAGTGGTAACCTCACTGGCAGGGCTTTAGGGTCAAAGTTACAATTCAATAAAACTGAGAGTCCACCAATTAGTTTCAATTTGTCTAAAATGATTGTTTTCCATGGATGTGACACTTTATTGTCACTCAGTCGTCTCAACCAGTTAATTCTTTGGGCTGCATAAATGGCATAGATGTCTGGCATTGAAAAACCACCCTTGTCTGTGTCACCTATAACTGTATTCCTTGCAATCTTATCTGGGCCCCTCCACAGAAATTTAAATAACATTGTGTTAATTTTTTTCAGATATTTGGTTGGGATGTCCACTAGGTTAATAATGTATTGAAGTCTTGAAATTGCCATAGTTTTAATAATTTGGATCTTACCCAAGAGTGTAAGGTCTCTAGATTTCCAGAAATTGAGCGTTTTCTTTAAATTTTCGGTTACATTCGCCAGATTTAATTTCAATGAAGCACCCGAGTTGTATGAGAAGAACACACCAACAATTTTAATTATGTCATTTGGCCATACAATACCCAACGGTTTAAATTTGTTATGCTTAAATTTACCTAACCACATGCCTTCACTTTTTTCTGTATTAATTTTAAGACCTGATATTTGAGTGAATGTATTAATAGATTTGAAAAGATGGTGTGCGAAGTGGATGTCTTTAACAAAACATGTCAGGTCATCAGCAAATGCTGTATATTTCACTTCAATGTCGCCAATTTTAATCCCTTTTACATTGTCATTGGAGCGCAGCGAGACAAGTAGAATTTCTAGAGCTAGGATGAACAACATTGGTGAAACACAGTCACCCTGCCTTACCCCCCGATTCAAAGCGAAATACCCAGTGCTGAAGCCCTTGTTCATAACACAGCTAGTAATGTTTGTATAGAGTGTTTTGATCCAGTTTATAAAATTTACCCCAAAGTTAAATGCCTCCAGTGCCCTGAATAAGAAATTCCACTCCAAGGAGTCAAAGGCCTTTTCAAAGTCAATCGTCAGTAAAATGCTGGGCAAATTTAGTTTGTCTGTGGATTCCATCACACATTCTATCAATCTCACTACGTCTCCGATGTTCCTATTTTTCACAAAAGCAGACTGGCTCTCGTTAATAATAGATGGTAACACCCTTTCCATACGCTTGGCAAGACTTTTTGTCTCAATTTTATAGTCAATATTGAGTAAACATATTGGCCTCCAGTTTTTAATAAATCTTCTATCTTTGCCTTTTTTCTCTAACAGGGTTATTATCCCTTGCCTCTGAGATGTTGAAAATTTGCTCATCTCAAAAGCATAGTTTATAGAGTTTACTACGTGGGTACCGACAATTGGCCAAAACAATTTGTAAAAATCAGCTGATATGCCATCATTGCCTGGGGTTTTGTTTGACGGAAGAGATTTTAGAGCGTTGTACGCCTCCTCCAGTGTAATAAGTCCATCACAGGTGTTGCTTTGCTCTCTTGTCAACTTTGTAATATTTGGATTGTTAAACATCAAATTTTCCACATTACTGTTAGTTTCTTTCACTTTTGTTGAATATAAATTCTCATAGAATGATTTAATTTCACGATTTACCTCTGTGGGCCTACTGATGACATTCCCACTGGTGTTAATAATTTTGTTGATTTGAGATCGTTTGCAATTAAATTTTTCTAGCTGCAAGAAATATTTATTGTTTTTTTCACCAAATTCGTACCAGTTACTGCGTGACCTAACAAAGCTTCCCTCAGTTACATATTTATATTCTTGTTCTAATTTTTCTGTTATTTCTTCAATTTGTTGTGCTACAGCTTTTGTTGGGTTCACAGCAATTTCATTATTCAGTTGTTTTAATTTTTGTTCTAACTGAGCAGTTTTTGCTTTGCGTTCTTTTGCTTTTTGCTTACTGAACTTAATTGATTCTTCTTCAATTTTGTATTTTACCCACTCCCACTTCAGGCCAATATCGTTCAACTTGCCCCCCTCAGCTAGCCAAGTTGTAAAATTTTCGTGAATTAATTTAACATAGTTTGGGTCTTTAAGCAAGCTGTTATTCAATTTCCAGTATGATGGCCCCCTTTTTGTGTCGTCCCAGGATTTTGAGTATCCACTTGCAATGAATCACTGCTGATAAGGAAGAAATCTATTTTACTTTGGATAATTTCAGGACGAAAAGATCTCCATGTAAAGTCCCACTTATCTAGGTTCATAACTCGCCAGATATCAATCAACTCAAGTGCTTCCATTGTTTCTTTAAGAATTTTTAATGAAACCGTCCAAGGCTTAGGATTGCGTCCTCTTCTATCTAATTCTACATTTAATGCAACATTATGATCTCCACCCCACACAATTTGGGCATCTGAATTGGAGGTGATTTGTTCTATTGTTTTAATTATGTCTTTCAGAAAAGCCACATGTTCCACTTGCTTATTTGGGGCATAGGAATTAACTAGAATAAGATGTTTATTGGCTACCTGTGCGTCAATAATTAGAAATCTCCCCACTTCATCTCGGTAAACATTGTTAATGTCAAAGTCAACACTTCTAAAAATTGTAAGAACCCCTCTACTATTATTTTGCCCATGTGAAAAAATCATGTCCCCTTTCATTTGCCTCTCCCAATATTTACTAATTTTTTGGCTACTACGAGTTTCCTGGATCATAATGATATTAGCATTTGTATTAGCTAGCCATCTAAAAGCAGTTTTTCTTTTTTTGTGGTTACCCAGCCCCCTCACATTCAAAGATAAGATTTTTAGGTTAGATATAGTTTGCATGATAATATTGTATAGTTTTCATTATCTAATAACAAGACCCAGGTTTTCATTTTAAATTGCACTCCAGTTTTGTATGAATAAAGATAACACAAACGAACACGAACACATAAAAAACACGAAAACAACTCATATTTAGAGACTGACCACAGGAGGCCAGTATCCAAAGAGAGGATGGCGAAAGTCAACAATGTCGCTCGAATGCGGTGAACCATGTTGACAAGGTCACGAGACTACACCTGGCCGAAAAGTGTCGTCCAAACGAAACACTGAGCGTAATTGGTGTTGCCACCCCCGAACATAGATTCACCTCCAATTGAAAAGTGAAGTAAAGTGTCACGACAGAAGTCGCTACACACCTTTTCCCCCACTATGATGAATGAAACCCTTATGAATAAAACACGAAATAGAAACAACCGTCGTTCATAAAGTGGAAAATACAATAAAGTATAGTGGTGAAAATGCAACACGCCGTCTCCCCACAATGTATGGGTAGCGGCTCTGATGAATACATACTGTAATATAGCCATACACTGTTCACCTTAAGTTGACCCATGTGTTACTAAAAAGACTATTTTTTGTATTGTCCGAATCAAATCGGTAATACATTTAGTTTTTCAAACCCAAATAAATCCAGCATTGTAACAGTACAAGAAGAATTAATTCCTGTTACAGTGTTCATATAACAGTATATGACCTGAGGTTTGGTAAAGCCATCAAACTTACTTGGATCGTCATCAAGCAATAACATATTGCCAAACTGTTGGGAATGCATTATTTTAATATTTTGGTACGGCGAATTGGTTTCATAAACACACTCATCAAAATCATATTCGACAAGAAGATCAACAGCTGTTGGAACATAACGATCAATTTTTCCACCACGTTGAATAGCAGGAAACCTGAAAGCAAAATAAATGTGTAAATAAATTCTGGTACATAGCCTGAATCAATGACAATGATTTTAAGTAGAATTGATTTGAATCTAAATTGATCCATTATTTTTGTGAATTGACGTACAAGATCAAAACATTTTCCATGTTGCTATAATACTTAAAACTCACTAACTTAAAGTGCCTGTGAAATCCCTGCTATTTTCTGGCCCAAAATCATTTATTTGTATATCAATACTGCTATTTTTTATGTTATTAAGTACAAAATAAATTTTAAAATGAGGCTCCTCATTAACCCAGTTGCATACCCCTTTACAAATCCTCTTTGTGACGTATGAAGGGAAACTTGCTGGTCAGTGTCAATTATTGATAATGTATACAATGCACATTTCGTATTCAAATTTCTTGTGTTTGACTAGATTTCCACTCAAGTACTTGTTTTTCAAGGAAGAGTGGTCCATAAAGAACACATATTATCAAGTTTGTCATATAGGGTTGAGTTAGATACTGGTGTAGCTGGTCGCCGCGATCGACTTAACTGCACAATCAGAGTCACTTGTATTGTTCGATGAAGTTGGTTGAAGTGCCGACATCTATTGCCACGAAACTCTTCTCGATCTCTATTTCAATTTTTTCCAAGTTTGTCGAGTTTGACGTCTGTCTTGTCTTCTAGTTATTTGTCAGGTTACTGGATAAGTTCATACACTGACGTATTCCATTGATTGCTTAAGTGAAAAACAAATCAAAGTAAAAATAAAAAACATTCTAAACATTGAACTATTGCGATCAATGAAGTAGAGAAATAAAAAAAATTATATAACGAGTCGATGATTCATAAATCACAGTTACTAAATGATAGCTGCATGCCAGTAAATTGACATCTTGTTGAAATGGGTGAACGTGTCATGATGAGGAAAAGTGCATGAATGGAGGCGTTTGATTGGATAATAAAAATAATGGAGAGCAAAACACAGCAAAAATTCAGAGTGTGATTTGAGTTATCTGATTGTCATAATTATGACATCACATCATTAAAAAATATGTAGTCGCAAAATATTGACCACCCACTTATTATGCAGATCAAATTGCAAGATAAGTTTATACATGTAGAAGTGTGAAGTCAACACTAATCACAAAAAAATTCAGAAACTTATAAACAGAAGGCAATTAATTTCCTGTTTGGCAGACGCTTCGGTTCTCACTTCACGTTTTTGCTACCTCTTACATAACAAAACTATACGATCTCTACTAAACGTTATTCGGATTCCTAAAACATTCACGAAACAAAGCACTTACCCAACATTTCCCTCTCTTTGCAAGCCGACAAGGTGAATATGGGCTGGTCCGGAATCTAGTTCTTTGAAAAGTGTTAATACTGTGCCAGGTTTAATTTACTTGAACATGAGTAATCATTTTCAACCAAAAACACAATAACTTTCTATTTCAGTGAAACACAAATCCCAATTGCGTGGGTGGGCATTTCAAAGGCACTTTAAATACACCCTCCATTGTTTGAATGTACTGGTAGAAACTGATACATTGTATTAATCTTTAGAGCTGATTTGAATACATGAATATTCATACAGACGCATTGTTCAATGCATATTTGGAATGATATTTTAATATTAGAAAAAATTTACCTTTTAGTTTTATGACAATTTAGTAACTTCTTAATGTTCATCTGAATGTCTTCTGTAGTTTGTTTTGAAAGCTTGTCATTATTTTCATTCTGAACATCAATAGTCACCAAACCATGTAAATATCCACGTACTGTCGCATGCCTGTTGATATTGATATTAATATTACAATTTGTTTAGTAATGGAAATATAAAACAGCCTGTCTAGAACACGCACATTGGCTTGTTTGATACATGTCCCCAGAGTTTGCTTGGAGCAGCATGTCTGGAGCAGCGTGTTCGGAGCAGCCTGTCTGGATCATGTAACAGTGGCCTGTCTGGATCATGTATCAGTGGCCTGTCTGCATCATGTAACAGTGGCCTGTCTGGATCATGTATCAGTGGCCTGTCTGGATCATGTATCAGTGGCCTGTCTGGATCATGTAACAGTGGCCTGTCTGGATCATGTAACAGTGGCCAGTCTGGATCATGTAACAGTGGCCTGTCTGGATCATGTAACAGTGGCCTGTCTGGATCATGTAACAGTGGCCTGTCTGGATCATGTAACAGTGGTCTGTCTGGATCATGTAACAGTGGCCTGTCTGGATCATGTAACAGTGGCCTGTCTGGATCATGTATCAGTGGCCTGTCTGGATCATGTAACAGTGGCCTGTCTGGATCATGTAACAGTGGCCTGTCTGGATCATGTATCAGTGGCCTGTCTGGATCATGTATCAGTGGCCTGTCTGGATCATGTAACAGTGGCCTGTCTGGATCATGTAACAGTGGCCTGTCTGGATCATGTAACAGTGGCCTGTCTGGATCATGTAACAGTGGCCTGTCTGGATCATGTAACAGTGGCCTGTCTGGATCATGTAACAGTGGCCTGTCTGGATCATGTAACAGTGGCCTGTCTGGATCATGTAACAGTGGCCTGTCTGGATCATGTATCAGTGGCCTGTCTGGATCATGTAACAGTGGCCTGTCTGGATCATGTAACAGTGGCCTGTCTGGATCATGTAACAGTGGCCTGTCTGGATCATGTAACAGTGGCCTGTCTGGATCATGTAACAGTGGCCTGTCTGGATCATGTAACAGTGACCAGTATGGATCATGTAACAGTGACCAGTATTGATCATGTAACAGTGGCCTGTCTGGATCATGTAACAGTGGCCTGTCTGGATCATGTAACAGTGGCCTGCCTGGATCATGTAACAGTGACCAGTATTGATCATGTAACAGTGGCCTGTCTGGATCATGTAACAGTGGCCTGTCTGGATCATGTAACAGTGACCAGTATGGATCATGTAACAGTGACCAGTATTGATCATGTAACAGTGGCCTGTCTGGATCATGTAACAGTGGCCTGTCTGGATCATGTAACAGTGGCCTGTCTGGATCATGTAACAGTGGCCTGTCTGGATCATGTAACAGTGGCCTGTCTGGATCATGTAACAGTGGCCTGTCTGGATCATGTAACAGTGGCCTGTCTGGATCATGTAACAGTGGCCTGTCTGGATCATGTAACAGTGGCCTGTCTGGATCATGTAACAGTGGCCTGTCTGGATCATGTAACAGTGGCCTGTCTGGATCATGTAACAGTGGCCTGTCTGGATCATGTAACAGTGGCCTGTCTGGATCATGTAACAGTGGCCTGTCTGGATCATGTAACAGTGGCCTGTCTGGATCATGTAACAGTGGCCTGTCTGGATCATGTAACAGTGGCCTGTCTGGATCATGTAACAGTGGCCTGTCTGGATCATGTAACAGTGGCCTGTCTGGATCATGTAACAGTGGCCTGTCTGGATCATGTAACAGTGGCCTGTCTGGATCATGTAACAGTGGCCTGTCTGGATCATGTAACAGTGGCCTGTCTGGATCATGTAACAGTAGTCTGTCTGGATCATGTAACAGTGGCCTGTCTGGATCATGCAACAGTGGCCTGTCTGGATCATGTAACAGTGACCAGTATTGATCATGTAACAGTGGCCTGTCTGGATCATGTAACAGTGGCCTGTCTGGATCATGTAACAGTGGCCTGTCTGGATCATGTAACAGTGACCAGTATTGATCATGTAACAGTGGCCTGTCTGGATCATGTAACAGTGGCCTGTCTGGATCATGTAACAGTGGCCTGTCTGGATCATGTAACAGTGGCCTGTCTGGATCATGTAACAGTGGCCTGTCTGGATCATGTAACAGTGGCCTGTCTGGATCATGTAACAGTGGCCTGTCTGGATCATGTAACAGTGACCAGTATGGATCATGTAACAGTGGCCTGTCTGGATCATGTAACAGTGGCCTGTCTGGATCATGTAACAGTGGCCTGTCTGGATCATGTAACAGTGGCCTGTCTGGCTCATGTAACAGTGGCCTGTATGGATCATGTAACAGTGACCAGTATGGATCATGTAACAGTGACCTGTCTGGATCATGTAACAGTGGCCTGTATGGATCATGTAACAGTGGCCTGTCTGGATCATGTAACAGTGGCCTGTCTGGATCATGTAAAATTGGCCTGTCTGGATCATGTAACAGTGGCCTGTCCGGATCATGTAACAATGGCCTGTCTGGATCATGTAACAGTGGCCTGTCTGGATCATGTAACAGTGGCCTGTCTGGATCATGTAACAGTAGTCTGTCTGGATCATGTAACAGTGGCCTGTCTGGATCATGTAACAGTGGCCTGTCTGGATCATGTAACAGTGGCCTGTCTGGATCATGTAACAGTGGCCTGTCTGGATCATGTAACAGTGGTCTTTATGGATCATGTAACAGTGGCCTGTCTGGATCATGTAACAGTGGCCTGTCTGGATCATGTAACAGTGGCCTGTCTGGATCATGTAACAGTGGCCTGTCTGGATCATGTAACAGTGGCCTGTCTGGATCATGTAACAGTGGCCTGTCTGGATCATGTAACAGTGGCCTGTCTGGATCATGTAACAGTGGCCAGTATTGATCATGTAACAGTGGCCTGTATGGATCATGTAACAGTGACCAGTATTGATCATGTAACAGTGGCCTGTCTGGATCATGTAACAGTGGCCAGTATTGATCATGTAACAGTGGCCTGTATGGATCATGTAACAGTGACCAGTATTGATCATGTAACAGTGGCCTGTCTGGATCATGTAACAGTGGCCAGTATTGATCATGTAACAGTGGCCTGTATGGATCATGTAACAGTGACCTGTCTGGATCATGTAACAGTGACCTTTCTGGATCATGTAACAGTGGCCTGTATGGATCATGTAACAGTGGCCTGTCTGGATCATGTAACAGTGACCAGTATGGATAATGTAACAGTGACCAGTATTGATCATGTAACAGTGGCCTGTCTGGATCATGTAACAGTGACCAGTATTGATCATGTAACAGTGGCCTGTCTGGATCATGTAACAGTGGCCTGTCTGGATCATGTAACAGTGGCCTGTCTGGATCATGTAACAGTGGCCTGTCTGGATCATGTAACAGTGACCAGTATTGATCATGTAACAGTGGCCTGTATGGATCATGTAACAGTGACCAGTATGGATCATGTAACAGTGACCTGTCTGGATCATGTAACAGTGGCCTGTATGGATCATGTAACAGTGGCCTGTCTGGATCATGTAACAGTGGCCTGTCTAGATTATGTAACAGTGGCCTGTCTGGATCATGTAACAGTGGCCTACATGGATCATGTAACAGTGGCCTGTCTGGATCATGTAACAGTGACCAGTATGGATTATGTAACAGTGACCAGTATTTATCATGTAACAGTGGCCTGTCTGGATCATGTAACAGTGGCCTGTCTGGATCATGTAACAGTGACCAGTATGGATCATGTAACAGTGACCTGTCTGGATCATGTAACAGTGACCTGTCTGGATCATGTAACAGTGGCTTGTCTGGATCATGTAACAGTGGCCTGTCTGGATCATGTAACAGTGACCAGTATGGATCATGTAACAGTGGCCTGTCTGGATCATGTAACAGTGACCAGTATGGATCATGTAACAGTGACCAGTATTTATCATGTAACAGTGGCCTGTCTGGATCATGTAACAGTGGTCTGTCTGGATCATGTAACAGTGGCCTGTCTGGATCATGTAACAGTGGCCTGTCTGGATCATGTAACAGTGGCCTGTCTGGATCATGTAACAGTGGCCTGTCTGGATCATGTAACAGTGGCCTGTTTGGATCATAGTATATAGTTATATTTTCTTTTTTCAAATTTTGATATTGAGTATTAAAATACATATTTTAATTTGTTCATCTCACTTTCAAATTAAAATTACAAAAATAAATTTATTTATGTTCAATTACAAGTATACATATATTCGAATATCACTTTTTTTCGAAAAAATGAAAATATGAAAAGAAAATCTACCGGTAAATTATATTTTTTCAAAAAACAAATTACAGTGTGTCAATTTTGAAAAGTAGGTGTCCTTGTTTCCATGGTAATATAGTATCAATGCCTATATAACCTTCAACTTGCCCTTACCTCAATTGGTGTCAATTATACATAACAATCCTTATTGTATCCTATCCACTTATCAATTGGAAATATTCGTATTATAACAATTTTGTGATAGGCTTTCAGGATTATATTGCACAGTATAATACTATTATTAAATAAATCTACAGAATATATCTGTAGATTTATTTATAAAAAGCTTAATGATAGACAGCATTAATGTGTCACTGACATTTCCAGCTGTGCTGAATCATAAATATTTGTAGGTACATGTAAAGATGAATTACATCAATGACTTTTTTCAGATAAGGTATAGTAATGATGTGATATGCCAATCTTTTTTTTTTTTTTTTTTTATTCATTATGCAAAAATTACAAATTACAGACAAAACAATAATAACAGAAAAACATTTACAGATCATAATATTCAATAAAAGGCCCCCACTTCTTTAGAAACTTTGTTCTTCTGTTCTGAGCTTTCGCAATGATACTTTCCAGATCAATGGTTTGTTTTACACAGGATTTGAAACCTACAATGTTTGGCATAATGTTTTGTAACTTGCACTTAAATATATAATAACGACCTACAAGTAGGACATAGTTAAGCATTGGATTAGCATGCTCATCAATATCTTCCAGAATACATTTTAGAGCATTTAATGTTAAAATGAGTTCTGTGAACGAGGATAACCATTTTCTAACTGAATTCCAAAAAATATATATAAATCTACAATCCCAAAATAAGTGATAGTAATCTTCACTAACCTCTTCACAAAAAGAGCATAGTGGAGAATCTTTGAGATTCCATGCATACAGAAGTTGATTAGAAGGCAAAAATTTCATAGTAAGCTTGTACTGGAAATTTCTAAGCTTTGTATTGGTTGTGATTTTATACGGGAGTGTACATACAGCTCCCCATGGTATTATAACATCCAGGATATCATGCCAGTAGTGCTGGATATGTCTTGGAATTTCATCGCTTAAAAAAGGTTTCAGCAGCACATCATACAACTCTTTATTAATTTTATCACCACTTAGCCATTTACAATTACGCATGTTTGGTTTACATACACGTATTTTTTTTCCAGCACAACCAGCTATGAGATTTTTCCATTTTGAAGGAATGGCAGATTTTAACTGAAAAAGTTTGTATCGGGTACATACATTCCCATATTGTAAAATAAACTGTTCAAATGCTAGAAAATTACAATTTTCATCAAGAAGGTCATTAATAAAAACAATACCATGCTCAATAAAACTTTTCCAAACTATTGGTATGTTATTTATGCGGATATTAGAATTATTCCAAATGATTTCCTGACAAAGACTTTCAATCGTAGGTTCTGATTCAATACAATTATAACGCAGCCATGCTGTAAGAATTTGTTTTAAGAAATTGGAATATAAAGGGTCCAATATTGTATGGTCTTTCTCATTAAGGTGTGATAAATATAACAAAGAACCACCAAAGCTATCTAAAAGATAGTTGTAAAATCTACTACAGAAAGAACTTTTCACATGAATAAGCCTTGGTATCCAAGCAGCTTTAAGAGAATCGTTAAAAACCTTCAAATTTGTTAAATTCAGACCGCCCTTATCATACGTGTTGTAAACTGTGTTTCTTCTAACCCAGTCACGTTTACCTCCCCACAAAAACTGAAACACCAAGGTTTCATACTTTTTAAAAAAATTCTCATTGGGTGAGGGAAGTGACATGAACAGATGTACAAATTGAGAATTCACTAATGCTTTAATTATAATAATCTTACCATACAACGTAAGATATGCCAATCTTAAAGGGCGATAGTCGTCGCGCATGTGCGAGATATATGGGTCTCATATAAACAAAGATGGCGACTTTGACTGTTGCGCAGATCAACGAGTACAAACTGAGACGTTTCCAAGCTTTTAATTAAGTAGTTTCATGTTATTGAAAGGTCAAACCTCATTCTTGTGATTTCCATTTGAAGAGCGCATTGGATTGTGGGAAAATCAATACATATGTGGCACATGCGCAGTGGGACGACTACCGCACTTTAAGATTAAATATTGAAAGAAAAATGTGCATATTTTTGAATATGATAACTTTGCTCATATATATTTCCCGAATCTTACATTTCCCAGAATCCATTGCAATTTGTAATGTCATTATTCAGAACCATTCAGAATGATTCATTTGAGCATAGAAAAAAACACAGGAATGTATCATTCAATATACTGTAAAAGGGTTAATTATTCAATAGGATCTAATTTTGCTTATTCTGCTGACTAGAAAAAATGCGCTAAATTAAAACCCAGTGAATATGTAAAATTAAGCATAGAACACATTATCTAAATGATAAAATCATGAATTTAAAATCCACTGAATATGTCTGAAATGCTAAATCAGCAAAATTTAAACCCAGTGAAAATTAGTCATTTTACAGTAACCATTCATACATGCATGTATCAAAGTTACATACTAGTACATCCTGCATACATGTGGTGTTTTAGTACTGTAAAATTTGCAATAGAAGCCACAGCATCTATTATTATTATATTATATATTTTATTATAGCATCTACACATACATTTTCATGTATGAAAAATGATGAATTTTTAGTTTTCAATTGTTCAAAAAGAATGGATGCAGCTTCTATTAGTGATCGATGCAACTTTTAATACAGATTTTATTGCAAATCCTGATAACAACCAAATCACATACCTGCCATCTTGGCCAGTCACTGCCATCATGAAACCATTTTCTGCCATATCAGAGCTCCAAGAATCGGCATCAAATCCAGACTCAATCAGTGCATTTTTAATATCTTGTTGAGCTGATTTGTTATTCACTATTAAAAATGAAAAATAATGTTCAAAGAAAGGTGGTACATCAAAATATAATCTATTATTAATATAACCATTTTAAGTATTAACTGACAATTGTTTTAGATTGTGAAATATAAAATTTTACTTACAAAAATAAATATATTCATAAAAAAATCCCACACACACACAAAAAGCCTAAAGAATTTATGCCAACAGTATCAAGCACCAGCTGTAAATAATTAAGTTGCATAGATTGACGTTTTTATGAAGCTAACAAAGAATTATGTAAAAACTGTTAATTATGTAAATTCACTTAAAATCAGATTAAACTCAGATTCAATTTGGCTTATTTATATATTTTTTTATTTTAACCATTCCTTTTATTTGGTGTGTAATTTGATTAATTCATTTAATTATTTCTCAAATTTGTTGTACATGTAATTGTCAGATTAACCAATCAGAGAAGGTTTTATATGCAACCATAGTTGGAGTTTGATGCTTTGCACAAATGACATACCGGTAATCACTGTATACAATCTCTGATTGGTTGACTAATCTGGTTATTTGCGATCGCACAAACGAAATCTTCTACAAAGGTTGTTAAGGTCTATACATGGCTTACCCTGTATATGCAAGGGCAGGCAGATCATAGGGTGGGGATACCATTACATAGGGTAGGGCAGATGGTCATAAGGTGGGGAAGGTCATCCATGCATACAAATTAACTATATATGTAAGGTTGATAATAGTCACCTGGGGGAGGGGGGTAATTAGAATATTAAAGGTAGAATGTACATTATGTACAGGAACACAACAACAAAAGTGTTAAAGTTATCCATGCTGTTAATTTAAGTTGAATGATCTGATCCTTCACAAAGTCAACGCCATTGTTAATTTATTTATTCTGAACAAAATTTCCAATCAATCTGATTATATTAGTTAAACTGGTAGAAATCTCTACCTATTTTGCTGAATAGATTTGCCCTAATTGTACTAGCACTATTCCTTTAATATGGTAAAACAAATAAACATTTATAGTAGATATTTGTTATTAAATTCATTGAGAATGTTAAACTGTTAAGTTATTTAAATTATTTGAAAAGTTAAAGCAATACTTCTACGATACTGATAATATTTACAAAAAATGTAACATGGGAAAATCAAAGAATTCCTTATTGAAAAGAAAAAAAATTCAAATAAAGAAGTAAAGTTGCTAGCATGATTTTATCTTTTGATTTTTCACTTGCAAGACAGAGGTCTTAACCACTACACTAAGAAATTTCCCAATAGACCCTATACAGTTCAAAAAAAACTTCTGAAAATCACTAGAAATACAATTTTTGGAAGATCAACACCAAAATCTATACAGGCCAACTAAAACTATAGAATATCCATATATACAAGTTAGATAGTGATCGGCTGAATATTATTGGAGTTATCTAGCCCACAAGAAAAGTTTACAAACAATGACGCTGCCAGATGACAGACATTTTGCCATGCGACTTTCCCTTCACTTCATTACAGACAGGCCAAAAATAAAAAAGATAGAAGAAAAGCTCAATAAAATCAGATTAATTAACTCATCACAGCACAATCATTTTAGACAGATTAATTATCGGTAACTCACGATTTCACAATCTCCATTAAATTGCATGGATGTACTACAAAATAGTGCATCCATGGCATGTGTTTGTACTTTCTAGCAGACATTCGCAAAAAAAAAAAAAACTGTGCTTTTGGGTGATTTTATTTTAAGTTCATTTTAAGAAATGAACATTTTCATCACGGTGATTTGTAATATTGAAATTCTGTTCTTCTAATCTATTCATTTATATTCATATTGCTTATATCCAATTTTCTAAATATGCAATAAAGATATTATTACTTTTATTATTTATTGTGCCAATTTTAATCAACACAAGTATTTATTTTTGATGAATTTCATTAAACATTATGAACCATTATATTCCTTTAGCTGAATTTCTAAATAATTTAAAATACTTCATTAAAACCAACTTTTGTATCATAATATCTTTTTTCCCTTGAAAACTCTGATGGTTTCAGCAGTGTAATAAAGTTATTATACTAATAAAAAGGGAGTCTTTTCTAGTGGTACAATAATATTATTGCTATGTTATGGCTATCATTGGATAGGGGAGTTGATGGCAAATGTAGTGTTTATAACAGTTTCATTTGGCGTCACAAACCTTCTTAGAACCGTGATTGACACGTCATTACATGTAGAAGCAACAGGGACTGTAACAACACCTACTATCTAACGTTGCAAGAACGGCAATCTGTCATCTTAGAGTAAATGCAAATATTGCCAAAAGTTGCCTAACTAGATGTGATGTAGGCTAGTTTGTGGTTGCTCTGGACATCGCGTTTTGGATTTGGATAGGCTCCTAGATCCGTCTGTGGGTTATCAGTACCCTAAAACGACGCGGAACCACGGATACATCAATGCCACGAGGGGGAGCTAAAAACAACACCGGTAGTTAATTAATAAGTTTGGACATCAAAAATTGAAAATGCACGTTACCTGGGTCTTTTAGGATCTCGGGATTGAAATGGAAATTCAATAATGTTGTAAACGCCATCATTTTGCCTCGATCAATTGACCACTGATTAATCAGACTCAATATTACAGCTGACAACGTGCTCCCGCTACCGGTTGACCCCCGGTGTTATAAAGCTTCGGAACAAACTATTTGAACTTTACTTGGAGGGTTTATGGAGGTAATCACCTCATCAAAAAACGTCCAACGTAATCGCAAATTGTGTATTACAACTAATTTTGCATAATATTAATATTAAGGTAATAATAATTGCTTTAACAGCTCATAGTGTAATAATAATATACCATGAGCATTGATATTCACCCCACCATTATACCATGTACTACGATGGTTCAGTCCACTTTCCCAGAATACCACGCAACTTAGAAAACATGGCAGCGCCCTGTTCGTAGACATTATTTGTTTGTTTTTATTTCATACGGAGTACGAGACAAAGGGTAAATGAAAACTCCAACGGGAAGGCTACAAATATTCGAATATATGTTGATTTATACAATCGGATAGTAGTTGTTTTTAGCTTTCGTCTTTGCAACATTTACTAAGTAAACTTTGCAGGCGACGAAGTTGTCAACAACAATGGCGGCGGCTGGTGGCGCAGGACACGGTGGTTTCAATGTGATGTTCGGAATTCATGAGACACGTCTGACGAGATCGCTCGAAGAAAGAAGATACGCCGAAGCTGAAAAAATCATTCAGGAAACGCAAGTTCCTTCGCATTTGGATGAAGGCTTTTATCAGAGAACTCCACTGTTCATTGTTTTGAGTGGGTATGATGAACTGGGTCAACCAAGTCCTGTACATCTAGAATTAGCTAAATTATTGGCGGAAAAAGGTGTGTGTGTTATGAAAAAATATAAATACTAATAGTTGGTGTATTGCTTTATATTAACGTGCTGCTTTTGAATAATAAGGTTTACGGTTTGATAACACAATGCAAATACATTAATATTCCATATGTTCATTAGCGAGCCGAGATACCTAATTACTGTTCCTCTGGTTACACTCTCTCCATCGAATTAGACAGATGTTGTCAGAACGATTTAGCCCTGGTCGCTTATGGCCCTGATAAATAAAAGACATTACGGCCCTTGTTGTACGTTTAAGATATGAACACATATAAAATTTATATCATAGTCGTAACAACCAACCTGTTAGGGGCCATAACATCCAAACCAGGGTCGTAACATTTTTTTTTAACCAGAGCCAATAAGGACTAGGGCTGGAACGTCTAGAAATTAGATAAATGCTGGAAAGACTTTCCTTTGAACCCCCTGCCCTAATTCTAACTCTATCCCTACCTTCCATTGCCCACAAATTATTTGTATATGCCTCGCTTGAGATATTCTTGAGAACACCTGCATGTACATCTAGAGGGGTTTATACAATTGAATCAAGGGTTAGGGTTTGAGTTAGGGTAAGTGAAGGGGGGTACAATGAATAGTCTTACCATAAATTGGTGGAGCAAGAGAAGTGTGGTATAACAAAAGGATGTTGCAGGTATAACACAGAGATGCTACAGGGTTAATGCAGGAATGGTACAGGTATGACACAGGTATGGTGTAGGCATAACTCATGAATGCTGTAGGCTAACACAGGGTGCTGCAGGAATAACACGGGTGCTGTAGGCATAACACAGGTATGCTGAAGGCATAACACAGGAATGCTACAGGGTTAACACAGGCATGGTACAGGTATAAGACAAGGATGGTGCAGGCCTAAATCTGGAATGCTATAGGCGTAACACAGATGCTGCAAGCATAACAGGGATGCTGCAGATAAAACAGGAATGCTGCAGGCATAACACAGCAATGCTGCAGACATAACACAGGAATGCCATAGGTATAACACAGGGATGCTACAGGCATAACACAGGAATGCCGCTGGTATAACACAGGGATGCTGCAGATAAAACATGGGAATGCTGCAGGCATAACACAGAAATACTGCAGGCATAACACAGGAATGCCACTGGTATAACACAGGGATGCTGCAGGCATAACACAGGAATGCCACTGGTATAACACAGGGATGCTGCAGGCATAAAACAGAGATGCTGCAGGCATAACACAGGAATGTCACTGGTATAACACAGGAATGCTGCAGGCATAACACAGGAATGCTGTCGACATAACCCAGGGATGCTGCAGGCATACCACAGGGATGCAGCTGGTATAACACAGCAATGCTGCAGACATAACACAGGAATGCTATAGGCATAACACAGGAATGCCACTGGTATAACACAGGGATGCTACAGGCATAACACAGAAATGCTGTCGACATAACCCAGGGATGCTGCAGGCATACCACAGGGATGCAGCTGGTATAACACAGCAATGCTGCAGACATAACACAGGAATGCTATAGGCATAACACAGGAATGCCACTGGTATAACACAGGGATGCTACAGGCATAACACAGAAATGCCGCTGGTATAACACAGGGATGCTGCAGATAAAACATGGGAATGCTGCAGGCATAACACAGGAATGCCACTGGTATAATACAGGGATGCTGCAGGCATAACACAGGAATGCCACTGGTATAACACAGGGATGCTGCAGGCATAAAACAGAGATGCTGCAGGCATAACACAGGAATGCCACTGGTATAACACAGGAATGCTGTCGGCATAACCCAGGGATGCTGCAGGCATACCACAGGGATGCAGCTAGTATAACACAAGAATGCTGTAGGCATAACACAGGGATACTGCAGGTATAACTTGGATGGTACAGCATTACACAGAGATGATGCAGGCATAACAAAAGAATGCTGCAGGTATAACACAGGGATGCTGCAGGTATAACATGGGTGCTGCAGGCATGACACAGGGGTGCTGCAGGCGTAACACAGGTATGCTGCAGGCATAACACAGGGGTGCTGCAGGATTAACACAGGCATGGTACAGGTATAAGACAAGGATGGTGCAGGCCTAAAACTGGCATGCTATGGGCGTAACACAGATGCTGCAAGCATAACAGGGATGCTGCAGATAAAACAGGAATGCTGCAGGCATAACACAGCAATGCTGCAGACATAACACAGGAATGCTATAGGCATAACACAGGAATGCCACTGGTATAACACAGGGATGCTACAGGCATAACACAGGAATGCGGCTGGTATAACACAGGGATGCTGCAGATAAAACATGGGAATGCTGCAGGCATAACACAGATATATTGCAGGCATAACACAAATAAACTGCAGGCATAACACAGGAATGCCACTGGTATAACACAGGGACGCTGCAGGCATAATACAGAGATGCTGCAGGCATAACACAGAGATGCTGCAGGCTTAACACAGGAATGTTGTAGGCCTAACACAGGGATGCTGCAGGCATAACACAGGAATGCTGTAGGCATAACACAGGGATGCTGCATGTATAACACGGATGCTACAGCATTACACAGAGATGATGCAGGCATAACAAAAGAATGCTGCAGGTATAACACATGGATGCTACAGGCATAGCAGGGATGCTACAGGCATAACACAGGAATGCAGCTGGTATACCACAGGAATGCTGGAGGCTAACATAGGGTGCTGGAGGCATAACACAGGAATGCTGAAGGCATAACACAGGAATGCTACAGGGTTAACAGAGACATGGTACAAGTACAAGACAAGGATGGTGCAGGCCTAAAACTGGAATGCTGCATGCATAACAGGGATGCTGCAAGCATAACAGGGATGCTGCAGATAAATTATAGGAATGCTGCAGGCATAACACAGCAATGCTGCAGGCATAACACAGCAATGCCACTGGTATAACACAGGGATGCTGCAGGCATAACAGGGATGCTGCAGCAATGCCGCTGGTATGACACAGGCATGCTGCATGCATAACACAGGAATGCTGCAGGCATAACACAGAAATACTGCAGGCATAACACAGGAATGCCACTGGTATAACACAGGGATGCTACAGGCATAACACAGGAATGCAGCTGGTATAACACAGGAATGCTGTAGGCATAACACATGGGTGCTGCAGGCATAACACAGGAATGCCGCTGGTATAACACAGGAATGCTGTAGGCATAACACAGGGATGCTGCTGGTATAACACAGGAATGCTGTAGGCCTAACACAGGGATGCTGCAGGCATAACACAGGAATGCCGCTGGTATAACACAGGAATGCTGTAGGCATAACACAGGGATGCTGCTGGTATAACACAGGAATGCTGTAGGCCTAACACAGGGATGCAGCTGGCATAACACAGGGGTGCTGCAGGTATTCTGCAGGCATAACACAGGAATGCTGCAGGAAAAACACAGGAATGCTGCTGGTATAACATAGGAATGATGTGGGCTTAACACATGGATGATACAGGTATAACACGAATGGTACAGGCAAAACACCAGAATGCTGCTGGTTTAACAGGAATGCTGTAGGCATAACACAGGAATGCTACAGGTATAACACAGGAATGCTGTAGGCATAACACAGGGATGCTGCTGGTATAACACAGGAATGCTGTAGGCCTAACACAGGGATGCAGCTGGTATAACACAGGAATGCTGTAGGCATAACACAGAGATGCTGCAGGTATAACACAGAGATGCTGCAGATAGAACATAGGAATGCTGCAAGCAAAACATGGGAATGCTGCAGGTGAAACACAGATGCTGCAGGCATAACACAGGAATGCTACAGGCATAACACAGGAATGCTGCAGGCATAACACAGGAATGCTACAGGCATAACAGGGATGCTATAGGCATAACACAGGGATGCTGCAGGTATAGCATGGATGCTGTAGGCAAAACACAGGAATGCTGCAGGCAAAACACAGAAATGCTGCAGGCATAACACAGGGATGCTGTAGGCATAACACAGGGATGCTGCAAGTCTAACTTTCCTACAAATGTTCGGGTAATTTTTGAATTAGTCTTAAACTTGTTCACTTATTCTTTCAAAATCAACATGGGCTCCCCCTGTAGCACCTATCAGAATACAGGGATTTATATTTTTACCTCAGTGTATTTAAACATTGCGACATATGCACATCCATTTATTTCAAGATGATCGAATGTAGATCATTTTGGAATAAAGAATCATCAATATCAAGCATTTCTGCCATTCCGGAACCTGCTTTTAGATATATTTTTTGGCAGATTTCATTAAAACTTGGTACATACCGGTACATTGGACATTATGGGGCCTTGATGCATGTCATTTTGTTTTTGCAGAGCAGATTTAAAATGGCCGACTGGTGGCTATTTTGTTTTAATATCATTTCACACATGTGCGTATTTATTCATTGTGTTATCAGATTCAAGATGGCTGAATTGTGGTTGTTTTAATGTCATGCATTTTGTTGCTTTTTGTTCACACTTAGTATGTACATTGAACTTAATAAGACATTAAAGCATAATCTCAAAATGACCGACTGATGACCATTTTGTTTTACTGAATTATCTGACTGTTCATGTTCAAACTTTATATTTCTTAGACTTTCAGAAACTATGTAATGGCAATTACTTGTTATTTGTGTGTTGTTGAAACCTACATGTATCAGGGGTTTAAGAGCTGGCCGTATGTTCGGCTACAAACCAAAATTTGCCGTCAACTTTCTCCCTTTGTCTGCCTATGTTGGCCTCGCTCCAGCGCTTCGCTTCGCTATTTTTGTTTTGGCCTGTTGTTACAGGATGATGGCCTGCTATTTAATTTATTTGTCAAACCCCTATGTATTGTGCAAAAATCGTGAAATATACAGTATCAGAAATTTGTAGCAAAGTATATTTTGTTCTTCTAGCTCAATTTTATTGTGGTATGTTCAGAAACTCAGATTCTGATAATCATTTTTTTTTATAGTCGTGACAAATGTCTTTTACCCTCTTAGTGGTCTGGTTAAAAATAACAAACATTGTCAGCTGAGACCGATTTCACAAAACAATGGATCATCAGTGATTGTAGTCAGCTGTTACCCTTCAGTATAGATCATGGCATTGTCATAACTTAGTTTTCAATTAAGCATTCATTAGGTTAAATTGTGTTCATTGTTGTTTGTGATTTATTTCAGGTGCTGATACTGGTCATAGAGTTCCTGAGGTATGAACTTAAACTCATTAATTCTAGTAATACACATTCATTGCATGCTACTAGTGGACTGTACATTAAACATCACAGTCCCACAGTGTTGAATTAACATTGTATTTATTGATTTTCATTATTAATTAATTTACTCTTTGTTCCGTCACAGATTTAAAAACAGAGTTCCATATTTATTCAATTGCATTTGGTTTACAATATCTATTTCACTCCTTCTCGTTGAACATGTTGCAAGCTGGTAATAAATTTAAATTAAATCTTTGTTAAATTCTATTCTTTTTACTACTGGTTTTACACCATACCAACACATGGTTCACCCTAACTACAATATTTAATTAGCTCATTAGTTTAGCTACATCTGTGGTATTACCTGTTTTACATCCATGATGAAAGTAACACCCATAACCAGCTAAAAACCCAAGTGCCGAAATACTACAATGCAGGACTATTCCACTGTGCTGTTACCTTTTTAACATGTGTCTACTGTGGAATACTTTATTTTCACTGGAATTAATTTTCGCTGAAAAGGTTTTTTGGGCGTTTTGTGTGGAATTTATTTTCACTGATTTTTGATGAGTTTAATGTGAAATATAGGAAAAAAAGTATATTCACTGGATTTTATTTTCACGGAAACATCCCTTCAGAGAAAATAGCGAAAATAAATTCCAAGCGAAAATAAAGTATTCTACAGTATTTGCTATAAAGCTAAAATACCCATCATACAAACCGACTGGGGCCCAAGTGCAGGATTGTCATAATATACTATACTGACTCATATAAAAAAAAAGAAGTAACATTTTTTGCATGACATCATGACTGAGTAAGAGGAATTAGTGGTATAACCGGTGTATAACATCGCACAGTCAGTTATAACACGTCATAACTTTGTTTTATTTGTTCATTCATAAATTAAATGTAAACGTTGTAGAAACTGATTGTACAAATATTAAACAGCAATGCGGCAAATAATTATCTGGTCGATATTTTTGAAGTAAATACGATGAAAGTCATGAACATATTCCTGGCTGAAACATTTCAAATGCGTTTCATTTTAACCTGTTACAATAGACATTGCCACAATAATTCATTTGTTTCTGAATTCTTCTAAATTGTGATACATAATATTTTGACTCCAATAAAAAAAAATATTTGCACTGTGACCGAGCTCATTAATATTCATGAGTGACCGGCACTCCCATTTCGCTGGCGAGATCCCTGATAACAGAACTAAAGAAACTTAGGGTAACTGAGACTAACAAATCATGGTATAGAAAATGTTCACAAAGAATATGAAGATACAACATGCCTTATAATCCAAAATTTTTTTATAAAACAAAAATGTCAGAGAATTATTATTATGTGTCACCTTTATAGTACATGTTGTGTACTTGTTTTATTTCAAAAAACATATTTAAGTATTCTGTATTTTCTTTATGCATGCAGTTTTTAAATAATGAAATCGTAGATTTGCTGGACAAAAAAAATGTTGGAGTTATAAATAAAGCAGAGAAACCTGGGAATGTGCATTACAGAAATACACACAGAGTATAATGAAGATGAGCTTTCTAATCTAGGATTTTCTAAAATCTACCAACGAAATGTTGTCAGAAAAATATTTATACCGGTATTACACCATGAAAAAGTATATTGAAAAGAAAAATAATTTAAAATACATGTATATAATATGTATTCTATTACAAATACTTTGAGGTTAACTAATCCAGCAGCCATGTTTAATGTTTTTTACTTTCTGGATTCAGTACATACATGCCCAGAATGCACTGTTCCCCTATGCAACTTGGATGCTAAATTGTTACGCCAACAGTAGTGGGTGGCCAGCGGCCTCTGAATGAGGTAAGCCAAGATGTCATCAGTTCGCCTTCCCCATGCTGTTTCATGATAAAAATCGAGAAAATATGGCTTTTTCTTGTTTGAGTTTACATGCAAACTGCTAATATATTTGTTTATTTTCTTTGGTTATATATTTCATTTGTATTTATGAATACACTTTATAACTGCTTGCAGACTTCCAGTGGTCATTGTTTATATCTAAACTCTTGAAACAATAGCGAAATAAACCACTTAATGGATTTTGATGAAACTTGTTACTTACAATGTAGATGCTCTGGGACAATGCGCAGACCTAATTAGTCTTGAGTAAAAGTCCATGCATATTATTACCAAATTTGCATAATGATTAGCAAATTCTCCACTCTCAAGCACTGATCATTACATTTCAATAAAACATGGTACATAGATGTAATATGACAATGCACAAACCTTATTGGTTTTAAGGTAATATCTGTGCATGTTAATTAATTTGCATAATTAGTAAATTTTTAGTCTTTTCTGCTGATCATTACATTTTAATGAAACATGGTACACAGGTGCTCTAAGATAATCCAACAATCTAATTAGTTTTGGGTTTATATACATTTTTACATCCATAATAATTACCTGATTTGCATAATAATTTAGTTTTCAGCTTTCCGATTTTTCAAGATTTTTTTTATAAAATCCTTCACTTGTCCTCAAATGTCAGTTCAGCCTAATAAAATAGCAATGGGAAAGACTTGTTAAAGGAAAATATGCTAAGCCTGGTGTGCTTTTCCTATTCTGTCAGGGAACTCACAACACCTAGCTTTGTGTTACTACTGGAAACTAAAAAAAAGACTTGAGAGAATTTGATGTGACCTACAAAAAAAGAATTGCTTACATAGTATTTTCATTTAATTTATTATTGCACGTTTCTATTATCAGCCTAGTGCAATTGACTTCATAGCTTTATGATAGCCATGTTGTACAAATTGAGCCAAAATAAGCAGCCTGTAAAAGCACATTTCACAGTAAATTAAAAACTTTTATTCTTGATTGCAGACCTTTGGATCCGAGTTTCTGAACCCAGGATGCTCTCCCCTGCAGTTGATGGTGGAGTTTTTCAATAATACAGTAAAGAAACGCAATAACGAAGGTTCTGATGCAATCTTTGGTCCAAATGCAGTGATTGGATTTGGTCACAAGAAGAATCTGACAGTCAAAGAAGTTATCAATGAAATAGTTCACCTTGCTTGGGTGTTCCTTGGTGAGTTCAACAGATAAAATGTTTTCATACATTGTATTTATGCACCAGACCCATTCCCATAGAAATTATGGTGATAAACTTAGGACATTGATGCTCAGAGAAGTCTGGTAGTGTCTGAATAAATCAGGTTAAAAATAATCAACAATATCCTCAGGATTACACATCCACAAAGTGTCTCAGTTTGTTTAAATATTTTGGACAATGGAAATTAACATGATCATATGGCATTTTTGTTTACTACAGGTGTTTGCACACTACCGATTTAGCTTCATCAGTGATTGTCTACGTCCCCACATATCGTGTGGTGGGGAATGTCAGGGTTTATATCTGATAAATGTAGATAAGGGGCTAGTGGGAAATCAAACAGGTGTGGTCATCGCCACAGGTCGACCACCTTTTATGCGAATTTATGCATAGATTCCATGACTATGTAGGGTGAGTCCTGCAATCGTAAAGCTATCCAGAACGATCAACAAATGCCTTAACCGATCATTTTTTCATTCACATATATATATTGGCATACATATGTACGTCTATTCGTTTCAATTCAAAATGGCCAAATGGCATTTATCAAAATCAAGCATTCCTTCCATTCCAAAACCAGACTAGTTTTGTTCAAACTCGGTACAAACATCAGACATTGTGGGACTTTTATACAAATCATTTCGTGTTTTAGATCAGAATCAAAATGGATGACAGGTGGCCATTTTGTTTAAACAAATGCAGTTTGAGAGGTATGTGTCTGACATGCCTTAAAGTGCGACTCTGCAATCCCAGGGATTGCACCAGTGCATAATGGGAAATGTAATTTGTATGGTCTGCCCAGTTGTTTATTTGGTACATAGCTGTTATCATTTCAACCGAAGGTGTTAATTCCGTAAGCTAACATCATGCATTACTCTATTATCCAATTTGAAAAGACTTATTGAATCGTGTTCAATGCTCATGGGTCCCCACAATCTTTTTAAAGCAGTTTTCTTACTTAAATCATAGAGCTTCTTATTTAGTTCCGTGCTTGCAATGGATAGCATAGTACAACATTTTCCATAATGCGTCTTGTTCGCTAGGCAATAATGGCGTTATGCAATGTGGAAAAAAGGCTCCAACAAATTAAAAAAAACAAAAAAAACTTTGCGATATGGCTGTGTGGCACGGGCATACCCAGTTGCCCAATGCCAAATATACACAAATATGTGTGTGACACATACGTTACAAAACATGGACACGTATACCTTTTTTTACGCAATGCTGTTGGTCAACAATCATTTCATTGCGGGGATACATGTCATAGATTAAATTCAAGAAGCATTCGCATATTCAAAGCATATTGTTGAGGAATGATTTGTTGACGCTCCCCTCGAATGAACCCCGCTATTATCATGACCAGCCAGGCCCGTCACATTCGCCAATAAACTAATCTAGGGCAGTACCCACAGCTTTGTTCGTCTTGTCATCGACAATAGGGTGAAAACCATCTTTTTTCCTTCTAGTAACTGTTTCCACTGGAAAAATAAGAATCGATCAAGTTTACAACCTCTGTAACCACGAACGTCTTTTTTTGCGCACATACACTAAGGAAGTTAGTCCCTCCCCTTTCGTGCACACCTCAGCTCGTGCCATCCGCACTCACTTGGGACGGACTACTTTGTGGAGTGCCGACGAGTCACAACGCCCCTGAAGTGACCGGACAAACAGCTCATAGCATATCATTTCAATGTAATTATATAAACATACCTAGAGATAAAACAAAAAACTCAGGATTAACACATTGCATTTGCATAAACAGTCAAAACGACTGTCTGAATCATGCTTTCCTGTAGCTTTTACATGAAAATCACTCGGACATTGCTCTGAACTTGTAAATTAACATCAAAATTGTATCGCAGATATATTCATGTTTGTGTACGACATGAAAATAAAGCACCACAGGCGGTAATATTGCCGAAAAGAGTGATTTTGTGGAGCACCCTGAAGCGATGTTTCACGTTTGAGTGTCATTTATTTCTTAAACTTGATAACTCACTGGAACTACATGTACGTACCAGGGGTAATGCTGTTACTTGTTTTTATTGAAATGATATGATTTTTCAGGTCATGGAGCTGATCCCAATGTGAGAGATGAAAACAACAAAACACCTCTACATGATACTTTAATAAACTGCAATGACCTGTCCTTGGCCGAAGTGTTATCTGATAATGGAGCTGATGTTAATGCCAAGGACTGCTTTGGTAATACTCCATTGCTATCTGTATGTACCTCATTTCCACATGGTATGAATAGCATTGAAAATCCTTACCAAGAAGTTCATAGTCTTGAAAGCAAAGATCATGCTATACCATTTCTGTTGTCAAGACCACAAATACAGGTATGTTATATACTACATCATTAGGAAACATATGGTGCTTGAATTCATCAATTGTTATGGTAACACTCTAACCTGTGCATTATGGATTTGGCACCTTGACTACTGTGTAACAATAGCAAATGTTAATCACCTCTGTTGTATTCAGTTTAACGCATAGTGATCTCCAATATCATAGAGTTAGGAGGGGAGGGAGCTGTTCTATAACGCTCTACTGGGGAGAACCCTACCTCTACCCTTTGATTCTGGAATTGACTTCTGACCTGTCAACCATTAGAGAATTGACTCTACCTGCACCAGAACTGACCTCAGATCATTGATGGCTCCCACACCTACCATATAATCTCCGAAATAGGCGTAATTTTTTGAACATTTCAATCTTTCCTGACACCTATTCAAGAATATGATGTTTATTGTGGCGAAACGTGAATGGGTAAAACTTCGTTTCGACAATGAGCTTTTATCACCGTAAAATTATGGGGGATATCTTATTGCGTCAAGCATTTACATGTGACCGAAATCATTTGTTTACATTGAAACTAAGTTGATTGATGGCTCCCACATCTATCACCTCTAGAATTGACCTCTGACCTGTCAGCCATTAGAGAATTGACTCTACCTGCACAAGAATTGACCTCAGATCATTGATGGCTCTCACACTTATCTCCTCTAGAATTGACCTCTGATCTATCAATCATGATGGACTTTTCATTTTCTGAACTTGGTGACAAGTGTACTATTTTTGTTTGCATTATAACTTAATGTGCCTTAGTGATTGGTCAATGTGAACTAACCCTTCCTATAACTGTATCTATTAATATCTTTCAGATAAATGCTCAAAATAAACAAGATAGAACAGCACTGTTTGAATGCATGTCAAGGGGGGATACTAGAAACGTGTTACGACTACTTGAATGCAGGGCTGATCCGGATATATTTGGTTGGGTTAATGATTTATCTGAGCATGGCAGGTAATCTTGTGATTGCAGCTTGACTAATTGGAAACTAATATAGAATAACATTAACAATGTTTGCATGAATTGTGCTGCATTTTGTATATTGCTGCTAAATGTAGTTACCTGTAATAATAAAATATTTTTTTCCTGTCTGTCATTATCAACGCTTTTTAGTGGCCTGGATAAGTTAATTAAATGTTGTTCAAAACTGTTTATGTAATGAATGCATGTATACAGTGCAGTTTTGGTGTCACTGGCCTATATATTTTTGGAGATATTCGTGATATTTATAATAATTGTGGCCAAAATATTGCCTTCCACTTTTCTGACAATGTCCAGTGAAATTTATAATAATTGTGGCCAAAATATTGCCTTTCTCCATTCAGACAATGTCCTGTAAAATTTATAATAATTGTGGCCGAAATATTGCCTTCACTATTCTGACAATGTCCAGTGACATTTATAATAATTGTGGCCAAAATATTGCCTTTCACCATTCAGACAATGTCCTGTAAAATTTATAATAATTGTGGCCAAAATATTGCCTTCACTATTCTGACAATGTCCAGTGACATTTATAATAATTGCAGCCAAAATATTGTCTTCACTATTCTGACAATGTGCAGTGACATTTATAATAATTGCAGCCAAAATATTGCCTTCACTATTCTGACAATGTCCAGTAAAATTTATAATAATTGTGGCCGAAATATTGCCTTTGTGTCCAGTGAAAACTTTTAGAGAGATGATTTGCTTTGTGCCCTTGATACATCAATGTGCTTTAAATGTTTCTATTTATTTTATAGGCATGTATCACCATTGTTTGTGTCTCTGATGTCATCTAGAGTTGTTTGTTCTACTACTCCAATGATGTCTAATAATTATCAATTTATTGCTCACCTTGTTGACAGAGGTAAACATGTGTTAAGTTTTATTTTCAAATTTTCATGTACTGGATACAGCTTTTATGGTCCATTATTGTTCAGCAGAATTGCCAAAATGCAGATCTGATTTTGACCTACATTGTAACTGTATTTCTAATGTTAGTTAGTAGGTAATGCTACTGATGTTGTACTACACTGAATACCACAACATAACACCAATATCATGTCAAGATAAAACAAGTTCCTTACACATTTCAGTAACAATAATGCTAAGTACCAAAAAAATAGGCGCTAGAACCAGTTCAAAAGCACTTGCGTTAATCCAAAAATGGAATACATTTGTTCAAATATGGTAAAACAGATATAAGTTATATTGCAATATTGGTAACTATTACGTTTTTTTCAGGGTATTTCAGCACTGCTAAGACGTACAATGAATTACTGGACTACATTGCAGAGTTTCCTGGCTGCAGCCATCTTGGGAAAATTGGACCAAGACTGATCCATTTGTTGTTTGGTGGTACAACCACCTCTTTACTCCAGTTATGCACCAGGAAGTTATTCCAGACGTGTTACATGAGGAGTACTGACACGTTGAATAGTAAATTGTTCCCAAATTCTGATGAATTAAATCTGGAATGTTATGATCACTATGGTGATTATTATGAAAGCTATTTACTTGGAATTCTGAATAGAAGTCAGTTTGAATTCCTGATCGATATTTTACATCTACCAAAAAATGCTATCCTCAATTTTGAAATTGAGCTTCTACGACAGAGACTATTGAGTAAATTTTTTCAACATGATTGGTTTGATGAGAGAAGTATTGGTTCCCATAGCGACAGTGAAAATGAGTCTGATGGTGAATACTGGTAATCATAGTAAAATAGAACACAGTTGCTACGGGAGATGTTAATTAAATATAGTTATCAATCTGTAGTCAGTGCTAAACATTTTCAAAAAAATATGGAAACCCATTTATAAATCATCTGATTTATCAGTGACCATCTATCACACAGTTCAAAAAAACAAGATTTCACTTCCCTTTTTGAATTGTTTTTGTTATTGGATTGTGTTCACTTGAGAATACTGCTGATAATGGAATGGAAGATTCCATTTATGACCCCATGTGGTCCACAATCATTGACTACTATGGTACTTACTAAATGTGTTTCAATTTCTCACATTCAGGATTTATAATTATATTATTGTATGATCAAGACTATAGCAGTACAGCTTCAAATACAGGTGTCATTATAATATTATCTTTCATCGCTGTACATTTAGACTGGCCCAGCTGTGGTGATTTTTTTAGTTAAATTATAATACCGGGGTAATTAAAAAACTAGAAAAAAAAATAAGCAAATAACACCGAATAAACGGCAAGGTAAAGACTATGTCTAATTATAGTAAATACGTACTGCGTGCGTGACTCGAACCGGCGCTCGCGTACGGCACCTAATCGCCTAGCTTCACGCCACTACACGTCTTCCCCTCGGCCACCGGGCATCCCCATAAAAGGATGCTTAATAACCGAGCTTATTACGTGCAGAGAACGTGAAACCCGTCCACGCGATACGCGCCACACAGCATGGCCAGAATGCGGCAAAGGCCTTCAGATCTGGCTGTAGTAGGATGGTGAAAGTAATGGTACAGCATTTTAACAGTGAATAAGTACTGAGAAATAATTTTTAAACTCATAGTTGCTGTCGACATAGGAAGTAAAGTAAGCAAATAACACCGAATAAACGGCAAGGTAAAGACTATGTCTAATTATAGTAAATACGTACTGCGTGCGTGACTCGAACCGGCGCTCGCGTACGGCACCTAATCGCCTAGCTTCACGCCACAACACGTCTTCCCCTCGGCCACCGGGCATCCCCATAAAAGGATGCTTAATAACCGAGCTTATTACGTGCAGAGAACGTGAAACCCGTCCACGCGATACGCGCCACACAGCATGGCCAGAATGCGGCAAAGGCCTTCAGATCTGGCTGTAGTAGGATGGTGAAAGTAATGGTACAGTAATGGTACATGGGGATGCCCGGTGGCCGAGGGGAAGACGTGTAGTGGCGTGAAGCTAGGCGATTAGGTGCCGTACGCGAGCGCCGGTTCGAGTCACGCACGCAGTACGTATTTACTATAATTAGACATAGTCTTTACCTTGCCGTTTATTCGGTGTTATTTGCTTACTTTACTTCCTATGTCGACAGCAACTATGAGTTTAAAAATTATTTCTCAGTACTTATTCACTGTTAAAATGCTGTACCATTACTTTCACCATCCTACTACAGCCAGATCTGAAGGCCTTTGCCGCATTCTGGCCATGCTGTGTGGCGCGTATCGCGTGGACGGGTTTCACGTTCTCTGCACGTAATAAGCTCGGTTATTAAGCATCCTTTTATGGGGATGCCCGGTGGCCGAGGGGAAGACGTGTAGTGGCGTGAAGCTAGGCGATTAGGTGCCGTACGCGAGCGCCGGTTCGAGTCACGCACGCAGTACGTATTTACTATAATTAGACATAGTCTTTACCTTGCCGTTTATTCGGTGTTATTTGCTTACTTTACTTCCTATGTCGACAGCAACTATGAGTTTAAAAATTATTTCTCAGTACTTAGAAAAAAAAATAGTTTTGTCAAATTTGGAGTATACATGATTTCGCGGTCACAGGGGATTTCATGTTAACCATTTCGTGATATTTTCTATTTACTTTAAACTTTAAAGAGAAATACATTGCCCAGACTGTGCCAGTCTACTGTACATTGTATAGTCAATGTTACTAACTACTAGTACTCTAAATTACATTAAAGCAGTCACATCTTGTCTTGTTTGACCTGGGTTCGATGCAGTGTATAGCATGTGTGTGAAGTTGTACCTGAAATTCAAAATTACTTTCTCTTTAATTTCATAAACATTCAAGGGCATCAAATTTAGTTGTACCTGAAGACTAAATTTCACAATGATAGCTCTCCCCTTATCTCCTGAACTGTAGTGCTATTTTCAGTCATTTTCAACAATCTACACTTCATGTAATTAATAGTGCCAAATGTATACGCAAGCACATTATTAGTTTCAGTCCATATTGGATTTCAAAATATAACTCAAAATTGTCTCAGATATAACGAGTCATTCTAATTAAAGCGATTGCTGCATTTGTCTTGTTTACAAGTATCAGCATTTGTAGAAATATTTCTTAAAAAATAAATTCCCATTGAATTTTATTATATGATAAACCTCAAGAAATTTTCAATATCGTATTTGTGTTTTTCTATTTTAAATAATATTGCTTAATATTTGTTTGTAAATATTTTTTCAAACAGTATATGTAAAACATGGAATAAATATTACTTCATATATCTATAAATATTCATAATTTATTTTAATCTGGAGTTTTAATACATTTTGAATTGTAAGTGGCTGATCATTGTTTTCAACGTTGAAATAAATCACTTTTAACAAGAATTGAAGTTGTTTGTTTCTATTATAGCTCCACGGTGGACATTAAAAGTTTATGTTTGAAATTCATGCAATTAATTTATTTACATAAGTTAGGAAATGTTCAGCTGTTCGATACATATCACAATAACCACTCATCCATTAAACTTAATAGGTTCTATAAAATGTACCACAGAGCACAAACAACAGATGTACAATCAGATTTATTCTTTTTAAATCATTTCCGGGGTTTTCTGTTAGAATTATGAAAAAAATCAAATTCAATACTGTAAAATTATTTTAGCTGGAATTAATTTTCGCTGAAAAGAGTTTTTGGGTATTTTGTATGGAATTTATTTTTACTGATTTCTGACAAGGTGAATGTTACATATAGGAAAAAGGTATATTCGCTGATTTTAGTTTCACTGAATCATTCCTTCTGCAAAAATAGTTAAAAAATTTTTTTGCTCACTTGCTTAGAAAACGCTGATAACTGGGATGAGTAGTCAAAGTGGTGGTTTTAACGTAGAAACTTCTCATAATTTTTGAGAAAGTTTGCCATAAATCACATGACAGTATTCATTGCTTTATTATGTAAAATCATGAATCATCAATGACACCACATGCTTTCATATTTTCAAGCTGAACATACACTGATCGAAATAAAAAAAATTGCATCAGACTGGTGCCATTTGAGGCAGTAACAAACAGGAACAGCAACTAGGATACAAGGGACAGTCGTATGAATTTTGTTTCATTTAAAAACTCTTTTGTATTCAAATTTATACAGGGACCTTTTGACAATAGCATTGTTGGATATTCTGGTTGTTGAAGATAGAGCTGTACCATGGCTTTTCCAAATAAAGTGAACAGCACACGAGAGCTTAGTTACAGCATAAACACTCTACAATTCAGATGTTACTCTGGGCAATGGTCACAGTTCAGTTGCATTTAATATTGATGAGGGGTGGTGATTAGCGTATGTTTACAATACTTGTACCACTTTTGGTGTCACCCATTGTTCTGGCAGCACGTTTATTTCTGGAAATCCACACGTTTTTTTTTTATGCTATTGTAAATTAGACCTTGCACCTTGTTCTTCCTCAACTACTGAAAAGTTTTGCCAAAGAAAAGGTTTGACCCTCAATATAAACCACTTGAATCTTTCAAGTTTATCGTTTTTGTCGTGACACAAGTCTGAAACACTCCCTCAAAAGCATGGGTTTACGGATATAAACCCACATTTGACTTGACTGACCAAAATTATGGGCTTGTAAACTCATGCTTTCTCATGTTTCTAATACATATATATGTTGATTCAGTTACTACGAGCTCAGATAACTTTTATGAAATTCAAGTGATACTAAACATTAACAATCAAAACTTAGTATATGTAGTCACTCTAATACAATTATCTATCAGTGTTCTCCACAAGGGGTTTTAGGTGGGC
Source organism: Saccoglossus kowalevskii (assembly GCF_978046115.1). NCBI lineage: Eukaryota > Metazoa > Hemichordata > Enteropneusta > Harrimaniidae > Saccoglossus > Saccoglossus kowalevskii. Next base: position 3,767,936 of record NC_140651.1, read on the forward strand.
GGCCCGCCCATCAAGTTTTACGGCCGCCTAGTAACTCTCAACACCCGCCCACCAACGTACATCCAGCTGAAATTATTTGTAAAAAGCTTGCATTGTTCTTCCCAAGCCTAAACAAAAGAGTAGTTGCCCAACCCTTTATTTTGCTATTGTTTCAAGAGTCCAAACATAAACAATGTCCATTGGAAGTCTGCAAGCAGTTATCAAGTGTATTCATGATAATGTGTCAATCGCCTGAATTCATTGTCATCGACATTGTTGCCACTTATTACTGACGATACGCAACTACAGTGGTTTCAATGTACAGCTGTATTTTTAATAATCGTCTTCCAATCACGAAAGAAAGAATTAAATACGAACGAAATGTATATGCACAGAAAATAAACAAATATATTAGCATATTGCATGTAAACTCGAACAAAAATTAAAATTCTAGCCGTATTTACAACGTTCGCTCGATTTTCATCGTGAAAACAGCATGGAGAAGGCAAACTGGTGACCTTTTGGCCTACCCCATTCAACGACCGTCGGTCACCCACCGGTGTTGGCGCTGTAACGATTTAGTATCTAAGTTGCATAGCGGAGCAGCGCATTCTGGGTGTTCGTGTACTGAATTCGGAAAGCGGTAATAAACATCAAACATGGCTGCCGGATTAGTTTACCGCGAGTATTTGTAATTGAATAATATTTTAGTTATCTTTTCCACATACTTTTTTTTCATTTATCCATTTTTTATGTCTAATCTTTCGAGAACATAGCAGATTCTTTTATTTTGCCGATTGCCAGCATTTTTCTTGAATCCCAAAACAACGTGTGAAAACGCAACGTATCGTGACCGTACATGCGTAAATGCATCTTACCGTTTGTCGGCACGGGTGAGTACTGATGCCACAAATAAAAAATATTATGAGTTTTATTTTGACAAATCGTCCGTTTTGGCGTCGGGAACAAATCACCTTGTATATTTTCTACATTATAACTCGTACTTGCTCTTGGTTACTCGAATTGCATTTCTTGAACGCAGAATAATTTGCGAACATATAAATCACCGATTTCAAACTTTTTGCATTTCGTAAATATTAATAGTGACCAATCTGTTTGTATTTCAAAAAATTGTAACATGTTTCAATTAAATTAAAAAGAGAATAGTAAATAACTTAGTGTGTATTGCATTTCATGACATAAATGCTAGATAGATGTATGGAAATGACATGCAAATTAATATGCAAATTTATGCTAATTAGGCCGCCCACCAGCTATTTTGGATTGTGGAGAACACTGTCTATAGATGCAATACCAGATACGTTCACAGTGGTAAGCGTTTTATTTCATAAGAAAGTAATTAATATAATTATAAATAACAAAATAATATTTAAATGGAGAACAAAACAAATATAATCTTCTGTTGACAGTAATTTTATTGCGTGACATGAATGTTCTGTAAAATAAAACTAGACTGTAAAAGTTTCTGGTAAATTTGTTCTACAAATTAATGTGTGTGTGCAGTTTTCTGTTTAGTAAAATTATCAAAAAAGTTTATTTTATTTTGATTTTCCATGACAATTTAATTCTGTTCTAATTGTTTTTAAACTTTTTAAACAGCATTGTTACCTGATGTAAAAACATAATATATATTTGAATTGTGCCATGTTATTAACATAAATATGACAAACAAATATCACATCCTGAATACAAAGTGGAATAAGTGCATATGATTATCAGTCTCCTCATCATCTTGTGAAGTGATTTAGAAAGAGATATCACAATCACCATGACAACATCCATCCTTCTATCTGCAACAATAAAAAGCGAGATATTCTTAAAATTCAATGTGCATTGAACATTCAAAATAACAATTTTTTTGAATTATTAATCAAGTCTTCTGTTATTCTCCAAGAATTGGTACAAGACATATACATTACCAGCAAATAAATAAATAAATCAGCTAGAAGATGAAAAATATCTTTTCAAGTTCAGCTATTGTAAAATACTCCCATCAAGTTCCAGTCAAGTAATTCTTTTGTTGCTTTTTGTTCACAGTATGGATATAGCTGTGACTATGGGTATTACAGCAGTGATTGTATGCCACAATTACCAACATAAATTGTGTTTGAAGATTTCTTCCCCAAAAGTCAAAGAGAAAAAAACGGAAATACACATGCATCACCAATAAACAAGGATTAGCATGCTACTAAAATATATACTATGAAATATTTTAGTATTTATAAAGTTTATGATGACAATTTATAACTTTCAGAATGTATAATAGTTAATACATCAAATCACATCATAATCAAAGAAAGCTTAGAAACAACTCCCGTGTGCTGTGAGTGATGGAGGCACATTAAAAATTAATTCAAAATTACTTGAACTTGAGATATTGATGGAAAAAGCTTATGCAAATAGGGTAACTAATAGGAACAGATTTAAGTGTAAAACTAATAAGGTCTGCACAATGTAAAAGTAATAAGATCTGCATAATATAATATCTATGTACAAAATTTCATTGAAATGTGATTAGAACCAACAAATTATTAATTATTATGGAGAATTAATATGAACAGATTTTAACTCAAAATTAATCAGGCCTGTCTATTGTCCTAGAGCATTTATGTACCAAATTTTATTCAAATGTGATGATCAGAACTTGAGATACCAGTATTAATTAATTATGTTAATTAGGTGATTAAGAAGCATAAATATTTACCAAAAACTAATATGGTGTATAGTCCTAGGTTCATTGAAATATGATGAGCACTCTTTAAACGTGTCATTAAAATCCAATGAGTGGTTCTTTAGACATCAGTGCAACAGCCATGGAACAGCAAATAATTAACTAATTATGCAAATTAGGTAATTAATACGCACAATTATTTACCCCGAAATTATTCAGGTCTCAATTCCATAGTCCTAGAAGATCTATGTCGCAAGTCTCATCGGAATGTGATGATTAGTACTTGAGATATCAGGTGAAAAGCTAAAAATTAACTAATTATGCTAATAAGATGATTAATATGCACAAATATTTACCCCAAAAACTAATTAGGTCTCTGCACAGTCCTCAAGTAACTATGTACTAGTACCAGGTTTCATTGAAATATGATCATTACTACTACTAATATCAAAAGCTGAAAATTAATTAATTTTGCAAATTAGGTAATTAATATGTACTGATATTACCCTAAAAACTAACAGGTCTGTGAAGTATCATATGACATCTATGTACCAAGTTTTATTAAAATGTTCTGATTAGTACTTGAGATATCAGTGGAAAAGCCGAAAGTTGATTTATCATTATGCAAATTAGGTAATTAATATAAACAAATTTTTACCCAAAACTAATCAAATCTGTGCATTAGTTCAGAGCATCCATGTGCCAAGTTTCATTGAAATCCAATGAGTGGTTCTTCAAAAATCAGTGGAACAGTCATGGAACAGCTTGAAATCAGTTAATTATCATTCAAATTAGGTAATTAATATTCATAGATTTTTACCCAAAACTAATCAAATCTGCACATTAGTTCAGAGCATCCATGTGCCAAGTTTCATCAAAATCCAATGAGTGGTTCTTCAAATATCAGTGGAACAGTCATGGAACAGCTTAAAATCAGTTAATTATCATGCAAATTAGGTAATTAAACAAATTTTTACCCAAAATCTAATCAACTCTGCACATTATCCCAGAGCATCTATGTGCCAAGTTTCATCGAAATTTGATTAGTGGTTTTTGAGATAACGGTGGAACAAAAAAAAGTGACATACATACATACATATACATACATACATACATACATACATACATACAGACATACAAGACAGGGTAGCTGCAAAGACTCCCTTTTGAGCTTCGCACACAGGAGTCAAAAATGGAGATTTTATCTTTCTAAACAAGGAACAAATCCCAGGATGTGATCTATTAGTTGTTTTATGCAAGTTTTATTAAAATGTATTATAATAACAACAACATACTTTTTTGGTTTATTATTTCCGCGGACATTTACAGCGTTCATTTTCTGGTACATCTTTTAAAACTCTTGCAACATGATTACCACAACCTGTGAAAGTGAAATTTGAACAAAATGCATTATAAAATTGTGGGAATCATTATTCCATTGTTCAAAAGTGTAAATATAGCAGCCACTGGATAATGCACACAATGGCACTGACTTAGGCAATGCACAGATAGGCAATGTTTTGGTTGATCGTGTATTTCATTTTTTTGTGTAGTTTTTCAATAAAACAATCATAGTAACATGCAACTGTGACACGATTTTCTAAGAACTGATTACCGGCAAGAAAAACCAAAAAATCAACATATTCAAACTAAAATATAAATAAATATTATATAAAATGTCATATAAAAAAAAAAATAATAATAATAAAAAAAAAATTGGAGCCTCATCGGATTTTAATCAGATTGAGTAACATGCATGCTCACATGTTTATCTTTTACATCATCATAAATTGGTGTAAAGGGACACAAGAAACAGATGTAAATACAATACTAGTACAGTGTTCACACATGTAGCACAATGTGGGGTTTGACCTAGAAAAAACCCACATGTGAACAGATTGACCGGGTGTTGACCTGGGATAATTTAGCTATACGAGTCAGAAGACTGGCTTTGACTTCGAGTTCTGTTTTTAACTCAGCAATGAGACACGTATGAACAAGGTCTTGAGGCTATACAATTTTGTTTGCAGCAGTCAACTAGTAAGGTGCATAGAACAGGAATACATGTAGGTATGATCGCCGAGTTAAATATAAACCATTGTGACGTACATTGATTTTAAATACCCCGATTATTCTTGACCCAAATCGATGCTCTGAGCTATGAACAATTGGCAAATTTGTTTTTCATGCCTGTTATCGTAAGGTATTATTTCCAAATAGTCCAACCGGTAAGGAATATTGCTGCCTGTCAACACGACAAGAGAAACTATACAAAAAATGCGCGCACGCGCATAACTACCCATGTTGACCACAGTATTAAACTGGACTCTAACCTAACCGTGTTGTGTCAACTTAGCACTGATCGGCGGAACACCGGAAGTCAAAGTGGTGTTTGTTCAACCATGGATGTACTAAGAACACATCCATGGTTCAACTTTGAAAACATTTACCGGAAATTTTCCGACTATTTTTGCATTAATAAACGATAGATAACAGCCCAGAGCATGTAAACATAGCATCATTTCAGTAAAATATGTAAGTATTTTGCCCGTATTTTGGTCCCAGACAGCCATTATTTGTATCACTCACTCCGATATGTTTAACCTTTCATTCACAAATATTCGGTTGAAAATTCTTTGCCCTCGATGTATATACAAAATGATGGTGGTCAGAGTTGCACAACTTCACTCTATTTATATACTAGTGGTTGTACTGTTTTTAATACAGCCAAGCCAAAAGATTCGAGCTTACCCTTCCACGTGAATTTCTTGCACTTGTCGCACACAACCTTGAAACACATCTTGTTCGTCGGAATATATAGAGTCAGCACTAATGTGGGCTTGGATGTTTTCGACAACTGACCGGATCGTTTCCTCGGGAGAATATACTAGTACACGAGATATTCTCGTGTCCGTTAAGTCGTCCAAGCAAGCAACGTACAGGAAGTGAAACCAGATGACGTCACTCCATTGCCGTTTAACGTACCTCGAGCGTTGCTATGGTGCCATAGACGCTGTATAAATGCAATGACCAATGATTTTCGTTATTGTGTTGTATGGGGTTCGTAATGAGAAAATTATTACAATAAGAACAATATACCATCGTCCCGAAGTACAGTGGGCACTTCCTTAATTAGTTATACAGTTGAAATCAAATGTAGACGTACGTCCATGTAATTATTGCACAATACTTGGTTTTATCATAGACCTTAAAATACATGTATTTTCAGGTAGAAGCCTACTCATCATTTTTGAGAAAGTTGGTCATAAATCGCATGACAATGTCCATTGGTTTATTATGTAAAATCGTGGAGCTATTGACCCATGGCACCATAAAATAGCATTCTTTTGTGTGTTACAGTGACCTATTTTGAAAAACTTGTCCTAATATTTTTCAAAAATAACTATTTTTAGAACAATTCCATAGAGCGCAATGTTAAACAAAAACTGCATTTTACGACACTTTTTAAAACCCAGATTTTTGAAAAAAATCAGGAAAACAAATCCCATCAGTAACAATATATTATTTTTTCAGCCTATGTCACCAGCCTACAATTTGAAATATGGCATAATATCTCTGCCATAGGAACCTATGGTAAAAGCACTATAATACTGCCAAAATGGCCGGTATTCACTAAAATACAACCATGATTTTCTTGAAAATTAACCTGGTGACCCACAGCTTTTTTTAAGTCAATATTCTTATATTGCCCAGAAGTACAATTTATTATAAAATGAATAAATTCTGGGTATTTAAATCATGAGTAGGCTTCTACCTTAAGGTCTAAGGTTTTATGACGAGCCACGCATTTTGTAATTGCTTTATTAGTGAAAGTGATTAAGGACGTTCATTAGCATTTTGCTACTTAGTAATTTTGCCACCGTCGTTAATAAGTTTAATCATTAATAAGTGACACAGGGTCCATGGCGTTGGGAAAATCCTTTGAAAGTCTTTGGATTTTTTGAGGCCTGGAAAGTCTTTGAGTTGCCTTTAAATTACAGGAAAAAATAAAAAACATCTTTGAAAAGTCTTTAAATTTCTTCATAGTTATTAATTCATTTTAGAAAGACCCGTTTTCTCCAGGGAACTACCATATCCTCAGAACTTTGATGAGCTTTGGTGATGATGTTGGCCTGAATTAAGGGTCAAAATGTCTTGGGGGGGGGAATGCAAGAAAGTTTGGGAAAAGGTCTGGAAAAGTCTTGGAAATCATTTGGCTTTTGGTGCTATGGACCTTGTGTGATGCTGAACAAAAACTATGGCATTTACAGTTGTAAACGTGCAACAACGAAATTCGATTAACGATTTATAACACGAAGGAAACGATAAAATTGAAAGATTCAGCAAATCAGCTGCATTACTAGTGCACAGCAATGAACGTATGTTTAATTTACATACTAATATTTTATTGACACGACACTGACGCAGAAGGTATGGTCTTTTAAAAAAAATAAGACATACAAAATACAACACGAGTAGGAACTATTTCAGGAAAAAATTGCATATTTTATTTATTTTATACACAGTCTGGGCCTTATTGTGTTCGGTCTAGAAGGTGCTGTCTTATATATAATCTAGTATACATTTTTCTACGTACTTTGCTCAACACGATATTAATTAAATGTTATATGTGAACTCATGACTGCGAACAATTTGTTGTTTCGTCAGAACAGTGGAATTTTTAATTACTCTTGCTGCGTTGTCAAAAAGTAAATTTCTTTGCTGTTCGTATTTTTACATGACATTACGAAATGTGTCTTGTCTTCAAATTCCATAGCATAAATACAATGATCCAGTGATTGATGTGCGCCCTCATAGGCAGCAATCACAAATACCATTGTTAGCTAGAACTTATACAATCCATAGCATGGAAACCAGTGCCCTTCCCAGTAGATTTTCTCACGATAATAGATGGCCTCTAGTCTATATAATCCCTTTCGTAGACGCAAAATTTCGTGACAGATCAAGATTAAAAAAAAAATCCAAATTCAAGTTTGTTACCCTTGCAGTTGTGTCACTTGTGACCCTAACACTGTCTTCGTGTTCTTTCTCACAACACACATTGTTTCAATACAGATGATCTAACACGGAAAAAATGAAAAATAGCTCAAAAGCCAAAGACTAACAATTAGTTAAATAAGCAGTATGCCTCTCAGATCAACTGGTGTATGAGTTTGAAGTGGCGAGTGTTACAAGCATAGTGTGTGCAATACAAACCCATACTATGGAAAAATAACACTGTAATCTTTTTGGGGCATAAAGTCATAGTAATGTCACTAGCATGTCTTTTTCGCCTATGTAATATAACTACATGTGTAAAAAGCCAGTACGATCAAAACAAGTCATTGAAAATGACACAGTCCCCGTTAAGTTCTCTTTGTGCTCGTCATATTAAAGCGGAGGGGTTGTCACGAGCGTGTCCTTGAAACTTGAGTTCCAAGTGGCGTATACAACAGATTGTTTATTTACATCAAAACACGTGTTTCGTGTCATAGTAATATGGCCAAAATAAAAACAGCCGTTATTCAGCCATCTTTGATCTGATTATGAAACACACTGATATGTATGATGTATGTGCCAAATACGAATGAAAATGGTACATAAATTGTGGAAATATAGTAGTAAGGCCAAAAAGTCAGATGGCTGTCAATCGGCCATCCTTGACCAGATTTTGAAACAAATTGTCATGGATATGCATCCTAACATGTATAAAGTACATGTATGTGCCAAATTTGAATGAAAACTGACAGAGCACGTCCAAGATACCGCATACAAAAACAAGATGCCTGCCAGTCGACCATCTTTGATCCATCATGGACATGTAACCTAACATGTATAATCTATGTACCAAGTTTGAATGACAACTGACAAAGCATGTCCAAAATACAACATTTTCAAAAAACAAGATGGCTGCCAGTCGGCCATTTTGAATCGAATCGCTAAACCACTGCATGTGCATATGTCCCACATAAGGTACTAGGCACATGCAAATAATGAACGGAATCGGTCCACAAGATTCTGAAATATGACGTTGGATAGACTGACGCAGGGACAGACGGACACACGGACGGACGGTCGGACGGACAGACTCAGGAACTCATGGACGGTCAGGGACATGTATCCTAACATGTATGATCTATGTAGTAAATTTGAATGAAAACTGACAAAGCATGTCCAAAATACGACATTTTCAAAAAACAAGATGGCTGCCAGTCAGCCATCTTTGATCCAATTGTGAAATAAATCATCATGGACATGTATCCTAACATGTATAATCTATGTACCAAGTTTGAATGAAAACTGACAAAGCATGTCCAAAATACAACATTTTCAAAAAAACAAGATGGCTGCCAGTCGGCCATTTTGAATCGAATCGCTAAACTACTGCATGTGCATATGTCCCACATAAGGTACTAGGCACATGCAAAGAATGAACGGAATCGGTCCACAGGATTCTGAAATATGACGTTGGATAGACTGACGCACGGACAGACGGACACACGGACGGTCGGACGGACAGACAGACTCAGGAACTCATGGACGGTCGGGAACATGTATCCTAACATGTATGATCTATGTACTAAATTTGAATGAAAACTGACAAAGCATGTCCAAAATACGACATTTTCAAAAAACAAGATGGCTGCCAGTCGGCCATCTTTGATCCAATTGTGAAATAAATCATCATGGACATGTATCCTAACATGTATAATCTATGTACCAAGTTTGAATGAAAACTGACAAAGCATGTCCAAAATACAACATTTTCAAAAAACAAGATGGCTGCCAGTCGGCCATTTTGAATCGAATCGCTAAACCACTGCATGTGCATATGTCCCACATAAAGTACTAGGCACATGCAAAGAATGAACGGAATCGGTCGAAGGGACTCTGAGATATGACTCCGGACGGACGCACGGACGCACAGAGACCGAATTATAAGTCCCCGTTTTTCGGACTTCGTCCGAACGGGGACTAATTAGCACACATAACCTTGCTACATTTTGAGGTCAAATTAACAGTTTGAGTTTAGGAATGTTTGTTATATAATTACAGAAGAAAACACCTGATTATATTACAAGAGGAATAGCTGGAGAGTTCAAACTTGGAACACACCTTCCCTAAATAACCCATAGGACAAGGTCACAGTATGTATTTTTGTAATGGGAAAAATAGCCAACACCTTCAAAATTGGCACACATATTTCCCATAAGAATCACAAAACCTTGCTACATTTTGAGGTCAAAAGACAAGGTTATGGTATGGGTTTTTAGGCTGACAAACATATTCTTCATGTGATCCTATGATAATTTATAGTTTTAAGTCTTAGTTATATTTTGAGTAAAACTTGAACTGGTTTAAAAACCATAGGAAACTAATAGGTTATTAGTAATATTTGATAAGTGTACAAATTATAATATTGCTATAGTTTTCAGCATCTTCAAGTTGTTAGGAAAATGATCACACTTTGTAGGCAAATAGTTGGGGAAGTGATCTGGTCTGGATGGTTATTGTCTGGATGAGGACTGGGAGCCAAGTAGTTTGAGAGAAGGAATCAGGTCTGGATGGAAAGTGGTTGGGGAAGTGGTCTGGATGGTTATTGTCTGGATCAGGACTGGGAGACAAGTAGTTTGAGAGAAGGAATCAGGCCTGGCAGGAAAGTGGTTGGAGTAGAGATCTGGTCTGGATGGTTATTGTCTGGATGAGGACTGGGAGACAAGTAGTTTGAGAGAAGGAATCAGGCCTGGCAGGAAAGTGGTTGGGGTAGAGATCTGGTCTGGATGGTTATTGTCTGGATGAGGACTGGGAGCCAAGTAATTTGAGAGAAGGAATCAGGTCTGGATGGAAAGTGGTTGGGGAAGTGATCTGGTCGGAATGGTTATTGTCTGGATCAGGACTGGGAGACAAGTAGTTTGAGAGAAGGAATCAGGTCTGGATGGAAAGTGGTTGGGGTAGAGATCTGGTCTGGATGGTTATTGTCTGGATCAGGACTGGGAGCCAAGTAGTTTGAGAGAAGGAATCAGGTCTGGCAGGAAAGTGGTTGGGGTAGAGATCTGGTCTGTATGGTTATTGTCTGGATGAGGACTGGGAGACAAGTAGTTTGAGAGAAGGAATCAGGCCTGGCAGGAAAGTGGTTGGGGTAGAGATCTGGTCTGGATGGTTATTGTCTGGATGAGGACTGGGAGCCAAGTAATTTGAGAGAAGGAATCAGGTCTGGATGGAAAGTGGTTGGGGAAGTGATCTGGTCGGAATGGTTATTGTCTGGATCAGGACTGGGAGCCAAGTAGTTTGAGAGAAGGAATCAGGTCTGGATGGAAAGTGGTTGGGGAAGTGATCTGGTCTGGATGGTTATTGTCTGGATCAGGACTGGGAGACAAGTAGTTTGAGAGAAGGAATCAGGCCTGGCAGGAAAGTGGTTGGAGTAGAGATCTGGTCTGGATGGTTATTGTCTGGATGAGGACTGGGAGACAAGTAGTTTGAGAGAAGGAATCAGGCCTGGCAGGAAAGTGGTTGGGGTAGAGATCTGGTCTGGATGGTTATTGTCTGGATGAGGACTGGGAGCCAAGTAATTTGAGAGAAGGAATCAGGTCTGGATGGAAAGTGGTTGGGGAAGTGATCTGGTCGGAATGGTTATTGTCTGGATCAGGACTGGGAGACAAGTAGTTTGAGAGAAGGAATCAGGTCTGGATGGAAAGTGGTTGGGGTAGAGATCTGGTCTGGATGGTTATTGTCTGGATCGGGACTGGGAGCCAAGTAGTTTGAGAGAAGGAATCAGGTCTGGCAGGAAAGTGGTTGGAGGAAGTGATCATGTCTGAAGGCTATTAACCAATTATATAATAAATCTGGAAAGTCAGCTTACTAAAGTCTAGTATAAAAAAAAACTTTAATAAACATCTTATAGTGATTAATTCTGGTTATTTGCTGACATAAATGTTAGTGTTTGTAAATGTAGATTCTAAAAAACATCCCGAAATAATGTAATGGTCAAAAACAAACTAATAAATTGCATATACAATGCTAACTGGTAATGTCAGTGACATGCAAGAAACACCAGTCTGAACATAAGACATTAATATACACTTCGTGACCAATGAAGCATACACAGGAAAATATGACTGACAGATTGGAACACAATTTACTTTCACTGTTTTTTTTTATGAATTTGTCAATGAAACAATGTGTTTTATTGTAATTTAGCATTTTCATGTGAGTTTAATTTAGAAAATTTTACTTATATATAAGCAAAAATAGCGTAAATTAAAACAGTGAATGAATAATGCGTTTACATTATTTTACAGACAAGACAAGACATGCCAACATCATACTTGATCAAGATTTAATACTGATCGATAGTATAACCAAGTACTGGGTAGAATGAATATTGAAATTATATTATGCTCACAGAAACAATTATCAATGACAACAACAATATCATCAGACAAAGTTCTCCCTCTACTATATCATAACTCATTATAATCAAAGCAAAAAAAGGCAAATAGAAAATATACATACCGGGTATAAATGACATAAAAACACATAAAATGACATAAAAACATGTGTATGAAAGATATATATCCTTATGATTGTGTGTGATTGTCATGACATTTAATTTGTGTGTGTACATGATGAAAACATCAACAAATTATTGGTTCACCTCGTTTGATATTCACCTATTTCCTCTGAAAATATACGTGTACAAGAACTAAATTTATACCAGAATATGCTTATAATGCATAACATCTGACATACAATACAGAATTTAATAAAACACTATTCCAATCTAATCAATAAAAGTCAAACAATAAGGTTTAAAACAAAAACAGGTTTACATGCAGTCACTTTCTCAAGCGTTGCTGTCCTTCTAGTCGCCCCCTCTAAAAATATTACCATGTAATTTGAGAAACTCATTGTTTGTCTTTCAAACACCCAGCAAAGTGCAGAAAAGGTCATAAACATGTAAAGATACCAAGTATAGATGGAGGCAAAATTATACTTAAAGAGCAGTAGTCGTCGCGCAGCACGTGTTCGAATTTCATGTAAATTAACAATGTATTTTACACGCGTTGTATACGTCGCTATGAGTCCCATATCGAACGTGACGTGACGACTGCCGCCCTTTAATGTCTTCAAGTATTCAGAAACTTTGGGGTAATAATCTTGTTACTTGTCTGTCTGAATGAATATCTGTGTTTATTCCAGGATCCCACCCACTTGGTGGTTACCACCATAGTGCTTTGTTTACCACCACACATGTATGACACAGTCAGTATCCTGATCACCTGACATGTTTATTTCTGGAGAAAACACTGTATCTACAAAGTCTAGTTATGAATTTTGGTGTAAGACCATAATTCCTGGCAGTGTTACAATACTACAATAAAACTGAACAATAAAGCCCTTAATTCAACTAAAACTAGATATAACAATTAAAATACCTTGTATAGTAGATTAAAAATTACAAGATCATTTATAGAAATTACTAAAACCTATTACTTCTCATTGATTCCAAGTCAAATTTTGAATCCCATAATTTTGAATTACATACATTACAGACCTCTATGTACTCCTCTGTAATTGTTTTTGTAAATTTGGACATAATTTTCCATTAACTATCGACCGTCATAGGTATACATTTATGCCAGCCTGCATCTAACTGCCTCATAACAAATTTAATTCTTGGTTGCAAATGACCAGTCACTGTACATATACATGTGCATATAGGTCTTGAAGTTTGATAAAAATCTATCCAAAATAAAACACTGACTTTGACACTTAGGGTTAACACACTGTTCTCTTAACATAAATGAATAATTTACACTTTATTGACTGACGAAAACTGACAGCTTTAGATAATTTGCTCTATTAAAAGCACATGTGCTTACGTAAATAGTGAAGGGGTTTTTTGGTCAAAATAAGTCATATTTTAATGCATCTGTCAAATTACATGCGCTTCTATTGGAGATGCACTATTAATAGAGAAAATAAAATACATATGAAACCAGAAACAAGATTGTCAGTGGAGATTTATAACGTTCACCTAAAAGTCTTTCTGTCTGATAAGAACTGAGAGTTGATGAGATCAGTGTTTCTATGTAAATAACAGCTTATCCTTGCCACCAGGCATCCACCTTGATACGACTACTCCTATATTAAAATAAAATACATATGGAACCAGAAATAAGGTTGGCAGTGGAGATTTATAACTTTCACCTAAAAGTCTCTGTGTCTGATAAGAACTGAGAGTTGATGAGATCAGTGTTTCTATGTAAATAACAGCTTAACCTTGCCACCAGGCATCCACCTTGATACGACTACTCCTATATTAAAATAAAATACATATGGAACCAGAAACAAGGATGGCAGTGGAGATTTATAACTTTCACCTAAAAGTCTCTGTGTCTGATAAGAACTGAGAGTTGATGAGATCAGTGTTTCTATGTAAATAACAGTTTATTCTTGCCACCAGGCATCCACCTTGATACGACTACTCCTATATTCTTCTGCTAATTTCTTGACATCGCAGCATGGTACCAACTGATCTTCTACAAGAGGTTTCAAAGCCACTGGATCAATGCTTGTTTTACTTAAGTGTGCTTCAATAGCATATCTTTCATACACATGACCATGAGGTGTTTTCACTGGATCCACAAACAACTCTTTTGACAGTGGACATACAAGATGGGATGGCAATGGTTCAAACTCGCGGGATTCACTACTGAGCATTTCCTGTGAAAGACGAGAAACATAATTACAGATTACTAACATAAGGAAGCGTTCCTTAGTAAATAGTCTAATAGAAAGATGATTAATCCATATGTGCTTTTTAAAAACCCATAAATATGAAATTCACACACTCCCTATTTGGAATTTGCCTTTCCTAATAAGGTAGGATTCATACTGCCAAATTACACCATGCTGCAACTTATAATAATACTAATAATTTATTTACCTAGAAAATATTTCATACAATACACAAAATTGTACATACAGTCTAGGTAAAATGGAATCTGAAATAGCTTAAAAGCTAGTCGAGTCAGATCCCTGACATGACATGAATTTAATGACTTAAGGTAGCGGAATAGTTTTTTGGGCACTTTTCACATTTTTTTTGAAAATCACAAGCATAGCTCCATAAGGCATGCCACATACATTAGTGTATTTATTTTATTGAAAAAATAATATCTTGTACAAGTAAACTGGTTTTTTCCTTGTGTGCAAACAAATACCCAAGTTTTTTGTTTATCCAGTGTACACCCCATGAGTGCTTCTCATTAATATTCATGGTAACAAACATAACTGAACTGGGGCTAAGCTATTTACAAACAACTGATAAGATATCTGTTTGTAGTTTACACACAGCTGATAAGATGTGTGCACTGCTTCGTTTCAAGAGGAGGAAGCTGTACAGCAAAAACAAAAACAAAAAACATTTTCGAAATACAACAAATTTTGTATAAACAAAATAGTACATGAGTGTATCACATGTTACCGGATTTTGCCATAAATTCGCCCGGGCCGTTTAACGCCAGTTTGGTATTTTTTAAGATTTTTTTAAAAATATTTTGGAAAGACAAATTTATGTTCTAAATGTTATTTTAATAAATCTGTTGTCAAAATAAAAGTACAATGTCACAGTTGGAGATTTTTTATTTTTTTTTATTTCTGTTTGATACATTATATGCTTTTTAGGATCAGATCAGGGGGCCTTGACCCTTACCGAGTTCCGTGTTGATTGACATTCAACGAGATCCGAATTTTTAATTTGATGGCTGGTTTGAATATATCCACTTTTACAGTGATTAATATAAGCGTTTGGAAATAGCATAATTATATTGCGTGAGTGAAAGAAGCCAGTGAAACAGCGTGTTCTATTTATTTCTAACGCGCGTGGTCGGCGTCTTTGATTGCGATTGTTTTGTATTTTTGTCTTCGAAATGTATCACTCGCTGCGTTTTTTTTTTGGGTCACGTCTCGCAACTGAAAGTCCAAGCTGACTTTGTTTTGGCTGTAAAACTAAAAGCCCCCAACGTCGGATTCGTCAGCGTCATTCACAAATACTTGAAGGGCATCTGTGATATCTTCACCTTCAAACTGTCTTCGTCTAAAAAGTCAAATTCGCCATCTTCTTCTCCACAGTTAGCTTCCCCAGCTAACACCTCTTGAAGTTTGCTGTTCAGTAATTTACTTTCATTGACTCCACCGTCATTCACAGCAGTTTTCGTTTCCTCAACGGCGGTACTCACAATGGTAAAGGATGTTTCCCAAGATAGTACGACGTATTCAATGCGTAAGTGTGAATTATAAACAGACCAGAAAAGTCCGGTTAAAGCATCAAAAAGACGACAAAAAGACACTTTGAAGCCCCGTCATAGCCATAACAAGAAACCACGTGGGGTTGTTTAGTGTCTGTCAATATTTTAGAACACTGCATTTTCATTGGTCGAATTACGTTGAAAGAGTCGTCAATTGAAACAAATATTACAGTCTGTTGACAGTGATTGATCACTGTTATCATCATGAGAAAAAAAGAGTTATCCGCAATATACTTGCTGTTGGGGAGCCACACTACGGTAGCTTCCTTTGCCGAGATCGCCAGAATCTTCACGATAAAGTGGCAAGTTTAAAACTTGATGCAGCACAATTATTTGCGAACAAAATGGACTTGAATTTAGCTGATGGTGGTTGTTACTATCTTAAAATAAAATCAAACCAAAGTCCGACGTACCTGCAAAAAGAGTGCATGTAAATGTGCTGTAAGACGAACACTTTGGTAAGGAGGGGCAGCGTTTCCTTCGAATTTGTCTGAAAATCGCTTTAGGCTTATTCAGGTAAAATGAAAACTAAACTTGCACGAACACTACAAAAGGTCCATCCCGAAAATAACAAGTCCAACAAAAACGGTCTCGTCGGATGATGATTTACAATATTTTCGTGTTGAAAATTTACTTTGCATTTCTTCCAATTCCACACATAAAAAAACTTACCCCACAGCCGTCATTCCATTTTCTTATTCTACCGTAATTTGCGCAAGTTTGCTCGCGGGAGTCTGATAATTATTGTCGGAAAGTGTTCTTGTGTCTCTAAAAGACTTTGAAACTTGTGGAATACTCAAGAAAATAAGTTTGCAAATAAAACGGCCCAAACATAAATACGCTATGTTGACAAACACTTCAACTGCCCAGTGTAGTATTTGTGTTGTTTGCTACCTGCAAACAGAACCGCCCACTTTGCATAATCCCAGCTGTAATGAATGACGTCACCGTTCGTTATCAGCACAGACCGTGTCAAAACTCCATAGCGTGAAATAAAACGGTAAAAATACAGTTTTTTCACAGACATAAATGTCGAATCATGATTTTTTCTGAAAACAACCTTCAAGGTAATTTATTTACTGCCAACCTATATAATTGTTGCTGCTAAAACGGGAGTTAACCTTGATTGAAGTTTAAAATCATAAAAGTGTCGATTTCTCGGTGTTCGATTTCTGGCAATTGCCGTTGACCTAATTTTAAATGGCGTTTCAGTGAGTAGCGCTACGATGTCGCCGTTTGGCTTTCCGTACTCTCGAATATGTTGGCTTCGTATCCGTATTTACATTTTTGCGAAATTCTATCGCGTATTTTCACAAACCTCGCGCAAACCACCGGTATACACTAACTTCAACACCAAAAAACGTGCTTGAAATTTTCCATTTTTGGAGAGGAAAAAAAAACTTAATTTAAAAAATAGAAATACGGATTTAAACTTCATGACCTTTGCTTCAAAACAGTGTAAAGTTTTTGGCCGCATGCATGACCGTAGAGCTGACATTTAAAAATGTATTCACGTTAGTTAATTATCAGCCGCGCCGATTTTCAGAATCACGTGACGCTAAAACAAACACAGTGTTCACAAAATATTAATAATAGAAAAGTACAAGTCAAGGGCTTTCCAAACATATATAGATTGTATAGGTTCTTGTAAAATTTACTCCGATTATAGATGTTTACATTTTCCATGCCAAAAAACTATCTCGCTACCTTAAGTTAAGACTGACTTATGGAGCTACAGAGATATATAAGCATTATGTAATACCTGTTGGTGTTCAGCTATAGTTTTACTTGCATGTAATCTGCTGTGAGCTCCAGCTTTTTGGTCATACAATACTTTGTCTGCAAAATATTCCTCAGCCAATGTGCTACAAAATGTAATATTAAAGATTGGATTAGATTCAAAGGACTAAGTCTTAATTTATTTACCTTATTGCAATGTATTTATTCTGGATTCAATCTGACAAATGTCGACACAGACACACATATTCATTATGTAATCTACTACTGTAAAACTATTTATTTTCACTGACATTTAATTTCACTATTTTATGTTTTAATTCCACGAATTTGTCAAGGAAACAATTATTTTTATTATCATTTTACTTATCAACAAAAATAAAACCCAGTGAATAATTAATGCATTTACAGTACTGATTATAAGTCTGCCATACTTGTTTATGTCCTTTGTATTTGTATAATCAGTTGTTTGCATGCAGAAGGTAAAAGAATGATATCAATAACTGCTCTTATTAATTGGCACTTGTACATGTATATTATAGTTATACTCCGAGAACATTCCTAAAGTTTAATTGGATTACTGGGACTATAATATTTGATGGTCTGAATTTCTGGGCATTGTGGGAAAAAAACAAGGAATCACCTAAATTCTGCCTTGTTATGAATTACATGAATTAAGTGAAATGTTAGCAAAGGAAATTCAAAATCAAGTGGCAGTCTAAGATAAACACTAGCATCCAGATGTGCTAAAAACTATAATTTATATATTTTGCACACCATCAAATAATCTACCTAATAGTCCCCAAACCTGAATACATCTTTATGAATGTTCTCAGCAACTTTAATATACAAGTACAAGTTAATAAAAGCAATGTACTGGTTATATCAGAATAGATCATGAGCTGGTTGACAAGTATGAAAACACTTTGCACCGGCCTATGGAGAAAATAATTTGTTTTCACACATACCTGTCTAATGGATCATCTGGTTCAGGTGTGATGAGTAAACCAAAGACACATGTTAGAATAGTTGTGATTGGTGTATCTGATGTGTACTCTCTATCAAATACACTATGACATATCCGACCAGAAGCATTCACATTGCAATGGTATATCTACCACAATGTATTGAGTCAAGAAAATAGTTTCAGCAATAAACCAACTCATCAGTTGGATCAGAAACACAAAGTATATAAGAGTGTTATCATGCTATTGATTTGTTGTATCATGCTTTTGTCAAACAATCAAAGCCGGGCATTTCAACATGTTCACATTACACAACTGTCCACTCTAACTATTAACTGACCAATCAGCATTACACAATGGTTGAACTGACCAATCAGCATTAAACTGTGGTTGAACTGACCAATCAGCATTACATTATGGTTGAACTGACCAATCAGCATTACACAATGGTTGAACTGACCAATCAGCATTACATTATGGTTGAACTGACCAATCAGCATTACACAATGGTTGAACTGACCAATCAGCATTACACTATGGTTGAACTGACCAATCAGCATTACACAATGGTTGAACTGACCAATCAGCATTACATTATGGTTGAACTGACCAATCAGCATTACACAATGGTTGAACTGACCAATCAGCATTACACAATGCTTGAACTGACCAATCAGCATTACATTATGGTTGAACTGATCAATCAGCATTACACTATGGTTGAAATGACCAATCAGCATTACACAATGCTTGAACTGACCAATCAGCATTACATTATGGTTGAACTGATCAATCAGCAATACACTATGGTTGAACTGACCAATCAGCATTACACAATGCTTGAACTGACCAATCAGCATTACATTATGGTTGAACTGATCAATCAGCAATACACTATGGTTGAACTGACCAATCAGCATTACACAATGCTTGAACTGACCAATCAGCATTACACTATGGTTGAACTGATCAATCAGCATTACACTATGGTTGAAATGACCAATCAGCATTAAACTGTGGTTGAACTGACCAATCAGCATTACACTATGGTTGAACTGACCAATCAGCATTACACTATGGTTGAACTGACCAATCAGCATTACACTATGGTTGAACTGACCAATCAGCATTACATTATGGTTAAACTGACCAATCAGCATTACATTATGGTTAAATTGACAAATCAGCATTACACTATGGTTGAACTGACCAATCAGCAATACACTATGATTGAACTGACCAATCAGCAATACACTATGGTTGAACTGACCAATCAGCAATACACTATGGTTGAACTGACCAATCAGCAATACACTATGGTTGAACTGACCAATCAGCATCACACTATGGTTGAACTGACCAATTAGCATTACACTATGGTTGAACTGACCAATCAGCAATACACTATGGTTGAACTGACCAATCAGCAATACACTATGGTTGAACTGACCAATCAGCAATACACTATGGTTGAACTGACCAATCAGCAATACACTATGGTTGAACTGACCAATCAGCAATACACTATGGTTGAACTGACCAATCAGCATCACACTATGGTTGAACTGACCAATTAGCATTACACTATGGTTGAACTGACCAATCAGCATTACACTATGGTTGAAATGACCAATCAGCATTACACTATGGTTGAAATGACCAATCAGCATTAAACTGTGGTTGAACTGACCAATCAGCATTACACTATAGTTGAACTGACCAATCAGCAATACACTATGGTTGAACTGACCAATCAGCAATACACTATGGTTGAACTGACCAATCAGCAATACACTATGGTTGAACTGACCAATCAGCATCACACTATGGTTGAACTGACCAATTAGCATTACACTATGGTTGAACTGACCAATCAGCATTACACTATGGTTGAACTGACCAATCAGCATTACACTATGGTTGAAATGACCAATCAGCATTAAACTGTGGTTGAACTGACCAATCAGCATTACACTATAGTTGAACTGACCAATCAGCAATACACTATGGTTGAACTGACCAATCAGCATTACACTATGGTTGAACTGACCAATCAGCATTACACTATGGTTTAACTGACCAATCAGCATTACACTATGGTTTAACTGACCAATCAGCATTACACTATGGTTGAACTGACCAATCAGCATTACACTATGGTAATAGTGATCAATCAGAATTTATGATAGTATTGGTGAAAGGATACAGGAGTAATAAATCTGACTATTGGAGGCACAGCAGGGTAGTCCTTGGGAAACTCTGCATAGAGTGAATACACACCATTTTCATAAGGTGTATCAGCAGGACCAAGAAGCAGTATTCGCCAAAATCCAATGCTACAAAAAATAAAACGACAGTACATTATATCATAGAAATATTGTTAGACTGGAAACTAAAAACAAGTTCAAACTGAACTTATGAAAGATACTTACTTATTCTCACATGGAAAAATCTGGATAGCTTGATGTGGTGTACTCATATAAGATGATATTTCACGTAATATTCTCTTAATTCTGATTGGTGGAGCTGATTTACTACCAGCTGGGGGATCGTCCGTTACCTTATTCAAGATACTGAAGAAACAAATGAATAATGTGAGTGACACTGTGAACACAAATGAATAATGTTATAGTGACACTGCAAATACAAATGAATAATGTGAGTGACACTGCAAATACAAATGAATAATGTGAGTGACACTGCAAATACAAATGAATAATGTGAGTGACACTACAAATACAAATGAATGTTAGTGACACTAAAAACAAATGAATAATGTTGCTGACACTGTAAATGCAAATGAATAATGTGAGTGGCACTATGAATACAAATGAATAATGTTAGTGACTGTAGAACCAAATGAATAATGTTATTACACTATGGTTGAACTGACCAATCAACATTACACTATGGTTGAACTGACCAATCAGCATAAATACAAATGAATAATGTGAGTGACACTATGAATACAAATGAATAATATTAGTGACTGTAAAACCAAATGAATAATGTTAGTGACTGTAAAACCAAATGAATAATGTTAGTAGCTGTAAAAACAAATGAATAATGTGAGTGACACTATGAATACAAATGAATAATGTTAGTGACTGTAAAACCAAATGAATAATGTGAGTGACACTATGGTTGAACTGACCAATCAACATTACACTATTGTTGAACTGACCAATCGGCATTACACTATGGTTGAACTGACCAATCGGTATTACACTATAGTTGAACTGACCAATCAGCATAAATACAAATGAATAATGTGAGTGACACTATGAATACAAATGAATAATGTTAGTGTCTGTAAAAACAAATGAATGATGTTAGTGACACTGTAAAACAAATAAATAATGTTAGTGATGGAGTAAACTCGTGGACAAATGAACAAACACACACAGATGAAATTATAAGTCTTTATTTTCAGGGTATGTATCTACTTTGTCATGTATTACACCCACCATGAGGATCATGATACTCACACATGTGCTGGAGCCACTGGTTTATTGATATCTTCTGGCAATTTATGTTGTGGCTGTACATCATAGGATTCCCTTGAATATCTCGTAAGATCTCGCTATAATATAAATTGAAGATGATTTCTGTTTGTGTCAATGATTACCTAGTAAACTGCACCCACATCAACTGTCATACACACACAGGTGACTGCATGTGGATGTCTTAGTCATACACACACACAGGTGACTGCATGTGGATGTCTCAGTCATACACACACACAGGTGACTGCATGTGGATGTCTCAGTCATACACACATTAGGTGACTGCATGTGGATGTCTTAGTCATACACACAGGTGAATGCATGAGGATGTCTTAGTCATACACACATTAGGTGACTGCATGAGGATGTCTTAGTCATACACACATTAGGTGACTGCATGTGGATGTCTCAGTCATACACACATTAGGTGACTGCATGAGGATGTCTTAGTCATACACACACACAGGTGACTGCATGTGGATGTCTTAGTCATACACACACACAGGTGACTGCATGTGGATGTCTCAGTCATACACACATTAGGTGACTGCATGTGGATGTCTTAGTCATACACACAGGTGACTGCATGAGGATGTCTTAGTCATACACACATTAGGTGACTGCATGAGGATGTCTTAGTCATACACACATTAGGTGACTGCATGTGGATGTCTCAGTCATACACACATTAGGTGACTGCATGAGGATGTCTTAGTCATACACACACACAGGTGACTGCATGTGGATGTCTCAGTCATACACACATTAGGTGACTGCATGAGGATGTCTTAGTCATACACACAGGTGACTGCATGAGGATGTCTTAGTCATACACACATTAGGTGACTGCATGAGGATGTTCTAGTCATACACACATTAGGTGACTGCATGTGGATGTCTTAGTCATACACACATTAGGTGACTGCATGAGGATGTCTTAGTCATACACACATTAGGTGACTGCATGAGGATGTCTTAGTCATACACACACACACACACAGGTGACTGCATGTGGATGTCTCAGTCATACACACATTAGGTGACTGCATGAGGATGTCTTAGTCATACACACAGGTGACTGCATGAGGATGTCTTAGTCATACACACATTAGGTGACTACATGAGGATGTCTTAGTCATACACACATTAGGTGACTGCATGTGGATGTCTCAGTCATACACACATTAGGTGACTGCATGAGGATGTCTTAGTCATACACACACACAGGTGACTGCATGTGGATGTCTTAGTCATATACACACACAGGTGACTGCATGTGGATGTCTCAGTCATACACACACACAGGTGACTGCATGTGGATGTCTCAGTCATACACACATTAGGTGACTGCATGTGGATGTCTCAGTCATACACACATTAGGTGACTGCATGAGGATGTCTTAGTCATACACACATTAGGTGACTGCATGAGGATGTCTTAGTCATACACACACAGGTGACTGCATGTGGATGTCTTAGTCATATACACACACAGGTGACTGCATGTGGATGTCTCAGTCATACACACACACAGGTGACTGCATGTGGATGTCTCAGTCATACACACATTAGGTGACTGCATGTGGATGTCTTAGTCATACACACAGGTGACTGCATGAGGATGTCTTAGTCATACACACATTAGGTGACTGCATGAGGATGTCTTAGTCATACACACATTAGGTGACTGCATGTGGATGTCTCAGTCATACACACATTAGGTGACTGCATGAGGATGTCTTAGTCATACACACACAAGGTGACTGCATGTGGATGCCTTAGTCATACACACATTAGGTGACTGCATGTGGATGTCTTAGTCATACACACATTAGGTGACTGCATGAGGATGTCTTAGTCATACACACATTAGGTGACTGCATGAGGATGTCTTAGTCATACACACATTAGGTGACTGCATGAGGATGTCTTAGTCATACACACATTAGGTGACTGCATGTGGATGTCTTAGTCATACACACATTAGGTGACTGCATGAGGATGTCTTAGTCATACACACATTAGGTGACTGCATGAGGATGTCTTAGTCATACACACATTAGGTGACTGCATGAGGATGTCTTAGTCATACACACATTAGGTGACTGCATGAGGATGTCTTAGTCATACACACATTAGGTGACTGCATGAGGATGTCTTAGTCATACACACATTAGGTGACTGCATGAGGATGTCTTAGTCATACACACATTAGGTGACTGCATGAGGATGTCTTAGTCATACACACATTAGGTGACTGCATGAGGATGTCTTAGTCATACACACATTAGGTGACTGCATGTAGATGTCTTAGTCATACACACATTAGGTGACTGCATGAGGATGTTCTAGTCATACACACATTAGGTGACTGCATGAGGATGTCTTAGTCATACACACATTAGGTGACTGCATGTGGATGTCTCAGTCATACACACACTAGGTGACTGCATGTGGATGTCTTAGTCATACACACACTAGATGACTGCATGTGGATGTCTTAGTCTACTGTACACACATTAGGTGACTGCATGTGGATGTCTCAGCCATACACACACTAGATGACTGCATGTGGATGTCTTAGTCATACACACATTAGGTGACTGCATGTGGATGTCTCAGCCATACACACACTAGATGACTGCATGTGGATGTCTTAGTCATACACACATTAGGTGACTGCATGAGGATGTCTTAGTCATACACACACAAGGTGACTGCATGTTGATGTCTTGGTCATACACACACAAGGTGACTGCATGTGGATGCCTTAGTCATACACACATTAGGTGACTGCATGTGGATGTCTTAGTCATACACAAACGAGGTGACTGCATGTGAATTTCTCAGTCATACAAACATTAAGTGACTGCATGTGGATGTCTTAGTCATACACACTAGTGACTGCACGTGGATGTCTTAGTTATACACACATTAGGTGACTGTCGGTGGATTTCTCACATCTATCTACAATGATATTTTCTATTTTTCATATCTATGATTAACTAATATACTATTAATCTAAATCTAATTCAATATAATGTATTTTTCTGACCTTTGTGCATACTCTCGGTTTTTTCTGCACAGAATCTCGAGCACTGAGTGAAAGAACAGTCTCCATCTCAAATAACTTCAGTCCTTCTGACATTGTTTGAGGAAAGAAACAACAACCACCTAATGAGAAAAGTAATATGTGAGATGAATAAATATAATACTGTAAAATGATTAATTTTCACTGGGTTTAAATTTCGCTGATTTAGCATTTCAGGCATATTTATTGGGTTTTAAATTCACGGTTTTATCATTTAGATAATGTGTTCTATACCAAATTTTACATATTCACTGGGTTTTAATTTCGCTCATTTTCCAGTCAGCGAAATAAGCAAAATTAAAACCCAGCGAATAATTAACCCTTTTACAGTGCATGTGCCTCGCAAATGACCTGATGATCAAAATAGCAGAGCAAAGCAGAACAGAGCAGAGCAGAGCAGAGCAGAGCAGAGCAGGGAAGAGCAGAGCAGGGAAGAGCAGAGCAGAGTAGAGTAGAGCAGAACAGAGCAGAGCAGAGCAGAGCAGAGTAGAGCAGAACAGAGCAGAGCAAAGCAAAGCTGAACAAAGCTGAGCGAAGCAGAGCAAAGCAAAGATGAACAAAGCTGAGCAAAGCGAAGCAAAGCAAAGATGAACAAAGCTGAGCAAAGCGAAGCAAAGCAAAGCAGAACAAAGCTTAACAAAGCTGAGCGAAGCAGAGCGAAGCAGAGCAAAGCTGAGCGAAGCAGAGCAAAGCTGAGCAAAGCAGAGTAAAGCAGCGCAGCGCAGAGCAGAGTAGAGCAGAGTAGAGCAAAGCAAAGCAGAGCAAAGCAAAGCAGAGAAGAACAAAGCAAAGCAAAGCTGATCGAAGCAGAACAAAGCAGAGCCAAAAACAGTATATGTGCTTCCACTAGAGATGAATACATCTTATACAATACTCACCTGTCACATTAGACAGAGCTTTCATATCACGATTATCGTTTCCAATCAGAACAGCATCAAGATATATATCTGATATCTAAGACAACAGAAATATGTCATTGCAATATGACAGATTTGCTACACACATCTTGAGATCCTTAAAAGGTTACAAGTTGGGTCAAACCAAGATCAACAAGTCATTGTCAATGACACGTCCCCGTTCCGTTCATATTTGAGTGACATATACATTCAAAGCAGATCATGACCGAAATGCACCTGCATATGTACAACACATTGTGCTAAATCTGAACAAAATCCATCCATGCATGACTGAGATCCGGTTCTGGAATTGTGAGAATACGTGATTTTGATGCATTTTCGGCCTTAAAATGGCCATCATTCCGCTATTGTTAAGCAGATCATGAAACAAATGCACATATCTATTTGTGACATGATGTACCATGTGTGTGTGAAGTTTGAACTTGATCAATCCAGACATGTCTTGGATACGGATCCAGAACTGAATTCTTTAACAAAATGGCCGCCAGTCGGCCATTTCGAACTTGATCCGGAAAAAAAAGACGTGCATCAAGGTCCTATTATGTTTAATGTATGTACCAAATTTGAACAAAATCCATCCATGCATGACTGAGATCCGGTTCTGGAATTGTGAAAATACGTGATTTTGATGCATTTTCGGCCTTAAAATGGCCATCATTCCGCTATTGTTAAGCAGATCATGAAACAAATGCACATATCTATTTGTGACATGATGTACCATGTGTGTGTGAAGTTTGAACTTGATCAATCCAGACATGTCTTGGATACGGATCCAGAACTGAATTCTTTAACAAAATGGCCGCCAGTCGGCCATTTCGAACTTGATCCGAAAAAAAAAGACGTGCATCAAGGTCCTATTATGTTTAATGTATGTACCAAATTTGAACAAAATCCATCCATGCATAACTGAGATACGGGTCCGGAATGGTGAAAATGTGCGATTTCAATGCATTTTCGGCCTTAAAGCGGCCCCCATTTGGCTATCGTTAATGAGATCATGAAACAAATGCACATACATATTTGTGACATGATGTACCTTGTGTGTGTGAAGTTTGAACTTGATCAATCCAGACATGTCTCGGATACGGATCCAGAACTGAATTCTTTAAAACAAAATGGCCGCTAGTCGGCTATTTCGAACTTGATCCGAAAAAAAAAATGACGTGCATCAAGGTCCTATTATGTTTAATGTATGTACCAAATTTGAATGAAATCCGTCCATGCATAACTGAGATCCGGGTCCGGAATGGTGAAAATGTGCGATTTCAATGCATTTTCGGCCTTAAAGTGGCCGCCATTTGGCTATCGTTAACGAGATCATGAAACAAATGCACATACATATTTGTGACATGATGTACCTTGTGTGTGTGAAGTTTGAACTCGATCAATCCAAGCATGTCTCAGATACAGATCCAGAACTGAATTCTTTAAAACAAAATGGCCGCCAGTCGGCCATTTCGAACCCGATCCAAAAAAAAAAAATGACGTGCATCAAGGTCCTATTATGTTTAATGTATGTACCAAATTTGAACAAAATCCGTCCATGCATAACTGAGATCCGGGTCCGGAATGGTGAAAATGTGCGATTTTGATGCATTTTCGGCCTTAAAATGGCCGCTATTCGGCTATCGTTAATCGGATCATGAAAAAAATGCATGTGCATATGTCCCATATAATGTGTGATGTATGAGTGAAGTTTGAACTTAATCGGTCCATGCATGTTCGAGATACAGGTGATCACGGACGCACGGACGCACACAGGGCAAAACATAAGTCCCCGTTTTCGGACTGCGTCCGAACGGGGACTAATAAGTAAAGACAGAGACATGCTGAATAGAAGATTGTCATATGCCAAATAGAAACTTATCCCAAAAAGGTAAACAAAGTGTATGTACTGATGCAATCTCACATGGCAGGGCATAGTCATTGGTGCATATCTAATTTGTGGCATCACATATCAGTTTGTGCTACTAGTATACTGCGTTCATTTAGTCAAGCAGTGTACCCTCATGAAAATGGTTTGATCTATCTAGTTCAAATCATGTAACAATTTAAGCTGGCAATGTTGCTGTTTTGTTGTCTGAAACAAATATAGCGATGAGAGTAACATCATGTGCATCAAAACACAGCATTTACACATGTAAGGATTTATAAAACTATGAAAATGATTAATTTGTAAACAATTGATCATGGAAAATTTAATTTGAATTAGTAAAAAACAAATAAATTTGTAGCAATTTGGCTAGAGAAATTATGCCTTTTTAAGTTTTATTAGGTACACATGTTTAACCTTTTCACCACCAAATTTCTTTATAATTCTTCAATATTTCTGGAAATGAACCCTATTTTTAGAGCCAACAGACAAAATTTGAGTCAATTTTCAGTTTTTACTCAAAAAATTGGCTATTTTGATCCCAATCTTTTGCAGGAAAGTGCAGACTATAAACAGAAACAATTTTGTGAATTTGTGATAAAAAGAAGGAGTTGGTGGTGAAAAGGTTGAAGGACTGTGTTGATTCATACCTGTAAAGCCTTAGCAGCCATCAGCAGCGTGGTGGAAGAACCAATATCTAAACCATCAGACAAGCAGAGCAGCCTTCTATAACAGACAACATACTTTCTCATTATTATCTTTTGTTACCATCTCAATAATGTTTTTGTACAAGAATACCACATGCACTCATATTACAATTTTTAAATCATTGAAAAGCATTTTGACGAGGTTTGACACTGATGTTGTACATTAACACAATGCTGACACAGGGACGTCAGCTATCATGTGTTGGCCAGCAATTTTGTAGTCAGGATGAAGAAGATATTTCATAACAACTAAAGAGTTAGAGGGTCTCACAAGGAGCACATCAGCTATTAAGTTAGGGAGCCACACAAGTAACAAAACAAAACAGAAAGTTAATCAAATATGTTCCAAGATGATTATAGTGCAGCAACAAAATAACAATTGACAGAACAATTGGTGTCTTGTACTTACTTTTTACAGTTTGGATATTTCTTTCCAATTACATTCAATTGTGATATACCTTCAACAATTGCATCGTACATGAGAGTTCTACCATATGCATATAGATTATCAACTTTATTCTGGAAATAAACACAATATAATAACTGGCATCTCTCATATTCTAGTATGTCAAGTTAGTTTGTCAATATATCGTAATGGAATAAATCTTACTGAGATTAATATGTAGTAGGAAAGTCCAAGTACGGACAGATTCAGCAAACTTAGGGAAGAGTAGGAAATCAAACGGGCGGTGCACCGCGGTCATTACCGCGGTGTACCGCAGAACGCCGGGGAGAGGCGCGGACTGCTTATAATTAGGGGTCTCTACCGCTGTACCGGTCTCTACCGCGGTCCTCGGTAATGTGTGAAATACGTACTTAACAGTTTCTTTGTGATTCCACAAGACATTGTTTTAAAATCCGATGCTGTAAATGAATACGATATGTGCGCTTGTTTAGTATTTAGTACATGTATTTAGCGTAAATTTCCAAAGTGATGCGATACAATTTTTCATGGTACATGTAGGTATACCTTTATTACACTGGAATAAAGTTTACAATTGAAAAGTGGACGATTTACAAAGTTTCAGCATATCCAAGTCGTATCCTGTTTCTTGATTGATTTGGCAGTATCATGTTCACCATTTGTGTCACACTCCAGAAAAAATGGCCAGCAAACGAGAAACGGACGAACTAATCAAAACAGGTCAGGCTGTCTGCATTGCACTGACAATGACATGATTATTTTCTGTTTCGTTTCATAAATCTTGACTTGCGCATGTAGTCTTGGTTGACAGAATCTTTTTTAAACAAAAGACGTTATTTTTCTGTTACATGTTCGTGTTCCATGGTACTCGTGAGTGTGAAAGGCATTTTGAATGAATAATTATTGAGTTTATGATACCGTACGATAACGCTAGCTGGCTCGATTAGAATTTCATTGCGTGTGAACCACTGAGGTCATTGCTCGTTACTGTGCCAACCGCACGTAGTTCAAAAGCACCTGACGTTGTTTTGTTTTTTTTCACTCGAAATGTAAGCGATACTCTGCGTTCAAAGTACGCTGCCCCGATTTTGAAATTACAGTAAATTGTAACGCATGGATTATATTTACATGAAATTTAGTTTATTTCAAAATGATATAGATGTCAAACCATAATTATTATTATTTGAAATGTTGTTTCTTGACTTGACTTTTCTGGCTTTAATGTTTTGTGTGTGCGTGTTTGTTTACAATATCATTATCAACAACAGTTATTCAGTGGCCCCGTCTCTGAGGCAGTAAGTCGCGGTTTCGACTAAGTCGCGCAGTTCGATGGCTCCGGACGATTGTATTGTGTTTTGCCGTCAGTTTTAAAGTAGAAAAACTAAGTCTGGTATTATCGCGTATTTAATTGCCCGCTCAATCAGTTGGAGGTGACAACTTAACACCTACAGACCGTCAATTACTGAAATAGAAAGGGTGATAGCAGCCTGACTCGAGGTGTCGACAGGGGTATGAAAATAAGTTTGCGTAATTATTGCAAAGGCAACGCATTATCAAGTCGGCAAAGTTGAAATATTCACAGCCAGTACGTAAACAATGAAAAACAAGTTTGCGCAATTATTACGAAGCCAACGCATTATCAAGTCGGCAAAGTTGAAATATTCACAGCCAGTATGTAAACAATGGAAAATAAGTTTGCGTAATTATTACGAAGGCAACGCATTATCACGTCGGCAATGGGGAAATATTCACAACCAGAACGGTAACAATTTTTACGTAGGCAACGCAGAGCCAGTAAAAATTTGCGTAATGGGATGTGTATAAAAAAAGGTCAACGCGCGCAGCGCGAATGGTCACCAAGGTAACAACCCACTTGTTCAGCGCGTGACTTGGGGTTAAAATTGGGCCAAGGTTTATTAGATTAGTCAGTTTCGCCAAGAAGTGCCCTATTTTTTTTGCTGATCACCCAGTTGTTGTAGTATATATTGTAGCACCAAGTGTGTGACACTCCCTCTTCGACTTCGGCTTGCTTTTCCTACTTAGTGCATGGTCTCGAGGTAACGTAAACTGCGGCCTCTCATCGAGTGTTTTACACTTGGAATTTATACTTCGTCCGATTATATTGGTATACGCGAAATATTAATCTTTTAAAATAAATCCTGAGACTATACATGATGTAAATTCAAAATAATGTGATATTATTTTACATTATGTGGGGTCTACATTATTCTGGGTTGCTTTGCGATGTTATACCAAGACTCGTGAAAATAAAATAGTGTTCTTCTGCGAACTAATAGAGACGATTTTTCCAATCTTCTGGTACCACTCGATTTTTATTATTTGAACTTGGCGGCAAGTAACCTTTAGTTTCCCAGTCTATTGTGTCCATTCATAGTCTTAACAATAGGGTGTAAATTGCCATGTGAGCCTACCGCACACAACCGCGGTAAACCGGGGTCATGGAATCTATGCATAAATTTGCATAAAATGCGGTCGACCGGCGAGTACCCACCACCACCGCGGTAATGACCGCGGTAAACCGCGAGTTTGATTTCCTACTCTTCCCTTAATTACTATGACAATCTGAAAAATATTGTCAATACAAATTCTGAAAACAATATTTTACTTGTGTGGCACATGTAGCTAATAGCTGTGTTAACACAGGCCCTTTATACACTGCCTCCACGAATAATTGCTACATCAGAGAGTCAAATCTTCAAATACCTTTCCATTTCAGTTAATAATTGTTTAAAAAACATCAAAGGCATTCCATGTTCATTTGGTTTTCTTTTTGCTTAGACATGGTTTACTGAAGAGATATTTTTAATTCTCAGAATAGTGGTTAATTAACATAATAATAAATGATTTGCATAAATTATTGATTGCTTTCTTACCTTGAAATGTTCAAATGATTCATTACATTTGTCAACCACGGTGACTGCGCTGCTGAATTCAGTCAGACCAATAATATGGGCAAAGTTGTACGCCATACTTCTATTTGCAAATGCATGGAATAACTGTTTGATAGAATCAATCCTTTTCATTGTCTCTCTGGAAAATAAAACAAATACTTGAGTTACCTGAGTGGTTTCTTCCAAACAAACATAATTTGACAGATTGCTGAAAAGATATGAATGTAGATACTGTTTGTAAACCAAAACAAGCACTTCTCAACAGGTATGCGAATATGCATAGCATATTGTTGCCAATACAACTTATTATCTTACCCAAAACATGACGTATTCATTGAGCTGCTAGTGTCAAACAAAACCTGAAAATATGAATATGAAGGGTAATTATCTTATATTGTGACTTTTAGAGAAAATTACCGGTAATCCCAGTGTATTGAATAAATTTAATCTGACTACAATAGAAATGAAAATCTATCTGTGTCATGAATTACCAATCGACTGGATAAGTACTGAGAACAAGAAAACAGATAATATTTTAATTACCACAATGGCCTCAGTCGGTTCTCTCGTAAAGTTCCCTTTCCCTACTTCTTTTGTACAGCTAACTGCAGAGAAGGGATAGTTCCTCAAACTACAAATAAAATATTGTCAATGACATAGTTACCATCTGTATTTTGATGTATTTGGTTCAAGAGAGAGAGCATAAACAATGGAAAGGAAATTTCATTAAATACCAACTATTAACTACTCACTATTACCAGAATATATTTTGCATTATTTGGTTACTGTACATATGACTAAATTGAGAATGACAAAGTTAGACAATATGACAAAGTGTCATGCCAAATTTCCAAAGCAATCTGACAAGCGGTTGTGGAAAAAATCATTTTTAACCATAAATGACAAATTGCATGTGACGTCATGAAATGAACAAATCTGACAGAGAACTATCCGAGATAGGTGTGGTATGAATAGCAAGGCAATCCAGCTGATGGTTTTGGTGAAGAAGTCATTTGAATGAAAAAGTTTACTGAAGATGTATGGACGACGACAGGTTGATTAAGTATTTCAGAAAAAAAGAATAATTTAAAAATACACCGAAATGGCAGCTAGGCGGGTAAATTTCATTTTCAAAAACAGAATTGGTCAAAAAGTTAAACAAGAGTTCAAAACTTGCCAAAGTAGTGATCTCTCAGAAAAACCAAAGATTATATAGAAGACTTGAAAAATCAATTCAAGACTTCTTAAACCAGTGATTTCCCATTCAAAGTAAAGATTATATAAGACTCTTGTCAAATCAATTCCAAATCAGTGATTTCCCATGGAAAGCAAAAAATGGAGTCTTGTAAAAAAAAAAAAAGCAGAAATGTTTCTACATACAGCACAATATTCTAGGTACTTAAGTAGAAGATTCCTTACCTAATTTTTTATGAGAATCCTGTAATCATACTAACCTTAAAGCAAGTTCATCTGCCTGTATTATCTGTGTGCTTTGTTTAACTGAGTCATATAAATGCAGAGAATGTCCCACGTCTTTACCCATGCCGGTGTAGACAACCATAGTAGCGTTACTGTTTAACGTCAAGCAGGGACTGGGTACATTCATAGGATTCTTCAATTTCAGCGGTGGGTATAATTTCAAATAATCAAATGACAGTATTTGCTCTTCCATTTTAATCAATGATTCTTGTTTTATATCTTTTAGTCTAACAAAAAAAAAATTGCGCAGGAGATTTAAAGATCAGGAGAGTTGAGAGTTTTGAGGGAACGAATACAAGAAAATTGGTTTCAAATTTTATCCTAAAAATCTATTTAACTAAAAATTGACACCGTCTCCCAAATTTCTAAATGTCACTCTAAATATATTACTTGGTTCTTGATAATGAATTAACATACACAGAAAACATGCAGGTTCCCATTGTGAGTGAGTCAAAAATAACTAGCCATGCATGGCACAGTCCCCGTTAGTTATCAAATCATATAGTTTTGTTTATAGTAACATAGTACAATACTTTGAGAGATATTGCGCTGGAACATCATTAATTAATACAAAATGGCCATGATTCAGCCATTTTGAATCAGATTGTCAAACCAATAAATCTGTACATTTATGACATGATAATAAATATATAATGAACATAATCAGTCAATGCATGTCAGAGATATGGCTCGAGAACAGCATAAATTAAAACAAAATGGTCGCAAGTCAATCATTTTGAATCTGATCTGAAAAACAAAATGACATGCATCAAGTTCCCATAATGTCCAATGTATGTACCAAGTTACAGCCGAGAAATGCTTGATTTTGATGATTTATTCAGTACAAAAATGGCTGCCATTCTGCCATCTTGAATCAGATCGTGAAACAAATTGATGTGCATATGTATACTATTATGTATGTGTGAAGATTGAATGTAATAGGTCCAGGCATGTCTAAGATATAGGTCCGGATGAATGCACAGACACACATACACACAGAGGTCAATCCATAATCCCTGTTTTCGGACTGCATTCAAACAGGGACTAAAAAGAGCAAGGTGGTTGTGCTGGATCCATGATCGATTGTTTTAAAGTTCAAATCTGAGATTTAACACCAAATAAGAATGTGCTGGATAAGTGTACCATGGGATCACTGTGGCGACAATAGACAATGCCTGACATTCATTCAATAATGATTGTTATTTGGAGCAAACCGGGTACTTGGTTGACACAGAGATAGCACATAAAATTTAGATGGTCACTATAACACAGTTATTGACATAAAAAGATACCTACTCATACAAACAATTCTTTGGCTTCTGCCATACATAGCATAATGTAGTAGAGTATGGGTGGCAGAGTAATAAACGTTCAATGTCAGACGCAGGATTCACATTGGCTAAAACTGACGGTGGTACAACTATGCCACAAACCTTGTCACCGTCTGAAAGATAAGTACGCAGTATGTCATCAGAGTACAAGACAGTAATCAATCACAGTCAAGTTAACAAGTTAACAAAACAAGGAGCCTATCGGCTGAGATAGCTTTGCTGTTAACTACTAGGGTTGCACAAACCTAATCTTACCTACGAGAAAATACGTAGAAATTATAAATTTCATTCAATACTTGTTAGGCTTAATTACACATTACAGCCCCAAACAGAAACTACTAGAGAATATACCCGGGTCCAAAAAAAACACCCTAGGGTAGCATTCTCTAAGAAAAAGGCCTCACCTAAGAGGTCACACCCCAGGGCGATCACACACCCGAAGCCTGTAATTCCTTTAATTCTATTTTTGTTTCCGGTGCATGTAGTGCGGATTTTTATTTTTTCTGTAAGCGTGTACTGGACAAAAGAGGCAGATTACAGTTCCTTCACTGAACTTTCCTAGAAATCTAGTTTTTGGCGATCGACTGACTCGCGACATCATGGTAAGGCCTTTCCATTATTAGGGCTCTAGTGTTGCCTGTTTTTTTTTTAATCGTCAGCTCAGTTTTGAATTCATTTTGATTCCTTTTATGGCGGGGTGAATTTTCTCGTTTTTCACAATCTCATTTCTAATCTTTTTCTAGACTGCATAATGCTTAAGAACGTGCTGACAAAATCGTTCGCACTCTTGTTTGGGTTGCGTGCGGGACTTGAGTTTTAGCCTTGAGAGCATTTGCGACCTATAAGATTCCCAAGCATAGAACACTTTCAGGAGAGATGAAAAGCTGAAGGCAAGCAATTAGAAAGGCTGGTAAGCGTCGCACTAAAAAGGGGAAATCCCCAGCCACGGCTAGCGATGTGTCTGATTCTATGAGTGAGGGAGATCGAGAGTTGCCAAGGTCCAACTCCTTGCTCAATGTAGTGGGATCAACGATTGAGGCAACACCTTCACAACCATTCACCGGTGAGGTGATGGAGGCGTCGGCCATTACCTTGGAAGTGACCTGATCAAATAATCATTTAGGTTTAGTGACCTAGTCTGATAATCATTCAGGTTTAGTGACCTAGACTGATAATCATTCAGGTTCAATGGCCCTGGTCAGATAATGATTCAGATTTAGTGGCCTGGTTAGATAATTTTCAAAACTTGTACCTTGTATTTTCTTGACTACAACTGCTTTTTCACAGATTTCTTCAATTCCATTTATTCTGACTGGTTCCATCAATCTGGCACATGATATGGGACACGCTAAGTCTATTGTCTTATATACTTCACTGGCACCATCACTTGCCTACAAAGATAAAATACAATAGTGATGCAAACATTGAGTCTGCCGAGTGTTATAGATAGCTGAATAGATGACAATGGAAACATTGAGCTACATTTTCTGAATATAAGGAAAGTATGGATAACTGAATAGATGATAATGGAAACATTGAGCTACATTTTCTGAATATAAGGACAGTATGGATAACTGAATAGATGATAATGGAAACATTGAGCCACATTTTCTGAATATAAGGAAAGTATGGAAAACTGAATAGATGATAATGGAAACATTGAGCCACATTTTCTGAATATAAGGAAAGTATGGATAGCTAAATAGATGATAATGGAAACATTGAGCTACATTTTCTGAATATAAGGAAAGTATGGATAACTGAATAGATGATAATGGAAACATTGAGCCACATTTTCTGAATATAAGGACAGTATGGATAACTGAATAGATGATAATGGAAACATTGAGCTACAATTTCTGAATATAAGGACAGTATGGATAGGTGAATAGATGATAATGGAAACATTGAGCCACATTTTCTGAATATAAGGAAAGTATGGATAACTGAATACAGTAAAACCTATCAAAACCGACCTTGACTGGGACTGCGATCTATGGTCAGTTTTCAGAGGGAGTCGGTTTATTCAGGGTGGGCGTGACTTCGGTTGAAACAACAATTACACGTGCTGTAAACACGGGACAAATGAAAGACACCAGAGTTTGCCTCCGGTGATTATACATGTATTTACATTTATTGTATTGTTTCCATGCGTCAAGTCACGGTCGTTGTGAGGTCAATAATTTGACTGTCGTTGCAATTTATGTCATCGTTGTCTGTAGATTCATGGTTTTCTTTGTCTGCAATAAACTTTTCAACAATCTGTTGCTCTTGTTCGCCGTCATACATTGCTTCAGTCGGTATACGTTCATCAAAGTGGAGGTATTCATCAAC
The DNA here is from genome assembly GCF_978046115.1 of Saccoglossus kowalevskii. Lineage (NCBI taxonomy): Eukaryota > Metazoa > Hemichordata > Enteropneusta > Harrimaniidae > Saccoglossus > Saccoglossus kowalevskii. The sequence goes on from NC_140651.1 coordinate 3,805,196, forward strand.
GCTACACTGTGTTTGTGGGTCTGCAACATACTAAATACGGTTTCTGAATTCTTTGTTGTCGTCTGCTTCTTCGTCATCATAAATTTCAGTCTTGAAGCCCCCTTTACGGAAACATTCGAAAGCACAAAATTGTCGATCAGAATCGTTATGGAAAGAAGAAAACTCAATGTTTTGATCATTGAAGAAGTGATAATGCAGTGTGCTTCACCGTAATTGAAGTTGATGACCCTGATTATTTGTTTATATCCGGGGTCATTACACTGTCCAGACATCACGCGATGCGAGGGCGTGTGGTGTGAAAAACTTAATCAGTTGCTATTGTTTTACACGAGACGTTACTTGTAGTGTGAGATTTGATATTGTTTCTGTGACGTTCACAGTAAATTTAACACAATGCACACTTTTTAGGTCGGGCAGACCGGTTTACAAGATAGCGGATGTGGTGCAACTGGTCGGATGGTCGATGTATTCAGTGTGAATATTGGACTTGCGACCGATCAATGCAGTCGGTGTTCGGAGTAGACAGTGGTCGGATTTAACAGGTTGATTTAACATAGGCGTCTATGGAGAAATTTCGGGACTACATAAATCGGTTGGTTCTGATGCTTTATCCAGGGGTCGGTTTTGACAGGTTTTACTGTAGATGATAATGGAAACATTGAGCCACATTTTCTGAATATAAGGAAAGTATGGATAACTGAATAGATGATAATGGAAACATTGAGCCATATTTTCTGAGATTTAGGAAATTATGGATAACTGAATGGAAAATAATGGAAACATTAAGTCACATTTTTTGATAATAGGAAATGATAGCAGAATAGATGATACCATACATTTGCATTGGTTAGTATATATGCCCAGCAAGATGCAGAGTGTTCAAATACACACTTATCCAATACACCATCTTTACCATCTATGGAAACGAACAAGAGGATTAGTTAGACACATTGTGTTGTAACATAGTTCAGCACTGCCAACAACTAATATTTATAATATATATAAACCTCATCAGCTGTATCATGGAAAACAAGAATTGAAATTTATATTCGAATTTCTAAACCACTGATAAATGTACACAGAGAATACAATACCGGTTCCAGGCTTTGGTAATAACCGTCTGAACAGGAAGTATAGTCCTTCAACCAAACACACCTGTGACAAATATGGGAATAAATAAAGATTGTGAAAAAACCTTTTTAGCATCATTTTGAACCAAATTCATAAGCATCAATTCCATCAACTTGTCTAGACTTCCACTGCCATCCAGACCTGATCACTTCCCCAAACCACTTCCTTTCAAACCTGATAACTTCCCTAACCACTTCCCTTCCAGACCTGGTCAAATAACCGACCACTCCCCTTTAGACCTGATCACTTCCTTCCACTACTTCCATGATCACCTCCCCAAACCACAGGCCTACAAGACCTGATCACCTCCCCAAACTACTGGCCTTCAAGACCTGATCACCTCCCCAAACTACTGGCCTTCAAGACCTGATCACCTCCCAAAACCACTGGCCTTCAAGACCTGATCACCTCCCCAAACTCCTGGCCTTCAAGACCTGATCACCTCCCAAAACCACTGGCCTTCAAGACCTGATCACCTGCCCCCAACCACTAGCCGTCAAGACCAAATCATTTCACCAACCACTTGCTTTTCAGACCTGATCACTTCCCTAAACAATCTGGCTTCCAGTCACATCCCCCAAACACCTTCATTTTAATATGATATATACCTGTAGTAGATAATATTCGGTAAGCTTAATCCTAAGTAACTATTAAAAATAGGTAGATGTTTCGAGCAATGGCTCTTTATCGATAGCATATAAGTAAATGTTTAAACGTATAGAAGATATTATCTACTATATATCATATTTATCTGTCTGAACAGGGTTTATTCATTAACCACTTACCTTTTAGACCTTACCACTTTCCCAAACCCTTCCCTTCAGACCTGATCAGTGGACACTGATTCTGTGTAAAGAAGTTGATGCAATAATACATACCTTTTGTGCAAAGTTCATATTTCGTTGGTGTAACTGCAGATCCAAACTTGCAACAAGCGGTGGAAATGCAGTGAGTTTTCGTACAAAGCCAAGAACATTCTTATTGTTTATCTTTGAGTGGTTATGACTAATCTAAATGTATAAAACATGTATTACTACAGTTTAATAGAAGCACACATGCACCAAAACTTATATAAAATGCAATTTAATATATAATCGATCATCAAAATATGGCTTATTAAATATGAGATTGTTACTTGAGCTACCTGGTAGTGTGATTCATTCAGCACAGAGAACAGAATACTATAATCACTCTGACTACTGTTATCATGATTAAATTTTCAATACTACTAAAATTCTTGATTTTCCAATGATTAATGAATTCATGATTTCGCATGATGGTCATGGCAAATAGAACTGAGTTGTTTATTCAACAAAACTATCCAATGACTTTATATGGCAAGTAGAATCATGTTGTCAATTTTGGTACTTTGATTTCATATATGATGTCATAATCAGGTTTCATAAAATAACTAAGATTCTAGAATGCATATGGTCCAACTCAAAAAAGCATCATTGCTGCAAAGTGCAATTTTGACTAAAACAATTACAAAACTTTTGTACGAGTTTTTTAAGCAAAACAAGCTGAAGTATACTTACAACTACATTCAAAACTGAGTAAAATACAGCCAGTCCAGTCAGTGTTTGTTCCGTGTATGTGTTGATATCAGCATCAAATTGGCGACTCTTACTGACATAGTTATCACATGTCAGCGATGAAAGTGCCACCATTATTGTCTGACCATCAACAACCCCGTGTTTATCAAGACTGTCATCATCCGAGTTTTTCCAACTACAATCATCCAATCTAGCAAAGAAATTAGACATTATTTTGAATGAGTTTGAGAAGGGTAAATAAAGTATGTTACCACTATATCAGTACTTTTCATTTGCAGTACATGTTTACTGAAATCAGTCACTGACTAGTAGTTGTGCATGTGACAAGTTAGACAAGATTTTTAACGAAAAAATAAGCTATGCATGTCTGTATTCTACTGTTCCTTCGATGGTTTAATATTTCACACACTATACCTTTCTAATTTGGTTGTCTGATTTAGACTCATATTACGAAAACTGTTGTATTTGAAAACTTGTATTTGGTGTTAGCACTGTATACAGTCAAACCTGTCTATAAAGGACAGTCAGTGGACTGAGCCAAACTGTCCTTTATAGACAGGTGGTCTTTATATGGAGGTGGCCTAATTTATTCATGTAATCATGAATATTAATTAGGGTGGGAATTTTAAGGGAGATCATCAGCAAAACAAACCTACAATGAATTGGTCTTTTTAATAAGTCACTCATTTTCATCTGGATAATTACACAGCTTTACTTTTTTTAAACCAAGTGATTTTGCCCATGGATTCATTGGTGTATTTAATGCATAAGAACAATTGTCAACGATCGGTCGCATTGGCGTTTCAGCTCGGACTTTCACACTCTCGCCAAGCAGTCTTATTCCCCAGTCTCTTACACATATTCCATCACAGGCGGTAATCAGTCCCATCGTTAGTATTGTCGATTGTACACTGTGACAAAATGCACAGGCAAAGTTGCCGTGATTGAAAAAACAAACAAGCATTAAAAATGAAGAAGCATTGGTAATAAACAAAATTGACCAAACTCGTAACGATTGCTCCAACTCTCGGTGTTGAATCAGAAAGTCAAACGAACCGGAAATGAAACACGGTGATCGTACACGCAATTTTACAGTTATTTGTTGCAAGCATCGACGTGTCAAAACTGCCCAAACGAATTTTCTCGATTGCGAAATATTGATATTACCGTTTATAAAAAAAAGAGGATCAAAATAGAAAACATCTTTCGTTGAGAATAACCCCGAGATGACCCCTCAGTAAATATACGTTTTGCCCATGCGCTAGCTTTATTAGCATAATTTATAACGATCAACAACATGGCGGCCAAAATAGGTCGGATTTTGCAATCCCGCGATGAAAACAAAATAAACGAATGTTTTATTATTTTGTTTGGATATTTCATGTCGACAAGGTAAATAAAACATCTCTCATTTAATAAAACTGGTTAATTTTTTTTTTTTTGAGACAGGGGGAATTTGCTCTTCATGTGCGAGACAGTCCACAGAAGTGCCGCTGGCCGGCTGGGCATCGATAGTATACCGGGGGTAGTACCGATCCGAGACAAGCTAGTTTTTCATTTCAAACTTTGAATGAAACTGTTTTAATTTGTTGTTAAAATCTTTCCAGTCTCTAGACGTTACATTCAGATGATATTCAACTTTTTTTTTTTTTTACTTTTTCGCAACTTCACAAACCAAGTTGCGATGGTACCCCTGTCTATTAGCCCTAAAGATTGCGTACTCGGTAATCTGAACATAACATATGGCCACTTTCCTGTTAGCAATTCGCAAGTAGCTATTGTCTTTTTGCTGAGACCGTCTGATGGAAATGTTGGTGGTCGTTATACAAAGGTTAAAGTGTGAATAGGTCTACAATAGGGTGGTCGCTGGTCGCGTTGGACAGGTTGTCGCTATATCCAGTGTCTTTAACGTGTAAATTGCGAAGGGACTGTACTAAGGTGGTCGCTATGAGCAGGTGGCCGCTCTGCACAGGTGGTCGTTAACACAGGTTTGACTGTATTATACATCTGTCACCGTAACGCCATAAGTTACAGCGTGCCATAATTTTGTGGTATTTTACAGGGTATTTTTTTCCTACCATATAAGAAAATGCAAATTCCAAATATGGAATGATTATGCGCGAAAGCATCCTCTAATAATAAAAACAAACATGGCTGCCACCAGGGTTTGATCGGACTCTACACAAAGAAGTTCGCTGATTCTGTTCTAAACTTTTAGATTTCAGCATTCCCATGATGTATCCTTGGAAGGAAAAGACATATAATAATAGGGTTATTATGAGAATACTTCAAAGTATGCACTCAGACAGTACGCCATGCATTGACGATACTCCAGCTGTACTGTTGTCTTCGTGCATATTTGAGGTATCCTCGTAATAACCTCATATTATCACTATGTTGAATATAAATACCTGAGCCTTTGACAGCTTGTCTCAATACCAGTGGCCGAGTAGATCTTTCGTTTTAGAGTCTAATGTAAAAGATAAGAAACATTCATTCTTTCTCACAGTCCCTTTTTTTTGTACTCATATTAAATAAATTATTTGTTATTTTAATGAATAATATGCATTAGGTTATACTGTAAAATACTTTATTTTAACTGGAATTAATTTTCGCTACAAAGACTTTTTGGATGTTTTGTATGGAATTTATTTTCACTGATTTTTGACGAGTTGAATGTAAAATATAGGAAAAAAGGTATATTCGCTGGATTTTATTTTCACTGAACCATTCCTACAGCGAAAATAGAGTGACAGCGGCATTCATGCATGCAAAATTTGCAGCTCTTTCTCAGAATTTGGTTCAGGTAACCATGACTGTTTAGGTTCTTTATGATATGTATTATACTGAAGCATGATGTGAACATCAAGATGTCACATTCAATAATAAAACCAACCAGAAAATTGATCATGTTTTATACAGAAAAGACAAGTGTTTATCAAGGCTTGGTGATTTGTATAATCCGGAACATAAAAATCTGGAGCGCTTCCTGATTACACTTGACAATTTTTCCTTGTTTTTATGGTTTGTTTTGGCACGCGGCAGTCAAGCTAAATCAACATTTCGCTATTACGTCATTTTACCACAATTTGCTAAAATTGCATGTCACTTTTTCAACATGTTTTACAGTATGTCTGTGAATCACTGTAGTAGAGTGTTTCCCTATCGTCGGAAAAAGGAACTAATCTGATAGGAGTCCACCCAAGGTAACTACATAGAACATATAAAAGCAATTAGACTGGTAACTTTTAAGAAAAAGTGGAGAATATAATTTTTTACCAAAAATATTTGCTAAAAATAAAGAATTGAAGACATCAACACAAAATGAACTAATCTGACGGAGGTCCACCCAATGTACCTACATACCAAGTATAAAAGCTGTCTTCCTTGATGACAGTGAAGCTTAAAAGTTGACAACGATGATCTGAAGCCGATTTTAAATTATATTTGAACCAAAATAAACAAAAGCAATTGAAAAAAAATGTTGGCAGAAAAAACGATGGCGTTCAAATAATATTTATTACATAAACTAGAGCAATTATGTTACTGATATTAATATACATGTAGTAATAAATTGCATGTATTGATTGACCGATGGAAAGTAATAGAAACTGAACATTACCAATACTGTGTCATTTGCCAAGTCTACATGTACTTTGTATGTGTCACCCATCATGATATGGACATACAGTATCGCCATTCCAACCTCATGGTCTAGCTTCTCCTCAGTAATTAGTGTCATGTCTCGTAAACCAGTCTTAGTAAAGATCACAAATAAAACTGATCCAGACTCAATTTTACGTTTCTTTAGAGTCCCTGTGAAACATAAAACATTATAATATCAAATCAAAAAAATAAATAAATTTGATTGTGGTTTTCAGTCTGATTCATTTAAGAGCACAATTGAAAATAAAGTGTGGTTATTGAGATAGAAAACTGCCTAACTTGTGCAAATTAGGTAATTAAGAAATAATATTAATTAATAACATAAATTAATAATAATACTAAGGTCTGTGGATTATTTCAGAAGCACTCTTTATTGTTCAAGTTTTATTAAAATCTGTTTGGTGGTTCATGTGAAAATCAGGCTTGTTACTATTCATCATGAATTGTGTGTTATCACAGAACATCTATGTACATGTATTAAGTTCGATTGAAATCTGTGAATTGGTTCTTGAGATATCAATTAAATTACTTCCTAAATAACTAAGTAGTTTTGTTTATGTGAAAAAAAGATTGAGATTCATAATTTGTTGAAATTTTCAGTGGTAGAAAGTGTTTAGATCTGTGATAGAGATCACCGAAATTGATGTATTCATCAAGAAATGTCACGTTTTAAAACCTGGATAAGGTCAAGTAGTACTTACCACTGTAAAAGAGAGTGTATACTGTGAATGGGGGAAGGGGTGTTACCGACAACCGCGAGTGGTGGAGTAATGACAACCAAGTAAAGGGGAGTACTGACAACCTTTTTTGGGGATGGGGTAATGACAACCGTGAGTGGGGGAGCACTGACAACCGTGAGTGGGGGAGCACTGACAACCGTGAGTGGGGGAGTACCGGGTACTTACATTTATTGAGGAACACATCACATGTGATAGGAATACCCTCTGCTGTATAAATCTGAACTTCACAATCTTCCGTCAATGGATCCACTTTGGATAACAAACATATCAGGTAATCTACTGTGTGTTTATCAGGATCCAAGCCATCTATCTTACGACTCACAGTCTTCAGTAAACAATCAAAGGTTTTGTAGAAAATAACATATTGTTCACAATTTGAATGAGTTGGCTTGAGTTGACAAGCAACTGTCTGATATAAAAATTGACAATCAGATTGGTCGCTAGTTAGATGGTCTGGAGACTTCTTGTGAGACTGGTCATGAGCATTGACTGAAAAATCTGACAACTGAAAACCAGTTTGACCACTCTGCTCATCCGACTGATCCATTGGACAGTGCACAATGGATGGAGGCAACTGGATATCAGGTAAACTCAAGTCTGATTCCATTGGTTGGTGTAAACCTTGCTCAACAATTGCAGGAGACTTGACATCACATAAACACAAACTTGATTCCAAAGACTGACTTTGATCTTGCTCAACAGCTGAAGAATACTTGGTATCATGTGAACTGGAATCTGATGCTATTGGTTGATGTAAATCTTGCCCAGAGGCTGGACATGACTTGACATCATGTATACTCAAACTTGATTTTATTGATTGATGTAAAGCTTGACCAATGGCTGGAGAAAACTGGACATTAGGTGAAATAAAACTTGCTTTCATTGGCTGATGGTCTTGCCAAATGGCTGGAGAAGTTAAGACATTGTGTGAACTCAAACCTGATTCTATTGGTCGATGTAAATCTTGTCCAATGGCTGGAGAAGACTGGACATTAGGCGAAATCAAACTTGCTTTACGTGGCTGATGATCTTGCCCAATGGCCGAAGAAGTCAGGACATTGTGTGAACTTAAACCTGATTCTATTGGTCGATGTAAATCTTGCCCAATGGCTTGAGAAGACTGGACATTAGGCGAAATCAAACTTGCTTTCAGTGGCTGATGATCTTGCCCAATGGCCGAAGAAGTCAGGACATTGTGTGAACTTAAACCTGATTCTATTGGTTGATGTAAATCTTGCCCAATGGCTTGAGAAGACTGGACATTAGGCGAAATCAAACTTGCTTTCAGTGGCTGATGATCTTGCCCATTGGCCGAAGAAGTCAGGATATTGTGTGAACTTAAACCTGATTCTATTGGTCGATGTAAATCTTGTCCAATGGCTGAAGAAGACTGGACATTAGGTGAAATAAAACTTGCTTTCAGTGGCTGATGATCTTGCCCAATGGCCGAGGAAGTCAGGACATTGTGTGAACTTAAACCTGATTCTATTGGTTGATGTATATCTTGCCCAATGGCTGAAGAAGACTGGACATTAGGCGAAATCAAACTTGCTTTCAGTGGCTGATGATCTTGCCCAATGGCCGAAGAAGACAGTACATCATGTGAGCTTAAACCTGATTCTATTGGTCGATGTAAACTTTGCCCAATGGCTTGAGAAGACTGGACATTTGATGAAATCATTGGCTGATGATGGTCTTGTCGAATGGATGGGGAAGTTAGAACATCGTGTGAACTTAAATTTGATTCTATTGATCGATGTAAACTTTGCCCAATGGCTTGAGAAGACTGGACATTTGGTGAAATCATTGGCTGATGATTGTCTTGTCGAATGGACGGGGAAGTTAGAACATTGTGTGAGCTTAAACCTGTTTCTATTGGTCGATGTAAACTTTGCCCAATGGCTTGAGAAGACTGGACATTTGGTGAAATCATTGGCTGATGATGGTCTTGTCGAATGGACGGGGAAGTTAGAACATTGTGTGAGCTTAAACCTGTTTCTATTGGTCGATGTAACCCTTGCCCAATTGCTGGAGGAGACCAAACATCAGATGAACTCAAACCAGACTCCAACTGCTGACATTGACCTTGATGAAAGGTGTGCGGTGACTGGATATCTTGTGAATTAGTACTAGTACTATTATTTGAAGTTGGTGATAGAATCCCTCTGGGTAGAATAGAATCAGTTGTTTTATCATCACCTCTCAATTCAGAACACATTCGATTAAACCGATTTCTTTGAATTTTAGTCATTCCTGTGGGAAAAACAAACAAAAAAGCATCTAGATAAATCTTCTGCATGATAAAGATACTGAGCACAAAGAAGGGAATTCAAAAAAATATTCACTTCAAACATATTAAAACAAGAGTTAGACAAAACTGGTTCTTGAGAATATTATGAGATTATTACGAAGATACCTCAAAGTATGCACGAAAACAGTACAGCGGGAGTATCAACCAACACGCAGTGTAGGTTGATGCGATGGCGTACTGTCTGAGTGCATACTTTAAGGTATCCTCGTAATAACCTTATTATACATCTTTTCCTTGTCGAAATCCGAAAGGTTTAGAACACCCTGGTGGCAGCCATGTTTGTTTTTATTATTAGAGGACGCTTACGCGCGTAATCATTTCATATTTGGAATTCGCATTTCTTTATATGGTAGGATGAAAATACCCCGTAAAATACCGCAAAATTCGCATTTCCTTATATGGTAGGATGAAAATACCTTGTAAAATACTGCAAAATTATGGCACGTTGTAACTTATGGCGTTACGGTGACAGATGTATAATAAACAGTGCTAACACTAAATACAAGTAATTGACATGTTCCCGGTGCTTTAAAGTTATTAGCTTAAAATAAAGTTGGTATAATTGGAGTTTATAAAGATAGTTGGAGTATACCACTCGATTTTTACCACTTCATTCCAAATACATATGTTGTGAAACGTAGTACCAGTATACTCAGTAACTTGTCTCAAATTTAATGAAACAAATTTGTTCATTATTATATTAATAATAATAATATAATAATAACCTTTATTATAACCGTAAAGAAGTTACAATTCTTTTTTGGTTTGTAAATAATAAAGTATTTTTTTTTTTTTTTTGTTGATATATTGTATATAAACACCAACTTAACTACTAGTTAGTGCTAGTCTTTTAGTAAAAGCATTGTTTAAGTATCTGATAACATGTCTAAGCAGAGATGGCTCTGTCGTGTTTGAAATCATTTTGAATTTGTCGATGTAATTCTGTGTTGAGAAATTATTGTATATTCTGTTAAATTGTTCATAAACTTCTTGTCTTTCATTTGTATATATTTGACAGTGTAATGTGAAATGTATTTCGTCTTCTGTTGTTTTACATATTTTGCAAATTCTTTCATCAGCTGGTGTTTTAGGACGTGTATTTCTCCCACCTTCAATTTCTACGCTACGGAAGCTTAGTCTTAGTTTGGCTAGTGTTTTAATATCTTGATATTTTTTCATAATGTTTAAGTAGGGTGCACATTTAATTGTGTTATTTAAAGGTTTGTATGTGCGAAGTTTAGAGTTTTCTCTATTGTTGGTCTCATTCCAGATATTTGTATATTAATATTATTCAGTCGACACACTGCTCATTAATAACTGAAACACCCATTTTTAGCAGGATTCAGGTTTTTCTTAGTAATATATTTACAGCAAAAGTACCTAAAAGTTATTATTATTAATCTAACAGGTCCTTCAATTCACATCTGCTTTCACGTGTGAAACGCAGTTTATTGGCTACTCGCACCCCGTACATCCGGGTCTCTTTCAAAACAAGATCTACAATGTTTACGTTTGAGATTTAGTGAAGATAACAAAACAGACCTCAGCATACGATTTGGATATGATTGTGCTAAAAATTAAAACATACACAATTCAACACAGGGATGTAACTAGCAACAAATACAAACCTAAAGATAGAAGATCATCATTGAAGACGTCCAATAGATCGTCTGTGTTTTCCACTCCAAGGCTACGAAAGGCGTTGATGAAATTGTGAAGACGATTCTGTCGTAGCATCGCTATCCATGCATGGCTGACACGACTCATGATCTCTGTTGATCGCTAATGGTGATGCCAAGCTGTCTCACAGATTGGAATGCAACTTCTGATACTCTATGGAATGATTAAAGATTGTGATTGCGATGTGATTACTGATATAATCAAACTTGTAAACATCGGCACACAATGCACCTCAGCCAACTTTCTTTGCCTGGAGCTCTGACTCTACCGCTAGAGGGCGTAATTAAGTACCCGGATGACAGGTGTTGGACGTCTGGAGTGCACCAGATTAGCGTTATTTAACATGCTTTATAATAAACATGTCATGAATTTTAAATACTTCAGCCTGAAGGCTGAGTATATATATATTTTTTTCGGTTTGGAAAACATAAGTAAGTAAAGTAAATAACTTTATTGATTTCGTATCCTTATTTGAATCTTTAAATAAACAACAGCTAGCTAAAAAAAGTAACAAACTAAAGTAAACAATTAGAAAATTAGATCAATAAGTAAAACAGAACAAAAATTTAAAAAATACAATAAATGTAAAATTGAGTGATTATTTTGGGGCAGCTGGTGGTTTTTTCAGTGCAATATCTCTGCAGTTAAAAATGAATTACTATCCCTGCTACTGGCTCCTGTCATCCATGGCCTGTCCTACTATTAAAACGGCAAAGGATCCCATAAGTGCCTTAAACCATAGACCCTCCACTGGAGGGTCTATGCTTAAACGTAGCTCATTCATACTTGAAGCTATACCAACAAGAGGGCGCTTATAACTCAAAACTTGTTTTCACGTTGATGAAATCATGGACCTCCATGATAATACCACGGTACCCACCTAGCATGATAATACAGATAAGTTGGCTGTGCAAGTCGCGGACTCTGCCGGAATCAAACTTACACCTAACAAAATTGACGTGAGCCATCGCTTACTATCAAAACCAGGCCGCGACCAGCACCCATTATTGTGCGATTTGTCAGCGCAAGAAAATATATAAAAAAATAAATCAACAAATGACATGAATATATATCACAATACAACAAATACCGTTTATATTAACGAGAACTCAACAGCTGCCAACAAACACCTCTTTCATAACGCGAACGTGGTCAGAAAACAATGTGAATGGAAGTTTATATGGACAGTCGGCAGTAAGATTTATGTACGACGATGTGAGGGAACCAGTGCTCTAAGGATAACATCACTTAAAGATATTGAGCGTATCCGACAACCGTCTTCTGATGTTACCACCGCCGACAGCTAATACACGTAAATATAATAAACGTGAACATGAACCAATGTAATAAACATAAACATGAACCATTATGGATACACAAAATGACAATGCCAACGTTAAGTACTAGTATAACTGTAATTCTTACTCAGTTGACCAATTCAATTCACATTCTAACTTTTCATATTTCTCGCATAATTTAATTCATTTTAATATCAGATCTTTATCTAAACATTTTGATGAACTTATTACATTTTTTAGTGTCGTAAAACATAATTTTCTTTTTCTTGGCCTCGTCGTAACATGGCTGAATTCAAACTCTAACCGTTCTAAGTATAATTTACCGTCCTATAATTTAATTACATGTAAGCGTGACAAATCAAAAGGCGGAGCACTGTACATTCACGAATCCTTGTCTTTTACCCGTATGCACTGTGAATCGATCTTTGTGGAAACCCGCATAAACAACAAAAAGATTATCATAGGCGTTAAGTACCGTACACCTAACACCCCATATCATGAATATTTTGACAGTTTGGAGCTATGTCTACACCAGTTGTCAGCCAAGGCTATTGATTCTATTATACTTGGCGATGTGAACAACACCTAACACCCCATATCATGAATATTTTGACAGTTTGGAGCTATGTCTACACCAGTTGTCAGCCAAGGCTATTGATTCTATTATACTTGGCGACGTGAACTTTGACACGTCTGTTGATTCCCCGCCTGTCACTCACTCACCTGACTCACTACAATACTATTCTCAATTCGTACAATTGTTTCCAATTATTATCACATCTACTAGGGTGCCTGATACTTCTAGTACTGCAATTGATCACGTGCTTACGAATACATCCGGCCATTTCATACAATGCGGAACTATTCACACCGATATTAGAGACCATTATCCTGTTTTTTGTAATTTTAAAAATTGTCAGCACGCTTTTATAGAAGATAATACGGTCTTGAACTATGAGTATACTAATTACAATCATGGAGGTAACAACTTTTCACCTCCATGTTACAATCAAAGCGCGTTTATTGCGGACTTAAAATCTTGGCAACCAGTGTATGATCACTCCGACCCTAATGATGCATATAATACATTTTATGACTTAGTTTATACGGTTTTGTGTAAGCATTTGCAGGTCAAATTAAATAAAAGAAAATTTAAACATCTATCTAAACCTTGGTTGTCAAAAGGTATAATTAAATCACTCCAAACCAAACACAAATTATTTGCCAAGATAAAAAAAATCCTGGCAACTTTGAAAAAGAAACGAAATATAAAACATATAGAAACCTTTTGACTAAACTCCTCAAGTCAGCAAAGAAACGCTAAAGTTAAATATGTAACTGTGGTCTGGGAGAACCTTGCTGCTGTTTAATTTTTCAGAGATTTTCTAATTTTTATTTCTTTTCTTTTGTTGAATTTCATTGTATTTTAATTTTAGTGTTTTAGTTTGTCTTATTTTATTTGTCTTTGTCTCATTTTGTACCTTACTAAACCCACAGATGGTTAAGTTGCGTAATAAAGTTATTATTATTCAAATAACTTCAAGTACGCGCATGGCAATACTAACAAAACGTGGCAAGTGATAACTAATATTTTAAATAAATCAACTAAAACACCAGTTACTCTGTGAAAAAAATATTATTGAAGAGTTTAACCATTTTTTCACCAATATCGGATCTAAACTCGCGGATAACATTACTGTCCGGGCGACTTTACTCAATATTTGACTGGCAATTTTTATTTTCGACTTGTGAATGAGAGCGATATAATCAATGAAATATATGAAAATCAGTAGGACATAATGACGTTCCCCCTAAAATAGTCAAGCATGCAAGCCATATCAACTTCTCACCAACCCGGAACCGGATCTCAGTCGCATATGGACAGATTCTGTTCAAACTTGGTATATACGTTGAGCATAATGGGACTATAATGCACGGATCTGGTTCAATATGTTTTAACACGGTTACTAGAAGAATTCTTCTAGTAACTGTGGTTTTAAAGAATAGAGCTCCCTATCTATATACATGTATTCGACATTATACATAATGAGTGTTATAAAACATCTGTATGTCATCATGAAGAAATGTGTCATTGTCATGAAACAACGAACCAACAAAGATACTTATCATCGGTGTGTTATCATGTCAATGTAATCATTAATTTAACTTGAAAAGTAAGCATTCCCACTTGTAGACGACCTCTCACTGACCCCTATAAGCATTCCCACTTGTTGACAGCCTTTCACTGACCCCAGTAAGCATTCCAACTTGTAGACGACCTTTCACTGACCCCAGTAAGCATTCTCACTTGTAGACGACCTCTCACTGACCCCTGTAAGCACCCCCACTTGTTGACAGCCTTTCACTGACCCCAGTAAGCATTCCCACTTGTAGACGACCTCTCACTGACGCCTGTAAGCATTCCCACTTGTAGACGACCTCTCACTGACCCCTGTAAGCATTCCCACTTGTTGACAGCCTTTCACTGACCCCAGTAAGCATTCCCACTTGTAGACGACCTCTCACTGACCCCTGTAAGCATTCCCACTTGTTGACAGCCTTTCACTGACCCCAGTAATCATTCCCACTTTTAGACGACCTCCCACTGACCCCTGTAAGCATTCCCACTTGTTGACAACCTCTTACTGACCCCTTTAAGCATTCCCACTTGTAGACACCCTTTACAGCAAGAAGTATTGGGCGTACAAGTGATAATATGATAAATGCGATTAATCCACCGATATTTACTATATGGCGGGAGCCATCTTGAACACCGATTGAAATCAGGGAGAAAATAAATTTTCACATTCAAACAATTTGTTGGGTTAACATTAAACCAACCGCTAATAAAATTTGACTTTATTCATCATTTTTGCGTGGACAATCCCTTGTATATGAACACCTATTTCACAAAGAAAATATAACACTTTCCCTGGTATTTTGAAAGCGAGATCGCCATTCAACTACATTGTAAAGTATGACGACCGTCCCTTACTGTTATATAGATTCACCCAGAGTGGGAGTGACCACAGGACGGCGCCAGCGAGATTCGAAAGCCAACCGTTCAGTCAAAACCAAAGCAGTTAGCCAATTTGCTAGCGAGTTTGCAAATTGGCTGTCCCAATACTTGCTGCAAATAAAAACATTGTATGTAAGTTTGTGTTAGCTTGAGACCTACACACAACATACAAGTTATGTTCTAATTTTGTTCAAACAGGAACAAAAAAATCTCACTGCGAGTAAGGTTTCTTTCACTTAAAATATTTATTGATAACAATGGCAAAACCAACATACTTTACACACATTTGTTTACAACCTTAATGAAATAAGTAAAAAACATTCAGACATACCGGTACGATTCTTCTCAATACGAGTCTCTGCTGAAGCAATCGTTTCGTATTTAAAAATGAGGCAATGTTTTTACAATCAAATTAAAAAATATTATTTACAAATAGTATCATATAGAACACAATTTTCACATTAAAGTTACTGATACTATTCTCATCTATAATACATGTATATCGGATATTATGTTACAAGTGTTCTAAAAATCAATAACATTTTTTTTCAGCTTCATAAATAGTCTACAGAACTAGATAGGGACGGAATGACAGCTGTTGAAAGGAACTGTTTTAAAATCTTTATTTTGTTCACAATTTGTTTACATACATTACTATAATAAGTAAAGTATCCAGGAAACCATAAAATTTTCTTCATCTTCAAAAAATTTTTGTGATTTGAAAATCTAAAAACATTGATGAAGATTGACAAGTATCAGTTTGACTCTCTGTTTATAGAAGCTGTATTTAAAAAATATATATCTAAATTCATGAAAAATTGATCTGTTGTGAAATTACAGCGGTTTACAGTATACAAGAAACACCGGGTTAAGTATTTATAGTTTCATTTTAGAATTCAAAATTGGGGCTCCTTTCACAGGTGAAGACACGGCAGTTGTTGTCAATCGAAGATTATTGCGAACATAATTTAATGGTCTACGATGATATTTGGGTTTAGGATGTGGCCCAGCTATTGGTCTTTCTGACTGTCCTGTAGGTGGTGCATATGATGGTGTAATGCCTTTGATGTCATATGTCCATTGCATATCAGCAGTCTGAAAACATAAATACAAACGCAATTGTTATAGTTGTGTATTAAATATTTAAACATTCCTGGCAACACAGTCACAAGATAATCCTAATGCGGTTGTCTTTCATTTTTAATTGAATTTTAATTGAATAACACGAATCCTTGCAGTGGTTCTGATAATCAGTTTGGAAGATGGCTTACAACACAGCGAAACACTTGGTTTCTATTCTAGACTTGATGGCACTGTTTAACAGACGGTGTACTATGTGTGTGTAATGATTTGAGGCTATGACCTTTAGTTTAGTTATTTGCATAATGATATTGATACATTGTATGGAACATCTCCTGAGTATTTAGACTCAGTTCCAGGCCTAGCAGTTGAGCAATAAACACTTTGGCTACAAGTGCTCCTCTCCAGTGTGTTATTCTCCTCCTGGATTTGGTGACCAATACTCACTTGGTTCACTCTACCTTGAGAAGTCTGTTCTCAGTTTATAGTGTGATTCACTATTTTATAGGGTGCTAAACATTGTGTCTATATTCAGTAACTATTATTTAATTCTTATTTATCTACATTGTATGTGATTCAAGAAATGTATTCCAATGAATGTATCATTTTGAAAAACTTTACATATACCGGTATGTAGTATGGCAATGAATGAATGAATGAATTAAAAGTATGGTAATGCCTTGATGCCGTTTAAAATAGTCTTTCCTTCACAATTTCAGTTTTTTTACATTTTGATCTTAAAATTAGGTGTCCTCAAATAAGGCACCCTGTAAATTTATGTATGACTGATCCCCATTCCTTCACAGACGTATCAAACGCAATAATTACTCACTCGTTTTTAATTTTGCTATTTTCGTTGGAAAGTGAAATTCGCTAAATTAAATCCACATGAACATGTAGAATAACGCTTAAAACCCAGTGAAATTGCTTAAAACATCAAAATAGTGAATTGAAACGCTAGTGAAAATAAATGGTTTCACAGTACACAATGTAATCCTTACCTGTACAACTAATTTTCCAATGTACGTTTTACCATAAATTTTGGGTGTGAATGATATTGTAATTAAAGTTCCATTTGTACCAAGTGGTAGCAGTTCACCAGACTGGGGGCTTACAGAAAACTCAACATCACTGCCAGCTACAAAGTAGCTATTAAAAGCAATTGGATGTCTGCAGAGAAATAAACAATAATATGGTTAGACTGAAAGAAATGTTACATCTATAACTAAGAAATATCATACCCATTAATTATATTACATATAAACCAAAGATTTTAAATTGGGTCATTATAATATGAGTTTATTATGAGAATACCTCAAAGTATGCACGAAGACAGTACAGCTGGAGTATCGACCAACGCGCAGTGCAGCATACTGTCTGAGTAATATGCATGTAATCATTCCATATTTTGAATTCGCATTTCCTTATATGGTAAGATAAAAGTACCCCGCAAAATACCGCAAAATTATGGCACGCTGTAACTTATGGTGTTACGGTGACAGATGTATATAAATGAATTATTGTGACTACAGATACATCTCTGTTGCAACATAGTATCAATTGCTACAGTACTAATAGAGTAAATACAGTAGTGTACAAATGCAGACTTTTTATCTCAGATGAGACTTGATTAATTGTATGAATATGTGCATGTGGTATGAATCTAATATGAAATAAATGATAAAATATATCAAATAAAACAGTTGATGACAACAGAAACATGTGCAGTTTTGTAAAACTACTTCTGTTGTACAGTCAGAGTTGATTAGGAGAAAACAAAGTACACACCTTGCCTGACTAGTCAGTCGGAATCCTACAGCTGATGTCTTGCCAAGACCCGCTGCCTCTATCGTTATAGTGTCGTCTACTATTGGTTCAGTTGATATGAATCGTAATGGGAATGTCCACACACCGCCGGTTGCTGCAACTATACGTAACTTCACATCATAACTGTCAAGAGAAAGAATACAATTATTATCTGGCAACCATTATAATAAATTCATACTACCCATACGTAATCTACTAATTAGAAACCTTTATTTATTGTTGATATTTAAATTTGTACATGTGTTCATTTCATTTCATTTGTTACACATATAAATCTACGAGTATTGTACAAAATAGAATTTGAAATAGGTATAGGGGAAAAATAGCTGCAGCTAATCCAGTCTGTTCCCCGTTCAAACAAATATTTAAATAAATAAATTATAGGGCAAAAAGTAGCTGTACATCATACTATTAATTTGTAATGAATAAATAGATATATGATAGAAATATATATATACGCAATATACCTCTATATATATATATTTATACACACACACACATAATAAAAACTCGAATGAATAAATAGAATATATCAGGAGAAGTTAAAGACTGGAAGCAAATACTAAATATGTACACTCCACATATTAACTGTCAATTATAATTTTTGAGTACATAGAGGACAAATAAAGCAATATGCTGAAAGTAAAACCAAAATGTGAGAAACCACCACCAGAGACATATAAATACAAGCATTTCATTGAAGATTAATTAAAAACAGTGGATGTGGTATGATGTGATGTGATGTGGTGCTGAGGAGCACAGTGTAGTACACAACTACTATGTTAATCACAAGAATACATTCAACTTACTTCATGACTTTGTACGGTGCAAATACTACATTGAATAACAATGTGACAATGCCAGTAGATTTATCTCTCATTTTACGCACTAAGCTGATAGCTACAGAGTTACCAAGCTGTGCGTTGGCTTCCTCTGTGTCATATATTATCTCATAAGAAAACTCTTCTGTTACAGTGTTACCTGTATAACAGAAATTAAGAAATTATAAGTCAGAAACAATCATCAAATATTAGATGAGTAGGGAGAGATGTGTCAGATGCAGTATCATGTGTGAGTAATAAATAAATCCACATGTTATAGGAAACAAAACTAATATGCACTTTCCATAACATTAACTTTGACAATTGAATATTCAACTGATCTCCAATATGTTGGCTTTTAACCTTTTCACCACCAGTTCCCTCTTTTCATCACAAATTTATTGGATTGGAATAAAAATAGCCAAATTTTTGGAGAAAAACTGAAAATTTACTCAAATTTTGTCTGTTGACTTCAAAATTAGGGTTCATTTCCAGAAATATTGAAGATTATAAGAAAAAAGTGCAGAAAAATTTGGGTGAGAAAGTCAGGTGGTGAAAAGGCTAAAGACAGTCAAGTCAGATCATTGCTTGATGTAAGACATTAAACATGTATTTCCAAGATATAATTGACAGCTTATACCATTAAATGCCCCGATATATACAAACAAGCAGCCTATCGGCTGAGATAGCTCCGCTGTTAGCAATGCACATTTCAATTAAAGAACTGAAGACATCATTAGAAAATGAACAATATGAATAGTATCAAAGCAATCGGACTTACAGTTTTTAACAAGAAGTCGAAAATATCACTTTTTACCAAAAATTACAAAAATATTCACCAAAATAAATTAATTAGAGAATTGAAGATATCATCACAAAACGAACAAATCTGAGAGAGGTCCACATGTAGTACCTATGTATGTAATATCAAAGCAATCGGACATACAGTTTTCAACAAGAAGTCGAAAATATCACTTTTTACCAAAAATGACAAAAATATTCACCAAAATTAGAGAATTGAAGATATCATCACAAAATGAACAAATCTGAAAGAGGTCCACATGTAGTACCTATATATGTAATATCAAAGCAATCGGACTAGCGGTTTTTAACAAGAAGTCAAAAATATCACTTTTTACCAAAAATGACAAAAATATTCACCAAAATTAGAGAATTAAAGATATCATCACGAAATAAACAAATCTGAGAGAGGTCCACATGTAGTACCTATATATGTAATATCAAAGCAATTGCACTTGCAGTTTTTAACAAGAAGTCGAAAATATCAGTTTTTACCAAAAATGACAAAAATATTCACCAAAATTAGAGAATTAAAGATATCATTACAAAATGAACAAATCTGAGAGAGGTCCACATGTAGTACCTATATATGTAATATCAAAGCAATTGCACTTGCGGTTTTTAACAAGAAGTCGAAAATATCAGTTTTTACCAAAAATGACAAAAATATTCACCAAAATTAGAGAATTGAAGATATCATTACAAAATGAACAAATCTGAGAGAGGTCCACATGTAGTACCTATATATGTAATATCAAAGCAATTGCACTTGCGGTTTTCAACAAGAAGTCGAAAATATCACTTTTTACTAAAAATGACAAAAATATTCACCAAAATTAGAGAATTGAAGATATCATCACGAAATGAACAAATCTGAGAGAGGTCTACCCAAGGTACATATACACCAAGTATCAAAGCATTCAGGCTTGTAGTTTTCAAGAAGAAGTCGAAAAAGTAAAACATTGACACGGACGACGGACGACGACGACGACGACGGACGACGACGGACAATCACTCATATGATAAGCTCCGCTCGACAAAGTCGACAGCGGAGCTAAAAATGTGAAAAGTACCCTCACACACATTATTTGCTGTAAACGTTGATGTACAGCATCATCACCCTTGACATTTCTTTTTACTTTTGTTTGAAAGTAAGCCACTGTATGGAAATTTATGTCAAAATTGTCATTAGCTATTGGTTTAAAGTGTGTTAAAGTAGTCAGGTAATTTGATTTTTTTTAAAGGTAACCATGGTAAATACAAGTTTTGTATTAAATGATTATATTGGCATTAACTATGTTGAGTCTAGTAATTACTGATACAGTCATCCTAACCTTCCAAAATTTTCCCGGTGTACGTTGACACTATCCATAACTAGTTGAGTTCTTGACCAAGAAATGATTTTAGCAAAATCGAAGATCAACCTCAAGCATAAATTATGTTACCGATGGCAAATGGTTGTATCCTAGATTATTCCATATTGGGTTTCAGGTAATAATAGTATTAAGTCATAATTCAAGAGTTGAATCTAAATGGTTGTCTAATTTGTATTCTAAGAACCACTACAGAAATACAGCCGATACCATCAGGCTTCATTACAACAAACATACCTTCTCCAACTACCACACCATCGCTAGTGCTGGGTGTATGAGTCTCATCTTTGGGAGTGACTGCTCTAGTTGACACAACCTTTTCATATCCACTAGCTGAGCTAGGTACAGCACCCATGAGTGTAGCTTCTAGTCTTTCTTCTATGCGACTACGTGTCTGACACTCAACAACAGCACTGTATGTTGCATCAGTTACGGGATGTGACTCTGGGATACCATTAATTGGATATAACCATCGAATATCTTTGAGACCACCGCTTGGTGAACGTCTGTCAGTATCTCTGTAAAATTACAATAGATAAACAATTAAATCACGTTTTATGAAAGGCAATAGTAACATTATGTGAATCTCTATCATATCTACTTTTTTTTTTAAAGTTTTTTTGTGCCAGGTGACCCCGGACATTGGATGTCACTGTTGTCTCTCCTATTTTTTTCTAGTGCTAGTTCTAGTGCTGACATAGTGCATTTTTGCCACAGAAGTCATATTCATGTTTGGGACTACATGACAGGGCTGTGCGGCCATCTTCCTATCAAATGGCAATTTAATGCGATAGACTGGCGTCAACCAGGCTCGGTCGAACACAAGCACCTACGGACTTTAACCAAGGTTCCCCCAAAGTCGCATTCGTTAGTGAATGAATACATATCTACTAAATTTGTAGATTTAAGCCATTTTTTACCAGTAAATATTATGCAATAATAAGGTAATCACATTACCTTCTACCATTTGGTTGATCAGGTTGTGTTGGTGGCAGGTAATCCCAACTAGAGTTGTCTTCTGGTCTGATAGAGACAATCATCAATGCTTCATGTAGATTCATGTTATCGGGTGCAAATGTTATCGGTATGTCCAGGGTTGATTTAGGTGACACTGCAACACCAGTAGAGTTCTTCAATAACAGACAAAATGCTGATTCTGGCTTCACATTGTTTTTATCTAGATAAGTTTGATCTAAGACATTCTTATTATCTGTAAAATAAATTCACTTTGTCATTAGTGTCCTCAGATCAGATCGATGTCAAATCAAAATCAATGAAACTGGTTCGTTAGCTACCATTCAGTGCTAATGATAGCGTTCATTTTATATATATAACCAATGGGGGAGGGAGTGCAGAAAAGTGTTTTCAACAAATTATTGGTGAATGTATAAAACTAAACAATATCATTAATTTCTATAATTGGTTTTTCACAGTCAAGCTTGTTAATATTGTACATGACCCATTTTTTGATAAATCATGATATTTCTTTGAAGACGTATTAAAAACATATGTAGGACCAGAAGCTTTACCTAAGTTCTGGACAAAACTAATCAGACATCTATGAATTCCAACCACAAAGTGAAATCTTACCTGATAATATAACATCTACAAGTACTGTCTGGTCCATTGGATTACGGAATGGTATTATTAATGATGTGTTGCCGCCTATAGAAGCACTGATACTAACTGGATCTACTGGTTGTGGAGTGAAACCACTCCCTGATGCTAAGTATACCAGATCACCAAGCTGTAATGTAAAGAACAAAGCACTTCAGTCATTCTCTTTATTAATACTTGTGGATTGAACCCACAGTCTCAGTATTGTAAAGCAGGCATGTCAACCCCATTACAGCCTGATTCTTTGCAGTTGTTTGTCCATGGTGGAGATATCCTGGGTGTAAGATGATAAAATCCGGTATTGTCCTGATTCATATCGTTGTGCACCATCATAAAATGAAATTACTCATATTCATATTCAATTCACTATCTGAAATGGCATCTAAGATGAAATGGATGATAGACCCAGACAGAAATGAGAATTAAATATATTTACCTGATCACAAGAGAAAGCAATCTTGGCTGACTGATAGCCTTGTCCCAGACAAGATGGCATGAACTGTAGAGGCAGTTCTACACTAGAATGTGGTGCTAGAATAATCTGAAAAATAATATAAACCATCAAGTCAGCAAATATCAAAACTACAGGTGAATATATTTTTAGTTCACTAAGATAATAAATATTCATTTGAAATAATTCTCATATAATCTAAAATAATATTATTATATTTCTATTTCTCCACTACTCAAGCGTTACATGTATGTGTCTAAGCACAAGGACGATACAAACATAATAGGCATAGAAAATAAATGTTATTTATTTTCAACAAGTTCTTACCCTTTTATCTATATCAATTTCCAGTGTAAAGTTATTCATGTTAGTATTAGTTGGTCTTAGCTGTAAGGTTTCTTCAGTGGGATTGGACAGTTTGATATACTGCCGTGTCCATTTTCCTAATTCACATTCTAAGTGTGGCAATACCACTGGCGATGGTGTTTCCGCTATCAGACGCAAGTCATACCAAAATTCACCAACATTCTCATTTTGGAATATTAAACTGAAATAAATGAAAAGTTAGAACAGGATGGCGAGAATAAACTCTAAACAAGACTTGACCAAATACAGACTTAATATTGAGATACCAAGTCTGTATGTAGCATAACATGAATGTTTTAAATGATTTCAAGTTGAGATGAAGGATCAGCTAGGCAGTGAAGAATACAAGGTCAACCATAACATAGTTATTTAGTTTTAGTTGGCATTGCTGGCCAAATGCTTCCATTTTAC
Source organism: Saccoglossus kowalevskii (assembly GCF_978046115.1). NCBI lineage: Eukaryota > Metazoa > Hemichordata > Enteropneusta > Harrimaniidae > Saccoglossus > Saccoglossus kowalevskii. Next base: position 3,829,344 of record NC_140651.1, read on the forward strand.
AGGAATTTGGTACTACACTCATCAACATATTAACAAACAAATTATAGCAAGAAAGCAATATACAAACACTGTGACAACTTATCGGGAGTATGGATTGATAAATGTAAGAATATATTAGAATTAAGTAGAAAACTGACCTTCCAGTGAATTCACCAACTATAGCAGGTGCATAGGTCAACTGATACATTGCTCTCTGACCTGGTGTGAGTGTTATCGTATCATCACCATTCAAACCATCACCATCAATTATGACATCAAATGTCAGGTCAGTCACTGTGGGATTCAAGATACTCACTTCCATTACAGCTGCAGACTGCAATAAAATGATATGTCAAAGAGATAAACTGACATGTCAAATGAATAATCTAAAATGTCAAATAGACAACCTGGCATGCCAAATAGCAAGTCAAATGATAATCTGACATGTCAAATGGACAACCTGGCATGCCAAAAGATGTCAAATGGACAACCTGACATGTCAAATAGCAAGTCAAATGATAATCTGACATGTCAAATGGACAACCTGGCATGCCAAATAGCAAATCAAATGATAATCTGACATGTCAAATAGCAAGTCAAATGATAATCTGACATGTCAAATGGACAGACTGGCATGTCAAATGACAATCTGACATGTCAAATAGACAACCTGGCATGCCAAATAGCAAATCAAATGATAATCTGACATGTCAAATGGACAACCTGACATGTCAAATAGCAAGTCAAATGATAATCTGACATGTCAAATGGACAAACTGGCATGTCAAATAGCAAGTCAAATGATAATCTGACATGTCAAATGGACAACCTGACATGTCAATTAGCAAGTCAAATGATAATCTGACATGTCAAATGGACAACCTGACATGTCAAATAGCAAGTCAAATGATAATCTGACATGTCAAATGGACAAACTGACATGTCAATTAGCAAGTCAAATGATAATCTGACATGTCAAATGGACAAACTGACATGTCAATTAGCAAGTCAAATGATAATCTGACATGTCAAATGGACAACCTGACATGTCAAATAGCAAGTCAAATGATAATCTGACATGTCAAATGGACAACCTGACATGTCAAATAGCAAGTCAAATGATAATCTGACATGTCAAATGGACAACCTGACATGTCAAATAGCAAGTCAAATGATAATCTGACATGTCAAATGGACAACCTGACATGTCAAATACTGAAATAGCAAGTCAAATGATAATCTGACATGTCAAATGGACAGACTGGCATGTCAAATAGCAAGTCAAATGATAATCTGACATGTCAAATGAACAAACTGGCATGTGAGTTTAGCAGATCAGAATTAGATCATCAATCATATTTTACAATATTTCAGTCTCACTGATTTGAAGTTTCAGGAAATCAAATTGATATAAAATTATAGAAGTCACATTACAATGAATACCCAGGATTGAAATGATTTCAAAACAAGATTGTTGTGAGATCAGTTGTTGTGAGATATCAACAAACATAGACTTACCTGGGCAGCACATGTGATTTCTAGAGTTTTTTCAGGTTTAGGTGGATGAGATGTAACACCTATTGAATACCAAACTCTGTATCCTTGCTTGGATTGTACCTTATCTTGAGAAGACTTGGCTTTTGACACCGATGAAATGCTAGACTTACTAGCATTGGATTGAGCAGATCTGCCACTCTCTGGTCGCTTATTTTGATCTTTAGCTTCCTCACCATCACTATCTTCCCTATAACAAGTATAAAACAATACAATATTACCTGAGTAGTGCGCTAATGTTTGTTTTAAAGGGCGGTAGTCGTCGTGCCCTATCCTGTTCAATATTGGACTTATATCATGTCGATACAATGCGTATAAAATACATTGTTTATTTACATGAAATTCGAACACGCGCTGCGCGACAACCATGGCAATTTAATTTACTCACAATACCATAGATATTCACATCAATTCACACCATACATTTATCCATAAGTAAATAAAGTTTGACATACTCAAAATTTGAAAGTCCACCAGCGATGAATGATATGATGCCTTTGAAAGTCCCTCGTTTCCAAGGTGCTGCGGTAATGGTATACTCTTCTTCTTGTCCAGGTAATACAGTTAGAACAGGTGGTCCACTAATAATAGCCATATCAGATACAGCCCTGTAAACCATCTTATTGAATGTCACATTCGGCACTTTAATATCATAGGAACATCTGCAATGCAAAATTAAGTTTGTTTTAGAGTACAATCAAACCTTGACCCATCTCCTAGGAAGTTATATTTGTTTACAATTGATATAGTTCAAATAATCAGAAATTTTGATTATTTTTAGTTTTAACACTAGCTTACAAGTCACCAGTTTAATTACTGTAAAATACTTTATTTTCGCTTGGAATTAATTTTTCCTATTTTCGCTGGAGGAATGATTCAGTGAAAATAAAATCCAGCGAATATACTTTTTCTCCTATATTTTACATTCAACTTGTCAAAAATCAGTGAAAATAAATTCCATACAAAACACCCCAAAAGTCTTTTCCGCGAAAATTAATTCCAGCTAAAATAAAATATTCTGCAGTATACTGTGGTTTATTCATGCACCATGTGTTTTATTTGCTGACTGACTAGGACAGGTAAAACAAGGAAAGATGTCGTTACTATACATACTTTTCTCCAGCTAAACATTCCATTTCGATATGATCTAAAGCAAGTGGTTTTTGTCCTAACCCTTGTAAATAGAACATATGATCTGTGTTGTTGTCAATATTATGCAGCAACAACTTGCCCTGAAAAGAATAAAACAACATGTAAATACAAATGATTGTGATTCCTGTTTACAAACCTAGCACCTAATGACCTATATCTGTATACATGTAGTTTATCTTTACAGTGAGTGGCAATCTTTTCATTTATGTATCAAGAGTACAACAACTGCAAAGATTGAGATTTGGTTTTTTAATCATATACAGGATGTAGTTTCAAACAAGTCACATCCACAGCATGTTATTAATCTGCATCACAAGTCACTACAGCATGTTTGTGATAGAGGTTCAACCTAATTTACATCCAGCAATAAACGTGATGTTTTCAAATTTGAAATTTGTATAAATAAACTAAAACAAGCAGCCTATCGGCTGAGATAGCTCCGCTGTTAGCAATGCACATTTCAATTAAAAAACTGAAGACATCATTAGAAAATGAACAATATGTATAGTATCAAAGCAATCGGACTTACAGTTTTTAACAAGAAGTCGAAAATATCACTTTCTACCAAAAATGACAAAAATATTCACCAAAATTAGAGAATTTAAGATATCATCACGAAATGAACAAATCTGAGAAAGGTCTACATGTAGTATCTATATATGTAATATCAAAGCAATTGAACTTTTGGTTTTTAACAAGAAGTCGAAAATATCACTTTTTACCAAAAATGACAAAAATATTCACCAAAATTAGAGAATTGAAGATATCATCACAAAATGAACAAATCTGAGAGAGGTCCACATGTAGTACATAAATATGTAATATCAAAGCAATCAGACTTACAGTTTTTAACAAGAAGTTGAAAATATCACTTTTTATAAAAAATGACAAAAATATTCACCAAAATTAAAGAATCGAAGATATCATCACGAAATGAACAAATCTGAGAAAAGTCTACATGTAGTATCTATATACGTAATATCAAAGCAATTGAACTATTCGTTTTTAACAAGAAGTTGAAAATATCACTTTTTACCAAAAATTACAAAAATATTCACCAAAATTAGAGAATTGAAGATATCATCATGAAATGAACAAATCTGAGAGAGGTCTACCCAAGGTACATATACACGAAGTATCAAAGCATTCAGGCTTGTAGTTTTCAAGAAGAAGTCGAAAAAGTAAAACATTGACACGGACGACGACGGACGACACCGGACAATCACTCATATGATAAGCTCCGCTCGACAAAGTCGACAGCGGAGCTAATAAACGAGTGAAAAATTAAATACAGCATCATTCATAGCACTGGTTGCCCTTCAGAGCCAAGATATTTCAGTGCTATGATACTTCAGACAAGAAGTGGAATCTTTGGTAAAATAGGTCTATAGTATTAGGAGTTTCAGAGAAGAAGCAGTAGTATGGGTAACTGGCATTGCTTTTTAGAATCACTGAATCCTAGTGATAACATTTCTCAACTCATACTTTATAATATACTTTATAACTATAATAAGTTTCAGTTTGCTTAGTTTCAATTACAACACAGCATGGCAACTCTTGCTATGATAAAACTAGCTGACTTAGTTACCATCATTTAAGATGATCTTCATTAGAAATGAATGGCAATGTGTTTATCACAAAAATGAGGTTTTATAATTATAGTGTAGAGTAAGAATGGAAACCACAGCAAATAGATTCTTATAATAATTTACAAGTATTTATAACAACACAATGTGATTGATACACCAGACTTACTGGAAAACAGAGATCCGCTTTCAACCATGAAGTATACTATTATTGAAAATGTGTAACATGCAAGTAAGATATAATGTGATATGATATAATATGATTTTCATATAATCAGTTCAGTCATAAAAATATGCAAACATACTGAGTAAGATAATGATAGTTGATGTGATGTGATATAATCATAATTATTTTTTTAATTGTGAATATCTTTTAAGAATACACCATCAGCAGCATGCAATCTTCACAACCGATGAGTACCTAAATAGTGCAGATTTATGGTAAAATGCACTCTAGCAAAACTGTCAACCATAGACTATAGGAATGTATGACAGCACACACTAAAATTAACACTAACTTTAAATACTGTGTACATACCGTGGTGTAAGATTCCATAGATGGTTTAAACATCAGAGGATAATATGACGATTGCATCGCTTTAGCTAGTAAATACGGTGGTCCAAAAAAACCTACACCTTCAATAGATGCTTGTAACGGCCAGTCATGAGGAGTCTGATTTATCTGTAAACAGTTATAAACAAATTATTACAATACATGACACTTCATTAGAATATTCTCCTTCACTGTCTTTTTAAATAATTGCCAGGAAAAAACTGTCAAAGGTAGCCATTGTATCATTGCAAATCATAGAATGTATAGAAACTAGGATGTGTTTTCTATTTATATTTGATCATATCTATTTGAGGAAACCTCGAAAATTGTTAGTTTTGCTAAATTTTTATTTAGTTAATTGTTATTGCTATTGTATCTATATCATATAACAGTTTATGGCTCACAAAAAGTTTGAATAAAAACAAAAGAAATATTAGCTTGACCATCTGAGGGCGCTGAAACAAATAATGATTCCAAACTTACAATTGGTATTTCTTGTGTTATGGCTTGATGTACAGGTGCAGTAAACTCTATTTCAGCTGCTGTGCCTTCAGGATTGACAGTACATTCTATCTGATATACACGGATATCATTGTCTGAACGAAGTACAACACGACATGGGTAATGCCCAGCACCTTTGGGTACAAATTTTATTGGTAAAACCACTTCTCCCTCTTCATAAATAATACCTAGAAAGAAAAATACAATTATACAGATGACTACACAAAAGACTAATCACTTTATAACCAACTCAACTCAATTGTACAATAAAAAACTGATCTCCAAGGAAACTGAGAAAACTGGTTGCTTTGTAGAGCTTTTGAATCAATAAGAGGAGTCCATACAGAAAGGTTCAGTTTAGACAGGGTTAGACAGGCTTACATAAGTTTTACTGTACAGTGATTTGGTTTCTGATAAACTTTACTCCCTAGCTCAATGAAGAATCTCACCTGTTGGTGTGGACTGTGCTGGTGTATTACCTAGCACATCATTGTCAACTTTCATCTGTGGTTTCTGTTTACCTGCTGGTGGTATCGTCAACAAACTTGGTGCACAGAAAAATTTAGAATTGATATCCACTTCAAAGACTTTTCCCTCTTTATCCCTTTCTTTCAAAGAAGAAGGGTCTCTAAACTTTGACAAGACGGTAGCACTTTTGATAGTATCTGCCATTTCTAATTGAGCAATAGCAGCAGTGACTGAACTACTACACAATGTTCCAGTGATTTTACGTCTCTCAATTTCTTTGGTTGTCATTCTTTGCTGTGCTGCTATGACTAAAGCAAGTTCTCTGGCTTTGTTTGTGACTGGTATATGGAGTTCCTCTTCTAATGTATTATTGCTGTCACATCTCCAGTAAATCACTCTATCATCTCCACCAAACATGCCCTGCCCAGAACCTGTAACAAAGCAGTATAACATTAATATATACATATTGCATTGATTTTGAACTGATATTGGATGTATTTCTACATATTCAGTACATAATTTAGTTTATGAAAAAGTTTTCATGACAGAGAATAAATTATTAATTTCATATATAACTTGAATGCTATGAATATTGTAGGTTGGTATAGATTTCCAGATGCTTTACATGAACTGGCAGTAGATCTTATAGGCTGATTGGTTTTATAACAGATTTGTTACTTTATTTATTACGACCAGACAGTACTGTATATCAGTATAAAAATTTGTTATGTTTGTCTCAAGGATTATTGAGTAGCATTCACACACTGTTTGATATACCGGTAAGTGATCTAGTCCCAAATGCCCGACTATTTCAGATTTAGGACAATACAGTAATTCTAGGACTGATTATGAGCATCTATCAGTAACACAACTATATCAACATCAGTTCTATTTGAATACTAAAACAGTCAAAGAACAGATTTTGATTAACTAACATAATTAGATCAAGTTATGTCCATATTAGGAAATACAATTGATGATGTCATGAAGACATACCTGCAGCGGCAGCACTACTAATCCTGATACTAGTGAGACTTGGTTGATATGGTAACAAAGATGGTACTGGCAGGGCTGCTATGGCTTCTATCGAGTAGAGAAATTCACCAATCTTTTCATTGATAAATAACACTGAACACTGCCTTCGTCCAGGACTAAATGGTAAGAATTCAACCTCCACTGTCGCTGGATCAGTAGTACTTAAATGAACAGTGTCTTGGGAGCAGAAGAAAAAGCTGAACTGATTTCCCTTGTCACCTGTTGAGATATAAATCACATTAGTACATGGTAGAACAGATTATTTTGTTCATTTAGCTTAGCTGTATTATACCTTAAATTTGACAGTTTTACTTTAGATAAAAAGTAGATATAAATAACTTCTTAAAGCCTGAGAAAACATGGATAGAGATACAACCCATATGCAATGAAATCATTCATATCTATAAATTCACATGAATACTCACCTTCCTGTTTTGTATCCATTTTAAAAGTCACATCTTCAACTTTAGCAGGAGATGGAGTCCTCTCTTTCTTCTGTCCGTGGTCAATCTTAGATTTCACTTTCTTTGGTTCCATGGGCTTTGATTTCAGAAACCCGCCACCAGCACTTGACTCACCAATGGGGAAATCATCCTTGGATTCAACAAGTACAACTTTGAAGTCACCAGATTCTTCAAAGACATTGTGCACAGGAATCATTATTTTGTAGAGTTCATAGCAAGGGTTCTCGATCTTCAAAACATTCTGAAATTATAAATGTTATAAATTAAGTTTAAAGCACAGAACTGTGTTTGGTATGTGTACCATGCAATTTTTTTTCAAGATGTTTGAATGCTTTGTAATGATGATACTTTAATCTTAACCTGACATCAATAATACAAATTTTAACATTAGAATGTTATCAATTCTTTATATTAATTAAGCAAACTTGAAGAAAACCTCATTTGTACAAAATACTATTGAGGGAGTAAGAATTCTACTTGTTTGTTTATTTGTTGGTTCTTGTAATAATTACAGTACAAGTCTTGTTCATAGCTGGAAATTGACAAACTTGCAGAAACAAACAATAAATGTTCCCAAAGGTTGATAATTACATCTACATAATGACAGATAAGACATGAAGAAGACCTTACCACAGGCTCAATATTATCAATCGCTGTACGTAGAGTAAACACCATAGTTCCACCAGTAGTTGCACCAGCACGTCTACCGACCAATACCAGGAATGCCTCAGCTGGACGTAGAAATCGACTACGGAACTCAAGAGGTAGATCCACTTTGCCTCTGGGGGATATTGTGATTTGATCACCCTTAGGTAGCAAGAAATCCCTGGCGTCCCTGCCAGCAATGCTAGCATGGTATATGAGTGGTTTGTTACTAGGGTTGTTGAGACGCACTTGTCGCATAACGCTGCTATGTAATGTGCCAATAAACTCTACGCTAGCTTTAGGTATGTAGTGTGGTAACCTCTGATATAACTGCACACATAGCAGTAGTAGAGCAACAGGGTTAGGATCTGTAATATCAATGGCCTGAAAACACAAATAACAATCATTGTATGAATATCAAGTATTATGTATTATACATCCGTCACTGTAACAACACAAGTTACAGCGTGCTGTAATCTTGCGGTATTGCACTGGGTATTTTTATCCTACCATATTAGAAAACCCAAATTCCAAGTATGGAAAGATTACGCATGTAAGTGTCTTCTAATAATAGAGACAGTACATGCGTTGGTCGATACTCCCGCTTTATTGTCTTTGTGCATACTTTGCAGTATCTTCGTAATGATCTCATATTAATATCAGGAAGTTACATACATGTATTAATATAAAATAGTTAGAAATGAGGGGTCTGAACTTCTAGTGTTCAAATACATGTAATTCATTATCTTTTTTCAGTCTTTGTGAACCCTCAGAATTGAGAAAAATTCAAAGAGTCAAATTGTTGTGATGCTCCAACTTTGATAAAATGTAAAAAAAAAAACCAAGCAAGATATTTTAACATGTGGTGAAGAAATGAAGTCATATTGTGATATACTAACCTGTATATCATAATCCAGACCAATACATTTAAATGCACTGACAACTTTCAATGTATTATGTAGACACTGTTCAGCTGTATTGGGATGAGTGTACATCTCTTGTAAATGGGTAGTGGTCTGAAAGAATAAAATGATACAATCATTTCAATTCTTAGCAACATAATATTATATTACAAACACCAAATAACTCAAGAAACTCAGTATAGGTCATCTATTAGAAGTAAAAGGTAACATTGTCAACATTCCTTTTTTATTTTCATAAATACAGACAAAAATACAGTAAGTAAAAGTAAAACAGAATTGGAAGTACAATTCTGTATGGAGAGAGTGTGACAAAGAACAAAAAAAAATGTGTGAAAAATATAAAGATGAATGAACTCACCAGGAACGGTATGTGAGCAGCTAATACAGCAGCCAATACAAGACCATCTAGCAAATCAAAGTCAAAATTCACAACCCATCTTGATGGAGGTACACCACCTAAACAGAACAAACAATATTTAATCTTATACTAGAGCACCATATGATTCAATACTATTTTAATGGGGAGGCCTGTACCCCGGGTGAGTGAGTCATGGACTCAACAGAGAGGCTAAATAGCTGAGATTCAGGGCCAGATTGATATTCAATAAATTATCAGTCACTGTCAGATACACTTAGCATATAGTACAGAAATGAAACAATAGAAGGTGCACTTTATTTTCACTTTTCCTCACATTCAGAAGCAGGTTACAACAAGGTTTTAAATAGACGACTCACCTTTACTACAGTCTTTCCATATAATATGTCTCTGATGTTCATAATGATGATTTAACCATGATAGCAATATTCTTTCACCAACGGAGTACACATTGCTTGATGTAGGATCAGGATTGATGACAGGTAAACTCATACCACCAGAGGCTGACATAGATTTAAACTGACGTGGAGTCACACGAGACAGCAATAAAACCTGACATGAAAACATGAACAGTAGATTTAAAATGTGGTTACTGAACTAGTAAGCTACCAAGTGCTTTAGGTTACATGCATCAAATTTTATAAACTTATAGATTGATCATTAGAATTACTTCAGAGAATTTTTATGCAACACTTTGCATATTTTAATATATTTTTTCTATAATGTTAGACATTATTAGAATCATTATTTACAGATTTTGAAAAAAGTATTGAAAAAATATACAGGTTTATTTTGTGATAGATGAGACAAAACTTGACTTGTCATTCAAAGGATTAAGTCTACTTGCTAGTAACAATATAACATTAATATTTCTGTGAACAATAGAATTTAACACATGCATATAAAAAAACAGTCATCTCTTGGCTGAGGTTACCTTTAGTATCTGCAGTATCAAGTCAGTCCAAGCTCTCTTAGAGACAGACTCAAATAAATTATCATCCAATGCGCTCTCAATGATTTCTACATCAACTTTGGCATTCTGTTTAATATCACGTTCTCTTTTCTGTGCTTTGATCTGTTCCTGTAGTTTGACATATCTCTTGTAGTCCTTTGGTTCAAATAAATATTCAGGTTTGATAAATGCTACTGATGCCCCTTGACCTCTGAAATCGTAAAATGGTAACACATTACAGCATTGTACATGATAACAGGGAAACAACTAGATGTCCTACAACTATTTGATTGGTTTACAGATGACAAGGATACTGTAACTTTCCATGTGCACAGGAAGAGGACATGAGATGGACAAATTTACTTCTCTAAAACTGAATACCACTGTCTCAACATAAAGGAATCTGTGTAAGTGGGCATAATGTACTCTTTATTTCACTTCAGAGTAGGCATTCACACCTGGTTCAAACTGCAATCTCACTGATGCTTGGCAGACAGATTAACAATTGAACCACACATTAATTTACCGGGTACATTATTTATTATATAAATACAGTGATATTCACAAATCTACAAGTCTACATAAAACACTCACCTTAAGAATGTTAACATAGTTGAATGCTGCCAGTGTAATTGTAATACTCGTTCTGTTGCATCTACTGGTAATGGTTGGTTGATTGGTATACCAGGGACAGCTCTACCAGTCAAATGTGCAACCAAATCATAAATAGTACGACTCAGACCTTTCTTATGTCCACTACCACCACCAGAATCTACACCTCGGGGTGGTTTGTCACCGGCAGACTCCCCCAACGAATTCTTACTCACACCACTAAGAAATAGAAAAAAAAACAATAAAATATTATTACAATATTTCTGTTTTAGTTGCAGTTACATTAGCCAATATATGCTTTTAAACACATTTAAAAAAATTTCATATCAGTTTTCATATCAATTATTTGCAACCATTAGATAGGCAATTCATTATTGGTAAACATGTGTTTGGTACATAAACTATGCAAGATATTTTTATTTAAAATTTTAACAAGCAAGGTATATATCATTACATTATTGGGAAAAACCTCTTGTTAGTACATACCTTCTAAGACCCTCAGGTATTGTGACAGGATTTGGACCACCAGGCCATCCTTGTAAAGTGATCCATCTTTGTACAGCCATTAAGGCTTCTTGATGGAACAGACCTTCCTCCGTGTCTTCATTGGGGAAAGCCGCTGATCCAAGAGATCGTGACGCCAAGTCTTGTCGATTAGTACCTTCCATTTCAATATCCATTGCAAGATGATTGGCTGCGCCATCACGTGGTGAACTTGGGTATGTAGATTCTAGAATATAACAGTCACATTAATTAATATGTAGACAGTCACATTAAACCATGATGTTATGTTAATCTGCAAATGGTCTACTAAGACAAAGCAGTTCTGTTTCTCAGCATCGCACAAACCAGTTTGAAACCTGCGCCTTGTATATTTTTTTTTTAATTTTGTGTAACAATGAAGTGTGCCACCTATGGTAGAAAGAGGAAATGTTTTTTTTGCAAAGCCAAATCAACTATTAATGCATGTATTCAAAAATATTAATTAACAAGACATGAAATGTCACAGTCCCCGTTATTTGATTATAAAGTAGTACAAGGAACATCTGCAAACAGGTGAATGAATATGTACTCTATGTGGGTACAACTCATCATAAAGTGATTTCCCATAATCTAGTTTTGTACTGACAACTAAAAACTTCCACTGACCCATGTTCAGAATCTCAGAGTACACAAGTGCAACAAAACTATTTGTCATACATGTATACTTGCTCTAGAAACTGCATTCATAAATCTGAGTGAACCTTGATGTACATGACTTCTTTGTTAATCAGGTCTTAGTATATTACCAGGACCTGGGTTTGTTTCAACATCACCACTGGGCATCAGAATCATTCTCATGTTGTCAAATACAATTTTTTATTAATACAGTAAGGTTTATTATTTAAAATGTATTCATTGTACATAGAACAACATCTGTTAATTTAAACAATTGTAAAAGCTATGTTTTCAGAGCAAGTACATGTAATAATTAAGGAAGCCAGTAAAGGTTGGTCTGCTCATAACCTTCAATGGAGAAGTAACAATAATTGTTTGAAGTCTTTTTAGTGCAGTGATATTATTGCATTTCATCATTATTAATGGGTATAAAATACTGTAAACCATTTAATTTTCACTTCTAGATATATTCAGGATTCTATGAAATTTCAATAAAGTCCCTGACACTCCATGTTGTAGGAACCCAGAAAAAATTGCCTTGCAAAATTGAAGCAGTTCACAGCACCACTGTAAAAAAAAAAGTTTAAAATGAGTATTGTTAAAGATATACACATGTGGGTTCATAAGACATACCGGTATGTACCAATCTGAGCGGTTCTAGTGATTAGTATCACAAGATTTTACTCTCCGTGATTCAATATCAGCCCTATGTATAACGCTGTGTTGATCAGGCGAACTAATTGACAATGGCCCTACAGGTATCGCTATGCAATCACAGTAGTTTTGTATTCTTCTTGCATTTCGACCATGGAAAAATATTTGTTTTTGAGAGTGGCCGAATTATTAGAAGAAAAACAGAAACTATTTTTTTTAGTATAAATTCTAGTAACTGAAATGCAGGATTGGTAAAGAACAAGACAATAAGCAAGATTGATAAACCTTCAGCGAGCACTCCTGAAATTTCAGATCATTGGTACCATGTTTTTGGATACATTCAATAAAATTGGGTTATTTATTTGATGTAACGAAACATGCATTCACAGCAGACGGAAATTCGTTTGAGATGTTACTGGATTTTTGTATTCAGTTTTCCATTTCAACCACCATCATCACTTAGTAAGCTGAGATCATGCATAAATGCACAGTGTAGTGCCACCAGAAAACCAATTGCTTGAGAATATTTTGCACCATTACACCATTTCAAATATTATATTAATTCACAGACAACAAAATAAAGATTTTCAATAACATATAAGTTTTCCCACAGTTTATGATTGTATGGCAATTACATGGCTTCACCAGTTTTACTCTGGAAGAAGTTGGAAACAGATAACAGGAAGGGGCTACATGGCTACATCTTTTTTTTTTGAATTTGAATCAAGCATGATTTTTAAATTTTTTTTTTTTACAAATGTCTATTTCAGGGCAACAGAAACAAAAACAATAAATGTGTAGGTAGGCATTTTAACAATTGCACTATTAATATTGGATGAAAACGTCATTACCGATATAAATCATAATTCTGTTCAAATTAAAAATAAGATCACATTTAATTTAGTCAGTTTTCATAATTAAATGCATAATAACATGTACTTATAAATTTGAATAAGGTTCAACGGCTTTTTCATTTAGTGCCAGTTTATACACCATAAAACTTCTGGTTTAGGTGTCACACTCAAAGAGTGAAAGGCCTTTGGTTTGGCATCGCGAAATGTTGGAATTGAATCCCCCCAAAAATTCAGTAAAGTTTACGAAAAGTAAAGTATTTTCTAAAAGAAGTTTCGAATAAATACAAACACGAATACATTGCTTAGTTGTTAGTACCGGTAGCAAATGATCACGGTAGCACAATCTGGTCATTCTGTGTTTCGCAAGTGAATAACTTACTTGTTTTCGAAGTATTGCAATTGTTTATTATTATTCAGTAATGATTATAATACGCACAAAAAAATAATTCGTTGAATTTTTATGAATTGGAAGTAATATTCAACTTAGTTTCATCGTAAACGAATGATTTCGGTCGAATGTAAATGCGATGCGATGCGATGCGATATCCGCCATGTTATTTCAGTACACGTGGTCATTTAAATATGTTAATGACGGCTCAGTGACCTCGTGGTGAACGCAACAGGGGATTCACCGATGTTTAGCAAGATCTTTATGCTTTGATTTTGACGGGGAAAACGGCATGATTTTTTTTAAATCGAAAAATTAGTTGTTTTCAAAAAAATAAACTGAGCATTCAAAGAATAATTTAACATTGTTCACAGAAATAACAGCTCATTGTCGAAACGAAGCTTACCCATTCACGCTATTCACAATAAACATGATACTCTTGAATAGGTGTCAATGACTACGGTAAAATATAAATTAGACTCTTTTAGGCATCAGGAGTGAATGAAATATCCAAAACATTAAAAAAAAAAACTGCCGAAAAAACGGGCGATTTCACGGTCCGTTCACAGACTGTGGTCCGTTGCAGACTGCTCGACCGACCGTCCATACACGTGTTGTCACTGTACATCCGCCATGTTGAATCGCACAAGATCGCCAAAATCTTCATTGCAACTAACAGTTCAATGCTCACAACATAAAAAATACGAATATAATCATAGGCAACCTGCTATTATATAATGAATAAATTGATCGACACAGGGAAATTCTCCCCCCCCCCCCCCCCGAGTTGTGAATATTTCGGAAATCGCTACACAAGCAAAAGACCGGAAAACAATTTACCGGTACTTGAAAACTATGTCCTCGTGAATTAATCGTTCGTGTACAATAATTTGACAGGGTATACAATTCACAAACTAGTTTCGTAGATTAGAGACAATTGTTTGCTTTTTTTGGTTTTTCACAAGAATATAAAGCTGGCAATCATCATAATAGTCACGTCCGTACGTCATGAAATGTACACCAATCGTACCCCAATAAACTGGAAAACTTACCTTTGCAAACACGTCTCTTATGCCGCCTTCTTGAAGTTCTTGAAATCAAATAAAGTTACTAGTTCTTCTAGTAACGAGTGAATGAGACCACTGAGCCAAACAGAATACATGTATAAACAGTACTATAATAAATTGCACGCAATAGAGAAATCACGTGCCGTAATAACAGCAGCCTTACTCACAGATCTAATCTACTGTAAAATATTTTATTTCAGCTGGAATTATCATTCGCTGAAAAGACTTTTTCTGGGTGTTTTGTATTGAATTTATTTTCATTGATTTTTGACAAGTTGACTGTAAAATATAAGAAAAGGGTATATTCGCTGGATTTTATTTTAACTGAAACATTCCTTCAGCGAAAATAGCAAAAAAATGTTGCAAGCAAAAATAAAGTATTTTACAGTAATTAATTTATTCTGAGCATGCGCAGACGTTTTGTCAATGTTGCCGGGAGAGGCAATTTTTGATGAAATCGTGAAAAAGACCCACTTGGGATTTTCAGATCTGGAAAAAAAATTACGTGCATACTCGGAGGGGACATGTTCATCAACCTGCCAAGTTTCACTGATATCTGCTGTAGAATTTCTGAGAAAATGTTGGAGACGGAATTATGGACATAACCTGAATTAGTAGTCCCCTTTTCAGGCTGCGTCTGAACGGGGACTAATAAAGGTTAAATAAATGTTGAACATAATATCTTGTTAGATAATCTTAAAAAAAACAAAAAAAAACACATAATTTTTCAATTTTCTCTAGAACTAGAAGCAAAATTACAAATGAGAAAGATGTTGATCATCTTACCAGTGATGTCAGCAGAGGAGTCTTCATAACTTGATGTACTAGAAACAAATCTACTTGTGGAACTAGTGCTGGCTCTAGTTGATGGTCTGGTAGGAGAGTCCACTGCCATTAACACTGCTTCACCAACATTCAGACTTTCTTTTGATTGGGAGCGTCTACCTTTGACACTTTTACCCTGTTCTGTTACAATCTGATGGTCAGCTCTGTGCTTTGCTATGAATGGATAAACTGTCAGTAAACAGTTATCTGCAGTAGCTGTTACTGGGATGGAGAAACTACGGGAAAAATGAAAACTTCAATTAGTGTTACTGAAGAAAGAAAAAAATTGGTAATGGTAATAACAGTCTTACAAGGCAACCTAAGTCAGAAAATTGAAAAGTTGACTTACTTATTTCCATCTGTATCCAGGAACCTGACAGGTTGTGTAAATGATACTGGTTTTGGTGATGAGAACGTCACTGTACATTTCAATACAAATGGGTCTTCATCACCATCATCAGAACAACATGGTTGGATTATCTGACCTTCCGGGAAAGTCACATTCAAAACCGATGTAATGCTACCATCGTCTAACTCTACTTCCGGTAATTCAACATCTATGATGGTCTCTCTGAAATAAACATATACTGATTATAATTAGCTTAATTATAATTATTATAATGTCAGGGTTCTTGCCTTTTGAAGGCAATGCTAAGAAGAACAAGATCACATCTCAAACAGTAAAGTTTAAGTTGCACTTGCAAACCTAGCCCTTTCTGAACCCTGCACTTTGTATAACATGTTGGGTTGTTATACAGGTTTTAATGTAAAAATTTGTCCCATTATTAGGTGGAACTGCATCACTTGATAGTAAAATAATTCTTTTTGCCATGTGGGTCATTTTACATGCAGGAATTGTCTGCCAATTTGGTGCACTCACCTAGTACAGCCATAGACTTAAGGTAGGATTACAAATGACTGATACATTAATCAACTTACTTTCTGAATCCCGATGCATGTATGGTGAAATCAGCACTGACTTCCGTGCACAGTGGTACAGGGGTTAATACAATAGCCAAAGGATCAAACTTTAGCTGTGGTGACTTCAATTCACCAATTAAATGTAGAAACCTATAAGGTTTATCATATTCTTCATTCAACACTATTGGTACTTTCGTCTCATAGCACCCAGGAACAGCTACAAGTAAAAACATTACAACACAAATGAGATCTAATGCAGCAAAATGTACAGAGGATGGTCCTCACTTTAGAAGTAAGCCCTCAAGCCAAAACAAAGTTCAGTCAATTTGACAATCAAGTTGGGTTAAATCACAGTCAGCTGGCTCATACGTGATAATAAAATAAATGCGATATTTACTATATGGGGCCGCCATCTTGAATGCGGCATAAAACTAAATAAGAGACAAGTTGTGAAACGCGTTTTTCAGATTCCTACAAATCGGGACAAAATTGTCATTCCAGCTCAGCAGCCAATCAACGACGGCCTTACATTTAGATGACAATTTTGGTTTCAAATACCCCGGCTTGGTGTTCTAGGTTCTTTGTGTAATTAGGTGTTCGTACGCAAGGGATTTTTCCACACAAAAACGCCGAATTCGGTCAAATTTTGTTATCGGTTGGCCTAATATAACCTCAACGAATCGTATTTTTGTAAAAGATTGGTATTTTTGTCCCGATTTGTAGGAATCTGAAAAACGTGTTTCACAGCTTGTCTCTTATTTAGTTTTATGCCGCATTCAAGATGACAGCCCCCCCATATAGTAAATATCGTGTTTAGTTTATTATCACGTGTGCGCCAGCTGACTGTGGGTTAAATATACCGGTACATGTCTTTGCATATACTGTATTGTAAGTACTGAGATGAGAAAATAAATAAAATATTTTTATCATATTCAATAAGAATGCATATTACCGGTATGCAAAATTTTGAGTGTAAATTACTTGGTCTTTGTCAATATACAATTACTTGTATGCAAATAACATGAACGTACCTGGACAAAACAGTATACCCAATGTAAAAGTTTCACCAAGACCCAAGGTTCCGCCAATGCCATCATCATCGCCACCCATAAATGGCATATTATTTCCTTGTAAGAATTTAAATATTCCCTCTTGCAGAGCTTTGTTATGTTTCTTGATATCTACGTTCCATTTCAGTTTCTTATCACTGTTGTTCACCATCAAAGTCGTTTTACTTTGTCCAGAGACTCCCTGCTGTGCTCCCATTTCATAGAACCCGGACGGTAAGGAGAATTCCATAACAGTATTAGACAGTTGCAGTGGTTGACGCATTGCCGTGGCGATGATATGCCGTCTTGGTGTAGCAATAGTATGGTGTATGGGACGTGGAGTGATGATGTGCTGAATACTTTTATTGGATGGTGCCGGTGTTGGTGGGAATGGTGTGGGATTTGGGGTTGGTGCATTGGTCTGGTTAATACTAACAGGAATGATGAAGTCATAAGCTGCTACTTCACTTGGATGAAATGACAGTTCACATTTGATTACATCTTCACCATTTACAGTCACATGATAGATACCAGGATGTGAAGAATCTTGAGTCTCTGTACATAAAAATGTAATAAATAATTGTACAATGTTATAAGTATTATTGCCCAGAGCTTATTATTCTCTCTTAATATACAAACATGTAATTCAAATTCCATGGTTTCACCACAGATCCATTTTGCGGCAACAAATCTGTAAAGTGCAGTGGACAATAATGCAACTAGTGCAGTGTAACTAAAAAATGTATTCTATGTATTATTTTCACAAATGGGCTCCCATCTTGTACCAAAACAGCAATTGTGATCGCTCAAATATAACAGTTTGCAATGATAATATCAATAATGTTCCTTTGTTTGCAAAACAGGAAGCTATACTGCAATACTGCTGGTTGGGTTGCTTTTTCTTTCACAGTAAAGACTGGAAAACAGAATGTGTGGTTAACATAGTCTCTAGTTTGGCACACCATCAATAGTCTAATGATGATGTGATTAATAAAAGGACCAAGTACCACAAAGACAAAGGCAGCGTCTTTTAATAAAGACCTTACTTTTATGTCAGTAAGAATCACTGTGAAACAATGTCAAAGATGGTAATGTAACTTGTATAAGAATATGTGGACATTAACAAAAGCACACAAACCTTCCATAACATCACCGTGAAACTTTAATGAGAAATCCTGATATCTAGATAGATCAAACTCAACTTTAGCTCTGGTCTGTGCTCGGTTGATGAGTTTGAATGGAACTGTCATAATAGATCCACAATAGACACCGCCAAGATGAAAAGAAGGCTGAAATTAAAAACAAAATATAAATTAACTCATGGGATACCATGTCAGTATGTAATAGCAGAGAGTATTATCTTAAATTTGCCTTTCTTTGAATTTATTGAATCCAAATGTTATCTTATGTATTTATAAGCACAAACTTTTTCCTAATGAGGCCTCTGCCAGTATATCTATAGTGTAAATATTAACACAACTCACTTCAAAACGCTACAGATTACAGGTTTCTCATTTACATATAATAGGTGATAATAATAATAACGATAGCAATTGTGAACATTTAACTTGGTGGCAGAATATTCTGGTGCACAGCCAACAATACAAAATGTACTCACCAAGTCAATGTCCACTATTGGTGGTTCTACTGTGCCACCCATTCTTAAATCAACAGTTTTCCAACCACGGATTGCCACTTGTACACGAGTGTCAAACTTGAGTACAGCACTTGGTGTTAAGCTGACTTTGATTTCTGCAACACCACCAACAGGCACAACTCCATGTGTGGGCAGTACAGTTAATCCAGGGAATGGATTAGGATCTATCACCTGAGAAAAAATGACCAAGTTAGCATATACATGCATTTTTTGTGTACTCGGTAATATATAAATTATGTACATGTACTACATTATAATGACAGTGTTATGTATTGAGTAAGAAAACAATTATTAACTTACCTGGAAATATGCATGGTTTTGACTTGTATTGTACAACTGTGCTGTTCTTACAGTTGTTAGATGTAAAGGCACTGCCCCAAATAGAATTCTCCTTTCTATAAACTGTACTTGTGTTGGTCCAAGCTACAACACGTACAAATAAATTACATTAGTTACATCATTTATTATCAGTAACATTGATTAGGCAAAAAGAAAAATAATTTTCCAAAACAGAAATGTTATCTGTAATATATGTCAGTCATAACAAGTAGTAAGTTACGAATTATACATACATGTCTGTAGATATATTGTTTGGAGTGGACATTACATAGATACATTTTCTTCTATAATAATATTTAGTAAATTACCTGATGTGGTAGGGAATATATCACATAGAAATGAGATACTTACATTAGCCAAACAGTTCAGTTTCATGGTAGTTCCACCGTGTACTTGTAATGCAAACTGTCCTTCTTCTGGAGCATGGAATGATGGATGGAATACAACTTCACATTCTAAATCTTTGAATGCATCCACAGTTCCTACAATTAATAGTTACACAAACTCAATAATACTCCATACAATGTTCTTTTATGTCAACCAACAAATCCACTATTTTACACAGTCAGTGTATTATCTGTTGAGCTATAATTCACTGATTTGTTTGGAGACTACCAAATAAAATATCTCTAAACATGTGTAATAAGTGACTCACAATAAGGTCCAAGAGCATCGTAAAATCTGTATTAGAAGCCACATCCCTAATAGAAGTCACACACATTCTTTTTGAATAATTGAGAACCAAAAATTCATCATTTTTCATATGTGTAGGTGCTCTAATAGAAGCCGCATCCCCTCTATTGTATTGTACCATTTTAATAAAAGCCGCAGTTTCTAATACAGATTTTACAGTAACAGAAATTGTGCCTGGACTGTACTGTATCAAACTTATATAAAATATAAAATTCACTCAATGGTTTCTAGCTGTACCCGAATAATAATACCAACAAATGCACAATTCTATGCTTGGTCGAAGGCTAATACATGTACATTACAATTATGAGGTTGAATTTTTAGGTTTCAATTTTTTTTTACAGTGATCAGATCTGTGGAGTAGAGATAAAATAGAGAATACCAGTATGTTTATTGATAGTAACACTTACCGGTAGCTGGTCTTATAGAAAAAGCTGTGCCTCTTTCACCCAGGATTGGCTGCCAAGTAAAATCAGCTGGATAGTTACGAGAATTTTTCAATACAATAACATCTCTTAAACCTATCAAATAAATAGACAAATCCCTAATTAATATTTAACTATACATCACTATTTTTATTCTAAAGAACATCATAACAGTATTTATAACTTATGAGATCATGTTAGTATCTACTGAATGACATTCAGACTAAAGATAATTCTTCATGGTGATCACTGAGAAATCATTTGAGTCATAATTATAAAATTAATAAATGTGAAATATGGACCATATTTATGAGCATTTTGCAATGGCTGGAAATAATCAACTGTAATGGTACTGACACTTTGTCTACAGTTCCTTACCTGCTTCAGCTGGCATGCCTGGTGTAGGTCTCAATGTTAGATCAGTTGTGGACAACACCAGGGACACTGGCACAACCTCAGCAAATACAATAACATGGTCTTGATGGTGACCGTTTACTGTGTACGTTACATTCCTACAAATTACAAGAGTTGTAGTTGTATAGTTCATGTGTTGTGATGGTCTTATAAATATAGTAACCTAACACTGGATCTGTTATGTAATAGTTTTGATGACATTTATGTAAGTGAATATACTGGTACTAATACAGTTACAACGAATACAACATAGAGTAAAGTTTCATTAAAAATCATTGTGTGACTTGACAACGTTGAGTTTTGGTATATGAGTAATCAAGTATTCCAACAACTTACCTTTGGAATCTGCCTTTGGTACTGGATTCAAATATGAGTGGTAACTGTGCTTTTGAGTGTGCGGGTACTACCTGAGATAGTGGACTGGTTTGACGTAATTCACGGCAATCAATCTATGAATAGAGAACACTGTGTTATGGAATGTGCATGTGAAAATCACACAAAAAAGGTTCATGTGTTTTTTTAAGATTGAGTTTTTCTGAATATATTGCAATAAAAAGTATGTGTTGCTACTTACATCTACCACTACAAGAATATGATGAGATAAGTTGTTAACGATGTCCATGTGTTGGATACTGGTAGATTTCAAACATACTTCACCAAAATTAATGGTAGGTGGACCTAAAATAAAAGAGAACAAAGTAATATACCCGTCAATCACAAAAGTGAACACCACTAACATTGGAGCCTGAATTCAAATACATTGTACAAGGTAACAAAAGTTTTTATTGGTTTCAACTGAAGAGAGGTCATGAGACTGGTAGAAAACATTTTTTGAACGTTCACCTCTATAAATTTCTGATAACAAATTATCCTACAGAATCATTTCACCAGATATCTGAGTTGCTGGTGAGTTATCACATGACTTTTATAAGTTAACTTACCAATAACAACTTGATGTAATTGTTGCGGCGACAATCTTTTTTTACACTCTGATCTTTCTTGTTTATTCATAGGTACTGCATTCAAACC
Organism: Saccoglossus kowalevskii; assembly: GCF_978046115.1. Classification (NCBI taxonomy): domain Eukaryota; kingdom Metazoa; phylum Hemichordata; class Enteropneusta; family Harrimaniidae; genus Saccoglossus; species Saccoglossus kowalevskii. The sequence continues at coordinate 3,851,617 of NC_140651.1, forward strand.
TTCACTAACTGGTCTGCTTGTTGCTTCCTTCTCAGCGTCAGCCAATTCCTTAGTGTTCAACATGCGAAACACACTGTGTGGAGGAACTGGAGCTGTCAAGACAAATTATTATTATTTTACAATGCTAATAATGCTGTATTTTCAATAAATCATACAACGTTTTCCTTAGAAATTTAAAACACTGTGGTGGTATAAATTTACATACTAGTTGTATATCATTTGCATAATTATTTAAAAAAGAGATTATGATGTTATGATTAACCTACTCAATTACACAATGCACAAAATTTATAATACAAAACTTCTATTGTTTAAAGAGTGTTACAACTATATACAAGTTATCAATTTTATTTAAAATGTCATCAATGGCACAGTGAAAATGGCACCATGGGAGTCAGGATAATGACTGAATCAGACCAGTGTGGCAGTAAAATAAAGCACTGTGGTGGTATTGCCACACTGTTTGTATCCTGTTGTATTCATAGATCAAGTAAGATTACAGGGAAGAAAGATTTATTACATGGTTGAAGTTATACTTAAATTCTGTCATCCAATGCTGATCATTTCATAATCTTCAACAACATTTATCAACAAAATAATTCCAATTTTATGATCAGAAAAAATGTCAAACTATTTGGGTTAATATAAATACCAGTAATATGAAAGGACTCACTTTTCAAATGTTTTTTAATTTCATCAACTTTAGGCTGTGGTGACCTCAATCCAGAGGCTGGTTTCACACCTATGTCAGTTGCATTATTCACCTCCTTAAATTCCCTGAAACAGTATTCAGTAAACTGATGTTAAAAAGCATAGAAATACAACCATCAAACTAGTACAAATAGTGTGGACAAGCAATGAAACAAGAAGTACCAATCTTGTGCTGATTTACCTTGCTTTCTTTCTGACTGTTCTATTTTCTCTCAACTGCTTGATGTAACCAATGTATTGATCTCTATGTGCTTTCTTAGCTTCCAGTTCTTCATCAGTGTAAGCATAGTCAGGATCCACATATGTATATCTCTCATTCTTAGTGAAAATAACACTGTCAAAATAACACATTTAAGACATTAATTGTATTAATTTCATATTGAAACCTAATTTAGGTTAGATTTAGACTTCAAAAGCATAAAGGCCTCATTAAACACTGCTGATAATTGAATGTAACGCAGTTTTCATTTGTGAAAAACATCGATATTCAGAAATCAACATCAGAATATTAAATTCTGAAATAACAATAATACTTACGCATAATTATCTCTTCTAAAGCTAGGTCTGATGCTTCTATCTCTGTCATTTGGATATGAAACCAATGTGAGGTCATCCTTGGTTTTCTTTCCTGCCTCTGCTATGTGCAACCCTTTGCTTCTTGGAGCATTTAACATGGCTGCTCTTGGATCATATGGTTTAGCTTCAGAAAACTTGACATCAACGAACTGACCCACTTCACCAACTACCAATGGTGTAATACCTAAATTAATGAGATAGATATAAAGTTTTGAAATAGCACTCTCTACAGGTCAAACATGTATTTTTTTTTGTTTTTACAGCATATTTAATAAGCTGAGAATTTCAGATATTTCATTCACTTAACTCACCAGGGTTAAACTTGGGTTGCTTCTTGGTAGTCTGCGGACTACTGACTCCAGTGAATGCAATATGCAGGGTGTGTATAGGGGCAAGGTGTGTTCCCATGACAGTGTCATCATCAGCTACTGGTCCTAATATATCCACAAACTGTATTTTCTTGAATGTTCCATACTGGTTAGGTTTGAAAGAAAATATGACATCATGACTCTGTCCTGGTGTCAATCTTCCTACTGGGGGACTAGCGTTGAACTGAGCCACACGACGGAATACAAACGATACAGGCAGCACTGTAGATTCATTCTTCAATGTACACAAAGTATCTACATGCTCCTCAACTGGACATTCACCAAAGTCATACTGACTCTGTGGAGATAAGCTTATCAAGACAGGTAAGGCTGTACCGGTCAGTGCTAATTCTACTTTACATCGGTTACCTAAAAAAGAAATCACATGATTAATCAGACTTAAAACAGATTTAATGAAGTAAACAAGGTTTTTTTTGTGGGATGACTCACTAGGATTCGTGTGAGATTAAATTATTTTCTTATTTTTTGGGATTATGTGAGCATGCTAGAAATGACTGTAAGTAAAATACTTTTTGCTGAAATCAATTTTCACTGAAAAGACATTTTGACTGATGAAGTTTAGTTTCACTGATTGGTGATGAGTTGAATGTAAAATATAGGAAAAAAGGTATTTTCAATGATTTATCCCTTTATGAAAAAAAGCAAAAATTAGCAGTATTGAATTACTGGGCTGAGAGTATTCAGCTATTATTTGGCTCAATAAATGTTGAACATTAGAATTCAAACAAACTTGAAAAAATATCACTTTTAGAAAATCAAGTGTCTTAAGAATAGTTTGTTGTTAGATTGACAATATCAAGATTGTAAAGATAAATATTATTCCAGGCTACAATAAATCATTAGAATAAATACTCACTGTTTTCATTTTCATTTTGTTTTTCATTATCATCAGAGAATCCCTTATTGCTGCCAACCATCTCAATATGTACAAACACTGCATAGTCTTGTCTTGGGGCAATGTTCACAGTTCCTTTCCAGCCCTGACTGGATTTATGAAATCTTGGACTAAATCGGAAAAATACTGGTAATTTTTGATAGGGTCCAAGCACTCCTTGATTTGGTATTGCAGTGAACAAGGCAGCCATATCATTTGTGACACTTGGCTTTGTTTTGTTAGGGTTCATGATGGCTGTAGTAGACTTTGATAAATCAACACCCTGTGTGAACAAAAAATGACAGTGTATTTGCTACATGGCACATAACAATTTGGCATCAGTAAACAACATGCTTTGACTGTTTATAACTCGCAACCATTTAAAAATATTTTACCATTAATAATTAACTACATATTAAAAATTATTTTTAACAATGAATAAGAGATATAAAACATACAAAAGATAGAATAGTGAAAAAGATAATGAACTTACCACTTCTTCTCCAAGAGCACCTTCCTGCATAACAGTAACAAAACTGACAGGATCAGGACCATTGTTATACAATATAGTCCCTTCTGTTTTATCGGTGCCATAGTATGTCTGTCCAAATGGTACACAGTTTATAGGATGTTCTGATTCACTTAGTAACTCTAATGATCTTTCAACTACTTTGCCTTTGATAACTAACGTGCTGGGTTCTTGTCCTTCCAGTTTCACTCTATTAGAATGAACAATGAGTTTAAAGTGTAACTGAATTGGGACAATTGACTTTTTTTGTGTGCAAAATTTATTTATAAAAACATTATGAAAAAAAATCAAGTGAAAAATGTACATAAATTAAGTAAACGATCAATAATAATGTTCTGGATAAGGACACGCCCACGTTCAGTTTCTTGGTCGACTCAGAGCGAGGCTCCAACTAGAGTACCTAATTAGCATACAAGGGTACTTTGTGACGTCACGGGGGGAACTTGTCATCGTCTCACAATGGCCGCTATACGTATGCAGTGCTCGGAAAGCGACACGGAATCTATGTTATCGTCTGACGAGAGTTATGAAATCGAAGAGTATGATGACAATGAGAGATGTCACGATTTTGTTTTAGAGTGCCAGGGACAAATTGGCCCATACAGGTTTGAACCTGCAAGAAAAGTACGCGATGTGGGTGATCGTGTACCTTCCCAAAATGACCGTGACACAGAGTTTGAACATCGTGACCGGCTTGGTTTCCAGTTTCTGTCTTTTGTTCATCCAAATTCTAAACACATATCAGTGTGCAATTTTCAGTTTCTTGATCTTCTGAAGAAATCATGTAAAGACACAAAGTACGTGAACGGTGAATGCGTCCAGTGCTTACATTTTCCAATCGCCATTTTGTGTTTTGTTGTTGTTGTTCCACGATCGATCTAGTTATTTCGACTCTGGCATAATAACATGAATACATTCTAAACTTTTCAAGCAAATTAATATTCATATTCTACATGGAAAATATTATTCTTCTGGTTATTTACACAGTTATTCCCGAAACCCAAATAATTCATAACGAATCCAGATGGTGGATCAACAAATGATTCGGGCGTAAAATGGACACTGCAAATAACGGTATATGGAGAAGGTCCATCCCAATGTTTCCTGGTGTTCTTGACGGCTTTGGTCCACTGATGTCATAAATTCGAATCTTTTGGGAACCCATAAAGACTTACGCGATCGCTGTGTGTGTTACTACACCCGCCAACAACACAGCGTTTCCCCATGAAAACGATCGTGGTAACTCGTTGTATATGATGGTAACTCGTAAGAATTCTCGATCTTGGTAACTCGTTGTATATGTTTACGAAACGCGTGCGTATGGAAAATGATAAACAATCCTGTCTGCTAGCTAGCTCATGCTTTATGCTCCCGTTGGTGGCGCCATTTCGGTTACACTCGTAATGCCGAAAAAACTCGAAGGTGATGGGAGAGGGGGGCGTGGCGCGATTTCGGAATATCATTGACTGTTTACCCAATTTATATACCCTTTTCACTTGATTTTTTTTCATAATGTTGTGTATAAATAAATTTTGCACACAAAAAAAGTCAATTGTCCCAATTCAGTTACACTTTAAACATCATATTTTTGGTATAACAGCAATTAAAAATTGTAAAAACTTGTCAATTGGATAGAAATTGTGGAGCACAAAGATTACTTGCACCATCAACATATATATGATGTGTACACTTGGAACTAAGTTGAATAGAGTCTGTGGTTTTATCATACAATGTTTAATAGACTCCGAGTCCATGATTTATGACACAATCAGACATTGAGAATACTTACGTAGCTCTCTCATCAATATCACCAGCTGTCTTGGATACAAATTCAATCTAAAATAGAATTATACAGAGAAAGATACATGTGAATAACAGTTAAAAGAACCTGACATTGCTCAAGTGTATGCAGCCTGAATATCAGACATTTAGTCTGTCTACTGGTTATCTTTTATTACAATGGATTTTTTAATAATATTTTGCATATTTAACAATGTGAATTTATTTCAACATCATGAAAAATGTGCCAGCCACATTTATTATTGTAGCAACCATAAGTGTGTAGGAAAAACATATAACCAACTTTCAAGACATTTTGAACACCTTGAATTCATCAGAATGCAAGTATTCTTGGTGGTGGTAACTGAGGTAATTACAGAGCTTTAACTTTGCTATATCAAGATCAAAATTGATAAAATTGTATCAAGGAAAACTTATTGGGGATCAAGGTGACACCCTTTGATGCCTCCATGAAGTTCAAGCTCTGTAGTCATATAAAATGTGTTGAATCATATACCTTAATAATCTGTGCTGTTTTAGGTTTGACTTTTCCACTACTTGGCAATATTACAAGCGGTTGAGGTCCATCATATTTGATTTTAAATTCACCCAGCATTGATCCATGATTGTATAAAGAGATTTCTTGAGATAAGACTCTGTGATTGGCTACCACTTCACCAAAGTCAACAGGTCCTTCTAATTCCAATAGTGGCTGTGGACAGTATCTATAAAACAATGGAAATATAAATTACCTAATATAATATCATTTTTCTGTACACTATTTAACTTTGATAATTTTCTTGCAAAGGGTCATTATATCATGCATACAGAGACACATTATAGTTTACAAATTTGCAAGTTCTTCTGTTTAGAGAGAAAATAGAATACTGTGCAAAACTGTTTTGAATAACACATGAAAGGAAGGAATGACATTTACAGTAATAACAAATTTTTTTTTAAAGAACTTTTCTATTTTTGTGTAAATTAACAGTACCAAATGAAATTATCTTTTGTTTGTGCAGGAATTAAATAAATACTTTTTGATTGAAATTCAGAATTATGCAATATAGACAATCTTGCGAGCTTGAACCCTTCACAAAAAATTACAATTTTTTACAACACCCTCAGCAGTTATCCAATCAAAAGCATGAATTCACACATCAGTTAATACATAGCATCCTTATATGAACCTTATATGAAAAGTCATTTCCTGCTGGTAATGTTTTCTATCTGTATTTACTGACAAAATGTTACAATATATGCACTGTTTTAAAGCATTTCTTTTCTTGCCACATGCCTGTAGTTAAAAGTATGTTGATGGTAAAACAGATTATGTTCATGTTTTGTTAAAAATCGCTACTGGTACTGTGTTGTGTTTTCTGGCTATGATCACCAGAAGTACATGTACCTGTACAAGGTACGACGATGGTGAACATAATTCAATAGTTTTGCAAAAATTAAAAGGATTCATTTAACTAATTTTTTTTTTTTTTGAAAATGAACTAGCAGTGCGAATTAACAGAAACAGCCAATTTATTGAGTTTTTATGGTATAAACTAAATAACAAACGATTATTCAGCCACATACAGTTGTCTCTCTAAATGACCTCTAAGCTACATTGATGTTATCTCCATGTTGCAGAACTTACTAAGTCACTGTAGGGTGGCAACTTATAAGAAGAATTATTCTGATGGACAGGTTGGCATTATTGGAGGTTCAAAGTGTGCAATGTAATAGTTAATGAAGCTTATTTGTACTTACGCAAAGAGTGGAATTTCAATGACATCTTCATCCACCAATAATATCAACCTATCTTCACAGTCTTTAGCGATGTCTGTGAAATACTCAACAGTTGCCTTTACTTCTAAACCAGGAGCTACTGGTTTGTTAGGATTTTTCACTTTCAATCTAAAGTTCTGTCAGAAATAAGTTAGAAATATTAATTTTTTTGTTTTCAAGTATAAGGGAATATGTATTGCAACAAAATTGTTTTTGTCTCAAAAATTAATACTCAATGGCTGGGTCATAATGAGATTGTGTTATATGTATATTTTCCAAGACTAGTCTGCATGTGCTTAATTGTACAATGTATCTTGTCTGCCAAAAAGGCCATAAATGTGAATATATCCAATTGATAGCATTGAGTTACATAGTCTGGTAATAAAATTAATTTCAATCATGAAATACTTTAGTCCTAATGATAATTTAATATTGTTGTATGATGATTACGGAGATATTTATAATATAGGCACCTTCTTAGTATAGATTAACTCTATTTACAATAGTTTTAGGTTAATTTAATTGATGATATTAAAGCTAATTTTTTTATTTTAATTTTGTCCAAAATTATCTTTATTTGTTGCATAATTACCCAGTGAGTGACATAACTAGTATATATCAGACACAACTGTGCAACAACACTTCCCACATGTATTGTTTCAACTTTCATGTTGTAACGTCTTCAAACAGCTCAGCTGACATCTCAGCATTACGTTTAAAATGTAGTACCATCTCTCATATATTCTAAAATCCAGTGTTCTGATTAAGCAAAAATCAATTGCTAGTCATAACATAAAGAAAGATGGAATGAAATCAAAATTGACCGTTAACTTACATTTGTTGATGGACGGTGGAACTTGATAATTTTACTACTTTTGCTAACGTTTTGGACGGATATGGTCAAACTATGTACAATATTCTCTCCTGCATCTACGAACTCGACAACCGGTGGTTCTATACGAACCCCAGCTATATCATTATCCATACTGGAGGTAGACCGGAGATCTGCTATCCGTATTATTTATAAACGAAGTGTGTTTTGATCCTAACAGTGATCAGGCTCACCAAAGCAATCTGGCTGCCATGTTGTTTTGAGCTCGTCTGTTGCCAAGAGTTGAAGGCTGAGTGCATTTAATAAACAAGTAGTCAGATATGCGTTATGTTGGGTTATAAGCTTTAGTAGAAAAATGTTAAATACATTTTTCATCTTAAATCGAAAGTATATTTGTCTGTTTATGGCTTACATAGTTCGAGAAGTAAATGCATAATTAAATATTTTCAGGAAAGTATAGGCGATCCTGACTAGAAATGTACAGTTCATTTTATTATCTAACATGTCAAAGGTCACTCGACCTTGGCCAACTCTTCAGTCATTAAAACAACATTTCTGGTAAGACTATAATATTTCTCAGTTTAATATAACACTTCTACATACAATCAAACAGCCTGTATAGTGTCAAATTTTACATAAGTAACGATTTATTACAAAATCTTTAACAACAAAAATACTGTTGTGACTAGCGCCCCCAACGACAATGAATGGAATCTTAGCAACAGAGCACACAAACAGTTCAGAAGCCATTTTGGAAGAGTGTAACATTGAGACAGCATCTCACTTCATTCTTTCTGCGAAATCATCTGAAATTATCCAAAATGGGGCAAGACTTCTACGGAATATTGGGTCTCACGCGGAGTGCATCAGATGATGACATCAAAAAAGCGTAAGTTTGTTATATTTTTGGTAAAATACCTTCAAAATATTTGTTTGATTTCGTTGTATTTTTTGGAAACATTGTTCTGTTTATGAATAATAATAGGAATTAATTTTTCTAATGATGCTGTGTTAACTATGGAATGTTCTCATTTTAAACGCATATATTTCTGAAAACTAAACAGAAATATTTTTTTTTATTCTTTGCGCTGCAGGAGACATGATATTTCTGTAGAGAAATTTCTATTGAAAAATGACAGTTGCACCTTGACCGCGTGAAAACGGTGTATACAGACACAATTTCTAATCAAAACATTACTTACTCACGCATGTTATTTTCACCTTTTCATAGATTAACTCACAATAAATATGAAATGCTCATATGTTTGCCACACAATTTTTTTGCACTTTGTGTACTGTTTTCACAAGTACCAGGGATGGGGAAGAGATCAGTTACAAATAACTGGTACACAAAGTTACAAATTGTTTATACCATCTTGTTTTCTCTTTCTCAACAGGTACAGGAAATTGTCATTGAAATTCCACCCGGATAAAAATCAGGAACCATTTGCACCTGAAAAGTTTCGGCAGATTGCAGAAGCCTATGACATCCTTAGTGATCGTGAGTAAAAGTACTAAACAACTGATCACGTATTTTTCATTTTAGGGGAGAAATCATTGTTACTTCTTGTGTTTTCCTAAAAATATTTTGTTCCATATTCAATCAGTTTTTCATATGATAGTCATCAGGATGATAATAATCAGTATGTTCATTTGTTGATATTTTAGCTCGTAAGAGGGCAGTATATGATCAGTTTGGGGAGGAAGGATTGAAGAACGGAGTGCCATCTGGTAGTGGTGAGACTGGTGCATGGACTGATGGATATACTTTCCATGGTGATTCACATAAAGTCTTCAGGGATTTCTTTGGTGGAGAAAATCCATTTGCAGGTTAGTACAATATTACTTATATTTCAGTCAACTAACTATTTAAATATTTGTTTATTATGATGAGAAAAAAATGTTTAGTTCCAAACATGTTTATTCATTTTTGTAGTTGCCCAAGAAGTTGCCCAGATATTCCTAAAAAACCAACATTTTTTTCTCATGCTCACCAATGAGACAGTACCGTAGAAATATTAACATTTGTGTCATCTTCATATTACAACAAGATATAAAAGACAAGTATTAAACTTAGCACAATATAAATTCAGAATCCTTGCTGTTAAAATAAATTCAAAAGCTCACAGTTATTTTTTTCCTTTTACAGAATTTTTTGATGGAATTGATGGTGATCTTAGTATGGGATTTGGAGGTTTGAAAGGTAGAGGTAGAAAGAAGAAGGACCCAGCGATTGAAAGAGATCTTGTACTCTCATTAGAAGAAGTCTTCCATGGATGCACAAAGAAAATGAAAATCTCAAGGAGGGTGAGTAACAATTTGTTTGTAATAGAAACATTATAATAGTGATAGTATCAGACAATAATAACCTGGGAACAATTTAACTTATGTATGGAATTTATATTACAGGTAATGAATGAGGATGGACACACATCAAGTATCCGTGACAAAATTCTTACAATAAATGTCAAGAAAGGTTGGAGAGAAGGTACAAGGATAACATTTCCAGAAGAAGGTGATCAGGGACCAAATAACATTCCAGCTGATATTGTATTTATTGTCCGAGATAAACCACATCCAAGATTCAAAAGAGAGGACAATGATTTAGTTTTTACTGCTAAAGTTTTATTGGGAAAAGCATTGACAGGATGTAGTGTAGAAATACCAACCTTAGATGGAAGACTTCTTAACATTCCAATTAATGATATCATCATGTAAGTGTTGATTTATCTTTTTTAAATCGAACCAAGGTTTATGTGGAAATGTAGTCAGTGTGGTGCTAGTGTTAGATTCTTGCCTCAGCTTCAATGGAACAATTTTACAATTGTTGTGTGATTTAGTATTTTGCATTATTTTATATTCCATTGAAAGCACTTCTGAACAGCCATTAATAGATAGTGGAAATCCTTAAATATTTGATATTGTTATTTCTTAATTGCTTTGCATCCACATCTATACTACTGATATTTCATTTTTAATGTTGGCACAAGTAGTATCTTATTCTTAGGAATCATTAAACCATATATTTTAGTATTGAAAATTCAAATATTTCTGCCAAATTGTACAAGACTCAAGTATACCTGGTACACTACTGATTATATGCAATTTGTATTTTTATTTTTATAGGCCTGGATATAGGAAAGCTGTTCCCTCAGAAGGCATGCCATTATCAAAGGATCCAGATATGAAAGGAGATCTACAAGTCCAGTTTGACATTGAATTCCCCAAACAACTGACACCAGAGAAAAAACATTTAATAAAACAAGCACTCTTGTAAAAATGGAAAACAAAAATACCTATTTATTTGTCAATAATCATGGATACTGACGCAGACTCTGCAGAGAACTGTTTTTAAAACTGTATATATGTCTAATTATGGCTGTGATTGAAGGACAAATGCAATTCATTTAAAATAAATATATTACAACCTTATGAAATCTTCAGTGCTGTTATTATTTGTTATGGTCATTATTCTGTTATTTTTGTTCAACAATCAAACTACCATAAGTTACAGAATAGTGCTGTTCTGTGTAGCAGACCTGTATTTATGAATAACACAAGGTGTTACTCACAACATGTACAATTTATGGTAAGGTAATCTTAATAAGCTTGTTGGCGACACCATAATTTTGAATCTTGTTATTTGAGTGACTTTATAAGTTATGTGACAGTAAACTCAAAATGCTTATTATATTATATTTGATGAATAGTTATGTAAAATTACATTGTTTCACCTTTTGTTGAGGTTCACATGAAAATGCTATTGGCAGCTATATGTTGAACTATAACACTGGGCATGGACTATTGACAGCAGAACATAAGTTGGTACACAGAGTACAGGGGAATGTTACTGCTATAGTATTATAGGTTATTGCTTTGCTGAGTGGAAAATCTTTGGAACCACAAATAGCTACATATTACTGAGGGGACTTACTCTGATTTGCTTCATCTTTTGTAAATATGTTTAACTTAAACTCACTTATAAATACACTTGTGAGTGTATTTGGTAAATTTCTATCTTTGAAGTGTGAATAAACTTTATACCTTGTATATCTATCAACTGTTACTTTAAGATGCTGGTACATAAATTAATAAAGGTATTTTAAATCTTTGAATGAATATCTGAAACTTCACCAGTTTTTATCATATGCACATATTTGAGGGAATATGGCAGTAGCAATATTTTGTGTCAAAATCTGTATACTATTCTTTGTTTTAGCCAACAGTATGTGAACTTTTTTGAAAAAAAAGATAAAATAATATGCATGAAATACAGTTTCTATATACCACAATGAAAACACATTTCTTGATAAAAATGGGCTAAAAATATTGTCAATTGTCAATCAAAACTTTTTGTCACTATATGTCACCGAGCAAAATTTTGAGATGTATCCAGTTCATATAAAACAATAGTAAAATGACCTAAAACAGAAAAAAAAACATGCTAATTTTATTCCATTTTCCTTATCCTCATGACATGAAATATCAAATATTTTAATTTTGTGTAGCGTTTATCCTTAACTGAAATTACTTTGAAGTATATACGGTATATATAACTTGTCAGTTACTAGTGAAAGAGTGTGTGTTGCAGCTTTAAGGCTAAATATAAAAAAAAAAACGAATACCGTAGAGAAGTAGAGGGCGCTATGAAGGAAAATTACTGTAAATTATTTTTAACGTCGTCGTACTTTTCTCGAGCACTGTTTCCTCGTTTTAAATTCTGAATGTAAATCTCAGACTGGATGTTCTGGGAGTATAATAGTTCCATGTCGAAATAGCGGGGATTTGAAAATCTTAAGTAGAAACAAAAGTTATAGCAGTATTGACATAGAGGGCACTTTCATGTAAACAGATATTACTTCCTGGTTGAAAAAGATGGCGGGAGATCCAAACAGAACAGAGCGGTTTTGGATTTGATATACCAGTATTTACCTCATGGATTTCAGTGAGTTACTTACAGATTATAAACAAACATTATAACATAGAAGAAAGAATAAGCACGAATATGATCAATTCCAGCAAATCAAAATTAAATCGGGCGTAATATGTAATACTAGTATGTTCTGATACTTGTCAGCTGGGTGGTTGGAGGGTGACGCAGTGACCAACGAAGATACTGTTTTCAAATTCATTTCACACTGAAGTGGGTAGGATAGATACTTGCATGCATGCATGCATCCATGAATTCTATTTCATTACCTTTTTACCTAAACACTTTTTTTTGCAAAACTCGTACTCTCAAAAAGTCATTTAAAATCTGCAGCCTTATGATGCAAATGACTAAGTCACAGTCACTTGGGAGCTGAAAATCAATAAATACAACTGTAAAATGACTAATTTCCACTGGGTTTAAATTTCGCTGATTTAGCATTTCAGGCATATTCAGTGGCACGAATCTAGAAGCCTACCTACACACGAATTGGTGATGTCACAAAATACATGACCTTCAATCGGCGGCGTTTCCTCGGTATATACGAATTGGTATATACAAATTACAATAAAGATACTTAAGACATTACACATAAGGTAAAAAAAATCACATGACAATTTAATGATAATAACGGTAATAAATCCTAGCTTAACAGTTGAACAGAACGATCATATAGTCAGTCGGGTCACGCCGAGGGTCACGCACTGTGTTGCAAAATGGCCGTGTGGTTGAAACTGGGTCATGGTGTGACGGGTGAGGAAGACATCATTAAACACTCTCAAAATCACAATAACACGGGGAAGTGGTTGCATATTACGGCGTAGCCAACATGGGAAATAAAAAAAACGCCCAATACAAACGACACGGGTTCGAATCACACTAGATACACACTCACCAGAACCGAAGCAATCAGAAAATAGCAATCGTTTTGGCTTTTCCGTTCAACTCATCGGAACACTGGAGTAGTTAGAAAAATTAACACCACTTAACGACCAACGTCGTGGCGTGGTACACAAGCGTGCCATCAAAATAAAACAAAATTAGCTTGAAAAGACAGTGGGTTCGAGTCCCGCTCAGAGCTACCGTAAAAACGTAAATCAAATAAACTGAAATCTTTCAAACCGTAAACAAAGAACGTCGCGAAAAAATAATAAACATCACAAAACTCCACCATACCATGAATGAATAAATAATAAATTAATTATTAAATGAGAGTTATCTACACCAAAATAAGTCTAAAATATTTGTCCACACATTTAGTCTCTCAATTTAACAACTTGTAATTGTGGGAATTAATCAAACGCGAGTTGTTTACACCAAAATAAGTCTCAAATATTAGTCCATACATTTATTCTCTCAATTTAACAACTTGTAATGGTGTAAAATAATTAAACGAGAGCTGTCTACACCAAAATAAGTCTAAAATATTTGTCCGCACATTTATTCTCTCAATTTAACAACTTGTAATTGTGGGAATTAATCAAACGAGAGCTGTCTACACCAAAATAAGTCTAAAATATTTGTCCGCACATTTATTCTCTCAATTTAACAACTTGTAATTGTGGGAATTAATCAAAACGAGAGCTGTCTACACCAAAATAAGTTAAAAATATTTGTCCGCACATTTATTCTCTCAATTTAACAACTTGTAATGGTGTAAAATAATTAAACGAGAGCTGTCTACACCAAAATAAGTCTAAAATATTTGTCCATACATTTATTCTCTCAATTTAACAACTTGTAAT